>NC_059220.1:12403235-13055735 GCF_020615455.1 Coregonus clupeaformis | reverse complement strand
AGATAAACCCCATTAATTAAACAACATTGTTTGCCCAGGCACTGATCTATACACTTCTGACTGCTGACCTTTAAAAGTTTGATGGCAGGAGCTTGCTCTTTATTTATTTCTGTATTACCTCAAAGCTATTATGCCAGGATGAACCCTTACATTCTCCAGAGGGGTGGAATTATCGCTTGTCACCGCAGCATATGGAGCCCGGTGTGTTCACTGAGAATTCTTACTCAGGGCCGGGCCAATGCGACGCTGCTGTTGTCACGTCTCCTCCCGTTGCTCCCCTCCGGCGCTCTGATTCACTGGTCTACTGAGCCACCGGTCTGAGTGCACCACCTCGGCAACACCGGAATGGAAACCAAACGCACCCTAATCACCTCCAGCGCTCCTACACCTCATCATCTCATCACCACCCCTATATAGCCCTGGACTGTTCAGTGTTGTGTTGTGTGTGATTGTTAGTGTCATGTCGTGTACTCGCTCTTTTTTGTTCTCTTGCTCAGTGTTAAGTAAACCTTTACATTGTTGATTCCTGCATCCTGCCTCTTCGTATCCTCAGTACTCGTCACAGCTGTGTATAACTTAATTAAAAGATGAGGCAAAGCATGGCTTTGAGAGCAAAAAAAATTTACTCCTTTTGTTGTCAGCAATTAAATCAATTTCACTGTTTCCGAACCATCAGCAGCAAAGTGCTGTGACTGACAACAAATAAGTGCGTCAGCGAGCAAAGCATCAAGCAGCGAGCTAGCTCACCAATGATAATTACAAGATTTCACCTATAAATCAAAAGCCATGGCAATTTAGTGTTTTGCTTTAATTGTGTAATGGCAGTTATTTTCCAACTAGCAAGCAGTTCTAATTTGTTTTCTTGATTTATTCATTCTGAAGGTAAATGCTGTAATAGGTGGAGAGGCATGAGTGAATGGAGGATGTTTTCTAATGGAGGGAATCATTTGGCTTCACCTGCTGTTCCTCTACAAAAACTGTCCGCCCTTGGCTAGGCTGGATGCTGTTGGCTATAGAGATGAAACCATTATGGCTTTTGTGGGCAATGATACACAGGTAGTCAGCCAAAAACAAATATGCTTTTAAATAGGAAATGCTCTATTCTTTCGGATTCACATGTGTGCTGTCACCTGGATGAGCCTGATGAGTTATTTATAAATCAAATCAAATCAAATCAAATCAAATCAAATTTTATTGGTCACATGCGCCGAATACAACAGGTGCAGACATTACAGTGAAATGCTTATATCAAAGGTCATCGCACAGGTGATGCATGGGTCAGTTACATTTGGAATCATAAAAACCTAAATGTGTTTTCAAATGTAATTATACTTGATTTTTTCTCATGTAAAGCACAAAAAACTACATTCAGTATTTTAAACTTGACGTATCAGGGCTACCTCTCTACTACTTTAATAAGCCATGTTTTCTGATCTCTCTCCCTCTGCTAAAACTCTGTTTTGACAGTTTCTCCTCTGCTGTTTTCTCTCAGCAGACACACACACACACACACAGAGAGAAGGTTCTGCATCACTGCTGTAAACAGTTTTGGTTCTGCATTGCATATGGAAGGTGAACTATGACATTAAAGCTTCCTCTCAAATTCCTCTGGTGATTATTCTTCCCCTAAAGGTAGGTAGATGCATCTGTATTCCACATTCCCCTCCTCTCCAGGCAGTGGTAGTAAAATGACGTGTGTTTGTTCTCAAAGGGAATAAATAAAACATTCACTGTTCACTTCACGCATCACAGCATCCTCTCTATCACAGACTACGCTAGGTGTAGAATACAAAAGCAGGTAGGTTCTTTAATCTGAAGATGACACGTGTGTGTGTGTGTGTGTGTGTGTGTGTGTGTGTGTGTGTGTGTGTGTGTGTGTGTGTGTGTGTGTGTGTGTGTGTGTGTGTGTGTGTGTGTGTGTGAGCGTGCATGGGCATGTGTGGTCAAACAGCCTCATCCAGAGAAGTCGTCCAGTCCAGAACAGCATATAACTCATCTCCCAACCCTGGGAATTTTACCTGAGTCCCCCATTAGACTGGGGTGCATGCAGGTGTATTCTACCAGTTCACGAGGGAGAGGAATACCAAATATGTAAAACATGTACCTTGACTCTGTGCGGGAGGATCTGACAATCACACATCATTAGCCTATACACATGTCAAAGAGACTGTATTTTAGTTAAGCCCTCACACTGACAAACAGATAGACACACACACACATTCCAGGGACTGATTGATATTACATGGATTCCGTACCAATCCAGAGTTATTACCTTTGATATGCCCTGAAGGCAGCCGGTGACCCCACAGTAAATGAAATGTTTTTTTAACTCCTGAGAGAAAGTTCACCCCACCAATAAATAACAATATATTCCATATAGCAGACGCTTACATTTTACGTATGGGTGGCCCCGGGAATCATACCCAGAACCCTGGAATTGCTAACGCCATGCTCTACCAACTGAGCCGTACAGGACCAGAAATAGTCAATATATTTCCCCCTTATTTCAAAGCATTACATGTCTAAGATAAGCTACAGACAATATATTTTTTAGGTCTATACTCAATCAGATCAAGCGTTGACCGGCGATAGCAGACACCTGCATAGCGGATGTTTTGGCGGTGTCAAAGGTGGAACTGCATTGGAGCCATCATATCGGTGAGAACCTGCTCTTGTGATCATTGTCACGAAGCCATACCCGTCCCACTCCTGTTAGAAGTTTAGAACAAGAAAGTGTAGGCAATATAGAAATAATTACGCTCAAATTGTAAAATCATCCTAATTGAGGTGTAGATTACAGCTCACATTCCAGTGTTCAAACTTGTAAACAAGGCTGCATGGGATTTCTGTTAATGCCACTCCGTGCAGCCAATTGCAAGGTCTGATTTAGGTATAATGCCGGGAGGCACTTGTGGATTGTCAGTGGCTGATGTGGATGTGGTGTTGGAGTCAGGCGCAGGACACAGAAGCTAGGTCCAACAGACTTTACTAGTGCAACACGACAATACAAAGTAACGGGCCTCAAAACAACGCAGGCGAGCGATTACGCATACAGTGCGCACATACACAAAAATACCAAAGAACACGCAAATAGTGCGTCCGTGCTCTAAATACAGGAGAGCAAAATCACAGCCCCTACGGACAGGCGGAAACAATTACACACAACTAACTACAAACAAAACGAGAAACTTATAGGGGACATAATGAACACTAAATGAAAACAGGTGTACAAGGAAGACAAAACCAAACAAACATCGATAACATACAACGGTGGCAGCTAGTACTCCGGGGACGACGAACGCCGAAGCCTGCCCGAGCAAGGAGGAGGAGCAGCCTCGGCCGAAATCGTGACATGGATTTGACAGCTCTAACAACACCATCAAAAGAACGGCTATGCGCATGTTGACTAAAGCGGATCTGATTGAATCTAGCCCTTAGTTTAACTGAGACAAGAATAGAAAAGGTAGTTGACTGAATAGACTGTTTTCGCAGCTTCCCCGGTGAATCAGCAGGTGTGTATCACACCCTGATCTGTTTCACCTGTCTTTGTGATTGTCTCCACCCCCCTCCAGGTGTCGCCGATGTTACACATTATCCCAAGTGTATTTACACCTGTGTTCTCTGTTTGTCTGTTGCCAGTTCATTTTGTTTCGTCAAGCCTACCAGCATTTTTCCCCTTGCTCCTGTCTTTTTCAAGTTCCTGTTTTCTAGTTTTCCCGGTTTTGACCATTCTGCCTGCCCGGACCCTGAGCCTGCCTGCCGTTCTGTACCTTGTCACACCACCCTGGATTATTTACCTCTGCCTGCCTGACCCTTTGACTGCCTGCCGTTCTATACCTTTTGGACTGTGATCTGGATTACTGACCTCTGCCTGCCCTTGACCTGTCGTTTGCCTGCCCCCTGTTTTTGTAATAAACTTTTGTTACTTCGACACTGTCTGCATCTGGGTCTTCTCCTGAAATGTGATTGTACGAACTGGCCCTGACTGACCCAGCAGAATCGGACCAGCTCCGCAATGCCATCTCCTCCCAAGGAGTGTTTAACACATTGCTGGAGCAATTCCGTGGGTTGTCTGTTAGGCAGCCTACCACGACGGTAACCTCCCAGCCCCTCAGTAACCCGGCTGTTAGCAGCGTGGCCACCCCGGTTTCCCGAGAACCCCGCTCACCTCCCCCGGAACGCTTCGCTGGAGAGTCGGGAACCTGTCGGGCATTTCTCGCTCAGTGTTCGCTCATCATCGAGCTGCAGCCCTCCTCCTTCCCCTCGGACCACTCTAAGATAGCGTACCTCATCACGCTATGTCAGGACGGGCTCTCTCCTGGGCTACGGCAGTGTGGGAACAACAGTCGGCCATATGCTTCAGTCTGGAGGAGTTCATGCAGGAGGTAAAGAAAGTTTTCGATGCTCCATTGTCCGGGAGAGAGGCTGTCCGGAAGTTTTAGTTATTTTTATTTTTATTTTTAATTTCACCTTTATTTAACCAGGTAAGCCAGTTGAGAACAAGTTCTCATTTACAACTGCGACCTGGCCAAGATAAAGCAAAGCAGTACGATAAAAACAACAACACAGAGTTACATATGGGGTAAAACAAAACATAAAGTCAAAAATACAACAGAAAATATATATACAGTGTGTGCAAATGTAGCAAGTTATGGAGGTAAGACAATAAATAGGCCATAGTGCAAAATAATTACAATTGGTATTAACACTGGAATGATAGATGTGCAAGAGATGATGTGCAAATAGAGATACTGGGGTGCAAATGAGCAAAATAAATAACAATATGGGGATGAGGTAGTTGAGTGGGCTAATTTCAGAAGGGCTGTGTACAGGTGCAGTGATCGGTAAGGTGCTCTGACAACTGATGCTTAAAGTTAGTGAGGGAGATAAGAGTCTCCAGCTTCAGAGATCTTTGCAGTTCGTTCCAGTCATTGGCAGCAGAGAATTGGAAGAAATGGCGGCCAAAGGAGGTGTTGGCTTTGGGGATGACCAGTGAGAAATACCAGTTACTCCAGCTACGGCAAGAATGCAGTGTGGCAGACTATGCAGTGGATTTCCGCATGTTGGCAGCTGAGTGTGCCTGGAACGCGGAAGCACTGTTCGACACGTTCCTGCACGGAGTTTCGAAGGAAGTAAAGGACAAGCTTGCAGCCCGGGAACTACCGACAGATCTCAACTCGCTCATCGCCTTGACCGTTCAGATCGATGGGCGACTACGAGAACGAAGGAAGGATAGGAAGGATTCCATCTCACCTCCGAGGCATCCCAGAGGTCCCCGACGGCTCCGTTGCCGAGAGAAGCCGAGGCTACCCGAGTTCCCCCGTGAGTCTCTGAAGTCTGCCGATTCACAGAGTTGCCTGTATTGCGGGACTACTGGTCATTTTGTGTCCACCTGTCCACTAAAAGACCAGGCTCACCGGTAGGAGCGAGTACTCTGGTGGGCCATACTGATAACTTTTCCTCTCCCCTTACTCGCACCCCCTTTCATGCCATCTTGCTGTGGGGGAACCAGTCGAAATCTCTCCGGGTACTCATTGGCTCTGGGGCCGATGAGAGCTTTATGGACGCTACCCTGGCGTCCGAGCTGGGCATTCCCACTCAGCCCCTCTCCATTCCCATGGACGTTAGAGCGTTGGATGGGCGCTCTATACGCTGGGTCACCTACAATACCACCCCCATTTACCTACGAGTATCAGGGAACCACAGCGAGATGATCCAATTCCTGCTAATTAAGTCTCCTCATGTCCCCATGGTATTGGGTTTCTCTTGGCTCCAGCGACACAACCCCTTTATTGACTGGTCTACTGGTGCCATCATGGGCTGGAGCCCGTTCTGTTACGCTCATTACCTGAAGTCAGCGCAGCCTGCCCCGGTACGTCTTCCTGGGGGCTCTGAAGTTGCCTCGGACCTCTCCACCATTCCGTCTGGAGGAGTTCATGCATGCTATGTTTCTATGTTCTACTGGTTTTGTCTGTATCGGTCTCAACTGTGTCCCATTATGTAATTATGTCTTCCCTATTTAACCCTCTGGCTCACACTGTGTGTTGTGCGTGTTTGTTCATGTGTTGGTTGTCGTATGTGAGCGGGTTTGTTCCTCCCTGCGTGGAGGTATGTTCATTAAGTTACCTATGAGTAAAGTACGTTTTTTGATTAGCTCTGTGTCCTGCGCCTGACTTCGTCCTACCGCATTACACTGATGCCTTGACAGCTGCAATGAAGGCAGTGTAGCTTTGTAGCTAGCTAGCATATCCTCCATGAACTAAACAAACTAGCTAGCGATCTAGCTACCAAACTAGAAAAATGAATGCTTGATAACAAGAGTAGTGTTGAAGATTTTATAGAAATGTTAGAAAACTGAGTATATTAGCTAGCTATTACAGCGGTGGTCTGCATATGGTTTCTATGCGTTTTCGAGTCCAGCTGCTCACAACCCAGATCTACCAGAATGGCTTTGTTTACACACATTCTGATTTGGTCTATACACTAGTGTAACACTGGTGTTACAGTCAAAAAGCAGCATTATTAGGTTCTTCAGATGTGTGATGCCACCCTGTCAGTATGGGATGGAGTGTGGACCCTTGCCACAATGACTGGATGACTGACAGCTGTCTCTCAACTGATAGGCTATTTCTAGATAGCCACTTCCTGGCTTAGCACTGCATGGCCTGGGCTCTGTAATAGCATTACATTGAGACAGCTAGCTGGCACCGTTCTTCGGTGTTGAGGAGTAGTGAACTACATGTAGTTCAACTGGTAAGTTAAATACATTTTGCAGTAGCTTGGTGGTAGTTGAACAAAATTCTAAACTAGGTAGTGTTTTCAGTAGTTAAATACTTTTTTCCCATGTAGCGGTGAAGCGAACTACTGGAACTACACACTACTTTTTTTTGCAAAAATAAAATAAAATATGGGTGAAGTAGGCAATAATAATCTTGCGGGCCTGTCTGCCAAGCCCTGTTGAGAGGGGAATACTTCTTAACTGGCCCTCTGAGCCCTCTGTTACGATTAGAAAGTGCAGGCTGTTAACTAACCATGAAATAGGCATTAACAGGGAGGGGCTGTGGCGGTCACAACATTTTGTCAGCCGGTGATTGTCAAGCAAATAACTGTCGGTCTCACTGTAATTGACCGTTAATTGACATAAACACATTTAGCATCTCCTGGCTTCCACACATAGCCTACAAGCCACTGATGCTGACCTTTGAAACATCTACATTTTAAAAAGTCTAATAAATCCATGTAATATAGCCTACACCTTCACAATAAATAAATTATATATTTTAGACAGGTCTAAAGAAGTATGATATGATGAAAATGTAGTCTATTTCAGAAGAACAGAATAGCATACTCTGTGTTGTCCTTATGTTAGGTCCTGATCTGACTATGCCAAATGGCTGTGGGCTACACTAGTTCATTTAGCAGACAAGAATTTCTTTGAATTCTGTGGGATTATTTTACAGTATGAAGAATAAAACTGAACAAACCTGAATAAAATAGAAAGGATATTTTCTCCAAACGATTTGAGGGTGTGCGCACATACGGCTATTCTGTGTTGAGAGGTTAACAAATAAATAGGTATTCCTCTATGCTTAATTTAGAGTTATTAATGCAACTTTAGTTATTCTACAAACGTTGGGCTATATGTTTTGATTTTTAATACATTGTAAGGCTGCATGATGCGACTCTAATGATGATTTGAAAAAAGTCGCTTGAAAGACATGAGCTCTGCTTAGTTTTTTGCGCCGGCTGTACACACTACATCAGTCACTCATTCACAATTTGACAAGCACTTGATAATGCCTCGAATTTCCCGGCTGCATCCCCTTTGTGTGGCCATAATGCACCCTAAAAACATCCAGCATGTGATCAGGTATTTCTCATAGGCTACAAGTGAAGACAGACACATCAGGGACACAACTGCGCGTGTCCTTATCCAATTCCAAGGTGCATATTGAAGATATTGGAAGAACTGTCCACATTTACTTTTCCTCAGCCAACAAGATGAGTAGGCCTAGCGAACAGCAAAAGCACTAGCCTATGTCAATCTACTATCCCCCATAATACAACATTCGACCTATTCTATTCTGTGCGATAAATAAATATTCCAAACATTGTCTGGGACAGTTGTGGGATGCGATAGATCCCAAATTAATATAACCACTAGCATCAAAAAAACAATTTTACGCAATGTGGCTGACATAACAGATCAGAACATTTAGATTAAATGTTGATAAACTATTAGGCTATTTCTTCACATTATAAGCGCAGCAATGTGCGCATGGTAGTAGGCTATAAGTGTAAATGTTCCATTAGCGGAAAACACCATTATCAAAAGTGACCAGAAATGCATTTATGCATGTAATGCTTTTATTATAAAGGTGCATTGTTATGGAAAAAATTTTCTTCCCCAAACTTGAAACTCACGCGCTGCTTATGTATGCCAGTTAGTCTCTACACCCCTTGTAAAGCAGATTAATGTTCTTAATTTTAAGAAGTTGTTTGACTACTTTACTTGTGATACAAACCTTATTAAAACATATAGGGCTATGGGCTAGGCTACATGAGGTGTGATTAGAAAAAGTCGCAAAAAAAAGGCATTGTTTCTTATGCTGGGCATCATTCACAGGTGATAATATATCATTCACAAGTGATAGGCTAATATTGTCACCCATCAGACTATTCATGATTTAATATTTTCTTTACATATACTAAATAATATATATTTTTAATGAAATAATATATGTGTGAAATTTGTTTTGATTTAGAATGGACCATTACCATGCACCTGTATCGAAACAGGGGCAGCGGGAAAAAATACATGGCATCTATGCACTTCAATAGCGAATGGAGGACGCTTTTCCCCGTGGTTTATTTTCATGCCAGCCAGGTAGGCTATACTCCTGTTCTAAATATAAGCAATGTGCTTAATATTAGGAAAGTTGAGAAATAAAAATAGTAGGCCTAGCCTATAGAAAGCTGATCCTCCTCTTTTTAGTAGAGGCCATCACTCTGCTTTCTCGGGTTCTTTGGCTGTCCCCATAGGAGAACACTTTTTGGTTCCAGGTAGAACTATTTTGGGTTCCGTGTAGAACCCTCTGTGTAAAGGGTTCTACATGGTACTCAAAAGGGTTCTTCTACGTGGAACTCAAAAGGGTTCTACCTGGAACCAAAAGGGTTTTACCTGGAACCAAAAAAGCTTATTCAAAGGGTTCTCCTATGGGGACAGCCGAGGAACCATTTTAGGTTCTAAATAGCACTTTTTCTTTCTGAGTGTAGGGTATGGGTCAGAAAATAATGCAGTTCCAGGAACTGGCCTCCCACTGGGCACACACTGGTTGAATCAACGTTGTTTCCACGTAATTTCAATTAAATTATGTTGAACCAACGTGGAATAGACGTTGAATTGATGTCATCCAAGATGACCATCCCAGCTACAACATTTTCCGTCTAGATAGAACTGCCAAAGGGGGTGGAGTTGCAATCTACTGTAGAGATAGCCTGCAGAGCTCAATCATACTTGTGCCCAAACAGTTTGAAATCCTACTTCTAAAAATCTACCTTTCCAGAAATAAGTCTCTCACTGTTGCCGCTTGCTACAGCCCCCCTCAGCCCCCAGCTGTGCCCTGGACACCATAATTGATTGCCCCCCATCTATCCTCAGAGTTCGTACTGCTTGGTGACGTAAACTGGGATATGCTTAACACCTTAACACCATCCTACAATCCAAACTAGATGCCCTCAATCTCACACAAATTATCAACGAACCTACCAGGTACAACCCTAAATCCGTAAACATGGGCACCCTTATAGATATCATCCTGACTAACTTACCCTCTAAATACACCTCCGCTGTCTTCAACCAGGATCTCAGCGATCACTGCCTTATTGCCTGCGTCCGTAAAGGGTCTGCGGTCAAACGACCACCCCTCATCACTGTCAAACGCTCCCTAAAACACTTTAGCGAGCAGGCCTTCCTAATTGACCTGGCCCAGGTATCCTGGATAGATATCGATCTCATTCCGTCAGTAGACGATACCTGGTTGTTCTTTAAAAGTGCTTTCCTCTCAATCTTAAATAAGCATGCCCCAATCAAAAAATTCAGAACTAAGAACAGATATAGCCCCTGGTTCTCCTCAGACTTGACTGCCCTTGACCAGCAAAAAAAAACATCCTGTGGCGTACTGCATTAGCATCGAATAGCTCCCGCGATATGCAACTTTTCAGGGAAGTTAGGAACCAATATACACAAGCAGTTAGGAAAGCAAAGGCTAGCTTTTTCAAACATAAATTTGCATCCTGTAGCACTAACTCCAAAAAGTTTTGGGACACTGTAAAGTCCATGGAGAATAAGAGCACCTCCTCCCAGCTGCCCACTGCACTAAGGCTAGGAAACACTATCACCACCGATAAATCTACAATAATCGATAATTTCAACAAGCATTTTGCTATGGCTGGCCATGCTTTCCACCTGGCTACCACAACCCCAGTCACCAGCTCTGCACCCTCGGCTGCAACTTGCCCATCCCACAAAATAGCCTCCAACACTCAAATTGGATGTAGTCTATCACAGTGCCATCCGTTTTGTCACCAAAGCCCCATATACTACCCACCACTGTGACCTGTACGCTCTTGTTGGCTGGTCCTCACTACATATTCGTCGCCAAACCCACTGGCTCCAGACCATCTATAAACCACTGCTAGGCAAATCCCCTCCTTATCTTAGCTCATTGGTCACCATAGCAACACCCAACCGTAGTATGCGCTCCAGCAGGTATTTCTCACTGGTCATCCCCAAAGCCAACACCTCCTTTGGCCGCCATTCCTTCCAGTTCTCTGCTGCCAATGACTGGAACGAACTGCAAAAATCTCTGAAGCTGGAGACTCTGATCTCACTCACTAACTTTAAGCATCAGTTGTCAGAGCACCTTACCGATCACTGCACCTGTACACAGCCCATCTGAAATTAGCCCACCTAACTACCTCATCCCCATATTGTTATTTATTTTGCTCATTTGCACCCCAGTATCTCTATTTGCACATCATCTTTTGCACATCTATCATTCCAGTGTTAATACTAATTGTAATTATTTTGCACTATGGCCTATTTATTGCCTTACCTCCATAACTTGCTACATTTGCACACACTGTATATATATTTGTCATGAGCCCTCTCACTCCACCGGGTTACCACCTTTATGTGTTTCCACTATCTTCCACTCTGCTCATCTCTCTCTCTCTACTCAGCCTAACGAGCTCCACCTGTCCCTGCTCTGCTCGGCTCTAATTACTCTGCCAGCTGCGCTGCATTACCCACTAACCTCTCCCAGTATTTAAAGTCCCGTCTCTCAGCTCTCCTTTGTCAGATCGTCTGCAAAGCTCACACCCGGAACCTGTGTGCTCACGCTTCTGGCTCACCCTGGTTTTGTGACCCCGGACCTGCCTGATTCTTGGATACTCTTCTGCCCCAGGAAAACCAGACCTGCTTTCTGCCATTACGACTCCTGACTACTCTTCGACCCCCGGTAACTCTGACCAGCCTTCTGCCTTGCTACAACGTATTTGGATTTCCCTTGAACTGTACTTCTGCCTTGTTTCATCCGCCCCGTTGTGTCTGTGTTTCCTCCCCCCCCAGGACTTCTGGACCACCAACCACCGGCGTCATCGGACGCACCGCTGCCACTGGGGGGGGGCACAGACCCAGCACCTTGGACGGGATAACCCCTGGAGCCTTCACTCACTCCCTACTTCCCTTCTCGCTTAAGTTTTAATAAACTTTCTGGTGTGACGCAATTGTGGTCCTCTTGTCGTCTGTCTGAACCGTGACAGTACGATCTGACCATCATGGACTCAGCGCACACTTCCCCCGACATGGAAACCGAAGAACCTGAGCAACCCACCGCCATGCTACGCCTGGAACACACTGAGAGAGAGCTAGGCCGCATGAGCGGCGACATCACCTCTCTGCTTCAGGTCGGCCACCAACAGCATCAGCAGTTCCAGCAGCACCAGCAGCAGTCCCAGCAGCAGCAACAACAACTCGCCAGGATCATTCAACTCCTCACCAACCTTACCCCAGCCAGTCTGCCCACCAGCCCTGCCTCCGAGTCACCTGCCCCGGTCATTTCAGCCGCTGCCCCGGAACCCAAGATTGGAAACCCCGAGCGGTTCAACGGCGATTCTACCCAGGTCCGGCCATTCCTGACTAGCTGCCGACTTCAGTTCTCCTTGCAGCCAAGGACCTTCGCCACGGAGGGGGCTAGGGTCGGGTATGCCATCACTCACCTGACGGGCCGAGCTCGACTCTGGGGAACAGCAGAGTTCGAACGTCAAACCCCCGCATGTGCAACCTTCGACCTGTTTGCTGAGGAGATGCTGAAGGTGTTTGACCTGGATTCACCAACCGCAGAGGCGTCTCGTGAACTGTTCAGTATTCGACAAGGCAGACGTACAGTCGCAGACCATTCCATCGACTTCCGAACCCTGGCAAGACGAAGTTCTTGGAACACACCATCGTTGGTGGACGCGTTCTTCCATAGCTTGGCTGACTATATCAAGGACGAGTTGGTCTCCCATGAACTGCCTTCCACTCTTGATGAAGCCATCGCACTGACTGTCCGGATCGACAGAAGGATACAGACCCGTCGTCGTGAGAGGGGGCGCCAAGGTCCACCAACTACCGGCATTCGGAGAGATCCGACTGGGCTCCTGTCAGCTACTGCCACTCACCCAAGTCAGCTTGATCAGTCGGAGCCTATGGAGATTGGGCGAGCCTCTCTCACTCCTGCAGAGCGCCAGCGCCGCTTCACCTCAAACCTCTGCCTCTATTGTGGAGGTGATGGACATCGTGTGGTAACCTGCCCTTTAAAAGCCGAAGCTCACCGGGCATAGGGGGAGTCCGGTTGAGCTCAATGACCATCCAGTCCTCCGACCGCAAACCCTTGCTGCAAGTTCACCTCCGCCTCTCTGACTCTACTCACACCCTGGCTGCTCTGGTGGATTCTGGCGCCGAAGCCAACATAATGGACATCAAGCTGGCACGCCAACTGGGACTGGAGAACCTCCGTTTGACACCTCCTATTCCTGCCCGGGCACTGGACGGACACTTACTCGGATCGGTCACTCATGTCACGGCCCCCGGTCTTGATGGGTCTGTCCGGAAACCATCAAGAAACTATCCAGTTTCACCTGCTCCCCTCTCCAGGCCAACCCCTCATCCTGGGTTACCCATGGCTCCGCCCGGCACAACCCTCAGCTCGACTGGGTGACCGGGGTGATCAGGGAGTGGGGAGAGGACTGCCACCGAACCTGCCTGCTTGCTGCCGCACTACCCCCTCGGCCAGTACCTACTAACTCCGCCCCTGACCTCTCCCATGTCCCAGAATGCTACCATGGTCTCAGAGAAGTGTTTAACAAAGCAAGAGCCACATCTCTGCCTCCTCACCGACCGTACGACTGTGCCATCGACCTCCTCCCTGGAACAGCTCCTCCAAGGGGCCGTCTTTATTCGTTGTCTGCTCCTGAAAGAAGGTCCATGGAGGACTACATCAATGACTCTCTGTCCACAGGATTGATCCGTTCATCTTCATCTCCGGCTGGTGCTGGCTTCTTCTTTGTGGGGAAGAGGGACGGATCTCTTCGCCCCTGCATCGACTACAGGGGACTCAACGACATCACAGTGAAAAACCGTTACCCTCTCCCTCTGCTCACCTCTGCTTTTGAGTTGCTCCAGGGAGCCACTGTTTTTACCAAGTTGGATCTCAGAAACGCTTACCACCTAGTGCGGATCCGGGAGGGAGATGAATGGAAGACCGCATTCAATACACCAACAGGCCACTACGAGTATCTGGTTATGCCTTTTGGCCTCACCAATGCTCCTGCTGTGTTCCAGGCTCTAGTGAATGATGTACTGCGGGACATGTTAAACAAGTTTGTCTTCGTTTACCTGGATGACATCTTAATCTACTCCAGAAACCTGTCTGAACACACCCGCCATGTCCAGCAAGTCCTTCATCGTCTTCTGGAGAATTCCCTCTACGCCAAGGCAGAGAAGTGTGAGTTTCACGTCAAGACAGTGGCCTTCCTGGGGTACATAGTGGCAGAGGGAAGTATCCAAATGGATCCTGCCAAAGTATCAGCAGTCACGTCATGGCCAGTTCCGGAGAACAGAAAGAAGCTGCAACAGTTTCTGGGGTTTGCTAACTTCTATAGAAAGTTTATCCGGAACTACAGTACCGTTGCTGCCCCTCTCACTGCTCTAACCAGCACCAAGCAACCCTTCACCTGGACCCCAGCAGCCGACAAGGCCTTCAGTACCCTCAAGGTAAGGTTCACCTCCGCTCCCATCCTCCAGATGCCTGACGTGGACCGGCAATTCATTGTGGAGGTGGACGCCTCGGATGTGGGAGTTGGTGCTGTGATTTCTCAGTGGGCTGCGGAGGATAGGAAGCTCCATCCCTGTGCCTTTTTCTCACGTCGGTTGTCCCCCTCTGAGTGCAATTACGACATAGGGAACCGAGAGCTGCTGGCTGTGAAGCTTGCCTTGGAGGAGTGGCGTCACTGGCTGGAGGGGTCCACCATTCCATTTCTCGTTTGGACCGATCATAAGAACTTGGAGTACATCCGCACGGCCAAACGGTTGAACTCCAGGCAGTCCCGCTGGGCCCTGTTCTTCACCAGGTTTAATTTCACTCTGTCATACCGGCCTGGATCACGCAACACCAAGCCAGACGCCCTCTCCCGTCAATTCCAGAAGGATGACAACCCCTCCAAGGATCCTGTGTCGATTCTGCCAAGTCCCTGCATCGTAGCAGCTCTGACCTGGGCTGTTGAGGAACAGGTGCTGGAAGCTCTCCGTAACCAGCCCGGTCCCAGCACTTGCCCAGCTGACCGCCTTTTGTCCCCGAAAACCTAAGGTCCCAGGTCGTTCAGTGGGGACATGACTCCCGCCTAGCTTGTCACCCTGGCTCCACCCGCACTTACAACCTGCTCGCCCAGAGGTTTTGGTGGCCCGCTCTGAGAAAGGATGTACGGGAATTCGTCCAAGCCTGCCCCATCTGCAACCAACACAAGTCGTCCTGCCAGCCCCCCAGCCGGATTGCTGCAGCCCCTGCCTGTGCCCAGACGTCCCTGGTCTCACATCGCCCTTGACTTTGTCACGGGGCTGCCCCCTTCAAGGGGCAAGACCGTCATTCTCACCATAGTTGACCGATTCAGCAAGATGGCACACTTCATTCCCCTCCCCAAGCTCCCAACCGCCAAGGAGACCGCCCAGGTGGTCCTGGAACACGTCTTCCGGATCCACGGACTGCCAAAGGATGTAGTTTCTGACCGTGGTCCACAATTCTCCTCCGCTTTTTGGAAGGAGTTCTGTCACCTGCTGGGAGCCACAGTCAGTCTGACTTCCGGATTCCATCCCCAATCCAATGGGCAGTCAGAGCGGGCAAATCAGGAGCTCGAGAAGGCACTGCGTTGCATGACTTCACGCAACCCCCCACTCCTGGTCGCAGCAATTGACATGGGTGGAGTACGCACACAATTCTCTGACCTGCTCTGCCATCGGTATGTCCCCTTTCCAATGTGTTTATGGATACCAGCCTCCTCTATTTGCCAGTCAGGAAGGGGAGGTTACTTGCCCATCTGCACTTGCGTTTGCCCGTCGATGTCGCCGCACCTGGTCACAGGCCCGAGCCACACTTCTCAGATCCGTTGCCAGCTACACTACCGGGGCCAACCGTCGGAGAATCCCCTGCTCCCACCTACCATGTTGGTCAAAGGGTGTGGTTGTCGTCAAGGGAACCTGCCACTCAGGGTGGAGTCGCAGAAGTTGGCACCTCGGTTCATTGGCCCATTCCCTATCATAAGAGTGATTAGCCCAACTGCTGTCCGGCTCCAACTGCCTAATTCCATGAGGGTGCACCCCACTTTCCATGTGTCTAAGATTAAGCCCGTTCATGAGAGTCCGCTGGTCCCTGCTGCGCCTTGTCCTCCTCCTCCACGGCTCGTCGATGGTGGTCTGGTTTACACCGTCCGCCGCCTGCTTCGGTCCAGACGGAGGGGTAGGGGTCTCCCAGTACCTCATTGACTGGGAGGGCTATGGACCTGAGGAAAGGACCTGGGTGCCAGCTAGTCGGATTGTGGATAGGACTCTCATCACCGCCTTCCACCAACGGCATCCTGATCAACCTGCAATCCGTAGGGGCCGCCCCAGAGGGATCCCCTAACCGTCCTGCCCGCTCGGCTTCCTGTCCTGTGCCTGATCCTGTCTCGGGACCTGTCCCATCTCCCCGACCACGGCCCTCCGGCTTCCTCCGAGGATGAGGGCGTTCGCTCGGACCGTTCGGAGGAGTTCTAGCCCTCCTCCGGCTCCCCTCCTCCCGCCCGGCGTGGTGTTGCTCTTGGGACTTCTGGGGCCGTCCCTTGGGGGGTTCTGTCATGAGCCCTCTCACTCCACCGGGTTACCACCTTTATGTGTTTCCACTATCTTCCACTCTGCTCATCTCTCTCTCTCTACTCAGCCCTAACGAGCTCCACCTGTCCCTGCTCTGCTCGGCTCTAATTACTCTGCCAGCTGCGCTGCATTACCCACTAACCTCTCCCAGTATTTAAAGTCCCGTCTCTCAGCTCTCCTTTGTCAGATCGTCTGCAAAGCTCACACCCGGAACCTGTGTGCTCACGCTTCTGGCTCACCCTGGTTTTGTGACCCCGGACCTGCCTGATTCTTGGATACTCTTCTGCCCCAGGAAAACCAGACCTGCTTTCTGCCATTACGACTCCTGACTACTCTTCGACCCCGGTAACTCTGACCAGCCTTCTGCCTTGCTACAACGTATTTGGATTTCCCTTGAACTGTACTTCTGCCTTGTTTCATCCGCCCCGTTGTGTCTGTGTTTCCTCCCCCCCCAGGACTTCTGGACCACCAACCACCGGCGTCATCGGACGCACCGCTGCCACTGGGGGGGGGCACAGACCCAGCACCTTGGACGGGATAACCCCTGGAGCCTTCACTCACTCCCTACTTCCCTTCTCCCTTAAGTTTTAATAAACTTTCTGGTGTGACGCAATTGTGGTCCTCTTGTCGTCTGTCTGAACCGTGACAATATTTTCTGTTGTATTTTTGACTTTATGTTTTGTTTTACCCCATATGCAACTCTGTGTTGTTGTTTTCATCGCACTGCTTTGCTTTATCTTGGCCAGGTCGCAGTTGTAAATGAGAACTTGTTCTCAACTGGCTTACCTGGTTAAATAAAGGTGAAATTAAAAAAATAAAAATCACCATTCCAACCATGAGTCATCGCGTTATAATCATCGCCATGGCATCCAGTATGTACTGTATTTAACATTCTAATCTAATTAGAGTAACAGTTGCCATGAGTCTCTGAAGGATTAAGTTTTGAGCTTAATTTAATCTTCAAAGCCACACAGTATCTGCCCATCTTTATTGTTTAGGGAGCCTAGTTATTGTCAGAGGCATATTCAGTAAAATCTGAAAAATGTGTTCTATAGATGGAGCAACATCACAGGAGCCAAACACCTAGATAACGGCTAAGTTAACTGGTAATGCCACACCTGAAACACAACAAGGGTTTGTGTGTGTGTGTGTGTGTGTGTGTGTGTGTGTGTGTGTGTGTGTGTGTGTGTGTGTGTGTGTGTGTGTGTGTGTGTGTGTGTGTGTGTGTGTGTGAGTGTGTGTGTACTCATGGTTTGTGTGGGAGAGGAGAGCTCAGTGTATTCAAGGGTCCAGCTGGAGAGGGTGAAAGTAACACAGTGATGATGCTGACCTCTGACATTATGGTCCATACTGAGTATTCCTGCTCACTGCCTCTCTGCCTCCCTGCCTGCAGGCTACTCCTACTCCCACTCCCTGCATGCCATGGCCGTGACACAGCCCTGTGAGGCTCTAACCTTTAGGAGCATCTGCTTTGACGAACCCTGACGCTGGCATTGTACTCTCAGCCCTGGCACGGCCCGCAAGGCTGGCAGAGCAGATCAGAACAGAGGGGGACAGCCTTGAGTGTCTGTGCCCTCTGCCCTCTGGTTGAACTTTGACCTGGCACCCTACACTCCACTTGGTTCAGTGCCTCCAACCTGGCCTTGAACAAACTCCCTGTTAATGAGTCTGCAGCACTGCACATGATGTGGATCTGCCGCCCGCCGCAGCCTATTGTTATACAAACAGATCTGTTTAAGCAGCTCAAAGCACTGTTTAATTGCAACCAGTTAAGTGGCTAGGGAAGGTCTCTGCAGTAGAGAAGCCTCTAGCAAATAGAATGATTGTGTGTGTGTGTGTGTGTGTATTTGCATGTGTGTGTGTGTGTGTGTGTGTGTGCGCACACGTGCGTATGTGGGAGGCCAGATGTCCAGAGCATCTGAATTAACAGTGGACAGTTAATTCAGTGAGGAGAATAATCAGAGAGATGAGAGGCTGATCGCACTGGAAAGCCCAGCAACTGGCTTTGGCTTAGAAGTAGAAAAAGGGATTTGCGGTGCAGTTCAGTGCCTGTGTGCCAAAGCCCTAAGATAGACATGGCTCAGTGGAAATATCATTGCAATAAACACCCTGAGTGGAATGTCCGGTCTCTGGTTTTAATGAAATTCTCTGAATTATTTGGCCACATTATAATGGTATAACTGGAAGCTGTTACAACAGCTGTTACTGGGGCACATAACAATGTCAACATGGTGAATTCTATTGACTGCTCGATCACCATGAAGATGCTTTGAAGGCTGAGACAGCCCAGCATATACTCAATGGTTGTCTTAAAACTGTTCTTAGAATTGTTTTCTATAAGTCAATTGACCTCTCTTATTAATCAATATGGTACTACTGTTGATGGTCAGACAAAGCTCTTGTTATAGACTTGAAGCTGGTAATAAAGTCACAAAACTATGCCCTTCATTGTGTCCACACAGGCCTGTTTTAATATTTAGAGACCACTCGTTATGATGATGTTATGATCAGATGAATGATCTGTCATGATATCTGCTGCATCTCTTTCCCAGTGGTGTTCTCAGTGTGTCTCAGTGGTGGCTAATGGGCTAACAGGCTACAGTGATTATCACGCTGGGATCTCAGGGTTTCGGTACATAGATTCAGAGATTCTGCTCCAGATCATCTATGTCTGACCACAACGGATTCATCACCAAACCACTCGACCGGAAAAGCAAGCGGTAAAGGTTTTTTTCAGATGTACCTTCAGTACCGGCTGTTTCTGGCTGTTCCTGGTGCCCATGCTCACCCTGAAAGGCATGCGCCAGGCTAGCGGTGCCATGGCAGCGTGTCTGCCTGCCTGCCTTCCTTCCAGTACATATGCCAGTATGGACCTCAGCAGGCATAGACACACACAGCCTACTGCACAAACCAAATGGCTGGGAGACAGATTGGGATTAAACGCTCCATTAACTCCATAATAATGCATATTTCTCTCTCTCACTGTGAAGGCGGTAGGCGAGGGAGGGCAACATTGTGTTGTAGTGCATATGCAAAGGAGAGAAAATGTTTTTGTCACCATAATCATTCCCCACATTGACAAGCCAATAACATGACCTCAATAGCTATATCCAATTGCATTGTTTTTTATATTTCTGCTGAGGGGCAAATGAAAATGGGGTTAAATCCCATTATGGTAGAACAAAAACAAAATGGCAGCACTTCATGGCACAGTGACTTGTAACATATTTGTCTTGCTCTTTTTCATAAAATGTCCTCAAAGGCTTGTGACTCCGGCGTTCTTTAAGCTGTTCCCTTTCATTTATTGTTTCTGATGTTTTCCTTTCGTGCTTTCTCTCCTATTGTATAGTCTGATTCTGTACATGCAGACAGGGAAACAACAACTGCCATTTTGTCTTTTGAGGAGCCTTGGCTAAAGCCAAGAAGCTGTGCTCCTTGACAGTCTGAGGGCAAGCTGGTTGTTTTATCTGCCACCCTTAGAGAGATCAGCCTACTAAACAACACTAAGACTAAAATACAGGGAGTCAGTGGAGGGGCTGTGAGACAACCTCTTCCTTCAGAGGTTTAGGGGCTGTGGACAGATACATTCTACAGGCGACAGAACATTTCAGACTGATGAATAATACAGGCTCAGCTCCAGAGGAGAAAAGGGACTTTGCTTGACATTCTCCATAAGACTAGCTCGGAGCAAAATGGCCCATTCGCCATCCTTAAGTTGACGATTCAAATGTAATTAGAGGGAATCTAAACATCTCGACAACAAGAGGATGAGTCGACTGTAGGCCTAAGCAGCAGGCCCCCACTGACCTCGGTTGATCTCTTTGTTTACAGACAACAATGTTTTTCCATTGGTCTTGTTTTAACTCAGCACACTTATCTATGCAAGTGGGGTACACAAGGGTCCATGGTTAAAATAAGCACAATTCATTATGTCAATTATTAATCAGCAAAACAAATGCGCTTTGTTTATAATTCATAAGAAACAGTGGCCAGTTCTGAAAAAGGCAGAACTATAGGGACAGTGTGTGTCTTTAGTGGGAGCACAGAGCAGAACCACAAAGACATGAGGAACGCAACTGAGATAATGGAACAATGCTCGGAGGAACTGTAAGACGAACAAGCTGACGACAGAGCCCATTGTTAACCCACTTGTACTTTCATGTTTATCCAACAATGCAGTCAGTCGTATATTAGAAGTTGGAAAAGCATCTAACATTCTCTAACTGTCGTCATAGAGCATGATTTGTAAACACCAATGCTTTTTAACCCAAACTTTTCTTATCAATAAAGCAATTGCTTGCGTGCTATTTTTCATTCAATTCAATATTTTCCCTTTCAGACAGCAGCTCAGTGAATCCTACAGTACCGTGACACCATAATCAGTTATAACTGAATATATAAAGCAAGACTGCAGATTTTCTTCGACCTATTCACCGCACGTTGGCAATCACTTTAATGTGTTACAATTAGACCAGCATTTAGAGTTGCCCTGACCTAAGAAGTCCCTGACAATGGAGAAAAAGCCTTAATACTGAGATTTTGAGGACATTTACTGAACTAATTCCATTAAAATATGTATCTGGATGGCAGTGTATTCATTTTGGGCAGACCTTTGAATGGAAGTTGGAATTGAATTTAGCATCTTCTCCTCTGAAATGTTAATGATGTTAGAAGGGGAGGAATTTGTTTTGAGTCTGTGCAAGAAGCCCATAGGGATAAAAGAAGACTTCTTTCAACAACATGTTTTGTGATAGGCCAGGATACAAAAGTCTTCAAACATAGCTATAACACTTCTGAAAATATTCTAGAAAGAAAGTATGGTGGCCCTAAGGAGCAAACAAAGAAAGGCCTATGAAGCATACAAGTCATTACTCATCTTTAAGACAAGACAGAACTAGTTGTTTTACTTAGAGAGATAAGTCAAAGTAAAGGGATAATGTAGCCAGTATTATTTCTACAAAATGATGTCACTAAGTAGATAAATGTCTTGCTTTGAGGCTTATTTAAAGAGACAAAACAAACACCACACAACTAAGCAACACTGTATTATTAATACTGCTTATTCTGAGCCGTAAGTCACCCACCACAGCATTACCATCGTTTTGTCTCATTTGGCTAGTAAGAGGGCCACAGCAGTGTTTTCCATTGTTGCTAAGGCCACAGCAGTGTTTTCCATTGTTGCTAAGGTCACAGCCTTTATAAATCCTTCAGTGTTGGCAGGAACAGAGAGTTGATGAGTGCCTGAGAGAGCTAGCATATTGGCCAGCCACTCAACACGGGACGGTCTAAAAACACACCACTTCGATACAGCTATGACCGAAAGGGACTTTTTCCTAACAGGTGAAGAGAATTAGGTTAAGGTTAAGAAAAGTGTTAGGGTTAGCAAAAATGCTTCGCTAACCTGCTACGAAAATCACTTCGGGCGAAGTGGCATGTTTTTAGGGAGTCCCCACTCACCACGCCATCCCTTGCCTCATTTAGAAGGTGGAGAGATCAGCAGAGTGGCCTGGTGGCTCTGGCTCCCTATGGGGAACCTCACCACCACGGCCACTGTGCCCTCTCCACCCACCTCAACTCACCTCACACGCCATATGATCAGCGTCCATTGCTTTCCCTAAACACTGATGTTGGCGGCCATTTTGAAAGCCTTATCCAAAGTGTTGTCCCTCTATTGAATTGGATCTGTTCTAAGGACCTGAATTATTTAATGACCTACATGAGGCTCAGTTGTTGAGTGGGGTTGGTTATGTTTCCACTTGCCACTGCAGAAATATGTATTCAATGTTTATGTATTGCTATTGGTTGGTTGAATTTACATATCAATAAGGTGTTATGTCATTGGCTAGTCTTGCAGATAGGGGGAGATCGCGATAGGCTTCCTGGGATGTGCTGTTGTATGTTATTGCTGATAGAGCGAGTTAGCTAGAATGCTCTAATTCTAATGGTCGCATTAGCTCCCTGCTAATTCACAGTTATTTCCATTCTAACAGAGGAATCACAAACCTACAGCCATCAACATACTGTTGTCCTGCCCATCTAATGTGCTTCCCTATGTCTATCCTCAGGTACTTACATGTATTGTATTTTGTACTATGTTTGTCATTGTTATGATATTTGATTACAAAATACCCAGTCTGAAATTGACATACAAGCGAAGAATCACTAATCTACAGCCATCAACATACCGTTGTCCTGCACATCTAATGTGTTTCCTTGTGTCTATCATCAGAAAATAAACTACCGATCAACTTGTGGACTGCTGGTTGGCATTGCTTTCTATATTACACAACGCAAGAGAGAGTAAAGATCACACCTGTTACACTGGTGCAGAGACCAGTCTTCTTGTCTTTGCTGTACATCTGTTACACTAGTAATGCCAAGGTTGCGGGTTCAATCTCTGCAGGGGTAACAAACGCATATGAAAACGTTTATGCACTCACTGTACTGCAACTCTCTTTGGATTAAAGTGTCTGCTAGGTGACATACATTATTATGATAGTTTCCCTACTACGAACCTCAGCATTGTTGCTGGGTAAACTTTTCCCAACTTTTCTCTTCCTGCCGTAGAAGGGGAATGGAAGGGTACGGCACACATTGGAGCCTCTCAGTTGGGAGGAGGTCTGGAGGATATGCAAACTGGAGGAAAGAGATTGGATGCACCAGTGCTCCCCTCTCTGAACCTCTACAGCAGGGTGTTATACAGTTTCAGTGAATTAATGTGTCAATCCTGTGTGCTTATCTGTTTATAAGTTTGACCAATCCTCAATCTCCTCAAGGTGACTTTGACCAATACAATTAATATGTAGCTCATTACATAGTTATTACATAGGTAATAGTCAACTGTTAATAGACTAGCTAGTAATGCCTCTCTGTGGCCAAAACCTTGATCAGTATTCAAAAAATATAATATTCTAATGCCCTGGAATATCCTGTTAAAAGTTATCCTGTGCAATTTGTGAAAAACAATGCCAAAGCCAACCAATGCATGTCAAAACATCACACACTGCCACTGGCAAGATACTGTAAACAACAAATTATTAAGCTTCACAAAAGGCAACTGCAACCAACTGTAGTCTTGGGTCAGTGACTCGCAGAAATAATGGATGTCTTACTACTGCTAACACAAAGCAGAGCAGCTGAAAGGGAGTATAGAGTCTGCGTGTTCATTAGCAGTCATTGCATGAAGTTTATTAGTGCTTGTGAACTGCTTATTTGTATATCATTACCCCGAAATACATCAGAAAGGCTTCCATAACAACCACAGTATAGACCTTTTGAAATGAAGTTCCATGTGGAAGAGGTATAACTGTGACATATAGATCCCCTGGTGAGGTGACCTCATCCATTACATAAAAAGGAAATAGATTAAACTTGTTCACTCTCTATTAAAAGAGAGCAGGAAGGCCACTCAAACCAACCATAGCGAGAAGGCCAATGGGGGGCAGAAGCTTGAGGAAAATATATGATTTAGCTACACAGATGTGGGGTATGAGATGCTTGTTACAAATGTACAGGCTTTATCTCTGATCAGTGGCTAATCATTTATTTTCCTGTAGCCCTTCTCAAAGGACCAATAAATCATCACAGGTCAAACTCACTCCGAATTCCAGCTGGTCTGATCTTGGCTGGGGCAAGTAACCAAATAAATAACCCAAAGTGGCAGGACTTTCATTTGAAGTCTAAGAACAAACTAATGATCCCATTGGATCTGGATAATGTCCCCTAAACTCATGGCATCTACCACTGGATGGAATTACTGTGCTTGTACCACTCTTATTGCTTTAAAGTTGTTGTCGTCTTTCAATGTGAAACCAACCTCTTACATTATTGAACTTTTTTCATTAGCGAAAGGCAAGTTTGGGAAGCAATGTTTGCGCAGTATCCAGACAAGCATTATATAGGACTGGGCACAGCACATTACCTGTATCCTTTCTCATCTCGCATAGAGCTCCCTGAGGCAAATCCAGGAGATGCTACAGTACCAGACCTGTAATTGCTTATGGATCAATATCAATAAAAAGCACAATTCTCTTTCTGCTCCAAAACCAGCAATTCAGGCACACAACAACACACAGCAACAAACTGAGATGTGGGTTTTTCAGTCGAGATGGCTCTATCCTTTCATGCACAATAAGTGCAGTCAGTTATGATAGTCATTTTAGCATAGATTAGAGCTGAGAGTTCAATATCAAAATTTTTATGGCAAATCTAGCAGTGTGCTTTGTAGCATAGCATTTAAGTGACACCATTTCCATGCTCAAGTGGAGTCTTATTGGCCTATGTTTTACAGCTGAGCGGTCAGGTCAAACTTAAAGCCAGGGAATCAGTCTTGCTCAAGGTTGGACCATTAGTCTCTATCCCAGTTAACGCATAAATTACCTGTGCCCAGTTTTTCAAAGGTTATCTGTCTGGTTTTCGCCTATCTGATAGGATTAAATGCATAGAAATAGAATGAATAGAACAGACAAATCATTGACTTGAATGGGGACTCCCGTTCTATTCATTTTATTTCTATGCATTTAATCCTATCCGATAGGCTTAATCCAGATAGACAACTTTTGCAAAACTGGACCCTGAGCAATAAGCCCCAAGATTGTCCAATAATATTTCCATTCCCATATCATCTGCTAACACAGGTAGGCCTACTGTATGAACTATGATTTTATTAGAGCAAATTCGGTCAACTCCTGATAGGCACAGTGACTTTTTTGTGTGCATGGCACTCTGGCTTCCCAGGAACTGTACTTATCTGATTGTACACTTATCAGGATGTCCGTAGTGTTTGTGTGTGTGTGTGTGTGTGTGTGTGTGTGTGTGTGTGTGTGTGTGTGTGTGTGTGTGTGTGTGTGTGTGTGTGTGTGTGTGTGTGTGTGTGTGTGTGTGTGTGTGTGTGTGTGTGTGTGTGTGTGTGTGTGTGTGTGTGCGTACATAAATGACATCATGCTAGAGAGGAAAATAAACGATTATTTCAGTCGAGATTACATTTTGATGTTTTCACATATCCTCTCATTCAGTGGTTCAATATGTCAGAAATGCCCTCTCTTTGATCAGTTAATACACTGCTCAAAAAAATAAAGGGAACACTAAAATAACACATCCTAGATCTGAATGAATGAAATAATCTTATTAAATACTTTTTTCTTTACATAGTTGAATGTGCTGACATCAAAATCACACAAAAATGATCAATGGAAATCAAATTTATCAACCAATGGAGGTCTGGATTTGGAGTCACACTCAAAATTAAAGTGGAAAACCACACTACAGGCTGATCCAACTTTGATGTAATGTCCTTAAAACAAGTCAAAATGAGGCTCAGTAGTGTGTGTGGCCTCGACGTGCCTGTATGACCTCCCTACAACGCCTAGGCATGCTCCTGATGAGGTGGCGGATGGTCTCCTGAGGGATCTCCTCCCAGACCTGGACTAAAGCATCCGCCAACTACTGGACAGTCTGTGGTGCAACGTGGCGTTGGTGGATGGAGCGAGACATGATGTCCCAGATGTGCTCAATTGGATTCAGGTCTGGGGAATGGGCGGGCCAGTCCTTAGCATCAATGCCTTCCTCTTGCAGGAACTGCTGACACACTCCAGCCACATGAGGTCTAGCATTGTCTTGCATTAGGAGGAACCCAGGGCCAACCGCACCAGCATATGGTCTCACAAGGGGTCTGAGGATCTCATCTCGGTACCTAATGGCAGTCAGGCTACCTCTGGCGAGCGCATGGAGGGCTGTGCGGCCCCCCAAAGAAATGCCACCCCACACCATGACTGACCCACCGCCAAACCGGTCATGCTGGAGGATGTTGCAGGCAGCAGAACGTTCTCCACGGCGTCTCCAGACTCTGTCACGTCTGTCACATGTGCTCAGTGTGAACCTGCTTTCATCTGTGAAGAGCACAGGGCGCCAGTGGCGAATTTGCCAATCTTGGTGTTCTCTGGCAAATGCCAAACGTCCTGCACGGTGTTGGGCTGTAAGCACAACCCCCACCTGTGGACGTCGGGCCCTCATACCACTCTCATGGAGTCTGTTTCTGACCGTTTGAGCAGACATATGCACATTTGTGGCCTGCTGGAGGTCATTTTGCAGGGCTCTGGCAGTGCTCCTCCTGCTCCTCCTTGCACAAAGGCGGAGGTAGCAGTCCTGCTGCTGGGTTGTTGCCCTCCTACGGCCTCCTCCACGTCTCCTGATGTACTGGCCTGTCTCCTGGTAGCGCCTCCATGCTCTGGACACTACGCTGACAGACACAGCAAACCTTCTTGCCACAGCTCGCATTGATGTGCCATCCTGGATGAGCTGCACTACCTGAGCCACTTGTGTGGGTTGTAGACTCCGTCTCATGCTACCACTAGAGTGAAAGCACCGCCAGCATTCAAAAGTGACCAAAACATCAGCCAGGAAGCATAGGAACTGAGAAGTGGTCTGTGGTCACCACCTGCAAAACCAGTCCTTTATTGGGGGTGTCTTGCTAATTGCCTATAATTTCCACCTGTTGTCTATTCCATTTGCACAACAGCATGTGAAATGTATTGTCAATCAGTGTTGCTTCCTAAGTGGACAGTTTGATTTCACAGAAGTGTGATTGACTTGGAGTTACATTGTGTTGTTTAAGTGTTCCCTTAATTTTTTTGAGCAGTGTATATTTCATATTCTTCAGAATTTTCATTTTGACATATAAAATGAATTTTCCTCCTAAGGCAAGACATTTTTTACATATTTCTGTTGGTAGAATTATTATGTCGCCTTTTCAAAACTATCTAACCGTTTGTACATTCTGGTATTGATAACGTTACTCTATTTTATACGTTGACAAAACATTTTATTGTCCACATCAGCTGGTTTTGTTCTATTTGAAATGTCAGTTGAAACATTCAAGGGTCTGCATGCACTGAATCACTTTCCTCATTTCTGTTACCTTGGCAACATATGTCAGAGAGAAAACAGAGCAATGCCTACTAAACAAAAAAAAATTCACTAATCAAAATGTCTAAAATGAAATATAATTTAATCAAATATATTATGTGGGTGAATGTTGTTATTAATATTTGCATATCAGAATAGATTTTTATTAGGGAACAAATACTTTGATTTCATTTGTGACAGATCATGAATGAGACTGTAGAGTATTACGATGATGGCCCTAGATGTAAAATCAGCTCAGCATCCCAGAAGCTAACCAATACAACCACTAAACACAAAAGAGTAAATGTGATCCCTAATAGCACAGAGAAAACAGGTCTCATAGCCATGGTGTGAGAGGTGAAGAGTGACCCTGCAGGTCAGGGGGTCCCTGGCCCTCCATGGACCTCTGTGTCTGGTGGTAAATGCATGGTCTGTTCGATAATTACACTCCATCTGTGGACCGTGTGTGTGTGCGTGTGTGTCTGTTGCTCCATCCCCTCCTCACCCTGACCCTCACCTCCTCCTCCCTCCTCCACTTACCTCCGCCCCCCTCCCACTCCCATGCCACCGCTCTCTGTTCTGCCCTTTGGCTTTCCATTAAATATGGCATTAAAAGCCCTAGTTTCACCTCAGAGACGGCTCCATCACGCCCTGTCTGCACTGTAATAACACGGCACAAAAGAGATTGATGGGTTGCATTATTAAACCCTGTGTGTTGTGAGCACAGTTGACTAGAAGGTGAGAGAAGAGGTGAATGCAGTTTCCTGGTCAAGTCATTTGGCTCCCTGTTGCCTCCAATGGCAGCTGCTGACAACATTCTCTGTTGGAACCTCAGAATTTAGAACCCTCAGAACTCAGAACCTTCAGAACTCAGGATTTTTCTTTTGTTCGTATTCAAAGGTAACAATGAGTTAGACAGCATCTGCTGCTTTAGTGCAAAGTGAATGGAAGGGCCACGATTACAACCAGGATATGCTGCAGCCTGTGTTAGACATACAGTACAGTATACTGTATAAACTGGTAGATGATGGCTGTACTCTCTGTGTGATGACTGTGTACTGAGAGATCATATTACTAAGAAAGGTTTTCGTACATAGACTACTGAACTGTACTGTGATGACTGTGTACTGAGAGATCATATTACTAAGAAAGGTTTTCGTACATAGACTACTGAACTGGACTGTGATGACTGTGTACCGATAGATCATATGAGAGATTGGATACTTGCTGGTTCTGCACTGTTGGACTTATGACAGAGGAGCTGTCATGTCATAATGATGGCTGTGTTTGTGTTTCCTCCTTCCCTCTAGTGTCCCACATGTCTCTTTGGCTGTAGCGACAAACACTTGTGTGCGCTCTGTGCAGCCTGCAGAGAGAATGCTGACAAAGCTGGCAATTACAAGTGCTTAGTTTATCCTCAGTACACAAATAAAACAGCAAGTAAGCATTCGCCCCGCTGCACTCTCGGACTGTTCCTCCGGACACTAATTAATAGGCAAACGTGTAATAAAAAAGCCCCCTCGCTCTTAGCGCCACGGCAACAGTCACAGACAGGAGACAGACAGACAGACAGACAGACATACATTCCTGCAGATCTGTGTAACCTTGGCTTAACACAACAGTCTTAGTCCTTTCTGATTCATATGACGTCAATGCATTGAATTCTGAGCCTTTGCATGAACGGCACGTCGTGAAGAAACAAGGCTTTAATGTTTGCTCTTAAAGGGATTAGCCTGGCTAATACATAAAGCTAAACCCACTTCTTTCAGATGGAAACTTCTTCTACCATATTTTATTCATGCTGTTCATCTAGACAAGGACTCAGACAGGTGGGGTGGGTGAGGAGGGACTATAGGGGCTGGGAGAAGGAGTGGAGGGAGTGGAGCTATGACTCGGGCATTCCAGCTACAGATGTATGATCTTAATTTGACCTAAATTGTCACAGCAAAATAATCCTGCAGCAAAATGATTTGAATGTTTAGTCCATAATGTTGCTTGATCGTTTTTCTTAGTCTTCCCAGTTCTGACCTTTCTGCCTGTCCTGACCCTGATCCTGCCCACTGTCCTGTACCTGCCTGACTCTGATTTGGATTAGGACCCTTTGCCTGTCTTGACTTACCTTTTGCCTGCTGTCCTGTACCTGCCTAACTCTGATTGGGATTACGACCCTTTGCCTGCCTTGACTTACCTTTTGCCTGCCCCTTGAACTATAATAAACTCTGAGACTCGTACTATCTGCCTCCTGTGTCTACATCTGGGTCTTAGCCTGAGCCGTGATAATCGGTGGTTAGGCTATTAGCTGGCCAAAAGTAGGCTACATGAAAAGTGCAACACTGTTAATATAACGGTGTGTTAGTGTGGCTTTTAGTGAATTTATGTAAATCAAAAACCCCTTACATTTTCAGCAACAAAGGAGTGATCAAATAAAGATTCTACATCTGTATCATTATTGGATTGGAAGGACCTTAAAAGTCCATCCTCTGATAGACAGACCACTGTCAGAATCCTCTCCTTTGTTCCTCTGATACTAGACAGTAGATCTCCCTTTTATTCAGTGCTGTGTTTGTTTTATACCTCTCGCTAAAACTGCCACAGGGAGTCATGCGTCAGGGTTTGATCAGTTGAACATATGAAAGACATGGTTGCCATGGTGCCTAGTGGCAGCCTTAGTGTTTGCTTCTGCAAATGTATCCTTAATTATTTGTTTTAAGTGTTTTTTATGTGCATTGTTTTTATCTTTTTTTTTTTTTTTTATAGCTAATCAAGTATTGAACACAGATATATATTTATTTTTACCAGTAAGGTTAACTTAGTTAAATTTTTTTACAACTTCTTCACTCAACTAGCTAATTGTTTGGATTCTAAAACCAGCCCAAATCTTCATAGAGCCTCATCTCCTGAATCCTCATCTCAACCTCATCTTCTCCCATCTCCTGACCAAAGGCTGGACCAAAGATTCAGATATGGTAGCAACCCTCATTCACTACAAAGAAGGATTCCTCAGAAGTTTTGAAAGGATTAAAACCCCCCTTTGTGAGGAGCTCAAGAACAGCCTTATTCAAAATGGGATCCTATGGAAAAAATGCAGACCGCGAGGTTGACAAGGGGGTAGGAGACTATTAAACAAACTAGAGCATTTCGTGTGCACTCCCAATGAGAGCAGGTGTCTGCAGGATGCTCCTCAGGCAGTTGGAAACACTGTGAGACCTCTGTACACAAGGCAAATCGGAAAACGTAGAGTGGATTTCAGTCCCCCCGAGATCTCTATAGAGACTTGATGCAGCTACTATTTCATCAACAACTCCCTTGCCTATCAGCATGGAACTGTTTAATGCCCAGTCTCTCACTAATAACCACTTCCTGCTGCATGACCACATACAGTGCATTCTGAAATTATTCAGACCCATTGACTTTTTCGACATTTTGTAACGTTACAGCCTTTTTCTAAAATTGATTACATTTTCTCATCAATCTACACACCCGATAATGACAAAGCAAAAACAGGTTTTTAAAACTTTTTGCAAAAACTGAAATATAACATTTACATAAGTATTCAGACCTTTTCTATGAGACTCAAAATTGAGCTCAGGTGCATCCTGTGTCCATTGATCGTCCTCGAGATGTTTCTACAACTTGATTGGAGTCCACCTGTGATAAATTCAATTGATTGAACATGATTTGGAAAGGCACACACCTGTCTATATAAGGTCCCACAGTTGACAGTGTATGTCAGAGCAGAAACCAAGCCATGAGGTCGAAGGAATTGACCGTAGAGCTCCGAGACAGGATTGTGTCGAGGCACAGATCTGGGGATGGGTACCAAAAAATTCTGCAGCATTGAAGGTCCCCAAGAACACAGTGGCCTCCATCATTCTTAAATGGAAGAAGTTTGGAACCACCAAGACTCTTCCTAGAGCTGGCTGTCCAGCCAAACTGTGCAATCGGGGGAGAAGGGCCTTGGTCAGGGAGGTGACCAAGAACCCGATGGTCACTCTGACAGAGCTCCAGAGTTGCTCTGTAGACATGGGAGAACCTTCCAGAAGGACAACCATCTCTGCAGCACTCCACCAATTAGGCCTTTATGGTAGAGTGGCCAGACGGAAGCCACTCCTCAGTAAAAGGCACATGACAGCCAGCTTGGAGTTTGCCAAAATGCACCTAAAGGACTCTCAGACCATGAGAAACAAGATTCTCTGGTCTGATGAAACCAAGATTGAACTCTTTGGCCTGAATGCCAAGCGTCACGTCTGGAGGAAACCTGGCACCATCCCTAGGGTGAAGCATGGTGGTGGCAGCATCATGCTGTGGGAATGTTTTTCAGCGGCAGGGACTGGGAGAATAGTCAGGATCGAGGGAAAGATGAACGGAGCAAAGTACATAGAGATCCTAGATGAAAACATGCTCCAGAGTTCTCACGACCTCAGACTGGGGCGAAGGTTTAACTTCCAAGAGGACAACGACCCTAAGCACACCCAAGACAATGCAGGAGTGGCTTCGGGACAAGTCTCTGAATGTCCTTGAGTGGTCCAGCCAGAGCCCGGACTTGAACCCGATCGAACATCTCTGGAGAGACCTGAAAATAGCTGTGCAGCGACGCTCCCCATCCAACCGGACAGAGCTTGAGAGGATCTGCAGAGAAGAATGGGAGAAACTCCCCAGGTACAGGTGTGCCAACCTTGTAGCCTCATACCCAAGAAGACTCGAGGCTGTAATCGCTGCCAAAGGTACTTCAACAAAGTACTGAGTAAAGGGTCTGAATACTTATGTGAATGTGATATTTCCATTTAAAATGTCTAAGAACCTGTTTTAGCTTTGTCATTATGGGGTATTGTTTTTTGTTTGTTTTTTTGTGTGTTTTTTTTGCATTAAGTCAGGCTTTTTAATTGAAAATCAATTTGTTAATAGTAACTGCAAACAGGAGAGACATCTGACTACATACTTCTACAGAGCTGCATATCTTTGTCACTCAGTGATGGGGTATTGTTTGTAGATTAATGAGGGGAAAAAACAATTTAATCCATTTTAGAATAAGGCTTTAAAGTAACAAAATTTGGAAAAAGTCAAGGGGAGTCAGAATACTTTCCGAATGCACTGTAGTGGACAAGAAGCTTGACATTATGTGCCTAACTGAAAAGCTGGCATCAGCTTGGGGTCTACTTAGCCCTAAATGAGGCCTGCCCACCTGGTTACAAGTACATGGAAAAAGCCCGCAGCACTGTCTGCGGCGGTGGTTTAGCCATCATACTGTACACCAAGCTGAACGGAACTGAAACTGTCCCCCCGTCTAATGCCTGAACCATGCTCTTTTGAATGTCTTACCGCAAAATCCAACCCCCCCCTACTCCATGACTGTGCTTCTAGTTTATCGGCCTCCTAAGCCTAACTCATTCTTTATCCCTGAAATCTCTGATCTGCTCACATCACTCTGCTCCACCTCAACCAACATTGTGATTCTAGGAGATTTCAATATCCAAGTTGACTCTCCCTCATGTCACCCTGCTGCTGAGTTTCTGAGTTTGATTGACTGTCTTGACCTGAAGCAACTTGTTGATGCCCCCACACACACCCGTGGGCACATACTTGACCTGGTCATCACTGACTCCGCCCCCATAACAACATGCAGGTCTATGACCTCGTTGTGTCTGACAGCAAGGTTGTCACACTGGACTTGAAATTACTTCCAAGAGCAGGATGTGTTTCCAGAACTGGAAAATCATCAACCAAGCCAGCCTGTCAGATGCCATCTTGAACCTGTCTCCTCCAGCTTCTTCGTCAGTGGATGAAACTGTGGAGTTTTACAACCAATCCCTGAGCAGTGTGCTTGACCTCCACACCCCCGTTAAAGCACAGGACGTCGCATTTGTTCACTCAGCTCCCTGGTTTACTCCAGAACTGAGAAACATGAAATCCACTTGACGCAACCTGGAGCGGCGTCTCAGAAACTCGGGCCTAAATGTCCACAAACTGGCTGTTCAAGAGCACCAAAGGGCCTATTCCACGGCCCTGAAAGAGGCACAGTCGGCGTTCTACTCCAACCACATCAATAAAAATCCTGTTTTCCACCGTAAACCATCATTTAAAATCCCAGTCCCCCATCGAGATAACAGAAGACCAGTGTAACAGCTCCATTGACTTTTTTCTAAACAAAGGTAATCTACATCAGATCTCTCATCTCCAGCTCTACTACACTGTCTCCTCCCGCCCTCGACCATCCACCAACACCACCTCAGCCTCTCTCCTGCTTCCTTGAAGTCCCCCAGGGAGGTATTGAGAAAACTATCTCCATAATGAAAACTTCCTCTTGTACCTTGGATCCTATTCCAACAGCTCTGTCCGTTCTGAAGAAGCCCACCCTGGACCCGGAGGTTCTGGCCAATTACAGGCCAATATCCTACCTCCCCTTTCTCTCCTAGGTGTTGGAAAAAGTGGTTGCTGAACAGCTCCTGGACCGTCTAAATCAGAACCACCTATTTGAAAAGTTCCAGTCAGGTTTCCGGCTGGCCCACAGCACTGAAACGGCCTTACTCAGGGTCACCAACGACCTGCTGATGGCAGCTGATGCAGACTTTCCCTGTCTCCTGATCCTCCTGGACTTGAGAACAGTGTTTGACATTGTTGACCACCCGATCTTCCTGGAACACCTCCGGAACACCATCAGACTGTCTGGACCAGCTCTGAGCTGGTTCCACTCCTACCTTTGTGACAGGACTGAGTATGTGTCGCTAGGTGGATCCTGGTGCTGGACCACCACATCACCTGCGGTGTCCCACAAGGATCTGTTCTTGGACCCAACCTGTTCGTCCTGGAACAGTCGTGTCATTCCACTGCTATGCTGATGACACCCAGCTGTATGTAAAAAAAGAAAGTGAGAACAAATTAATTGTAAATAGATGCAATAGAATAGTTTTTAGTGAAAATATGTTTTATGATAACGCAATTAAATAAAATGCCTCCCTCTTTCCTGCAATTTTCCCTATCTTTGGTTATGTTACCCTGGCCTTTGCTTTCACAGCCTTTTTTCCAGATGCAAGTTTTGGCAAATTCTTTCCAGCAACAGAGCACCCTGCATCCCACTGCTGGTTTGCTTCTGAAACTAAGCAGGGTCGGTCCCTGGATGGGAGACCAGATGTAGCTGGAAGTGGTGACTTCCCATTTGTCCAAAAATGATGTGTTTTTTTTTCACATGGGACTTCCATGTTTATTTTTTGTAAGGGAAGTAAATATCCATACCTGTGTTATTCTGATGTATGATCATATTTTAAAGAATAGACATGCATGTTTGAAAATTACTCATGCTCCATTTGTAGGCTTATATTGTTTTCTGAGGGTGCACCACTCAAGTCTGACACGGATAAAGAGATTTGACACCAAACAGACACACTGACATACAGTAGGAGAGGGGCAATTCCCAGTTTAATCTCACACATCTGTACGTTTGTTCTTTCGTACTTTTGTTATTTTAAAAATCAATAATTTAACAGTTGACAAGCTATGTTTGTTGAGGCACAGCCTACAGTACACACTACAACAACACTCGAAGCAGATTGTACTGAACCACCATCTCTATTCGGGATAGTGGAGCCTTGTCATTCCGCCTCCCTCCCACTCCCATCCAAGATAAAATTTCATTCCAGTGCATATTTATCATGACCTTGAGCTAGCTCTTAAATCAGCTGCCAACACAGGAGGCCAGATAAACTCCCACACAGTTTAGCTCTCCTCACAAAGGAACAACACAACAACAGGCTCCTATGTAGAGAGATTATGGAATTATCAGATGACATGAAAAGGAAAGGGGATACCTACTGTAGTTAGTTACACAACTGAATGCATTAAACCAAAATGTGTCTTCCGCATTGTGTGTGTGTGTGTGTGTTATCAAATTATGTATTTGACATTCTGACATGTGTTTGTTTTACCCCATTTTCTCCCCAATTGCTAGTTACGACCTTGTCTCATCGCTGCAACTCCTCAATGGGAGAGGCGAAGGTCTGATATGCTTTTTGACTGCACAATGCAAAGGAACTCCCAGCAATTTCTGAACAATACATATATTATACACATATACATATTTGACAAGAACGTTTTTGCTGCTATCATGAATGGGAATATGCAGTTATTATTTGAGGGGGAAGACCTCACAGCAACGTCCAAAGAAAACATATATTGTGATAAACGATGCTTAAAGTAGGTTTACAATAATTATAATTATTTTGCTGTTTTCATGAATGAAGTGGCATTATTTCAGACAGAATAATTTATCTTCTTTCACCCTCGACCTGACTGTTGCAGATGACAAATAGAAAGCGTTCTCTGAGGTTAAAGGACAAGGTACTATATAAGAAGCTTTGAAATACAATTCACAAAAGCAGCGAGCCGCAAGACCGTGGAAAGCCAAATTCACACTTCCACCTAGAATGTCAATGCCTGTTAGTGTTGTAAGGCCAAGCCAAGCTGCTCTGTAAAACTATGGCTTAATATGCACCGAGGTTCACTGCAAAAACAGAGGCTTAGCTGTGTGTGATTAGACAATCATCCAGTTGAATTGACAGGTAAGTTCCTCAAGCTTCTGCCACCACTAAACTTTGTGAGTGACAGCTCAGGAAAAATAACCCTGTTATTTATGCCAGTAAAGAAGTCTACTCCACAAATGTCATATTCAGATAGTGTATACATTTATTCAGGTGGGATGTGTCACGTTTTTGCCACAAGCTGTTCTCTCCGTCAGAGGACAGTTGTTATAAGAGGAGGAATATACAGTGTCATTAGAAATTAAAGTGGTGAATATGTGGAAAGAGGTCCTGAGGAAAAATTATTGTTCAATTCCAACAGTGTAGTTAATGTGCCAATCATCTTAAATGCATCCAGTCTGAGTATGGAGGGAAAAACCCCAGGTACATGTAGGAATAAATAGACTTGGGACTGGTGCTCTTTCACCTGGGACTGCACTAGCTATCACATATCCACTGCTCTGAAATGTTATATTCACTGCTGTTCATTGGTGTATCTGTATTGATTTGATGAGCATAATGAGGGATAATTAGTATTATAATAGCCTATTGTAAAACAATCTTCTCTAAACAATCCATTTCCATAAGATTACCAAATATGTTTACCTGAGTACTGTTTTGTCAATATTTCGCCATTGGAAAATTTCCCTCACAACATGACTAATTAATCTGTGGATATTTCGAGTAGACTTATAGAATCAATTAGAACAGCAGGGAGCATGATAGCATTTACAGATGCTATTATACAACAGCAGGTTGACGTTTGTTGTCATGAGTCTTGTCCTGGAGGCAGAACTGAACGGCTTTTGCTAGATGGGCCAGCTGCAAAGTCAAAATTGAGTATATCGTAAAAATGAATGAAAACAAAAATGTGCTTTTTGGTCTTAATTTAAGGTTAGGGTTAGGCATTATGGTTAGCAGTGTGGTTACGGTTAGGCTTAGGTTTAAAATCGGATTTTATGACTTTGTGGCTGTGCCAGCTAGTGACCACTCTGCAGAGCTGCCTCCAGTACATGAGTCATCCCAATAAATGCCAACCTGCTATACAACATGTGATTAGCACAATAGGTGTAAGGCAGCGTTTCCCAAACTCCCCAAGGGGTGCGCGTTTTGGTTTTTGCCCTGACACTACACAGCTGATTCAAATTATCAAAGCTTGATGATTAGTTTATTATTTGAATCAGCTGTGTAGTGCTAGGGCAAAAAACCAAAATGTGCACCCCGGGGGGACAGGACTGCGTTTGGGAAACCCTGGTGTAAGGCCATCCCTGTACAACTGTAAAGGGCACTTTGCTTCCATGTATCCCCCTATCCTGCTGTGTTGTGCTTGGTGTGAAATAGAAACAGATTGGACCGATACACACAGGAAAGCTGGAAAGTTAATCGATTTTCGATTTAGCAATGGCTCTCTCATTCACTTTCTGTATGGATTTCTCCATGGATCAGGGAGTATGGGTGGGGTGGGACAGAGGGAGTTGGGTCTGGTTCTTCTCACATTATCAGTAGTCACTGTGTGGTTTAGCTGCCCCACCAACCACCACAACATGAGGTAATAGGCAACGTGCTCTCTCACAAGTTAAATAGTTGTTGTGTTGAATCCTCGTTGGTAAAGTCCATAGAGAATGATAGCATTAAAAAAGATAATCATCAGTAATTCATATATTACCTTGCTAAAACCACCAACACACACTGTATCACGTTTCAGGAGAAGACCCAGATGAAGACAGTGTGAAAGTAACAAAAGTTTATTACAAAGACATGGGGCAGGCAAACGACAGGTCAAGGGCAGGCAGAGGTCAGTAATCCAGATCAGAGTCCAAAAGGTATAGAATGGCAGGCAGTCTCAGGGTCAGACAATCACAAAGACAGGTGAAACAGATCAGGGTGTGACACACTGTCTGAGTAGTGTACTACATGTATTCACCATTCCAGTCTACCTCTACCCTAAAGCTGTTTTCACTATTTTCACCTTTGGAGGGAAACATACTCCTAAAAGACTTCTACTAAGAAGCGTTGTTTTTGGCGAAACGCAAAGAACCAAAGGCCTTGCTCTTTCTCAGCCAGGTCAAGCTGTCCGCCTGGGTTTACCTCTCAACCGTAAGCCAAAACAGGAAATATATCAAAGCGATTAATAAGGAGAGAAAGTCGTCTTTGACCTTTACCTGACCAGCAACGTCAAGACACACACACACACACACACACACAGTCTTGGTGGGGATCTGGACATGTCCACTGCAGTGTTCTGACAGGGCTGGTATTTAGGTGGAGAACGTACGACTTTGGGCTGACCTGATCTGCTGGGAGCAATAAGGAGAGTTCCTAACTGTAGGTTACTATGATCTGCTGGGAGCAATAAGAATAGTACTGACTGTAGGTTACTCTGATCTACTGTGAGCAACAAGAAGAGTTCCTGACTGTAGGTTACTCTGATCTGCTGTGAGCAATAAGAAGAGTTCCTGACTGTAGGTTACTATGATCTGCTGGGAGCAATACAAGAGTTCCTGACTGTAGGTTACTATGATCTGCTGGGAGCAATAAGAAGAGTTTCTGACTGTAGGTTACTATGATCTGCTGTGAGCAATAAGAATAGTACTGACTGTAGGTACTCTGATCTACTGTGAGCAATAAGAAGAGTTCCTGACTGTAGGTTACTCTGATCTGCTATGAGCAATAAGAAGAGTTCCTGACTGTAGGTTACTATGATCTGCTGGGAGCAATAAGAAGAGTTCCTGACTGTAGGTTACTCTGATCTGCTGTGAGCAATAAGAAGAGTTCCTGACTGTAGGTTACTCTGATCTGCTGTGAGCAATAAGAAGAGTTCCTGACTGTAGGTTACTATGATCTGCTGTGAGCAATAAGAAGAGTTCCTGACTGTAGGTTACTCTGATCTGCTATGAGCAATAAGAAGAGTTCCTGACTGTAGGTTACTCTGATCTGCTGTGAGCAATAAGAAGAGTTCCTGACTGTAGGTTACTATGATCTGCTGTGAGCAATAAGAAGAGTTCCTGACTGTAGGTTACTATGATCTGCTGGGAGTAGTAAGAAGAGTTCCTGACTGTAGGTTACTCTGATCTGCTGTGAGCAATAAGAAGAGTTCCTGACTGTAGGTTACTATGATCTGCTGGGAGTAGTAAGAAGAGTTCCTGACTGTAGGTTACTCTGATCTGCTGTGAGCAATAAGAAGAGTTCCTGACTGTAGGTTACTCTGATCTGCTGTGAGCAATAAGAAGAGTTCCTGACTGTATGTTACTCTGATCTGCTGTGAGCAATAAGAAGAGTTCCTGACTGTAGGTTACTCTGATCTGCTGTGAGCAATAAGAAGAGTTCCTGACTGTAGGTTACTATGATCTGCTGGGAGTAATAAGAAGAGTTCCTGACTGTAGGTTACTCTGATCTGCTGTGAGCAATAAGAAGAGTTCCTGACTGTAGGTTACTCTGATCTGCTGTGAGCAATAAGAAGAGTTCCTGACTGTAGGTTACTATGATCTGCTGGGAGCAATAAGAAGAGTTCCTGACTGTAGGTTACTATGATCTCCTGGGAGCAATAAGAAGAGTTCCTGACTGTAGGTTACTCTGATCTGCTGGGAGTAATAAGAAGAGTTCCTGACTGTAGGTTACTATGATCTGCTGGGAGCAATAAGAAGAGTTCCTGACTGTAGGTTACTATGATCTGCTGGGAGCAATAAGAAGAGTTCCTGACTGTAGGTTACTATGATCTGCTGGGAGCAATAAGAATAGTTCCTGACTGTAGGTTACTATGATCTGCTGTGAGCAATAAGAAGAGTTCCTGACTGTAGGTTACTATGATCTGCTGGGAGCAATAAGAAGAGTTCCTGACTGTAGGTTACTATGATCTGCTGGGAGTAGTAAGAAGAGTTCCTGACTGTAGGTTACTATGATCTGCTGGGAGTAATAAGAAGAGTTCCTGACTGTAGGTTACTATGATCTGCTGGGATTAATAAGAAGAGTTCCTGACTGTAGGTTACTATGATCTGCTGGGAGCAATAAGAAGAGTTCCTGACTGTAGGTTACTATGATCTGCTGGGAGCAATAAGAAGAGTTCCTGACTGTAGGTTACTATGATCTGCTGGGATTAATAAGAAGAGTTCCTGACTGTAGGTTACTATGATCTGCTGGGAGTAATAAGAAGAGTTCCTGACTGTAGGTTACTATGATCTGCTGGGAGCAATGAGAAGAGTTCCTGACTGTAGGTTACTATGATCTGCTGGGAGTAATAAGAAGAGTTCCTGACTGTAGGCTACTATGATCTGCTGGGAGTAATAAGAAGAGTTCCTGACTGTGCCAGAATGAGACCCCAGGGAGGGAGTTACTAGACATACTACCTCTTCTATTACTTGTTATTTTTTATTTGACTCTTTATTATTGATTATTGTACTGCAATGTTGAGAGAGCTAGCACACTTTTTATACCTGCACTTTTTATACCTGCTGTAAACTGTGTACGTGACAAATAAAATGTGATTTGATTTAGATTTTTTTATCTATGGTAACTGTGGTACTATACAGTGAGGGAAAAAAGTATTTGATCCCCTGCTGATTTTGTACGTTTGCCCACTGACAAAGACATGATCAGTCTATAATGTTAATGGTAGGTTTATTTGAACAGTGAGAGACAGAATAACAACAACAAAATCCAGAAAAACACATGTCAAATATGTAAAAAATTGATTTGCATTGTAATGAGGGAAATAAGTATTTGACCCCTCTGCAAAACATGACTTAGTGCTTGGTGGCAAAACCCTTGTTGGCAATCACAGAGGTCAGACGTTTCTTGTAGTTGGCCACCAGGTTTGCACACATCTCGGGAGGGTTTTGTCCCACTCCTCTTTGCAGATCTTCTCCAAGTCATTAAGGTTTCGAGCCTGATGTTTGGTAACTCGAACCTTCAGCTCCCTCCACAGATTTTCTATGGGATTAAGGTCTGGAGACTGGCTAGGCCACTCCAGGACCTTAATGTGCTTCTTCTTGAGCCACTCCTTTGTTGCCTTGGCCGTGTGTTTTGGGTCATTGTCATGCTGGAATACCCATCCACGACCCATTTTCAATGCCCTGGCTGAGGGAAGGAGGTTCTCACCCAAGATTTGACGGTACATGGCCCCGTCCATCGTCCCTTTGATGCTGTGAATTTGTCCTGTACCCTTAGCAGAAAAACACCCCCAAAGCATAATGTTTCCACCTCCATGTTTGACGGTGGTGATGGTGTTCTTGGGGTCATAGGCAGCATTCCTCCTCCTCCAAACACGGCGAGTTGAGTTGATGCCAAAGAGCTCGATTTTGGTCTCATCTGACCACAACACTTTCACCCAGTTCTCCTCTGAATCATTCAAATGTTCATTGGCATACTTCAGACGGGCCTGTATATGTGCTTTCTTGAGCAGGGGGACCTTGCGGGCGCTGCAGGATTTCAGTCCTTCACGGCATAGTGTGTTACCAATTGTTTTCTTGGTGACTATGGTCCCAGCTGCCTTGAGATCATTGACAAGATCCTCCCGTGTAGTTCTGGGCTGATTCCTCACCGTTCTCATGATCATTGCAACTCCACGATGTGAGATCTTGCATGGAGCCCCAGGCTGAGGGAGATTGACAGTTATTTTGTGTTTCATCCATTTGCGAATAATCGCACCAACTGTTGTCACCTTCTCACCAAGCTGCTTGGCGATGGTCTTGTAGCCCATTCCAGCCTTGTGTAGGTCTACAATCTTGTCCCTGTCATCCTTGGAGAGCTCTTTGGTCTTGGCCATGGTGGAGAGTTTGGAATCTGATTGATTGATTGCTTCTGTGGACCGGTGTCTTTTATACAGGTAACAAGCTGAAATTAGGAGCACTCCCTTTATGAGTGTGCTCCTAATCTCAGCTCATTACCTGTATAAAAGACACCTGGGAGCCAGAAATCTTTCTGATTGAGAGGGGGTCAAATACTTATTTCCCTCATTAAAATGCAAATCAATTTATAACATTTTTGACATGCGTTTTTGTTGATTTTTTTGTTGTTATTCTGTCTTTCACTGTTCAAATAAACCTACCATTAAAATTATAGACTGATCATTTCTTTGTCAGTGGGCAAACGTACAAAATCAGCAGGGGATCAAGTACTTTTTTCCCTCACTGTACATATCTGCACTTGAGGTGGCAATGGAACAGCACTTTGATTACTAGTGGGTTGAGCAAGTTAGTACCTGGCAATATGACTGTATTGACTAAATGTTCTGTCTGTCTATCTGCCTGCCTGCCTGTCCGCCTGTCTCTCCGTCCCTCCATCTCTCAATAAGTCAGGTAAGACTGGTATACAGTAGGTGCTGGATATCACCCCATGTACTAACTTCCCCCATTATGGTGTCTTTGTATAATTGGATCATTCCAACTCCTTGAGGCAGTGAGTATTACATAAGTAAGAAGACAGCATGACAAGAACAAGCTGTTTTTCTCCTTACATAAGAGTTCATGATATTTGTATCAAGGTTGTTAAACAAACACATGCCATTCTGCCAGATGTGATGATGAGATTATGTGTTCATCTTGCTCAAGTGTTTATACCATCTGCAAGGTCATAATGAAGTATAATGTATGCGCATTGGGAAGACAAAGCTGTCTTTAAGCCCTACAGGAATGTTATACAATTGATTATCTTTTAATACTTCTTAAGCCAGACATACTTCTCTTAGTCTTCTATTAAATTCTATAATTACCAAGAAGATATGTAATGTATACTCGGTATTGCATATAATGAGATCAACATTACTCTTACTATTTCTGAGCCAGTATTCCTGTTGCTGATGCATTTAGTGCAATTCTCAGTCTGAAATCATTTCTGTGCTCGGAATGTCAACTTCTGTTGAACATAATACCTTATCAGCATTTATTAAGTACATGGGCATTTTAGAAAGCACACTGTTAATTGATCAGATTAAAAAAAATAAAAAAAAATAATGTGTTGGGTCCAGTGGTAAAAAACATTGACTTTTTGTCATCATAGTTGTATAGCCTACCACCACTGTCCTTCCACTGGCCACTTACATGGCTTTCACCACGTAGGATTGATCATGTAAAACTATTTTGTACAGACTTTCATTTTGCGAAAGTGAAACATACTGTACCACAGCACATCATAAAGTAATCTCCCATGGGCAGATTCTGCGTGTAGACCGAATAATCTCCTGGGACTGAATGGGATGCATGAGAGTTTCCTTTTGCGAGGGTGGAGACTTCACAAACCGCCGGAACTCTCAATTTCTAACACATACTTCAGAAAGTATTCGCACACCTTGACTTTTTCCACATTTCGTTGTGTGACAGCCTGAATTTAAAACTGATTAAATGGAGATGTTTTGGTCACTGCCCTACACACAATACCCCATAATGTCAAAGTGGAATGATGTTTTATTGGTGAAGTTCTTAATTACACTTTGGATGGTGTATCAATACACCCAGTCACCATAAAGATACATGCGTCCTTCCAAACTCAGTTGCAGGAGAGGAAGGAAACTGCTCAATGGTGACTTTAAAACAGTTACAGAGTTGAATGGCTGTGATAGGAGAAACTGAGGATGGATCAACAACATTGTAGTTACTCCACAATACAAACCCAATTGGCAGAGTGAAAAGAAGGAAGCCTGTACATAATACAAATATTACAAAACATGCATCCTGTTTGCAACAAGGCACTAAAGTAAAATGTGGCAAAGCAATTCACTTTTTGACCTGAGTACAATGTTATGTATACAACACATTACTGAGTACCACTTTCCAAATGTTCAAGCATAGTGGTGGCTGCATCATGTTATGGGTATGCTTGTAATCGTTAAGGACTGGGTTGTTTTTCAGGTCAAAAAAAAAAATGGAATGGAGCTATATACAGGTCTGGAAAGCTCTTACCCAGAAAGACTCACAGCTGTAATTGCTACCAAAGGTGCTTCTACAAAGTATTGACTCAGGGGTGTGAATACTTGTGTAAATTTGATATGTGGATTAAGTCAGGTGGTATGAATACTTTCTGAAGGCACTGTATGTCCCTCTTTCGTAGGAAAGAAGGCTTACAAAGGAAGTCTGTATGAAAGCGGGAAAAGGAACTATGCAAGTTGCACAAATCCCTTAAAGTGGAACTTATAGCGTTTTTACTACTTTGCAGATATGAAATAAAAACAGACAATCGTAATATCAGTCAAAAATATAAAATTCCCAGTTTTCGCTTCAAAACCAACTTTATAAGAGGTTTTAAAAATAGTTTATATTTTCCTCAAAATTCCATGACGTACAGTAGGGCATTGCTGGCAGAATAGATGGCTGCAGTTCAATGCATGATTAATATAATTCACCAATAAATTTATTGGTAGTCCAATAAATATTGCTATCATTTGTAAATCACAGATAGGCTGGTACATTGTTTGCTGCCTCCACCCATTCGGGATGCACTTTTTCAGTTTAAAAAAAAAGGACAACTGTAACTAAGGCTGGGAATGTCAATACAATCAAACTATCAAGGGCAATTATATGTCAGTCATAATGTGGATAATAGGTTAGCGCACATGTGTCAAACACAAGGCCTGTGGGCCAAATAGGACACACAAACGAGTATAAATGACTTAACAGTTGAGTCATCTACTTTATGAAATTACATCCTGATGCGCTCTTATCGGTGGATTCAACTTCAATTGCACTGCTTGTGTGTGTCCCATTTACAGCGCACAACGGAGGGAAAGTGTATAGACAGACACATGCCACAGTCCTAGCTACGATACTAAAATGTTGCAGTCGGTTTTTAACGCTTGACAATGAATAACCAAAAAACTAAACCTGCAACAAAACACCTTGCAAAGAAGAAACATGTAGGCTTATTACAGCAATATTTGAGCAGTAGCCTAGGCTGGCTACTCAACTACAATACATGTTGAGTGCACTATACAGCAATGCCGCATTCAACCGCACCGGTGATCCATGCAGTGCAAAAAAAAGGAAAACTTTTTTAAAAGTTTATATGTTACAAAAACTAGCTGTTATTGGCAGAGAGGTTTGGAACTCTCTTTCTTATTGGTCTATTAACTAATTTACCACCTGGTGATGTCTCCAGTTAGGCCAAAACTCCATCCTACCAAAACAGACTGAAATGTCACCCTTTTCAAACAGCTCTTACACTAAAAAGACATTTTCTTCAGTATTATTCCAACCTCATAGTGTGGAAATATATATAAAAACCAGGAAAATCACGTTTTTGACTGCACTGGGCCTTGAACTGTTGAGTCAGTCCCTGTAGGAGGGAAATTATTAAGAACCTTTTAAACATCAGCAGTGATATATCAATAAAGTTTGTTGAACATCGTCAAGGCCATCTATAGATGAGCTGCACCATCATCGGAGTGAAAGATGAGTGTCATACCTCTTGTGTGTTCATTCATTTGGTAGGTAGAGAGGAGGAGGGTCTGTCTTGTTGTCAGCCACTGTGGCCTCATGCCATGCTTCAGTGTGGTCATTAACCTTTGTTTTCAGAATTTAACTTAGTTTTAGAGCGTATCTTCAACCTGGCAGCTTTTCTCAAATGTTCTGGCTTTTGCTAAATTCACTCTTCGCTTTAGCGTTATTACGTCCAGAGGCAGGCAACTAGCTAACACTCTCTGTCAGGGAGGAGGACAAAACTTATTTTGGACCTGACCTTTTCCTTCCTTACATAAACAACAAACATGTCTTTACTCCACAAACAGCAACACTTCCTCCCTCACTTGCCTATCTCTGCTCCCTCCTTCTTTGACACAGCTAGCAGCTATCCTATGAAACAAACCAGTCACAGTTTAAGGCCCCTAATACCCCTGTGTTATTGCTGTTACATAAGGAAAGCCCCCCAGGCAAGAGCAAAATAAAGATATCAACAAATGACTGCCAACAATCTTTTCGTACGGTAACGTCATCCAGTCCTAATTTAAACATGATGCTTGTCAAGATTATATGTGACTATTTTTATAACCCATTCTCCATGGTGTTATGATCCGTAGGTAAGCAGCAGACGTCTATGGGAGACGGTAGAAGCCACAGTAGGAGGTGTGTGTAGTCCTTTTTTTCCTGGATTTAGCTGAGAATGAATGATGAATGAATGGCATTTGTCTTTCATATCTTTCATATCAACTAAATCTCGCCTCCCCCTGGATTGTGTTGGCGTTGTCGGTGGCAACGGTCATCCTCCCTCACTTCCTGTTCCCCTGTGTGAGAACGTGTCAGTTCGTGTCAAACTATCCAATCAGATGAGGTCTTTCAGCACATCAACACCACAAATGTTTCTCCCATTTCTGGTCCAGTCAACCAAGTTTTTACTGAAGTAAGGTGAGACAATATGATTTGATGCTATATGTAATTACGGCAATACTGTAATATGAACAAGTCCAATAGATGTGGTGATTGGCTATTGAGGATGTGACTTCCCCACTGGACTTGGTGAAAACAGACCTGCTGTGGGACTGAGACAGCTAAATACAGTGGGGGAAAAAAGTATTTAGTCAGCCACCAATTGTGCAAGTTCTCCCACTTAAAAAGATGAGAGAGGCCTGTAATTTTCATCATAGGTACACGTCAACTATGACAGACAAAATTAGGGGAAAAAAATCCAGAAAATCACATTGTAGGATTTTTAATGAATTTATTTGCAAATTATGGTGGAAAATAAGTATTTGGTCAATAACAAAAGTTTCTCAATACTTTGTTATATACCCTTTGTTGGCAATGACACAGGTCAAACGTTTTCTGTAAGTCTTCACACACTGTTGCTGGTATTTTGGCCCATTCCTCCATGCAGATCTCCTCTAGAGCAGTGATGTTTTGGGGCTGTCGCTGGGCAACACAGACTTTCAACTCCTTCCAAAGATTTTCTATGGGGTTGAGATCTGGAGACTGGCTAGGCCACTCCAGGACCTTGAAATGCTTCTTACGAAGCCACTCCTTCGTTGCCCGGGCGGTGTGTTTGGGATCATTGTCATGCTGAAAGACCCAGCCACGTTTCATCTTCAATGCCCTTGCTGATGGAAGGAGGTTTTCACTCAAAATCTCACGATACATGGCCCCATTCATTCTTTCCTTTACACGGATCAGTCGTCCTGGTCCCTTTGCAGAAAAACAGCCCCAAAGCATGATGTTTCCACCCCCCATGCTTCACAGTAGGTATGGTGTTCTTTGGATGCAACTCAGCATTCTTTGTCCTCCAAACACGACAAGTTGAGTTTTTACCAAAAAGTTCTATTTTGGTTTCATCTGACCATATGACATTCTCCCAATCCTCTTCTGGATCATCCAAATGCACTCTAGCAAACTTCAGACGGGCCTGGACATGTACTGGCTTAAGCAGGGGGACACGTCTTGCACTGCAGGATTTGAGTCCCTGGCGGCGTAGTGTGTTATTGATGGTAGGCTTTGTTACTTTGGTCACAGCTCTCTGCAGGTCATTCACTAGGTCCCCCGTGTGGTTCTGGGATTGTTGCTCACCGTTCTTGTGATCATTTTGACATGGTGAGATCTTGCGTGGAGCCCCAGATCGAGGGAGATTATCAGTGGTCTTGTATGTCTTCCATTTCTTAATAATTGCTCCCACAGTTGATTTCTTCAAACCAAGCTGCTTACCTATTGCAGATTCAGTCATCCCAGCCTGGTGCAGGTCTACAATTTTGTTTCTGGTGTCCTTTGACAGCTCTTTGGTCTTGGCCATAGTGGAGTTTGGAGTGTGACTGTTTGAGGTTGTGGACAGGTGTCTTTTATACTGATAACAAGTTCAAACAGATGCCATTAATACAGGTAACGAGTGGAGGACAGAGGAGCCTCTTAAAGAATAAGTTACAGGTCTGTGAGAGCCAGAAATCTTGCTTGTATGTAGGTGACCAAATACTTATTTTCCACCATAATTTGCAAATAAATTCATTAAAAATCCTACAATGTGATTTTCTGGATTTTTTTTTCTCATTTTGTCTGTCATAGTTCACGTGTACCTATGATGAAAATTACAGGCCTGTCTCATCTTTTTAAGTGGGAGAACTTGCACAATTGGTGGCTGACTAAATACTTTTTTTCCCCACTGTATATAAGGAGAGAGGCTGCCTTAAGAGACTTTACAATGCATGAATAATGCAGAGGGCATTTCCATTTTGCTTTTCAGATGATTTGCAGGGGGACTGTTTAAACTACAATCAGCACAAGTCTCTAGCACAGTGCAAAGACACAGCTTTGATACAACCTCTCTCTCTCTCTCTCTCCACACACACACACACACACACACACACACACACACACACACAAACACACACACACACACACACACATGCACACACACATACCAACACACACACCGCTTTGATACAACACCTCTCACAGCCCAAATGTCCCCCCTCTGAAGCTGCTGCTTTCGTCTTGCAAATAATCTGCTAAGGATACTTTAATGACAGAGAACCTGTCACACACAGACACATGTTCACACATAGAAAACAAATACACACACAGGGATTACTCAAGCACACTTTGCCTTACACACCAACACATGCACGAATGCATGGATGTACACACACACACACACACACACAATTACAAACATGTGCACGTACGCACGCGTGCATATACACACACGTCTATTAAGTCATTACGTTCCCCTGCATGGTCTTTGTTTGGAGCAGGATCAATTACTCCTCTTATCAGTCACAGTTAGCTGGCGGAGAATGCAAAGAGGCAGATGTAGGGGGAGGAGTAAAGAGTTGTTTGTCTGCTGAGGCTTTTTTTTCTACTTTCTGATCACTGCTCAGTGCGGAAGATTCTCACCCGGTCTCTGTCACTGTCTGTCTGTCTGTCTGTCTCTCTCTCTCTCTCTTCCTCATTCCCTCTCTACCTCTCTCCCTCCCTTCCTTTTACTGGGTGGGAGAGTGAATGTTTCCATGCACTGTCATGTCAGAAAAGGGCAGTTAGATACCAGATAGAGATGATTCTCGAGATATGCATGCCAGATCTTCCTGATCTACATTTTGCTCCCCTTCTATAGAATACACCAGTGACACTTCTCTGGCTCCTTGTCATTGTCCTCTGTCCTCATGTGTCTGTGTGGCTGTAGTTCTATTCACAGCTCACAGCTCACTGCTCCATGTTTGAATATGTAATGTGTTAGTGATGGGGTTGCAGTGTGATTAGGGATTATACAGCAGGAAGGGGAGGGAGGGATGAAAGGGGGCAGATGGACAGTTAAAATGTCACCTGTGTAAAAGGGGGGTTTGGGGTTAGATGATCCATAGCGTGATTACCAATCAGGCGATACGATGCGAGCTGGCTGGCTAGCCAACAGACATGGCCCTTTCTCATCAGACACTATTCTTCTCTGGCTCAGATCATTCTTCCCGACTTAAAAATGACTCAGCAATGAAATCTGCAGCAGGCCGAGGACTTTGTATGCAGACGGATATAGGTAGAGCCGTAGAACTCCCTAGAATGGATGGCACATTTGCTCGAATGGCAGCATCGCGTCAAAAAGGCACAACCGCCGCCTGATGACTGGGCAAGATATAGTACCACGGCAACCTGTCATTACTCATTACTCAATTAAAACAGGTATTGTTTCGGTCCATACCCCGTCCATCCTCCACCTCTTTCTCTTTATCCTTCTTCTCCTCCTTCTCTTCCTTCTTCTCCGTCTTGCCCCCCAATACCCACTTCCCAGATACACGTGTAAATAGTGGACTATAAATTGTGCCTTCCTGTATTATACTTACGCTAAAATGTCTATTCTATTCTACTGAGCCATTTACTTTATGTTCGTATTGTTATCTTTTATTATTTCTTATTGTTATTTTATTTTTTTATTTTTTTAGGGGATAGATCAGCTTTAATATTGCAGATAGATTGTAACTTCCATCAATGTAATTGTCTGCATCACTTCCAATCCCCCATATGTTTATTTCTTCTCGCAAATATATATACATACAGGGGGGAAAAAGTATTTGATCCCCTGCTGATTTTGTAAGTTTGCCCACTGACAAAGAAATTATCAGTCTATAATTTTAATGGTAGGTTTATTTGAACAGTGAGAGACAGAATAACAACAAAAATATCCAGAAAAACGCATGTCAAAAATGTTATAAATTGATTTGCATTTTAATGAGGGAAATAAGTATTTGACCCCCTCTCAATCAGAAAGATTTCGGGCTCCCAGGTGTCTTTTATATAGGTAACGAGCTGAGATTAGGAGCACGCTCTTAAAGGGAGTGCTCCTAATCTCAGCTTGTTACCTGTATAAAAGACACTTGTCCACAGAAGCAATCAATCAATCAGATTCCAAACTCTCCACCATGGCCAAGACCAAAGAGCTCTCCAAGGATGTCAGGTACAAGATTGTAGACCTACACAAGGCTGGAATGGGCTACAAGAACATCGCCAAGCAGCTTGGTGAGAAGGTGACAACAGTTGGTGCGATTATTCACAAATGGAAGAAACACAAAAAAACTGTCAATCTCCCTCGGCCTGGGGCTCCATGCAAGATCTCACCTCGTGGAGTTGCAATGATCATGAGAACGGTGAGGAATCAGTCCAGAACTACACGGGAGGATCTTGTCAATGATCTCAAGGCAGCAGGGACCATAGTCACCAAGAAAACAATTGGTAACACACTACGCCGTGAAGGACTGAAATCCTGCAGCGCCCGCAAGGTCCCCCTGCTCAAGAAAGCACATATACAGGCCCGTCTGAAGTTTGCCAATGAACATCTGAATGATGCAGAGGAGAACTGGGTAAAGTGTTGTGGTCAGATGAGACCAAAATCGAGCTCTTTGGCATCAACTCAACTCGCCATGTTTGGAGGAGGAGGAATGCTGCCTATGACCCCAAGAACACCATCCCCACCGTCAAACATGGAGGTGGAAACATTATGCTTTGGGGGTGTTTTTCTGCTAAGGGGACAGGACAACTTCATCGCATCAAAGGGACGATGGACGGGGCCATGTACCGTCAAATCTTGGGTGAGAACCTCCTTTCCTCAGCCAGGGCATTGAAAATGGGTCGTGGATGGGTATTCCAGCATGACAATGACCCAAAACACACGGCCAAGGCAACAAAGGAGTGGCTCAAGAAGAAGCACATTAAGGTCCTGGAGTGGCCTAGCCAGTCTCCAGACCTTAATCCCATAGAAAATCTGTGGAGGGAGCTGAAGGTTCGAGTTGCCAAACGTCAGCCACGAAACCTTAATGACTTGGAGAAGATCTGCAAAGAGGAGTGGGACAAAATGCCTCCTGAGATGTGTGCAAATCTGGTGGCCAACTACAAGAAACGTCTGACCTCTGTGATTGCCAACAAGGGTTTTGCCACCAAGTACTAAGTCATGTTTTGCAGAGGGGTCAAATAATTATTTCCCTCATTAAAATGCAAATCAATTTATAACATTTTTGACATGTGTTTTTCTGGATTGTGTTGTTGTTATTCTGTCTCTCACTGTTCAAATAAACCTACCATTAAAATTATAGACTGATCATGTCTTTGTCAGTGGGCAAACGTACAAAATCAGCAGGGGATCAAACATTTTTTTCCCTCACTGTATATATACATATATACATACACACACATATACATATACAGTGGGGAGAAGAAGTATTTTATACACTGCAGATTTTGCAGGTTTTCCTACTTACAAAGCATGTAGAGGTCTGTAATTTTTATCATAGGTACACTTCAACTGTGAGAGACGGAATCTAAAACGAAAATCCAGAAAATCACATTGTATGATTTTTAAGTAATGAATTAGCATTTTATTGCATGTGGAATACAGTAAGGCTGGGGAAAAGTTATTTGAGTTATTTGAGCATCCCTGAACTGTTAACCCTTAAGAGCCACCAGAGAACAGAATTGTGTTATAATTTCGTTAGTTTCCCAAGACCTTTAATAAAATCCTTGTTTTGGTTGAACCTGGTCTCCTTGCACTACTTGAGCAATCCCGCTGAAAGCTGTGTAGCCTCTCGTGACATCACAGATGGTGGTGAATACGGGCACGCTCAAGCGTTAATAGTGCATGTCGGAGGAGGATACCGAAGGTTTGATCACCCAGTTTTCCAAGTTGGCCGTAGGCTCCCCGCCGACTGAAATGGAGGACATATTGAAAGCCCTTGTTGCTGGCCAGCAAGCCCAGATGCAAGCAAACGTGGCTCTCTTGGAGGAGCAAAAGAAAGCCAACCTTCTGAAGGCAGAGGAATTGCAGTTGCAGAGACAGAGGGTGGTCCAAAATACCCGCCCAATAAAGGCAAGTGACTTTATATCTAAGATGGGAGCTACCGATGACATTGAGGCATACCTGCATGCATTTGAGGCCACGGCCACTAGGGAAGCCTGGCCCAAGCAACAGTGGGTTGGTCTGTTAGCCCCCTTTCTAACCGGGGAAGCGCTGAATGCTGTCCGGGACCTGGGCCCTGACCAGGTTACTGACTATGATGCCCTGAAGTCTGAGATCCTCAGCAGATATGGACTCACAAAGTTTGGTATGGCCCAGCGCTTTCACAGCTGGACCTTCCAACCAGACCAACCTCCTCGGGCGCAGATGCATGAACTTGTCCGAATCGCAAGGAAATGGCTGGATCCGCAGAGGAATACAGCAGCGGCGGTGGTGGAGGCCGTTGTGGTGGATCGTTACCTACGCGCCCTGCCTTATGAGGCAAAACGGTTCATCAGTCAACAGGCCTTGACCACGGCTGATCTGACCGTGGAAGCTGTGGAAAAGTACCAGGCCACAGCGGAGATGCTGAATGCTTCCCGAAAAGACCCCAGGAGTGCGGCCCCACCACAAATGGGAAGAACCCGTCCAAAGGACCCCAAGGTCTCGAACCCAGCCACGTCAGGACTTATCCCGGCTCCAGGGGGAGCCAGAAACCAGGCGGGTCCAAGAAGAGTACACCAGGAGGGGGAAACTCGACAGTGTTACCGGTGTGGGGAGATGGGACATATCTCCTGGCAGTGTGGGAAACCAGCCGATGAACCTATGCCCACTGCGGAGTCCTCCAGCTCAGCACCCACACACCGTGTTGCCTCGCTCTTGGGAGTCGTAGATGGCGGCCCAGATCGACCCCCCACCTGCCCGGTAACTGTGAATCACCATGATGTGGAGGCCTTACTGGATTCTGGTAGCCGGGCCACCCTGGTGCGTAAGGATTTGGTGGGCCCAACGTGTCTGACCCCGGGGAAAGTCCTCCCAGTTTCCTGTGTCCATGGGGACACCAGAGAATACCCCATTACTGAACTTACAATGACCAGCACACGGGGAACCATACACACGACGGCGGGGGTGGTTGATTCCCTCCCCGTCCCTGTCCTAATTGGACGAGACTGCCCAGCCTTTTACCCACTCTGGAGAGAGTCTCAGGAGAGGATAACCCGAGTACCTCGGAAACGGAGAGGCAAGACTCATCCTGGGAAGGCTCCGGTGCAATCCTCCGAGTTACTCACTCCCGCCCGGGCTCTGATAGGGATGGCAGGTGCCCAGACCGACACCGAGACTGGTCCGGATACGGGAGAAGAGAACGCAGCCCAGGAAAGTGCTCCGTTCTCCAGTGAAGAAGACGTCCCAGGCACCCAAGAGCTTCCCCCTCTCACAGGCCAGTATGGTACGGCTCAATTACAAGATCCTACTCTTGCAAATGCCTTAAGAAATGTGCAGGTATTAGAAGGTGTAGTGTTAGGTGATAAGACAACCCCTACTTACCCCCATTTCGCAGTAAACCGGGGGTTAGTATATCAGATAGTCAAGAAAAATGAGGAAGTGCATGAACAGCTCCTCGTGCCACAGCCCTATCGGGCCACAGTACTCAACCTAGCCCACACACACCCGCTAGGGCCCACTTGGGGGTAGAGAAGACTAAGGAAAGAATCATGCAACGTTTCTTTTGGCCAGGAGTACACAAAGAGATAGAGAACTACTGCCGTAGTTGCCCTGAGTGTCAGCAGGTTGCGCCAAAGCCCACATATAGAAACCCGCTCATTCCCTTGCCCATTATCGAAACTCCTTTTGAGAGGATTGGATTAGACATAGTCGGGCCCTTACCGAAAAGTGCCAGGGGACATCAATACATTCTGGTCATTCTGGACTATGCGTCCCGGTACCCGGAGGCCATTCCGCTGAGGAAGGCTACATCCAGACAAATCGCCAAGGAGCTGTTCCGTCTCTCAACTAGTCTGGGAATCCCAAAAGAGATATTGACGGACCAAGGGACTCCATTCATGTCCAGGGTGATGAAAGAACTCTGTGCTTTACTGAAAATCAAACAGCTGAGAACCTCGGTCTACCACCCCCAGACAGATGGCCTAGTCGAACGTTTTAACAAAACACTAAAATCCATGCTGCGGAAAGCGGTAGGGGAAGATGGGCGCAACTGGGATCAGCTGTTACCATACATATTATTTGCGGTGAGAGAGGTACCTCAGTCTTCTACTGGTTTTTCACCCTTTGAGCTCTTGCTTTCCTACAGACCCAGAGGACTGCTCGACATCGCCAAGGAGGCCTGGGAGGAGCAGCCATGCCAACAGCGGACACTGATCGACCATGTAGGGGCTATGAGGGAGAGAATGAAGGCCATCTATCCCATGATGCGGGAACACATGGAGGCCAGTCAGCGGCAACAGCAAGCCTCCTACAACAGATCTGCTCAGCCCAGGGAGTTTAAGCCGGGGGACAGAGTGCTGGTCCTGGTGCCAACCGTTGAGTGCAAATTCCTGGCAACCTGGCAAGGACCATATGAGGTCATTGAACGCATGGGAGAAGTAAACTACAAGGTGAGGCAACCAGATAAAAGGAAAACTGAGCAGATTTATCATGTTAACCTTTTAAAGAAGTGGCACGCCAGAGAGGCGCTGTTCAGCTCTCTACCCCCCACAGAGACCCAGGAACCGGCGCGAGAAGAGGTTCAGCTGGGTCCAAATCTGTCCCCACATCAACGACAGATGGCCCTGGAACTCGTGGAGCAGAACCAGGATGTCTTCTCCTCCCTTCCCGGTCACACAGAGGTGGTCCAACATGAGATCCGCACCATGCCTGGCCGAACGGTAAACCAGCGCCCGTTACCGCGTGCCAGAGGCTCGTAAAGTGGTTATACAGAAGGAGGTAAGGAAGATGCGGGAGTTGGGAGTAATCGAAGAGTCCCACAGTGCCTGGGCAAGTCCCATCGTACTAGTTCCCAAGCCAGACGGTTCAGTACGATTTTGTAATGACTATCGAAAGTTGAATGAAGTGTCTGAATTTGATGCATACCCAATGCCTCGTGTCGATGATTTAATAGACTCCTTGGGGGCATGCTCGTTTCCTAACCACTCTTGATCTCACAAAAGGCTACTGGCAGGTGCCCTTGACCCCGGCGTCTAAGGAGAAGACAGCCTTTGCCACCCCGGAGGGGCTCTACCAGTATACCCGACTTCCGTTTGGTCTCCACGGGGCACCTGCCACGTTCCAACGCCTGATGGATCGAGTCCTTGCGCCCCACAAGAGTCACGCAGCGGCTTATTTGGATGATGTGGTTATACAAAGTCAGGATTGGGCCAGCCACCTACCCCGGGTACAAGCGGTGCTGGATTCGCTCAGGGAAGCAGGGCTCACGGCAAACCCGAAGAAGTGCAAGGTGGCCTTCAGTGAGACAAACTACCTGGGGTACACCATTGGGCGGGGGTTGGTCAAACCACAGGAAGCCAAACTGCGGGCCATACAGGACTGGCCGCAGCCCATCAACAAGAAGCAAGTAAGGTCATTTTTGGGCCTCGCTGGCTACTATAGACGCTTTATTGCAGATTTTGCTACCATAGCTGCACCGTTGACGGAGCTGACGACCAAACGCCACTCACGAATGGTGAAGTGGAACCCTGCGGCGGAGGCGGCTTTCCTCAACCTGAAGCGAGCACTCTGCTCCAGTCCGATCCTGGTGGCACCAGACTTCAAGAAGGAATTCATTGTCCAAGCGGATGCTTCGGAGGTGGGTCTGGGTGCTGTCCTCACCCAGGCACATGACGGGGAAGAACATCCCATTCTCTACCTAAGCAGAAAGTTACTTCCAAGAGAGAAGAACTATTCAACGGTGGAGAAAGAATGTCTGGCTGTAGTCTGGGCCCTGGAGTCCCTTCGGTTCTATCTCCTGGGCCGACGTTTCATGGTGGTATCTGATCACGCCCCTCTGCAGTGGATGGCCAAGAACAAGGAATCAAACAGTAGAGTAACCAGATGGTTTTTGAGCTTGCAACCGTTTAACTTTTCTGTTGTCCACAGGGCTGGCAAGCACCACGGAAATGCGGACGCCCTCTCCCGGCGTGATGCCTTCTTCGCTGCCTTTACCCCGACGAGGACGTCGGTCCCGAGGAGGGGGATGTGTGATGTCACGAGAGGCTGTGTCCTGGAGGGACGTTACATCCCCCTGAGATGGCTGCAAACCCAGACAGCTATGGCTCCATCTGCTGGTATGGTCGGGAACTCCAACCCTCTATGGCCAATCTTCCCACGCAGCTGAAACCAATCAGGAGCTGATGAGCTGAAGGTTTGTGGAAGGGAAGAGACACGGTCTCCAAGCTGGGCTCTCTGGAGGACAAGAGTGCTGCACGTCCACTTCCATGAGGAATATAAGGATTTGGAGATACTTACCTTTGGGAAATACTCACCTTTGGATATATGCACCTGTGGAAATACGTGTGGGACATTTGGAAGGACGTTTTGCTGGGTTGGCCACTAGCTGCAACGTGGAATACAGTAAGGCTGGGGAAAAGTTATTTGAGCGAGGGAGAGTTATGATTTTGGATGTGGAAGAGACATCCCTGAACTGTTAACCCTTAAGAGCCACCAGAGAACAGAATTGTGTTATAATTTCGTTAGTTTCCCAAGACCTTTAATAAAATCCTTGTTTTGGTTGAACCTGGTCTCCTTGCACTACTTGAGCAATCCCGCTGAAAGCTGTGTAGCCTCTCGTGACATCACAATACATACATACATACATACATACATACATACATACATACATACACATAAACATACATACATACACATACATATACATACACATATACATATCCTTTTTTTAAATATAGTTCCCTTTATTACTTTCCAACCCCACCACCCCTTCCCTAATTGGAGTTAACTAGTGAACAACAATGCTTAGGCCTCAACTTCCAGCTTATACATACTACACTGCTCAAAAAAATAAAGGGAACACTTAAACAACACAATGTAACTCCAAGTCAATCACACTTCTGTGAAATCAAACTGTCCACTAGGAAGTAACACTGATTGACAACACATTTCACATGCTGTTGTGCAAATGGAATAGACAACAGGTGGAAATTATAGGCAATTAGCAAGACACCCCCAATAAAGGACTGGTTTTGCAGGTGGTGACCACAGACCACTTCTCAGTTCCTATGCTTCCTGGCTGATGTTTTGGTCACTTTTGAATGCTGGCGGTGCTTTCACTCTAGTGGTAGCATGAGATGGAGTCTACAACCCACACAAGTGGCTCAGCTCACACTGCAGCTCATCCAGGATGGCACATCAATGCGAGCTGTGGCAAGAAGGTTTGCTGTGTCTGTCAGCGTAGTGTCCAGAGCATGGAGGCGCTACCAGGAGACAGGCCAGTACATCAGGAGACGTGGAGGAGGCCGTAGGAGGGCAACAACCCAGCAGCAGGACTGCTACCTCCGCCTTTGTTCAAGGAGGAGCAGGAGGAGCACTGCCAGAGCCCTGCAAAATGACCTCCAGCAGGACCCAAATGTGCATATGTCTGCTCAAACGGTCAGAAACAGACTCCATGAGGGTGGTATGAGGGCCCGACGTCCACAGGTGGGGGTTGTGCTTACAGCCCAACACCGTGCAGGACATTTGGCATTTGCCAGAGAACACCAAGATTGGCAAATTCGCCACTGGCGCCCTGTGCTCTTCACAGATGAAAGCAGGTTCACACTGAGCACATGTGACAGATGTGACGGAGTCTGGAGACGCCGTGGAGAACGTTCTGCTGCCTGCGACATCCTCCAGCATGACCGGTTTGGCGGTGGGTCAGTCATGGTGTGGGGTGGCATTTCTTTGGGGGGCCGCACAGCCCTCCGTGTGCTCGCCAGAGGTAGCCTGACTTCCATTAGGTACCGAGATGAGATCCTCAGACCCCTTGTGAGACCATATGCTGGTGCGGTTGGCCCTGGGTTCCTCCTAATGCAAGACAATGCTAGACCTCATGTGGCTGGAGTGTGTCAGCAGTTCCTGCAAGAGGAAGGCATTGATGCTATGGACTGGCCCGCCCCTTCCCCAGACCTGAATCCAATTGAGCACATCTGGGACATCATGTCTCGCTCCATCCACCAACGCCACGTTGCACCACAGACTGTCCAGGAGTTGGTGGATGCTTTAGTCCAGGTCTGGGAGGAGATCCCTCAGGAGACCATCCGCCACCTCATCAGGAGCATGCCCAGGCGTTGTAGGGAGGTCATACAGGCACGTGGAGGCCACACACACTACTGAGCCTCATTTTGACTTGTTTTAAGGACATTACATCAAAGTTGGATCAGCCTGTAGTGTGGTTTTCCACTTAAATTTTGAGGGTGACTCCAAATCCAGACCTCCATGGGTTGATACATTTGATTTCCATTGATAATTTTTGTGTGATTTTGTTGTCAGCACATTCAACTATGTAAAGAAAAAAGTATTTAATAAGATTATTTCATTCATTCAGATCTAGGATGTGTTATTTTAGTGTTCCCTTTATTTTTTTGAGCAGTGTATATACATTTTATGGATATACAATACAATAATTCTATTTAGTTTGTTTTTACTCCTGAATTTCCTCTACCCTCAACCTCTCTGATCATTTTCATGATGTCCATCCAGTTTGCTTCTATATGCCATATCTTTCTAACTGTGCGCTTTCACAAAAGCTCTCAACCTATAACCTATATACTTATTATGGAAACAGTATGCTTACATTATTAGTTATCTTGTTGTTATTAGTTGTTGTTAGTTGTTATTAGTCCCATCCTTCAACTCCATTCAACACCACCCATCTATCTCTTAATACCATCCATATTGGATTTCTATTTTCCATATATTTTTCAACTGTACTGTGATGTTTTACAAAAGTTCTGAACCTTTCTATTCTCATTGTTTCTACAGATTGTAAATTGAAAATAAACATTTTTGCTAAAAGTATTATATTATTGATCGATTGACTATTACTTTTCAGATCACCCAGTAATGCTATCTGCAGGTTTAGCTCCAGGTAAATATTGCAATCCTTTAGCCATTCCTGGACCTGTGTCCAAAAACAAGCTACAAATGGACAGTACCAAAACATATGATCTAATGATTCTGTTTCTTCGCAGCAAAATCTGCAGAGCTGGGAAGATTGTGTCCCCCATATAAATAACATTCTATTGGTAGCAAGAATTGTATATAATAATGAAAATTGAAAAATTCTGAGTTTTGAATCCGGTGTCGTTTTGCGTATCAGTTCATAAACACTATGCCATGGGATCCGTACATCAAAAATCTCTTCCCAACTATTTTGCAATCTATATGGGACGGCTGTCAATCCTTTGGTCCTAAATGAAACTGGTATACTTTTTTATTTATCACAGTTTTCTTTAACCAATTATGTTCTTTAATGCAAGGCAGACAGAAAAGTTCCTTACTTTTTCCCCCTTCCACTTTCCTCTTCCATTTTTGCGGTAATGCTGCAATTATTTGATTGTAATTTTGGGTAGAGCAGACATTTCCATATGTTTTTGTTGGCTGCATGTGCGACATAAATCCACCAGTCCTACCGATGATATCATTTCCGAAGATTTTACCTTTTTAAAAATAATTTTGTCCAATTTTATTTTGTTTTTTATCAATTAGTATATTTGAGTTTAACCACAATATTTGTTGCATTATTTCTTCTGTCATTTCTGGAGGATTAAATTGAAATTGCAACCAACTTTCTATGGCCTGTTTTAGAAATAGTGATATTTGGGAGATTATTTCCTTTTCAAATAACTGAAAGTGAGAGGTTGTAATCTGAATAAAGGGAAAAAGGCCATTCTTGAATATTGGGTGCAACAATTCATATTCATTTTATAAATAGGCCTGTTTAATTTTGTCTGGCTTGCCGTTCCAAATAAAATAGAATATTTTTTTCTCAAATAATTTAAAAAACTGTTCACTAGGCGTAGGCAAGACCATAAGCATATAGGTAAACTGAGATAATACTAAAGAGTTAATCAGGGTGATTTTTCCACAAATTGACAGGGATTTACCTTTCCATGTTAGCAAGAACTTATCTATTTTTGCTAACTTTCTATTAAAATGTATTGGAGTGAGATCGTTTATTTCATTTGGGATATGTATTCCGAGTATATCTACATCACCATCAGACCATTTTATTGGTAAACTACATGGTAATGTAAAAATTATATTTTGTAGTGATACAATACGTAATATAGTACATTTATCATAATTTGGATGTAATCCAGAGAGGTTAGAAAATGTATCTAGATCCTCTATGAGGATGTGGAGGGATTCTAGTTGTGGATTTAAAAGAAAACATGAATCATCAGTGTACAAATATGATTCATGTTTTCCTTTTCGGTTGTATTTTTGACTTTATGTTTTGTTTACCCCATATGTAACTCTGTGTTGTTGTTTTTATCACACTGCTTTGCTTTATCTTGGCCAGGTCGCAGTTGTAAATGAGAACTTGTTCTCAACTGGCTTACCTGGTTAAATAAAGGTTAAATAAAATAAAATAAAAAATGTTACATTATCAATAGAAAAAAAGTATTTACAATTATCATTTGTAACCAGTTTCAGTAAATTATTTTTGGTGGCATTCCTATGTTGAAGATAAAAAAAAAAAATGGTGCATTTTTCCCCATATTCCATCCAGTTTGCTTTATTTTTATAATTTATTCTGAGCCTCTATGTTACAGTTTTTATTGCTATCTATCTGTTCTGTTAGACATTCTATTTCCTTTGTTAGTATGGACTCTTTTGACCTAAATTGCTTTTGTTTTCGAGATGAGTACTGAATTGCATGGCCTCTAAAGGCACATTTAAAGGTGTCCCTTACAATAAGGGGATTTGCTGTACCTATGTTATGTCGGAAAAAATATGTTATAAATTCCTCTGTCCTAGTTAAAAACAAGTTATCATCCAATAGGCTTTGATTACATTTCCAATATCCTCGCCCACGTGGAAATTCAGTAAGAGTAATGTATATGCCAATTATATGATGGTCCGACCGCATTCTGTCCCCTATCAACACTTTTTTAACTTTTGGTGCCAACGAGAATTACATAAGAAAGAAGTCAAGACGACTAGCTTGATTGAGTCTCCGCCATGTATATCTCACTAGATCAGGATATTTAAGCCTCCATATATATACTAGTTCTAATGTATCCATGACATTCACAATTTCCTTAAGAGCATGAGGGTGATTGTTTGTAGTGTGATTTCCTTTACGGTCCATTGAGCTATTTAAAACGGTATTATAATCTCCCACCATAATAATAGAGTCTTGAATTGCTTGCAGGGTTGATAATTTATTATATATATTGTCAAAGAAGTGTGGATCATCATTATTTGGTCCGTAAAGGTTAATGAGCCATATCTGTTTATGGTCAAATAACATAATTAAAATAATCCAGCTACCTTGCGTATATATTTGGACAATTTGCACATTCGGATCGAAATTACGGTTAATTAATATCATCACCCCTTTTGAGTTTCTTTGCCCATGGGAGAAGTATGGCTTAGCAGTATATTCCTTCTCTTTGAGCCATGTAAATATTGTTCTTCTTTTGTTATTATCTGCTAAGCCATTACAATTATAACTGGCTATACTTATTTCACCTTATACCATAATGAGATACAAGTTTCAAATCTATTTATCATCATATATGTTTGTAAATTTACCAATAAAAAATACCATAGTGATTGAGTGTCCATATACAGTGGGGGGAAAAAGTATTTAGTCAGCCACCAATTGTGCAAGTTCTCCCACTTAAAAAGATGAGAGAGGCCTGTAATTTTCATCATAGGTACATGTCAACTATGACAGACAAATTGAGATTTTTTTTCTCCAGAAAATCACATTGTAGAATTTTTAATGAATTTATTTGCAAATTATGGTGGAAAATAAATGTTTGGTCACCTACAAACAAGCAAGATTTCTGGCTCTCACAGACCTGTAACTTCTTCTTTAAGAGGCTCCTCTGTCCTCCACTCATTACCTGTATTAATGGCACCTGTTTGAACTTGTTATCAGTATAAAAGACACCTGTCCACAACCTCAAACAGTCACACTCCAAACTCCACTATGGCCAAGACCAAAGAGCTGTCAAAGGACACCAGAAACAAAATTGTAGACCTGCACCAGGCTGGGAAGACTGCATCTGCAATAGGTAAGCAGCTTGGTTTGAAGAAATCAACTGTGGGAGCAATTATTAGGAAATGGAAGACATACAAGACCACCGATAATCTCCCTCGATCTGGGGCTCCACGCAAGATCTCACCCCGTGGGGTCAAAATGATCACAAGAACGGTGAGCAACAATGCCAGAACCACACGGGGGGACCTAGTGAATGACCTGCAGAGAGCTGGGACCAAAGTAACAAGGCCTACCATCAGTAACACACTACGCCGCCAGGGACTCAAATCCTGCAGTGCCAGACGTGTCCCCCTGCTTAAGCCAGTACATGTCCAGGCCCGTCTGAAGTTTGCTAGAGTGCATTTGGATGATCCAGAAGAGGATTGGGAGAATGTCATATGGTCAGATGAAACCAAAATATAACTTTTTGGTAAAAACTCAACTCGTCGTGTTTGGAGGACAAAGAATGCTGAGTTGCATCCAAAGAATACCATACCTACTTTGAAGCATGGGGGTGGAAACATGTTTTTCTGCAAAGGGACTAGGACGACTGATCCGTGTAAAGGAAAGAATGAATGGGGCCATGTCTCGTGAGATTTTGAGTGAAAACCTCCTTCCATCAGCAAGGGCATTGAAGATGAAACGTGGCTGGGTCTATCAGCATGACAATGATCCCAAACACACCGCCCGGGCAACGAAGGAGTGGCTTCGTAAGAAGCATTTCAAGGTCCTGGAGTGGCCTAGCCAGTCTCCAGATCTCAACCCCATAGAAAATCTTTGGAGGGAGTTGAAAGTCCGTGTTGCCCAGCGACAGCCCCAAAACATCACTGCTCTAGAGGAGATCTGCATGGAGGAATGGGCCAAAATACCAGCAACAGTTTGTGAAAACCTTGTGAAGACTTACAGAAAACGTTTGACCTGTGTCATTGCCAACAAATGGTATATAACAAAGTATTGAGAAAATTTTGTTATTGACCAAATACTTATTTTCCACCATAATTTGCAAATAAATTCATAAAAAATCCTACAATGTGATTTTCTGGATTTTTTTTCTCATTTTGTCTGTCATAGTTGACGTGTACCTATGATCAAAATTACAGGCCTCTCTCATCTTTTTAAGTGGGAGAACTTGCACAATTGGTGGCTGACTAAATACTTTTTTCCCCAACTGTAGCTGTACCATGATATTTGCATTACTATTAAGTAACCCTCCAATTGTTCTCCACTAGTTCCCCTGCTAAAGCCCCTCCCCATCCATAGTTGGGCCGTCATCCCAGTGATCGGCATACCACCCCCATCCCCCCGGATCCCTTGGGCCCCGAGAGGCCAGGACCCATCCATCGAAAACAGCATTGTCGAGAAGGAACCTACAAGTAAGCATTTGGTTGGACTGTGTATACCATGTGTATCCTGTACATACGACTAATAAAACCTGAAACTCTTTCTCTTTCTCTTGCTTCTCTTTCAGATAGTTTGTGTCCTCTGGCTTTAACTAGCTGACTGGCATCTTGGTGGCAGCCAGAGACACACAGCACACACACTCCCTCCCTGGAGCAATCTCCTGTTGAGATGCAAATTCATTGGTAAAAAGTGGATTTTCTCTGCATGACCAGTCCATAAATCTACTCGCTTGTTTTCACGTTTTTTCTCTCTCAAATGTTCAGTTTCCTCCCCCCAAAATATTCCTGGTTTTATGAGTAATGATGACAAACCTGTAAAGCATTTAGTGAAATATGGCTTGAGAGTCACCAATTGCAGTCATACATTTTGCAACGGCACTCCTCTGTGATCTAAATCCTCTAAAACATTAATATGTTCATAGGAGGTTTGATTATGTTTTGTGAATGAAATACAGGAGGAAGCATTTTTAATATGTACTAGATGTAAATGTGTATCTATTGTGAACTTATATATTTGTGCATATGTATTTGCATATGCACTAGCCGTCTACATTCGTAATGTGTAGGAATCCCCTGATAATACAGTACTTGACTATCCTTTCTATCAAGAGTTGTCAGTGATAGTCAGGTGATCCAGAAGACAGTTGAGTGGGAAACAGAAATTCAGTGATGGGCAGAGGGACAGCATGGGGAAGTGTGAGAGTGAGAGAGAAAGAGAGGTAAGAGAGAAAGAGATGTGCGAGGAGCAAAAGAGAACATCGTGAGGGGGGTAGAGAGAAAGTGGTGGGAGCTGGAGAGAAAAGGAGATGATTCACATACAGTGGGTAGTAAAGGATCGACAGATAGTTGAGAGACTGAGACAGGGAGCAGAGTTAGTTAGAAGAGCATAGAGGAGTCAGAGTAGAAAACAGAGAGAAATAAAATAAGTAAAACATTCAAACAGAGAGAAGGATGAGAGAGTAACGAAAGGGCAAACGAGAGAGAGAACTAGATGAGAGGGTAGATGAGAGAGACAGGCAGCGAATGACAGCAGGTAGAGGAGAGAAATTAAGCGATAAAAGGTTATATTTGAATGGTAGACAGATGGAGTGAGAGAGAGAAGTGAAAGTAAGCATTGAGAGGTATTTAAAGAGTGACAGACAGACGGACGGATGGACAGAGAGAGAGAGCGAGAGAGAGAGAGAGAGACAGAGAGAGACAGACAGAGACAGACAGAGAGAGAGGGAGAGAGAGAGAGAGAGAGAGAGAGAGTTGAATTGAATTGAATTGAGAGAATCTGACAGACAGAGAAACAGACAGAGAAACAGACAGAGAACCAGACAGAGAAACAGACAGACAGACAAACAGACAGAGAAACAGACAGACAGACAGACAGACAGACAGAGAAACAGACAGAGAAACAGACAGACAGACAGACAGACAGAGAAACAGACAGAGAAACAGACAGACAGACAGACAGACAGACAGACAGACAGACAGACAGAGAAACAGACAGAGAAACAGACAGAGAAACAGACAGAGAAACAGACAGAGAAACAGACAGAGAAACAGACAGAGAAACAGACAGCAAAACAGGCAGACAGACAAACAGACAGGAGAGAGGGTAAGAGAAGCAGAAAGTGGTAACAGATGGGAGGTTAAGGTGCGGAGAATGAAGTAATGTAGCCTGGGTACCATTTGATTTAGCTAACATTCCTCTAGCCTGGGTACTGTCTGTTTAGCTATCATTCCACTAGCCTGCGTACCGTCTGTTTAGCTAAGATTCCTCTAGCCTGGGTACCATCTGTTTAGCTAATATTCCTCTAGCCTGGGTACCGTCTGTCTAGCTAACATTCCTCTTGCCTGGGCACCATCTGTTAAGCTAACATTCCACTCCTTGTACTCTGTGTCTGTTCAGCATGACAAGAACTGACAAGGAATGGAATGATAGCTAAACAGACTGGTACCCAGACTAGAGGTAATGATAGCTAAACAGACTGGTACCCAGACTAGAGGTAATGATAGCTAAACAGACTGGTACCCAGACTATAGGTAATGATAGCTAAACAGACTGGTACCCAGACTATAGGTAATGATAGCTAAACAGACTGGTACCCAGACTAGAGGTAATGATAGCTAAACAGACTGGTACCCAGACTATAGGTAATGATAGCTAAACAGACTGGTACCCAGACTATATGTAATGATAGCTAAACAGACTGGTACCCAGACTAGAGGTAATGATAGCTAAACAGACTGGTACCCAGACTATAGGTAATGATAGCTAAACAGACTGGTACCCAGACTATATGTAATGATAGCTAAACAGACTGGTACCCAGACTAGAGGTAATGATAGCTAAACAGACTGGTACCCAGACTATAGGTAATGATAGCTAAACAGACTGGTACCCAGACTATATGTAATGATAGCTAAACAGACTGGTACCCAGACTAGAGGTAATGATAGCTAAACAGACTGGTACCCAGACTATAGGTAATGATAGCTAAACAGACTGGTACCCAGACTAGAGGTAATGATAGCTAAACAGACTGGTACCCAGACTATAGGTAATGATAGCTAAACAGACTGGTACCCAGACTAGAGGTAATGATAGCTAAACAGACTGGTACCCAGACTAGAGGTAATGGAGCACTGCAGTAGATTTAGTGGAGCAATGGTGATGAGAGCAGTGAACAGATGAGGATCAGTGGAGAAGCTGTGACGAGGGAGCATAGAAGAAAAATATATTTTACCTCAGGAGTATCTCTCCAGGGAGCTGTGAGCACAGGGCAGCAAGGGGGAAAGTGAGGGAGGGGAGAGAGAGAGAGGGAGAGAGAGAAAGAGAGAGGGGGCAGATGAGAAGTCATGGCCAATCTAACCCCAGGATTTCTTCTCTAACCGACACTAAGAAGATAAGATTAATCTCACTGCCTGCCAGCCTGCCTGTCTGTCTGCCCACTAGATGCTAAGTATGATCATAATAATATTATTAATATTAATTATTACATTATTATACAACCATCGAATAAAGAGCGAAGGCAAAAATGGCCCTCATTCAGTTAACAAAAGACAGAAACACATAAGCCATGACGAATCTGTACAATTATGTGAATGAGGGATAATTGAAGAGGATTGGTACATTACATGACAAGATAAAAAGCAAGGTGCCCCATATGGAAACACATATGACAGAGAAACTTCTTTCTATTCTGCCTGGGAACATATCAGATGATTAACTTCATCTAATTGTTAATAAGGAAAAACACAGATGTCAGAACAGCTGAAACTGCTGAAAAGCTCAAATTGTTGCCTTTGGCTTTAACAAAATAAAGAGAGCGAGAGAGAGAGAGAGAGAGAGAGAGAGAGAGAGAGAGAGAGAGAGAGAGAGAGAGAGCACAACTGGAACTTGTATTTGTTTACAAGGCTGCTCAAAGAGCCCTGTGTGTGTGTGTGTGTGTGTGTGTGTGTGTGTGTGTGTGTGTGTGTGTGTGTGTGTGTGTGTGTGTGTGTGTGTGTGTGTGTGTGTGTGTGTGTGTGTGTGTGTGTGTGTGTGTGTGGAACAGTATGCTCTAAATTTACTGTTGGTGATAGTGAACTAGGTAAAGCCATCTAGTAGAGGAATACATTATATGATTCAGATTCAAAGTTGAATAGTCACATGTACAGGGTTGCAGGTGTGATTGCAGGCTACAGTAACATTCTTAGGCTTCGAGCTCCAACATGCAGGACTAAATGAAATAAAATGATGAAAATGGTAATAAAAAACAATAGAAATATAAATATATACATAATGACGACTGTGGCAGTGATTAATAAATAAATGTCCATTGGGGTAGAGGCAGAGTAAAGACTGTTAAGTGGGTGGGGGGGATGACCATAGGAGGAGCAGCATGACCATTAAGGGGGTGTGGGGACCAAGTGAAATAGCTCTAGGACTAGGTAGACAATAACCTGAAGCAATGCTCTAGAGCTAGTAGGTTTCATCCCACACCTTGGTTAAGATCGAACTAAGGACATCTGACCCACAAGCAATGCTAAAGGTTAACTTTCTCATAAGCAAGTTTGAAATATGAGACAATTGACAATACAGTCATACTTGATAACTATTTAACTGAATGTCCGTCCTGATGCTGATGATGAATCATAGTGAAATAGAAACCCTGCATCAATATTACTAACCTAATAATAGCTGTGAATGCTGGCACTCCTACAAATTACCAGAGCCTCAACTATTGTTATGAATGGCAAGTCTTTATCTGACTCCATAGGTCAGGCACTATAATATCACTATAATGTAATAATACCAAGCAAACAACACCCCAGTGTATGAACTCCTCATCTCTCCACCTATTGAGCCCTAACTTTGACCAGGGTTTATGTGAATGGCAGAGGGCTGGGCACGTGAGATGGGATGGCAATGGGAACATTTTGTCCACCGCCTTCAGCTGGAAAATGGTAGAGGAGAGGAGAGTGGTGAAGATTAGCACTGGATTATTTTTTTATTTTTTATTTTTATTTCACCTTTATTTAACCAGGTAAGCCAGTTGAGAACAAGTTCTCATTTACAACTGCGAACTGGCCAAGATAAAGCAAAGCAGTGCGATAAAAACAACAACACAGAGTTACATATGGGGTAAAAAAACATAAAGTCAAAAAATACAACAGAAAATATATATACAGTGTGTGCAAATGTAGCAAGTTATGGAGGTAAGGCAATAAATAGGCTATAGTGCAAAATAATTAAAATTAGTATTAACACTGGAATGCTAGATGTGCAAGAGATTATGTGCAAATAGAGATACTGGGGTGCAAAAGAGCAAAATAAATAACAATATAGGGATGAGGTAGTTGGGTGGGCTAATTTCAGATGGGCTGTGTACAGGTGCAGTGATCGGTAAGGTGCTCTGACAACTGATGCTTAAAGTTAGTGAGGGAGATAAGAGTCTCCAGCTTCAGAGATTTTTGCAATTCGTTCCAGTCATTGACAGCAGAGAACTGGAAGGAATGGCGGCCAAAGGAGGTGTTGGCTTTGGGAATGACCAGTGAGATATACCTGCTGGAGCGCAGACTACGGGTGGGTGCTGCTATGGTGACCAATGAGCTAAGATAAGGTGGGGATTTGCCTAGCAGTGATTTATAGATGGCCTGGAGCCAGTGGGTTTGACGACGAACATGTAGTGAGGACCAGCCAACAAGAGCGTACAGGTCACAGTGGTGGGTAGTGTATGGGGCTTTGGAGACAAAACGGATGGCACTGTGATAGACTACATCCAATTTGCTGAGTAGAGTGTTGGAGGCTATTTTGTAAATGACATCGCCAAAGTCAAGGATCGGTAGGATAGTCAGTTTTACGAGGGCATGTTTGGCAGCATGAGTGAAGGAGGCTTTGTTGCGAAATAGGAAGCCGATTCTAGATTTAACTTTGGATTGGAGATTCTTAATGTGAGTCTGGAAGGAGAGTTTACAGTCTAACCAGACACCTAGGTATTTGTAGTTGTCCACATACTCTAGGTCAGACCCGTCGAGAGTGGTGATTCTAGTCGGGTGGGCGGGTGCCAGCAGCGTTCGATTGAAGAGCATGCATTTAGTTTTACTAGTGTTTAAGAGCAGTTGGAGGCTACTGAAGGAGTGTTGTATGGCATTGAAGCTCGTTTGGAGGTTTGTTAACACAGTGTCCAATGAAGGGCCAGATGTATACAAAATGGTGTCGTCTGCGTAGAGGTGGATCTGAGAGTCACCAGCAGCAAGAGCGACATCATTGATATACACGGAGAAAAGAGTCGGCCCAAGAATTGAACCCTGTGGCACCCCCATAGAGACTGCTATAGGTCCAGACAACAGGCCCTCCGATTTGACACATTGAACTCTATCTGAGAAGTAGTTGGTGAACCAGGCGAGGCAGTCATTTGAGAAACCAAGGCTATTTAGTCTGCCAATAAGAATGCGGTGGTTGACAGAGTCGAAAGCCTTGGCCAGGTCGATGAAGACGGCTGCACAGTACTGTCTATTATCGATCGCGGTTATAATATCATTTAGAACCTTGAGCGTGGCTGAAGTGCACCCATGACCAGCTCGGAAACCGGATTACATAGCGGAGAAGGTACGGTGGGATTCGAAATGGTCGGTGATCTGTTTGTTAACTTGGCTTTCAAATACTTTCGAAAGGCAGGGCAGGATGGATATAGGTCTGTAACAGTTTGGATCTAGAGTGTCACCCCCTTTGAAGAGGGGGATGACCGCGGCAGCTTTCCAATCTCTGGGGATCTCAGACGTTACGAAAGAGAGGTTGAACAGGCTAGTAATAGGGGTTGCGACAATTTCGGCGGCTAGTTTTAGAAAGAAAGGGTCCAGATTGTCTAGCCCAGCTGATTTGTAGGGGTCCAGATTTTGCAGCTCTTTCAGAACATCAGCTGTCTGAATTTGTGTGAAGGAGAAGCGGGGGGGGGGGCATGGGCAAGTTGCAGCGGAGGGTACTGTCACGGTTTCGGCCGAGGCTGCTCCTCCTCCTGGTTCGGGCAGGCTTCGGCGGTCGTCGTCCCCGGAGTACTAGCTGCCACCGATCTATGTTTCATGTTCGTTTGGTTTTGTCTTGATGTTGTACACCTGTGTCTTGTTAGTCCTCGTTAGTGTCCTATTTAGTTCTCGTTGTGTGTGTTTGTCTTTGTATGTGATTGCTCTTCTGTTTCGTGTTGGAGCTACGTACTTCCCTCCAGTGTTTTGGAGAGGTTTTTCGCACATGTTAGTGCACCGTTTGTTTGAAGCCTGTGTGCGCCGTTATTTCGCCTTCGGGCTTATTGTGCTTATTTTCTATGTGAATATTGCACTAAAGTATTTTGGACTGAGCTTCTGCGTCCTGCGCTTGATTCATGCACCACACCCACCTTCAGCACCCCTTGACAGAATCACACACCATAATGGAATCAGCAGGATCTGCAGTTACGCCTGAGTCGCTCGAGGAGCATGTTCGCGGCCAAGATGACCAGATACGACAACTGGGGACCGCTCTACAGGACGTCGTCAACACCCTGCACCGATGGGAGGCCAGCGGGGTACCCACACCTCCACCTACCCTGCCAACCCCATCGGCCGGTCCACCAGTCCCAGGTCCGGAACCCAGGGGGATTCGGCTCTCGCTCCCGAGGGCGTATGACGGAACAGCTGCCGGGTGTCAGGGGTTCCTCCTGCAGGTGGAGCTCTACCTGGCCACTGTACACCCGGTGCCCTCGGGACACGAGAGTGTTTCCGCCCTCATCTCCTGTCTCACGGGCAAGGCGTTGGAGTGGGCTAACGCCGAGTGGAGGAAGATGGACGCCAACACCATCTCCTACGCCGAGTTCTCCCGCCGCTTCAAGGCCGTGTTCGACCATCCACCTGAGGGCAAAGCGGCGGGGAGCGTCTAGTCCACCTGAGACAGGGGAGGAGGAGCGCACAGGCGTTTGCTCTAGAGTTCCGGACTCTAGCGGCGGACGCAGGGTGGAATGAACGGGCCCTCATCGACCATTTTCGATGTAGCCTACGGGAGGACGTTCAACGTGAGTTGGCCTGCAGGGATACCCATCTCACCTTCGACCAGTTGGTCGATATGTTCATCCGTCTGGACACCCTGCTGGCCACCCTTGGACGTCCTGAGGGGGGTCCGTCCATTCCGCCCTCCGGCACCTCCGAGCCGAGCCCTATGGAGCTCGGGGGTGCCGGCGCTAGAGAAAGGAGGAGGAGGAGCCCGAGGGGGCCTGTCTCCTGCACCAAGTGCGGTCGTGGAGGGCACACTGCGGCCAGGTGCTGGGGAGGGTTCTCCGGGGGAGAAGACAACAGGCCACGCACTGGGGGGCCTCCCAGGTGAGTAGACGTCCCACTTACCCAGAGCTTTCTGTTGCGCACTTTTGTATACCTGTGTGTTTTCCACAGGTTGCACCTCATTCCCAGCATAAGGCGCTAGTAGATTCAGGCGCAGCTGGGAATTTTGTTGATCGGAAGTTTTGTTTAGATTTAGGGATCCCTCTCCTACCTGTTGACAAACCTTTTCCCGTTCATGCCTTAGATAGCCGCCCGTTGGGGTCGGGGTTGATCAGGAGATCACAGCACCACTTAGGATGTGTGCGCAGGGGGTCATGAAGAGACTATACAGCTGTATCTGATCGACTCTCCTGCGTACCCAGTGGTGCTGGGAATTCCCTGGTTAAGCACCCATAACCCTGCTATTTCGTGGCAACAGAGGGCTCTCGATGGGTGGTCTGCTCAGTGCGAGGGGCGATGTCTGGGTGTTTCCGTGGGGGCGACTACGGTGGAAAGTCCAAACCAAGTGCCCGCACTGCACATTCCGCCTGAATATGGGGATTTAGCTCTCGTGTTTAGTAAAACTAGGGCGACGCAGTTGCCTCCTCGTAGACAGGGGGATTGTGCGATTGATCTCCAGGCAGGAGCAGCGCTCCCACGGAGCCACGTGTATCCTTTGTCTCAAGAGGAGAGAAAAGCTATGGAGACTTACATAGCCGAATCTTTGAGACAGGGATACATTCGGCCCTCCACTTCTCCCGCCTCCTCAAGTTTCTTTTTTGTGAAGAAGAAAGATGGAGGGTTGCGCCCGTGCATTGATTACCGTGGTCTCAATCAGATTACTGTGAAATACAGTTATCCACTCCCTCTGATTGCGACCATGACAGAGTCATTGCATGGAGCGCGGTTTTTCACAAAATTGGATCTCAGGAGCGCGTATAACTTGGTGCGCATTAGGGAGGGCGACGAATGGAAGACAGCGTTTAGTACCACGTCAGGTCATTTCGAATATCTCGTCATGCCATATGGGTTGATGAATGCTCCATCAGTCTTCCAATCCTTCGTAGATGACATTTTCCGGGATATGCAGGGACAAGGGGTGGTCGTGTACATTGATGACATTCTGGTGTACTCGTCTACCCGAACCGATAACCCTGGTGCGTCGTGTATTGAGGAGGCTGTTGGAGCACGACCTATATGTCAAGGCAGAGAAATGTCTGTTTTTCCAGGAGTCGGTCTCCTTTTTGGGTTATCGGTTGTCCGCGTCAGGGGTGAGAATGGAGGTGGATCGTGTGTCCGCTGTGCGTAACTGGCAAACTCCAACCACTGTAAAAGAGGTGCAGCAGTTCTTGGGCTTTGCGAATTACTACCGGAGGTTTATCCGGGGTTTTGGACAGGTGGCAGCTCCCATCACGTCCCTTCTGAAAGGGGGTCCGGTGCGCCTGCAGTGGTCAGCTGATGCGGACAGGGCCTTTAGGAGACTGAAGGACCTATTTACGTCGGCTCCGGTGCTGGCGCATCCGGATCCCGCATTACCCTTTCAGGTTGAGGTAGACGCGTCTGAGGCTGGTATAGGGGCCGTTCTCTCTCAACGGTCCGGCACGCCACCTAAACTCCGCCCCTGTGCTTTTTACTCAAAAAAGCTCAGCCCGGCGGAGCGTAACTATGACGTTGGGTACAGGGAGCTCTTAGCTGTAGTTCAAGCCCTGAAGGTGTGGAGGCATTGGCTTGAGGGGGCTCAACACCCTTTCCTCATTTTGACTGACCATCGGAACCTGGAGTACATCCGGGCAGCGAGGAGACTGAACCCTCGCCAGGCTCGATGGAGTATGTGTCTCACCAGGTTCGTATTTAAAATCACGTACATCCCTGGGTCCCAGAATGGTAAGGCAGATGCGCTGTCCCGGCGGTATGACACGGAGGAGAGGTCCGTTGAGCCTACTCCCATACTACCGGAGTCTTGCCTTGTGGCACCGGTGGTGTGGGAGGTCGATGCCGAAATCGAGCGGGCGTTGCGTACCGACCCCAGCCCTCCACAGTGTCCTGAGGGTCGGAAGTACGTTCCGCTCGAGATTCGGGATCGACTCATTTACTGGGCTCACACGTCACCCTCCTCTGGACATCCGGGTATTGGCCGGACAGTGCATTGCCTTAGCACTAAATACTGGTGGCCTACTTTGGCTAGGGATGTGAGGGTTTATGTCTCCTCCTGCCTCGGTGTGCGCCCAGTGTAAGGCGCCCCGACATCTGCCCAGGGGTAAGTTACAACCCCTGCCCGTTCCACAACGACCATGGTCCCACCTCTCGGTGGATTTTGTGACAGACCTTCCCCTCTCTCAGGGGAATACCACCATCCTGGTCGTTGTGGACCGGTTCTCTAAGGCCTGTCGTCTTCTCCCTATGTCGGGTCTTCCTACTGCCCTACAGACCGCTGAGGCCCTATTTACCCACGTCTTCCGGCATTACGGGGTACCCGAGGATATAGTGTCTGATCGAGGCCCCCAGTTTACCTCCCGTGTTTGGAGAGCGTTCATGGAGCGTTTGGGGGTCTCGGTTAGCCTTACCTCAGGGTACCACCCGGAGAATAACGGGCAGGTAGAACGTGTCAACCAGGATGTGGGTAGGTTTCTGAGGTCGTATTGCCAGGGCCGGCCGGAGGAGTGGGCACGGTACATTCCCTGGGCCGAGATGGCCCAGAACTCTCTCCGCCACTCCTCTACCAACCTAACCCCCTTCCAATGTGTGTTAGGTTACCAGCCGGTTCTGGCACCTTGGCAGCAGAGCCAGATCGAGGCCCCTGCGGTGGATGATTGGATGAGGTGCTCGGAAGAGACGTGGAACGCTGCCCACGTCCACCTGCAGCGGGCCGTCCTTCGTCACAAGGCGAGCGCCGATCTCCACCGCAGTGAGTGCCGGTGTACGCACCCGGAGATCGAGTCTGGCTCTCTACCAGAAACCTACCCCTCCGCCTGCCCTGCCGGAAGCTGGGTCGGCGGTTTGTGGGGCCCTTTAAAGTCCTGAGAAGATTGAACGAGGTGTGTTATAGGTTACATCTACCTGTTGAGTATAAGAATATTAACCCCTCGTTCAATGTGTCTCTTCTCAGGCCGGTGGTAGCTGGTCCACTCCAGGACAATGAGATAGGGGAGACTCCTCCGCCCCCACTGGACATCGAGGGGGCTCCGGCGTACACCGTCCATCTTGGACTCAAGACGCCGGATGGGGGGTCTCCAGTATCTCGTGGAGTGGGAGGGGTACGGCCCGGAGGAGCGGTGCTGGGTGCCGCGGAGGGACATCCTAGACCCATCTCTCCTGTCGGAGTTCCACCGGGACCATCCCGCGCGCCCTGCTCCGCGTCCTCCTGGTCGTCCCCGAGGCCGGGGTCATCGCGCACGGATGGAGCCGCGCGTCAAGGGGGGGGTACTGTCACGGTTTCGGCCGAGGCTGCTCCTCCTCCTGGTTCGGGCAGGCTTCGGCGGTCGTCGTCCCCGGAGTACTAGCTGCCACCGATCTATGTTTCATGTTCGTTTGGTTTTGTCTTGATGTTGTACACCTGTGTCTTGTTAGTCCTCGTTAGTGTCCTATTTAGTTCTCGTTGTGTGTGTTTGTCTTTGTGTGTGATTGCTCTTCTGTTTCGTGTTGGAGCTACGTACTTCCCTCCAGTGTTTTGGAGAGGTTTTTCGCACATGTTAGTGCGCCGTTTGTTTGACGCCTGTGTGCGCCGTTATTTCGCCTTCGGGCTTATTGTGCTTATTTTCTACGTGAATATTGCACTAAAGTCTTTTGGACTGAGCTTCTGCGTCCTGCGCTTGATTCATGCACCACACCCACCTTCAGCACCCCTTGACAGGTACAGAGTTGGTGGCCGGGGTAGTGGTAGCCAGGTGGAAAGTCTGAGCAGATGGTGAAAGCAGTGGTCAGCTGCCTGATTGTGAACACACACACCGACACAACACAAACACAAGCAGTCACACATCCACACTTGCGTGCACACATGCTTAAACACACAAGGGACACACCACACTACACTCCTGTGATGTAGTTCATTTAAGGAAATACACTGTGATAAACTATATCCAGGGGAAATCTAGGTAGTATTCCACAATATAGAGTGGCTATCTAAGATGCACTGAAGCGCTTAGGGAATACAATCTATGCCATAGATTATATGATACATTGAACACCACAGCCTATCACCTGCTGGATTAAAGTAAAATGCAATAAACAGCCCGCTGCAATGAGACGAGATATTATTTTCACTACCATTGATAATGGCAGACCCTGGCCATGACCCCACTCTCCGAGCGTGTCAGAGAGAGTTGGGATATGCAAAAAAACAAATTTCCAATTGCTTATTAATACACACTTGTACATGTGGGAAATAGGACAAATATAAGCATCCATCAAGTAATAATAATAATAATTATTATTATTATTATTATTATAATTATTATTATTATTATTATTATTATTGACTAGACTATTATAGACTAGACTCCACTTTCCTTCCAGCTGGGCAAATTAACAGAAAAACAAAAAAACACAAAAATGAATCCGAAAAACACAGTTAGTTTAACACGATAGACTCTGACAGCAAAATGCTCATAGTTCAAGCATAAGCCGTTGCATGGCAGTCACAACAAAAGCATGACTATATTCTAATTGCAATGCACGTTGTATCTTTTTGTTTTTCCTCTGTCTCTAGCAATGTCCTGTCCTGCTGCAGTGGAGCTTTACTGACTCCTATAGGAGGGTCCCAGACCTCACTCTACAGCACTGACCTCAAACTCTCCTGCTCCCTCTTGCTCTCTCTCTCTCTCTCTCTCTCTCTCTCTCTCTCTCTCTCTCTCTCTCTCTCTCTCTCTCTCTCTCTCTGTCTCTCTCTCTCTCTCTCTCTCTCTCTCTCTCTCTCTCTTTCTCTCAATTCAATTCAAAGGGATTTATTGGCATGGGAAACATATGTTTACATTGCCAAAGCAAGTGAAATAGATAATAAACAAAAGTGAAATAAACAATAAAAAATGAACAGTAAACATTACACTCACAAAAGTTTCATAGGAATATTGACATTTCAAATGTCATATTTTAGCTATGTACAGTGTTGTAACAATGTGCAAATAGTTAAAGTACAAAAGGGAAAATAAATAAATATGGGTTGTATTGTTCTTCACTGGTTGCCCTGCTCTCTCTCTCTCTCTATCTCTCTCTCTCTCTCTCTCTCTCTCTCTCTCTCTCTCTCTCTCTCTCTCTCTCTCTCTCTCTCTCTCTCTCTCTCTCTCTCTCTCTCTCTCTCAACGTCTCTCTCTCTCTCTGTTTGTTCTTCACTGGTTGCCCTTTTCTTGTGGCAACAGGTCACAAATCTTGCTGCTGTGGTATTTCACCCAATAGATATGGGAGTTTATCAAAATTGGATTTGTTTTCGAATTCTTTGTGGGTCTGTGTATTCTGAGGGAAATATGTGTCTTTAATATGGTCATACAGCTGTTTAAACATAGTAATACCAGGGTTGTTTAAACATAATAATACCAGGGTTGTTTAAACATAATAATACCAGGGTTGTTTAAACATAATAATACCAGGGTTGTTTAAACATAATAATACCAGAGCTGTTTAAACATAATAATACCAAGGCTGCGTTCATCCATCTTCAATTGACTGTTATTAGACTGAAACCTTGAGTTGCAGTTTTACAGACAATATTAAGCCCTAATGAAGTATTATGTTCATGGGGATGTGCAGATAAATGTTACATTCCTAAATTAATCCAGCCTGATTGCCCCTTCTATTAAACACTAATGAAGGCCAGCATGAATACTGATACGGCTAATCATTTTGTAATGTGACAGTTAATGCGGGTGAGTTCTTCCATAAACGCACATGACAGGGTTTCATTTTCAAATATGAATGTGCGAGAACATTACGAGATAATGTTTAATGGTTGGCCCCTGTCACCCAGCCACCCACACAGCTCTGCTGTAGCCAGACAAGTAATGAACAAATACACACACACGTACAGACGCATGCACGTATACACACACATACACACACGCATAAACACATTTCCGGTATACGTTTGAATATGTCCAGATGACTGCATGTCTTGTTGTATAATCATTGTTGCTGTCCTCCTCCCACAAGCACCACTCCTCTCCTGTCTCCTGACATGTCCAATCCATCTGCATTTCCAGATCCCCCATCCCTTTAACCACGCTTGTCATCCCACCATCATACACACCTCCCAGACTGACTCGTTCTGCTGTGTTCTCCTGCTTAACACATCTGTGTGTCTGTCCCAACTGACTCTTGCTGCTAGAACCTGAATCTCACAGCTAGAGTGCACATTTAATGTATTGTCAAATTGCAATGCAAAACAATGGCCATAATGAAGGTATTTGCATTTTAAGTGTTTGTCACGCCCTGACCTTGAGAACCCTGTTATTTTCTAGTTAGTTTGGTCAGGGTGTGAATGTTGACATATCTATGTTGTATATTTCTATGTTGGCCGGGTGTGGTTCCCAATCAGTGGCAGCTGTCGATCGTTGTCTCTGATTGGGGAGCATACTTAGGCAGCCATTTTGCCTACCTATGTTGTGGGATCTTGTTTCTGTTTGGCTAGTTGGATGTTTATCCTCTGTAGCTCAGCTGGTAGAGCACGGCGCTTGTAACGCCAAGGTAGTGGGTTCGATCCCCGGGACCACCCGTACACAAAAATGTATGCACGCATGACTGTAAGTTGCTTTGGATAAAAGCGTCTGCTAAATGGCATATTATTATTATATTCACGGTCTGTTGGATTTTGTTATTTTGTCGGTGTTTATAATAATAAACGACCATGTACGCATACCACGCTGCACCTTGGTCCGATCCTTTACTCAACGAACGTGACAGAAGATCCCACCACCAACGGACCAAGCAGCGTGAACAGGAGGAGCAGACATCATTGACATGGGAGGAGATATTAGAAGGGAAAGGATCATGGACGTGGGAGGAGATCCAGGCAGGTATGGATCGCCTTCCTTGGGAGCAGACGGAGACAGCGAGGGAGAAAAAACGGCAACTCAAAAGGTCACGATCACTAAGGAAGCCCGAGAGGCAGCCCAAATACATTTGTTTTGGGGGGGCACACGGGGTGGTGGGCGAAGCAGCAGGAGGCCCTGAAAGACCTGCAGCTCAGCACTCTGAGAGAGGAGACCACCACCTTACGGGGGCTGATAGATAAGAGGGAGCAGGCGCTCTCCCTTCAGAAGGAGGCGCTGCAGGAGGCCCACAGGGAGAAGGAGTCAGTGGATGCACGGAGAGAGGAGCTGGCCAGGCAACAGGAGGAGCTGAGAGAGGAGTTAACCCTCCAGCAGCAGAGAGCTCGGGCCTTAGAGCAGAGGCTGGCGGAGCCAGGTTTAGCAGAGCCAACACCCCGCACTCGCTTTGAGGAGCGTGTGACCGTGCAGGCACCAGGCTATGCGCCGGCTTTACGCACTGTGCCGCCAGTGCATCTTCACAGACCGGTATGGCCCGTGCTTGCTCCTCGCACCAAACCAGTGGTGCGTGTCTCCAGCCCGGTGCGCCCTGTACCTGCTCCTCGCACCAAACCAGTGGTGCGTGTCCCCAGTCCGGTACGGCCTGTGCCTGCTCCACGCACCAAACCAGTGGTGCAGTCTCCAGTCCTGTACGGCCCGTATCTGCTCCTCGCACCAAACCAGTGGTGCGTGTCACCAGCCCGGTGCGCCCCGTACCTGCTCCTCGCACCAAACCAGTGGTCTCCAGTCCTGTACGGCCCGTACCTGCTCCTCGCACCAAACCAGTGGTGCGTGTCGCCAGCCCAGTGCGCCCCGTACCTGCTCCTCGCACCAAACCAGTGGTGTGTGTCCCCAGTCCGGTACGGCCCTTGCCTGCTCCTCGCACCAGACCAGTGTTGCGTGTCTCCAGCCCGGTACGGCCCGTTCCAGTGCCAGAGCAGTCCGCTCCACCGGTGCCCAGTCCAGCTCCGGTCAGCTGCTCCACTCCAGTGCCAGAGCAGTCTGCTCCACCGGTGCCTAGTCCAGACCCGGTCAGCTGCTCCAATCCTGTGCCAGAGAAGTCCGCTCCACCGGTGCCTAGTCCGGGTCCGGTTGTCTACTCTTCCAACATGCCGGAGCCATCCGCTCCACCGGGGTCCGAGCCAGAGCCAGACGTCAACCCCTCTGCAGGGTCGGGGTCTCCCACACCAGGGTCCAGACAGGACTTGGTGAATCGCGGGAGGACTGCTGGGCCGGGACCAGACGTCAGCTCCTCTCCAGGGTCGAGGGCTCCTACACCAGGGTCCAGACAGGACTTGGTGCATCGCGGGAGGACTGCCGAGCCGGAACCAGACGTCAACGCCTCTCCAGGGTCGAGGGCTCCCACACCAGGGTCCAGACAGGGCTTGGTGCATGGTGGGAGGACTGAGAGGGGAAACATCGCGCCGGGGTCCAGACTGGACCAGGTGTGCTACGGGGAAGCAGGAAAAGAGAGGAGTGTACTGCGTCCGAAGCCAGAGCAGCCACCGAGGCTAGATGCCCACCTGGACCCTCCCCTATTGAGTCAGGTTTTTGCGGCCGGAGTCTGCACCTTTGGGGGGGGGGGGGTACTGTCACGCCCTGACCTTGAGAACCCTGTTATTCTCTAGTTAGTTTGGTCAGGGTGTGAATGTTATATATTTCTATGTTGGCCGGGTGTGGTTCCCAATCAGTGGCAGCTGTCGATCGCTGTCTCTGATTGGGGAGCATACTTAGGCAGCCATTTTGCCTACCTATGTTGTGGTATCTTGTTTCTGTTTCTGTTTGGCTTGTTGGATGTTTAGCCTCTTGAACTTCACGTTCTGTTGGATTTTGTTATTTTGTCTGTGTTTATAATAATAAACGACCATGTACGCATACCACGCTGCACCTTGGTCCGATCCTTTACTCAACAAACGTGACAGTGTTTCTATAGTTAGACAATATTTCCTGTTTTGATGTCGGAGGATCCCACTGCAAATGGCCAATGGCAGTACAATATTTCATGTAAGCCGGAAATGTTATTTTGTAAGAAATGTTTCATCATACATTATCCATGTGGAAGATAAGCATAACAACATTGCAGTTGTACACTGTATTACTTAGTTTGTGCAAGGTTGTTGTTTTCTTTTCGACGGTCTCACTGGACAATATATTCACCCGTGGAGCAATAAGCTCCACATTTAATATGCTAGAAAATAATAATTAAAACATTCTATTTGGGATTCATTGTTATTGTGCCAGAGGAAAGCACGTTCGATATGAATTCTTCTAAATTAATTTGGGTTTTTAACGAGACAGTGTTTGGCTGTGAGGAGAGGAACGAAGTTCACCACAGCAGTTTGAGCTTATTGCTTTGTGTCCCCATTAAAACATTGCCTCGGACCACAAAACAAAATGTCACGATTCACTCATCTCTGAGTCACTTGGTTTTGAAGAGTTGGGATTTCTCATTTATCCTCTCTCCCCATTTGTTCCACCATCCTACATACCATTATGCCAATGACTGAGCTATTCTGTAACGCTGTATAATGATGTTCAGTAACAAACCACGGCTTAATATACATGCCAATGTCTGAGCTAGTATTCCCACCGGAAATAAACGTTTGTTCCACGATGCCCTGCTCTTTGTGTCGAGTTACTGTAGCAACTGATCACACCGTAGGTGAAAACAAATATTTTAAGTTTTGTACTGTTCTCGCATGAATTTAGAAAATAACGCCTCTAGGCCTAAAGTATCAAAAATAAAAGCTATTCTCTAGCATTTTGACTCTACCAAGCAAGTAAAAGTGCTCTTTAGGGCCCAATGTGTAGTTTAGTACATTGGTTCCATGGAGTGCAGCTACACCATGACACAAGTATCTCTGGAGGATAGTGAGGTCAACCGGTGAGTATCGCCTGCTAGACTTCAGATGGAGGAACACTGTGGGCTAAACACACACCAGGGACCCTGCTGTAGTCTTGGAGACAGCTGCTCTTTCTCTTTCCCCCCCTGGTTGTGCCACCGACACCGGTTTGGCCTGAGAAGCTCACTGTTAGCCTACCATCATCATCATCATCATCTGTGTGATCTAACCCAACATGGCTCAACACAGCTCCCTGGCAGGCCCAAATGAAGCCATCACCATCAAGCATGTCTGGACTGCATGGCTTTGCAGATCAAAGCAGTGGATTGCCTGTGTGTGCATAGACCAGGTTGGCTGCTCTATGACGCTGATGGTCAAATGTTAGCTGAATCATCAATCTCTCATCATCAATCTCTCATCAATCTCTCTTATCAATGGTACACCTCACAAATAGCTTTTGTTGTTATTCTAGTAAACAAAATCAAGTAGGAAAAATATATCCGTGTTGGTGTCATGCCACTTCAAAAAATTGCCATACAGAAGAAAAGCTTGAACTATTTCCGGGATTATGCTTAATCATCTAACTATGTATCTGTTACAGTGATATACTGTATATTTCTGGTGTGTAGGATTTATCAGTGGTAGAATTGAAAGAGGAAGAGGTAGAATCTATCTAAATGTTAGAAGGGTCAACAACAGGTGCCTAGAGGGTGTCACTGGAGGCAGAGGACTCTCAGTAATAAAGTGAGACCTGAGATGTAAGTTGAATAATTAAGGCAGTCCCCCGCACCTCTCTAATTCAGAGGGGTTGGGTTAAATGCAAAAGACACATTTCGGTTGAATGCATTCAGTTGTGCAACTGACCAGGTATCCCCTTTTCCTTTTCCCTCCTTTCCCCCCTAACTCTCTGAAATGAGGAAAGCGGCATAGCATAGTGCAGTGGTTCCCAACCTTTTTCGATTACTGTACCACCAACTGAATATTGCTCTGCCCAGAGTACTCCTGAAGTATTTTACCAGTAAGCCTATGGTCTCACGAGTCTTCTCAAGTAACCCCTATGTATAGGCCAAGTACCACCAGGGGTCCTGGTACCCCTGGTTGGGAACCACTGGCATAGTGCACAAGAGGCAAGAATTTAATGGGATAAATGTACAAGGAGGGGACGAGGTGGAGATGTGTGGCTAAGCTTGTGACCCAAGGAGGCCTGAGCCTTTGGCTGTGCATTATCAAGCCGATAAATTACCATCTAGAGGAATGTGACTCCCAAAGTGGCCAGCTCGATCATACTTAGAGAGTCTGTCCTCTCCTCACCTGGGAAGATTCTCTGTTCTCTTGTTCTATTTTCTCTCTCTCTCTCTCTCTCTCTCTCTCTCTCTCTCTCTCTCTCTCTCTCTCTCTCTCTCTCTCTCTCTCTCTCTCTCTCTCTCTCTCTCTCTCTCTCTCTCTCTCTCTCTCTCTCTCTCTCTCTCTCTCTCTTTCGCTCTCTCTCTTTCTCACTCCTCTGTTATTGTCCGGTGGGGAATCTCTGCTCAATTTCACACAAAATATCCATCATTTAGAGACTGTAGAGCAGACAGACAGACACAGCTAGGGCATCCCTCTGTCCACATGCACACCTGCATCCTCCTCCTCACCAGAGCAGCAACACACATTAGCTCAACCGAACAGTGTCAACACCAACACCACTGAGTCCTATCACCTCCTCACACACCCACCCACCTCGCCACCCAGGCAACCACAGAGCAGTGACCATATTAACACAGCTAAACACCCTCCACCATTAACACATGCATTGTCTCCAATGGCAGCCATTGTAACAGTCCCGTTGTTCTGATCTAATGGAAGGGTTATTAACTACTGGCTGTGAGGGGAAGCGGAGGGATTCTCTGAGCATGGCAAAGCAGTCGTAATCAAATCCATCTATGTCTGAATGGATGGACAGACCATTAGAAAGATGCAGGGACATTTCCATTAGTGATTTGGATTTGATTACGATTGGTGCCACCAGAACTGCAGGTCCTAGAGGGGATTGCGTTGTCCCTTTTCGACACAGCAAATTCGGTCAATCGGCCTTCTCTGTTAGAGCTACAATACACTGGAATGTAATGCCCATTGACTTGAAAAGCTGCACTGATTATTGTACTTTTACATTTAAATTGAAAACATGGCTCAAATCTATCCAAACCTGTGCAGATGAGTTATCTGTGGTTCCTCATATGTAAGAAGACAGTGTTTTTATTACGAATAAGTCGTTGTTGTTGTTAGAATGATATATTATTGGATGTAATGTATTTGTATTTTGTATTGTTTTAGTGTATATTTGTATTGTGGCTGTGTAATTGCCTTTACCTGCCCTGGGACTACGGGTGCAAATTAGCTTTTGGCTAACCCCGGCACATTTACATGAATGTTGCATTATTGTAATATTGATGTTTATTGGTCCTCTGTAGCTCAGCTGGTAGAGCACGGCGCTTGTAACGCCAAGGTAGTGGGTTCGATCCCTGGGACCACCCATACACAAAAAATGTATGCACGCATGACTGTAAGTCACTTTGGATAAAAGCGTCTGCTAAATGGCATATTATTATTATTAATGTGCATTGTCCCCTATAAATACATTTTTTTAAAGCCTGATGGAGATCCTTCTATGAAAAGAGCAACAAATAGCTTGTGTGGAGAATAAATTATTGACTTTCCTTATTATTTCACATTCAAGTCAGAACAGAGAACCTGTATTGATTAGAAAGCGAACATACAATCAATGTACATGTCATTGAAATTCATCTTATTTCATTCTCTAGATACAATATGTATATTTCAATGCCGATCATGTCGATCTAACAAACAAAAAAAAGTTAATCCATGTAGAACAGGCACTAGTAGAGAGCTATTAAGTGTCAATGGATAAGGTTCAGCCACCACAGGTCTGTCCAAGATATCTTCAGACAGGTTTATTCAGATAATGGGGTTCACCACACCAAACTCCTTGAGTACTGACTGCTCACATAGAAAGTGAGAGTGTATAAAACTGGTTAATTAGATGCACGCACTAAATACAGGTCAAACAATAAACATGAGGAATGGTCCAGCGAGTCCATTCTCTTCTGACCGTGGGGTTCAGTGAGGTGCACGGGGAATGGCGGACTGTGATTGGCTGATACAAGTGGGGTGACTTGTAGGTACCACTAATGAGAAAATAAGGGGTGTTGGGCATCTACAACTAACTACTAGATTAGGGGTGATGCAACTGCAAAATGAGCTGTCCTTTTAGTAATTGGAGTAAAATAAGCTTATATTTTGGGTTCTGATGGGATATGACAGTAAAACTTAGCTCATGAGTCATTTATAAGTCATATTCTTCAAGAATCAATGGGTACATATCATTAATTTATAAGTCTAAAAATGGATGTGGCAACTGCTGATTTGCCCTTTAAAGACAGTTTAAATATGATTGATTCTAATCGTATGTTTTCCAGTTGAGTCAGAAAATGTACAAAAGAACTGTAACACCAACAGGTTTTTTGTCTCAGTGACTTGCTAAAGTAGTCATTTTCCATTGTTTCCCACCCTCCCACCATTATGGACCAACTTCAAGTTCCTTGAGAAACCAAATGGCTATAGCAATCAATTAAATCATCAGAGCAGCAAAAAGCATCTCAAGCGATGGTACAATATAGTATTTTGTAGTAAGATACAAGTACAGGAAATTAACATGACTGATGCTACTGTAATATTAACATTTACATAAACATGTTATATTTACCTTAATCGCATCTCAAATCACAACTGCCGTTACTCTATCCATACAAAGATCTGACTTACAATATAACCTCAACTTCCACTCGTTTGCCAGGCAACATCTGGGAAATGTCAGTATCACTGCTTCAATGTAACATGTAACAGCTGGTAGGAGTGAATCTGCATTGCTTTGGGGTTACTTTTTTTAGCTGACGACGTGCATGTGTGATTCCCACCATATGGGAAAACATTTCCGAACTGTCTCTCCAGCGTTTAGAGACTTGTGCCACTCCTGCGTTGTCTTGGCTGTGTGCTTAGGGTTGTTGTCCTGTTGGAAGGTGAACCTTCGCCCCAGTCTGAGGTCCTGAGCACTCTGGATCAGGTTTTCATCAAGGATCTATCTGTACTTTGCTCCGTTCATCTTTCCCTCGATCCTGACTAGTCTCCTATCCCTGCTGCTGAAAAACATATCCACAGCATGATGCTGCCACCACCATGTTTCACCGTAGGGATGGTGCAGGTTTCCTCCAGACGTGATGCTTGGCATTCAGGCCAAAGAGTTCAATCTTGGTTTCATCAGACCAGAGAATCTTGTTTTTCATGATCTGAGAGTCCTTTAGGTGCCTTTTGGCAAACTCCAAGCGGGCTGTGATGTGCCTTTTACTGAGGAGTGGCTTCCGTCTGGCCACTCTACCATAAAGGCCTGATTGTTAGAGTGCTGCAGAGATGGTTGTCCCTCTGGAAGGTTCTCCCATCTCCACAGAGGAACTCTGGAGCTCTGTTAGAGTGACCATTGGGTTCTTGGTCACCTCCCTGACCAAGGCCCTTCTCTCCCGATTGCTCAGTTTGGCAGGGCGGCCAGCTCTAGGAAGAGTCTTGGTGGTTCCAAACTTCTTCAATTTAAGAATGATGGAGGCCACTGTGTTTTTGGGGACCTACAATGTTGCAGACATTTTTTAGTACCCTTCCCCAGATCTGTGCCTCGACACAATCCTGTCTCGGAGCTCTACGGACAATTCCTTCAACCTCATGGCTTGGTTTTTGCTCTGACATGCACTGTCAACTGTGGGACCTTATATAGTCAATGGAAACAGGATGCACCTGAGCTCAATTTTGAGTCTCATAGCAAAGGCTCTGAATACTTATGTAAATAAGGTATTTCTGTTTTCTAAAAACCCGTTTTTGCTTTGTCATTATGGGGAATTGTGTGTAGATTGATGAAGAAAAACATTTATTGCATCCATTTTAGAATAAGGCTGTAATGTAACAAAATGTGGAAAAAGGGAAGTGGTCTGAATACTTTCCGATTGCACTGTACTGGACTGTAGAACAGCCTCAATTCATCGGGGCATGGACTCTACAAGGTGTCTGAAGCGTTCCATACGGATGCTGGCCCATGTTGCTGGTCAGTCTATGTCATGGAGAGAGCAGGTGTTCTTAATGTTTTGTAGACTCAAGTGTATATTGTAGAACTGTTAAAGAAAAAATTGCAAGAAGATCACTCCTGTAAACATTTTAATTGCTATAATCCACAGTCTGGCCTTCTGCTTGAATTTACAAATAATGTAATATGTCTAACAAGGAGGTGAACATTTGCTGAGCTCCCTTGGGGGGAGTAGGGGTCTATCAGTAAGGATAGAGAAGATTAAGGCTCTGGTGATATTGTCTGGTTGCTTCTTGGCATAACCCAAGGCTTTATGCCGTAGCGAAGGCACTGTAAATGAGCCCCACTTAGAGTCGAATGGCATACTGTATCTATTCTCACTCTGCAGCTACATGCCATAGTGAAACTCTGTAGCCCGAGATCAAAGGAAGGAATTAATTGTCATGTTCTGCTGCTACTGTGAAAAGAGGTAGATATAAATGAGGCAATTTAAGTACGTTATGTATGTAAATCAATACATTGTAGAGTGTGCTAATGTACTGCCAATGTGTTGTGTCTTTTAGACACAGTGTCCAGCAGTGGTACTGTAGTCTACTGGGGCTGTGTGGCACAGGTTAAGATGAAACCAAATAGGGGTTTGATGATGTTCTTGCTTCTGAGAACCAAGGTAGAAAGACATACCTTTAATTGTTTCTGCGAAAAGTCATGCCTATCAGTGGAATAAGGGCCTCAGAGGGATGTGGTGGTGAACGTCAGGCATTCAGTAAGATCACAGCAAGCCTCCGCTGTGCCACTGCTCATTTAAATGGTGACACCGTAAGACTTTAAGTTGAGCTCCAGTCCTTTGGACCTCTTCCCCCCGAGGACCTGGCTGCTGTGCCTCACCAGGCAGTGGGGTATGGAGGGAGGGAGGGCTGCCCAGCCATGGCAGACGCTGTTGCCATGGTGCTTCTGGAGCCTGGAGCTCTTCTGCTCCACTGACTCCCTTGGTCTGCAAACCAAAATGGCACCCTATTCCCTATGTAGTGCACTACTTTTGACCAGGACCCATAGGGCACAATATAGGGAATGGGGTGCACTTTGGGACACAGCCTCAGTCTGTGGACCCCGCTAGATGTTGGTCCTGTATGGCTCAGTTGGTAGAGAATGGTGCTTACAACGCCATGATTGTGGTTTCAAATCCTGGGGCCACCCATATGTATGTAAATTGTGCACGCATGACTGTATGTCGCTTTGGATAAAAGCATCTGCTAAATGGCATATTTTAGATATTCCATAAAAAATCAGCCATTTCCAGCTACAATAGCCATTTACAACATTAACATTATTTCTGATCAATTTGATGTTATTTTATGGACAAAAAAATTGCTTTTATTTCGAAAACAAGGACATTTCTAAGTGACCCCAAACTTTTGAACGGTCAGAAACAGACTCCATGAAGGTGGTATGAGGGCCCGACGTCCACAGGTGGGGGTTGTGCTTACAGCCCAACACCGTGCAGGACGTTTGGCATTTGCCAGAGAACACCAAGATTGGCAAATTCGCCACTGGCGCCCTGTGCTCTTCACAGATGAAAGCAGGTTCACACTGAGCACATGTGACAGATGTGACAGAGTCTGGAGACGCCGTGGAGAACGTTCTGCTGCCTGCAACATCCTCCAGCATGACCGGTTTGGCGGTGGGTCAGTCATGGTGTGGGGTGGCATTTCTTTGGGGGCCGCACAGCCCTCCATGTGCTTGCCAGAGGTAGCCTGACTGCCATTAGGTACCGAGATGAGATCCTCAGACCCCTTGTGAGACCATATGCTGGGTGCGGTTGGCCCTGGGTTCCTCCTAATGCAAGACAATGCTAGACCTCATGTGGCTGGAGTGTGTCAGCAGTTCCTGCAAGAGGAAGGCATTGATGCTATGGACCGCCCGTTCCCCAGACCTGAATCCAATTGAGCACATCTGGGACATCATGTCTCGCTCCATCCACCAACGCCACGTTGCACCACAGACTGTCCAGGAGTTGGCTGATGCTTTAGTCCAGGTCTGGGAGGAGATCCCTCAGGAGACAATCCACCACCTCATCAGGAGCATGCCCAGGCGTTGTAGGGAGGTCATACAGGCACGTGGAGGCCACACACACTACTGAGCCTCATTTTGACTTGTTTTAAGGACATTACATCAAAGTTGGATCAGCCTGTAGTGTGGTTTTCCACTTTAATTTTGAGGGTGACTCCAAATCCAGACCTCCATGGGTTGATACATTTGATTTCCATTGATAATTTTTGTGTGATTTTGTTGTCAGCACATTCAACTATGTAAAGAAAAAAGTATTTAATAAGATTATTTCATTCATTCAGATCTAGGATGTGTTATTTTAGTGTTCCCTTTATTTTTTTGAGCAGTGTATATAGTATATAGTCAATACTTGGCATGTAGGTTTCTCACTAATGGGTGGCACAAATTGCAATATGATGGAGGGGAATGGGCAGGGTATATGCAAATTAAATACTGTAGTATTTACCAGGGGCACAACTTTGGTTTTAGAAGTGGGGGGGACATAAAAAATAAATAAATAATCCAGTCTGGCACGCAGAACTTTAGAAATGGTAGGGTCAATTGTAAATTGGCACTCCACATGAAAACGGTTGCCGTCCCCCTGCTGTAGGCTATATGAAGCCACCCTTGTGGAATGACCCATACAGTGTACTATGACTGTCATTGTCTCCTGCGCTTCTCAACAACATTGTCTTGTGGCTTCCCGCTTCCCACTTTCTATAAAGACCATTGGTGGAAAGCGTTCAGACAGTGCCTTCAACTACATGGGAGCAGAGCACACGACAGCAGCGGAATGAAAACCATAAGTAGCTTAGCCTTATCAAATAAAAATAAACAGAACATGTATTGGGGGAAATGATCTAAATAACAAGTTGTTCAGTTGTGTTTATTTTCAAACCAATACATGAAACCAAAACTAGCACCGTCTCTGCTCTCTGCTTTCTAAAAGTTAAAGAAAAGGCGTGCAGCCTGGCAGCTGCTCTCCAAGCAATACTCTGCATGGTCCTAATGCCAACCCCCAGCCAGCCAGCCAATACAAATCAAATCAAATTTTATTGGCCACATGCGCCGAATACAACAGGTGCAGACATTACAGTGAAATGCTTACTTACAGCCCTTAACCAACAGTGCATTAATTTTTAATAAAAAAGTAGAATAAAACAACAACAAAAAGTGTTGAGAAAAAAGCAGAAGTAAAATAAAATAACAGTAGGGAGGCTATATATACAGGGGGGTATGCTAAACAGACGTTGCATTTTAATCCGAATTGGAATGATTTTAGCCTACTTTACATTTTCGGTCTTGAGCTAAGGTAAACCCAACTGACGCCCCTAGTGGCGAAGAGGAAGGGGGGAAGAGAGGAAAACAGGCTTTGATCTTCCTGAGTCAGTTGCGATGCAATTCTTCTTTTTTTCCACCCTGTTCTTCTTTGCTGGCTCTTGCCCTTTATTTTTCCTTATCGGATAACAAGCTAAGATCTTCAGAAATAACATGCCTAGCAGTCAGAGCCAACGTTGAACTCTTTTCCTCTCACGAGTGGCGCCAACCAGGAGCACTAATAAGCAGGCTGTTGACACCCTGTCCAGCACGGCGAGACAGAAACTCAGTCTGCAACCCGCACACTGCACTACCCCACCATCACCAGATGCCTGTTAATCTCCTGCGTTCTCTAATTGTTCTCTCCTGATTTATTTCAGGGGCTGTGTGGTGATGTGTGATGCGTGAGCAGAGCAGAGTGGAGCGAAGGGGCCTGCCAGCCCAGACAGCTCTGCCTTCAGGAGCCCTTCTGCAGGAAGGCAGACGGTGGCGATGGGGATGGGGTGGTGGGGATGAAGTGGTGGAGGAGGCGGATGTGCTTGATGTCCTCTCCAGTGGTGTAAAGTAATTAAGTAAAAATACTTTAAAGTGCTACTTTTGTAGTTTTTTGGGGTTTCTGTACTATTTATATTTTTGACTACTTTTACTTTTACTTCACTACATTCTTCAAGAAAATAATGTACTTTTTACTCTATACATTTTCCCTGACACCCAAAAGTACTTGTTACATTTTGAATGCTTAGCAGGACAGGAAAATGGTCCAATTCACGCAATTATCAAGAGGTCATCCCTACTGCCTCTGATCTGGCGGACTCACTAAACACAAATGCTTCGTTTGGAAATTATGTCTGAGTGTTGGAGTGTACCCCTGCCTATCAATAAATAAGAAATGGTGCCGTCTGGTTTGCTTAATATAAGGAATTTTAAATTATTTATACTTTTACTTTTACTTTTATTAGTTAAGTATACAGTGGGGGAAAAAAGTATTTAGTCAACCACCAATTGTGCAAGTTCTCCCACTTAAAAAGATGAGAGAGGCCTGTAATTTTCATCATAGGTACACGTCAACTATGACAGACAAATTGAGGGAAAAAAATCCAGAAAATCACATTGTAGGATTTTTTATGAATTTATTTGCAAATGATGGTGGAAAATAAGTATTTGGTCACCTACAAACAAGCAAGATTTCTGGCTCTCACAGACCTGTAACTTCTTCTTTAAGAGGCTCCTCTGTCCTCCACTCATTACCTTTATTAATGGCACCTGTTTGAACTTGTTATCAGTATAAAATACACCTGTCCACAACCTCAAACAGTCACACTCCAAACTCCACTATGGCCAAGACCAAAGAACTGTCAAAGGACACCAGAAACAAAATTGTAGACCTGCACCAGGCTGGGAAGACTGAATCTGCAATAGGTAAGCAGCTTGGTTTGAAGAAATCAACTGTGGGAGCAATTATTAGGAAATGGAAGACATACAAGACCACTGATAATCTCCCTCGATCTGGGGCTCCACGCAAGATCTCACCCCGTGGGGTCAAAATTATCACAAGAACGGTGAGCAAAAATCCCAGAACCACACGGGGGGACCTAGTGAATGACCTGCAGAGAGCTGGGACCAAAGTAACAAAGCCTACCATCAGTAACACACTATGCCGCCAGGGACTCAAATCCTGCAGTGCCAGACGTGTCCCCCTGCTTAAGCCAGTACATGTCCAGGCCCGTCTGAAGTTTGCTAGAGTGCATTTGGATGATCCAGAAGAGGATTGGGAGAATGTCATATGGTCAGATGAAACCAAAATAGAACTTTTTGGTAAAAACTCAACTCGTCGTGTTTGGAGGACAAAGAATGCTGAGTTGCATCCAAAGAACACCATACCTACTGTGAAGCATGGGGGTGGAAACATCATCGTTTTTCTGCAAAGGGACCAGGACGACTGATCCGTGTAAAGGAAAGAATGAATGGGGCCATGTATCGTGAGATTTTGAGTGAAAACCTCCTTCCATCAGCAAGGGCATTGAAGATGAAACGTGGCTGGGTCTTTCAGCATGACAATGATCCCAAACACACCGCCCGGGCAACGAAGGAGTGGCTTCGTAAGAAGCATTTCAAGGTCCTGGAGTGGCCTAGCCAGTCTCCAGATCTCAACCCCATAGAAAATCTTTGGAGGGAGTTGAAAGTCTGTGTTGCCCAGCGAAAGCCCCAAAACAGCACTGCTCTAGAGGAGATCTGCATGGAGGAATGGGCCAAAATACCAGCAACAGTGTGTGAAAACCTTGTGAAGACTTACAGAAAATGTTTGACCTGTGTCATTGTCACGGATTCTGCCGAGGCTGCTCCTCCTCCTTGCTCGGGCAGGCTTCGGCGTTCGTCGTCCCCGGAGTACTAGCTACTGCCGTTCGATGTTATCGGTGTTTGTTTAGTTTTGTCTGTATTGTTTACACCTGTTCGTCATTATGTTAATTGTTTCCCTTATAATTACCCCTGTCTCTCATCTGTACTTTGTGTGTGATTTTTTTCCCCTTCACGGTTGTCTATTTTGTGAGCGGGTTATTTCCTCCCTGCGTGGAGTTATTTTCTCTGTCCTTTTTGGATCCTTTTCGTATTAAAAGTACGTATCCGAGAGTTCTGTGTCCTGCGCCTGACTTCGTTTACCGCATCTCACAGACAGTCGTGACAGAATCACACTCGAGGAGCGCGTCCTACAACAGGCAGCGATGCTCCAAGATCTTGGTGCCGCTATGGATAACGTTATGAACACTTTGGGACGATGGGAGAGAGGAGGTTTGCCCACACCTCCTCCAACGATACCACCACATTCGGCTACTCCTATCGTCTCACATCCGGAGTCCAGTGGGATTCGGCTCTCGCTCCCGAGGGCTTATGATGGCACCGCAGCCGGGTGTCAGGGTTTCCTGCTCCAGGTGGAACTTTACCTGGCAACCATTCACCCGGCACCCTCGGGATACGAGAGCGTGTCCGCCCTCATCTCCTGTCTGTCCGGCAAGGCACTGGAGTGGGCCAACGCCGAGTGGGGAGGGATGGACGCCGCTACTGTGAACTATGTGGAGTTCACCTGCCGCTTCAGGGCAGTGTTCGATCATCCCCCGGAGGGGAAGGCGGCGGGTGAGCGTCTATTCCACCTCAGACAGGGGAGGAGGAGCGCACAAGAATTCGCACTGGACTTCCGGACTCTGGCTGCCAATTTGGGATGGAATGAGAGGGCCCTCATCGACCACTACAGATGCAGCCTGAGGGAGGACGTTCGTCGAGAGCTGGCCTGCAGGGACACCAACCTAAGCTTCGATCAGCTGGTGGACATGTCAATTTGTTTGGATACCCTGTTGGCTACCCGCGGACGTCCAGCGCTGGGGCCGTCCATTCCATCCCCCAGCACCTCCGAGCCGAGCCCTATGGAGCTCGGGGGTGCTGGTAGTAGGGAGGCCAGGAAGGAGGCTGTCCCCTGCACCAACTGTGTCCGCCGAGGACACACGGCGGTCCGGTGCTGGTGAGGGTCTCCTCGGATTCGAGGCAGCAGGCAGCGCACTGATGAGTCATTCCCGGTGAGTAAGGTCCCAACTCACCCAGAGCTCTCTGCTGTTCATATGTGTATCCAAGTGATGTTTCCAGAAGTTTCTTCTTACTCCCAGCATAAGGCGCTAGTCGATTCAGGCGCAGCTGGGAATTTTATCGATCGCCATTTCTCATATAAGTTAGGGATCCCTATATTACCAGTCGATGTGCCCTTCCCTATCCATGCCCTAGATAGCTGGCCTTTGGGGTCGGGATTGATTAGGGAGGTCACAGCGCCACTGAAGATGAAAACGCAGAAGGGTCATGAGGAGACTATACAGTTGTATTTAATTGATTCTCCTGTGTTTCCAGTGGTGTTGGGACTTCCCTGGTTAATATCTCATGACCCCAACATTTCATGGCAGCAGAGGGCTCTCAAGGGATGGTCTGATCAGTGTGTGGGGCGGTGTGTAAGTGTTTCCGTAGGGGCAACGACGGTGGAGAGTCCGAACCAAATGCCCACAATGCACATTCCTCCTGAGTATGCCGATTTGGCAAGCGCCTTCTGTAAGAAGAAGGCGACTCAATTACCACCTCATCGACAGGGGGATTGTGCGATAGACCTCCAGGTTGGCGCGGCGCTCCCTCGCAGCCATGTGTATCCTCTGTCTCAGGAGGAGACGGCTGCTATGGAGACATACGTCGCCGAATCCTTGAGACAGGGATACATACGGCCTTCCACTTCTCCTGCATCCTCAAGTTTCTTTTTTGTGAAGAAGAAGGATGGGGGTTTACGCCCGTGTATTGATTACCGTGGTCTCAATCAGATCACTATTAAATACAGCTATCCTCTCCCTCTGATTGCTAGTATGACGGAGTCATTACACGGGGCGCGCTTCTTCACAAAATTGGATCTCAGGAGCGCTTACAACCTGGTGCGCATTCGGGAGGGAGATGAGTGGAAAACAGCATTCAGTACCACCTCGGGTCATTATGAGTACCTCGTCATGCCATACGGTCTAATGAATGTCTTCCAATCATTTGTAGACGAGATTTTCCGGGATTTGCATGGAAAGGGGGTAGTGGTGTATATTGATGACATTCTGATATACTCTGCTACACGTACCGAGCATGTGTCCCTGGTACGTCGGGTGCTGGGTAGACTGTTGGAGCATGATCTGTATGTGAAGGCAGAGAAATGTCTGTTTTTCCAGGAGTCCATCTCCTTCCTGGGACACCGGTTGTCTGCGTCAGGGGTGGAGATGGAGATTGACCGCGTTTCAGCCGTGCGTAATTGGCAGACTCCAACTACAGTAAAGGAGGTGCAGCGGTTTTTGGGTTTTGCCAATTACTACCGGAGGTTTATCCGGGGTTTTGGACAGGTAGCGGCTCCCATTACCTCCCTGCTAAAGAGGGGACCGGTGCGTTTGCAGTGGTCGGCTGAGGTGGACAGGGCGTTTAGTCATTTGAAGGACCTGTTCACCTCAGCTCCGGTGCTGGCACATCCGGATCCCTCTTTGGCGTTCCAAGTCGAGGTGGATGCGTCCGAGGCGGGGATCGGTGCTATACTGTCTCAGCGCTCGGGCACGCCTCCAAACCTCCACCCCTGTGCTTTCTATTCTAAGAAGCTCAGTCCGGCAGAGCGCAATTATGACGTGGGGGACAGGGAGCTGCTAGCTGTGGTCCAGGCCCTGAAGGTGTGGAGACATTGGCTTGAGGGGGCTAACCACCCTTTTCTCATTCTGACTGACCATCGTAACCTGGAGTACATCCGGGCAGCGAAGAGACTGAACCCTCGTCAGGCTAGGTGGGCCATGTTTCTGGCCCGGTTTGTCTTTAAGATCACGTATATCCCCGGGTCACAGAACGTTAAGGCAGACGCCCTGTCCCGACGATATGACACAGAGGAGAGGTCCATTAAACCCACTCCCATACTACCGGAGTCTTGTCTCGTGGCACCGGTGGTGTGGGAGGTCGACACGGAAATCGAGCGGGCGTTACGTACCGACCCTTCTCCCCCAGAGTGTCCAGAGGGACGGAGGTACGTACCGCTCGAGGTCCGTGACCGACTGATTTATTGGGCTCACACGTCACCCTCCTCTGGTCATCCTGGTATTGGTCGGACGGGGCACTGTCTTAGCGGGAAGTACTGGTGGCCCACCTTAGCTAAGGACGTGAGAGTTTACGTTTCTTCCTGCTCGGTGTGCGCCCAGTGTAAGGCGCCTAGACACCTGCCCAGGGGGAAGTTACAACCTCTCCCCATTCCACAACGGCCGTGGTCTCACCTGTCGGTGGATTTTGTCACGGACCTTCCCCCCTCCCAGGGGAATACCACGATCTTGGTCGTTGTGGATCGGTTTTCTAAGGCCTGCCGTCTCATCCCTATGCCAGGTCTTCCTACAGCCCTACAAACGGCCGAAGCCCTGTTTACTCACGTTTTCCGGCACTACGGGGTGCCTGAGGATATAGTGTCTGATCGGGGTCCCCAGTCCACCTCTAGAGTGTGGAGGGCGTTTATGGAACGTTTGGGGGTCTCGATCAGCCTTACCTCGGGTTTTCACCCTGAGAGTAATGGGCAGGTGGAGAGAGTAAACCAAGATGTGGGTAGGTTTCTGAGGTCCTACTGCCAGGACCGGCAGGAGGAGTGGTCGGGGTATATTCCCTGGGCAGAGATAGCCCAAAACTCACTCCGCCACTCCTCCACTAATCTCACTCCTTTCCAGTGTGTGTTGGGCTATCAGCCGGTTCTGGCACCCTGGCATCAGAGCCAGATCGAGGCTCCTGCGGTGGATGAATGGTTTCGGCGCTCGGAGGAGACATGGAACGCTGCGCACGTCCATCTGCAGCGGGCCATCAGACGGCAAAAGGCAAGCGCCGATCGTCACCGCAGTGAGGGTCCGGTTTATGCACCGGGAGATCGGGTCTGGCTCTCGACCAGAAACCTGCCCCTTCACCTGCCCTGCCGGAAGCTGGGCCGGCGGTTTGTGGGGCCATTTAAAGTCCTGAGGAGATTGAATGAGGTATGTTATAGGTTACAGCTGCCTGTTAATTATCGCATTAACCCCTCGTTCCATATGTCTCTCCTCAGGCCGGTGGTAGCTGGTCCACTCCAGGAGAATGAGGTACGAGAGGCCCCTCCGCCCCCACTAGACATCGAAGGGGCTCCGGCGTACTCAGTCCGTTCCATCGTGGATTCGAGGCGTCGGATGGGGGGTCTGCAGTATCTCGTGGAGTGGGAGGGGTACGGTTCGGAGGAACGGTGCTGGGTCCCTGGAGGGACATCCTAGATCCCTCCCTGTTGACAGAGTTCCACCGGAGTCACCCAACTCGCCCTGCTCCGCGTCTTCCTGGCCATCCCCGAGGCCGGGGTCGGCGCATGGCTGGAGCCGCGCGTCAAGGTGGGGGTACTGTCACGGATTCTACCAAGGCTGCTCCTCCTCCTTGCTCGGGCAGGCTTCGGCGTTCGTCGTCCCCGGAGTACTAGCTACTGCCGTTCGATGTTATCGGTGTTTGTTTAGTTTTGTCTGTATTGTTTACACCTGTTCGTCATTGTGTTAATTGTTTCCCTTATAATTACCCCTGTCTCTCATCTGTACTTTGTGTGTGATTGTTTTCCCCTTCACGGTTGTCTATTTTGTTGAGCGGGTTATTTTCTCCCTGCATGGAGTTATTTTCTGTGTCCTTTTTGGATCCTTTTCGTATTAAAAGTACGTATCCGAGAGTTCTGTGTCCTGCGCCTGACTTCGTTTACCGCATCTCACAGACAGTCGTGACAGTCATTGCCAACAAAGGGTATATAACAAAGTATTGAGAAACTTTTGTTATTGACCAAATACTTATTTTCCACCATAATTTGCAAATAAATTCATAAAAAATCCTACAATGTGATTTTCTGGAGAAAAAAATATCTCATTTTGTCTGTCATAGTTGACGTGTACCTATGATTAAAATTACAGGCCTCTCTCATCTTTTTAAGTGGGAGAACTTGCACAATTGGTGGCTGACTAAATACTTTTTTCCCCCACTGTATATATACAGTGGGGAAAGAAAGTATTTAGTCAGCCACCAATTGTGCAAGTTCTCCCACTTAAAAAGATGAGAGAGGCCTGTAATTTTCATCATAGGTACACGTCAACTATGACAGACAAATTGAGAAAAAAATCCAGAAAATCACATTGTAGGATTTTAATGAATTTATTTGCAAATTATGGTGGAAAATAAGTATTTGGTCACCTACAAACAAGCAAGATTTCCTGGCTCTCACAGACCTGTAACTTCTTGTTTAAGAGGCTCCTCTGTCCCCCACACGTTACCTGTATTAATGGCACCTGTTTGAACTTGTTATCAGTATAAAAGACACCTGTCCACAACCTCAAACAGTCACACTCCAAACTCCACTATGGCCAAGACCAAAGAACTGTCAAAGGACACCAGAAACAAAATTGTAGACCTGCACCAGGCTGGGAAGACTGAATCTGCAATAGGTAAGCAGCTTGGTTTGAAGAAATCAACTGTGGGAGCAATTATTAGGAAAGGGAAGACATACAAGACCACTGATAATCTCCCTCGATCTGGGGCTCCACGCAAGATCTCACCCTGTGGGGTCAAAATGATCACAAGAACGGTGAGCAAAAATCCCAGAACAACACGGGGGGACCTAGTGAATGTCCTGCAGAGAGCTGGGACCAAAGTAACAAAGCCTACCATCAGTAACACACTATGCCGCCAGGGACTCAAATCCTGCAGTGCAAGACGTGTCCCCCTGCTTAAGCCAGTACATGTCCAGGCCCTTCTGAAGTTTGCTAGAGTGCATTTGGATTATCCAGAAGAGGATTGGGAGAATGTCATATGGTCAGATGAAACCAAAATAGAACTTTTTTGGTAAAAACTCAACTTGTCGTGTTTGGAGGACAAAGAATGCTGAGTTGCATCCAAAGAACACCATACCTACTGTGGAGCATGGGGGTGGAAACATCATGCTTTGGGGCTGTTTTTTCTGCAAAGGGACCAGGACGACTGATCCGTGTAAAGGAAAGAATGAATGGGGCCATGTATCGTGAGATTTTGAGTGAAAACCTCCTTCCATCAGCAAGGGCATTGAAGATGAAACGTGGCTGGGTCTTTCAGCATGACAATGATCTCAAACACACCGCTCGGGAAACGAAGGAGTGGCTTCGTAAGAAGCATTTCAAGGTCCTGGAGTGGCCTAGCCAGTCTCCAGATCTCAACCCCATAGAAAATCTTTGGAGGGAGTTGAAAGTCTGTGTTGCCCAGCGACAGCCCCAAAACATCACTGCTCTAGAGGAGATCTGCATCGAGGAATGGGCCAAAATACCAGCAACAGTGTGTGAAAACCTTGTGAAGACTTACAGAAAACGTTTGACCTGTGTCATTGCCAACAAAGGGTATATAACAAAGTATTGAGAAACTTTTTGTTATTGACCAAATACTTATTTTCCACCATCATTTGCAAATAAATTCATTAAAAATCCTACAATGTGATTTTCTGGATTTTTTTTCCTCATTTTGTCTGTCATAGTTGACGTGTACCTATGATTAAAATTACAGGCCTCTCTCATCTTTTTAAGTGGGAGAACTTGCACAATTGGTGGCTGACTAAATACTTTTTTCCCCCACTGTATATATATATATATATATATATAATTTATTTTTTTTACCTTTATTTAACTAGGGAAGTCTGTTAAGAACAAATTCTTATTTACAATGACGGCCTACCAAGAGGCAAAAGGCCTCCTGCGGGGACGGTAGATGGGATTAAAAAGAAAAATTTAGAACAAAACACACATCACGACAAGAGAGACACCACAACACTACATAAAGAGAAACCTAAGACAACAACACAGCATGGCAGCAACACATGACAACACAGCATGGTAGCAACACCACATGACAACAACACGGTAGCGACACAACATGGCAGCAGCACAACATGGAAGCAGCACAAACATGGTACAAACATTGTTGGGCACAGACAACAGCACAAAGGGCAAAAAGGTAGAGACAACAATACATTACGCGAAGCAGCCACAAGCGTCAGTAAGAGTGTACATGATTGAGTCTTTGAATGTAGAGATAGAGATAAAATTGTCCAGTTTGAGTGTTTTTTGCAGCTCGTTCCAGTCGCTAGCTGCAGCGAACTGAAAAAAGCAGTGACCCAGGGATGTGTGTGCTTTGGGGACCTTTAACAGAATGTGACTGGCAGAACATGTGTTGTATGTGGAGGATGAGGGCTGCAGTAGGTATCTCAAATAGGGGGGGAGTGAGGCCTAAGAGGGTTTTATAAATAAGCATCAACCAATGGGTCTTGCGTCGGGTATACAGGGATGGCCAGTTTACAGAGGAGTATAGAGTGCAGTGATGTGTCCTATAAGGAGCATTGATGGCAAATCTGAATGGTAAAGAACATCTAGCCACTCGAGAGCACCCTTACCTGCTGATCTATAAATTACATCTCCATAATCTAGCATTGGTAGGATGGTCCTCTGAATCAGGGTTAGTTTGGCAGTTGGGGCGAAAGAGGAGCGATTACGATAGAGGAAACCAAGTCTAGTTTTAACCTTAGCCTGCAGCTTGGATATGTGCAGAGAGAAGGACAGTGTACCGTCTAGCCATACTCCCAAGTACTTGTATTTTATTTTACTAGGCAAGTCAGTTAAGAACAAATTCTTATTTACAATGACGGCCTACACCGGCCAAACCCGGACGACGCTGGCCAATTGTGCGCCGCCCTATGGGAGTCCCAATCATAACCGGTTGTGATACAGCCTGGAATCGAACCAGGGGGTCTGTAGTGACGCCTCAAGCACTGAGATGAAGTGCCTTAGACCGCTGCGCCACTAGGGAGTATGAGGTGACTACCTCAAGCTCTAAACCCTCAGAGGTAGTAATCATACCAGTGGGGGGAGGGGCATTATTCTTACCGAACCACATTACCTTTGTTGTGGAGGTGTTGAGAATCAATCAATCAATCAAATGTATTTATAAAGCCCTTTTTACATCAGCAGATGTCACAAAGGGCTATAGAGAAACCCAGCCTAAAACCCCAAACAGCAAGCAATGCAGATGTAGAAGCATGGTGGCTAGGAAAAACTCCCTAGAAAGGCAGGAACCTAGGAAGAAACCTAGAGAGGAACCAGGCTCTGAGGGGTGGCCAGACATCTTCTGGCTGTGCCGGGTGGAGATTCTAAGAATACAAGGCCATTTAAGGCCAGATTGTTCTTCAAGATGATCAAACGTTCATAGATGACCAGCAGGGTCAAATAATAATCACAGTGGTTGTAGAGGGTGCAACAGGTCAGTACCTCAGGAGTAAATGTCAGTTGGCTTTTCATAGCCGAGCATTCAGAGGTCGAGACAGCAGGTGCGGTAGCGAGAGAGAGAGAGTAGAAAACAGCAGGTCCGGGACTAGGTAGCACGTCCGGTGAACAGGTCAGGGTTCCCTAGCCACCGGCAGAACAGTTGAAACTGGAGCAGCAGCACGACCAGGTGGACTGGGGAGAGCCAGGAGTCATCAGGCCAGGTAGTCCTGATCCCATGGGGAGAGAGAGAGAACTTAAATTCACACAGGACACCAGATAAGACATGAGAATTACACCAGATATAACAGACTGACCCTAGCCCCTCGGCACATAGACTATTGCAGCATAGATACTGGAGACTGAGACAGGGGTGGGTCGGGGGACACTGTGGCCCAGTCCGACGATACCCCCGGACAGGGCCAACCAGGCAGGATATAACCCCAACCAGTTTGCCAAAGCACAGCCCCCACATCACTAGAGGGATATCAACAGACCACCAACTTACTACCCTGAGACAAGGCTGAGTATAGCCCACGAAGATCTCCTCCACCGCAAGAGCCCAAGGGGGCGCAAAACCGGACAGGAAGATCACGTCTGTGACTCAACCCACACAAGTGACGCACCCCTCCTAGGGACAGCGTGGAAGAGCACTAGTAAGCGACTCCCCCCGTAATAGGGTCAGAGGCAGAGAATCCCAGTGGAAAGAGGGGTGCCGACCAGGCAGAGACAGCAAGGGTGGTTCGTCACTCCAGTGCCTTGCCGTTCACTTTCACACCCCTGGGCCAGACTACACTCAATCATAGGACCTACTGAAGAGACCGAGTCTGCGTCTCTCACATGGATAGGCAGATCATTCCATAAAAATGTAGCTCTATAGGAGAAAGCCCTGCCTCCAGCTGTTTGCTTAGAAATCCTAGGGACAATAAGGAGGCCTGCGTCTTGTGCCCATAGCGTACGTGTAGGTCTGTACGGAAGGACCAAATCGGAGAGATAAGTAGGAGCAAGCCCATGTAATGCTTTGTAGGTTAGCAGTAAAACCTTGAAATCAGCCCTAGCCTTAACAGGAAGCTAGCACTGGAGTAATATGATCAACAAGGTTAAGGGCAGAGACAGCTTGTTGGACACAAAAAAAGCTTTGTTGTAGAATGTTTAACGCAAAATTTGGGGAGCGGCCAGCTGAGTATACTTTTGATACTTAAGTATATTTAAAAACAAATACTTTGAGACTTTTACTCAAGTAGTATTTTACTGGGTGACTTTCACTTTTACTTGAGTCATTTTCTATTAAGGTATATTTACTTTTACTCAAGTATGACAATTGGGTACTTTTTCCAGCATTGGCCCTCTCTCATTCAGCTGCCTGTAGATCCAGACAGAGACGGTGGTGTGGAGGCTGAGGTTGGGATGGACAGGTGCTGCTGCTGTTGCCAAAGGAGCTTGGCAGTACTAATGAGCAGGCCAGCCCCATGCCACACACACACACACACACAGGCAAGTACACACACACAACTCTCTCTGAAGGAGGGCCAGAGCGGAGAGGAGGCGCTCCAGGGTCAACAATAGTCTGCATCCAGCCAAACGACGAGCGAGAAGCAATTCACCCCCATAGCTGGCTGTCAGCGTTGTCTGTTTGAGTGGAGAAACTGCTGTGCTCCCCTCATCGTGACCCTCAGTGCATTGGATGGGAGGGCAGTGTGTTGTGTGTAGGATGCTGTGTAAATTGGACAAGCCACATTCCCATTTACACAAAGGGCCTCACTGCATTCTTTGGCTAGAGTGAAGAGACATTTATCTTCTTCTGAGAGGAGTTTTTTTTTAAGGCACGAGGATGGATACTATGTTTGCCAGCAATTACTAGACCGAGTGATAGCGAGAAGGAAACGTTGGGAACAATCAGGAAAAGAGAGACAACAGCTGCTAGCTCATGAAAGATGGAGGAGGCACAGATGGTTCATAATGGCTGCATTAAAAACCACTGTAAGGAATTTATGTCAATTATATTACTCTCTCCACATACTAAGAAGTGTTTCGGGCAGGCCAGCTGCACATACAATAATACAGTAGATGGCAGGACCTGTAGTCATACATGTCCAAACTGATTTAGGTTCCCTACAGAGCTGTACAGATTGAATGTCCAAACTACCACCTCAGCTAGACGTACTGTAGGTGACATTTTAAAGATCAGAACACATTCTATAATTCCCTGGACCAAGAGTGTGTAAAGGCACAGACAAGTATATACTATAAATAACCAAAGAGATTATAGATACTATAACATGTATTATTTGTACATCCATGCTAGGTGGATGAACTTCAAACACAAGCATGTATGTGGTGGGAATAAACATGGCTTTCACTTGTGTTGCAGCCTTTCACACCTATTGTGTTGTGCTTACTTGTTCAGACTCACACTGACATTATTCTGTGCAGTAATAGTTTGCCTAAGGGTCTGAGCTGCCTAGGAGGCACCATTCAAGCAGAGAGAGAGAGGGCTGGTGTATCTCTCATGATTTAAACACTATGGATGGATGGAGGAAGGAAGGGAGGACACTAGGGAGGGAGGACGCGGGGTGAGAAGGAGGGAGAAACACTGATCTCCACAGAGCGAGCAGGGGCTGCTCAGGAGAGAGGAACCCTCAGAAGGACTAGGTACTGATGCCTGGCTACAGAGGAGAGGAGAGAGAGAGAGACATAAAGGGAGAGAGAGAGAGGGGGGGGAGAGAGAGAGAGGGGGAGAGTTGGGGAGAGGAGACCTTCCTCGGGGCCAGGATTGCTCTTACCTTCTGCTGAAGGTGCAGAATGGAGTGGAATGAAAACTCCTGCCCAGCTCCTTCTCCTCCATGTTAATCAGTGGTTGATCTAGCTCCTTCTCCTCCATGTTAATCAGTGGTTGATCTAGCTCCTTCTCCCCCATGTTAATCAGTGGTTGATCTAGCTCCTTCTCCCCCATGTTAATCAGTGGTTGATCTATCTCCTTCTCCCCCATGTTAATCAGTGGTTGATCTAGCTCCTTCTGCCCCATGTTAATCAGTGGTTGATCTAGCTCCTTCTCCCCCATGTTAATCAGTGGTTGATCTAGCTCCTTCTCCCCCATGTTAATCAGTGGTTGATCTAGCTCCTTCTCCCCCATGTTAATCAGTGGTTGATCTAGCTCCTTCTCCCCCATGTTAATCAGTGGTTGATCTATCTCCTTCTCCCCCATGTTAATCGGTGGTTGATCTAGCTCCTTCTCACCCATGTTAATCAGTGGTTGATCTAGCTCCTTCTCCCCCATGTTAATCAGTGGTTGATCTAGCTCCTTCTCCCCCATGTTAATCAGTGGTTGATCTAGCTCCTTCTCCCCCATGTTAATCAGTGGTTGATCTAGCTCCGTCTCCCTATGTTAATCAGTGGTTGATCTAGCTCCTTCGCCTCCATGTTAATCGGTGGTTGATCTAGCTCCTTCTCCCCCATGTTAATCAGTGGTTGATCTAGCTCCTTCTCCCCCATGTTAATCAGTGGTTGATCTAGCTCCTTCTCACCCATGTTAATCAGTGGTTGATCTAGCTCCTTCTCCCCCATGTTAATCAGTGGTTGATCTAGCTCCTTCTCCCCCATGTTAATCATTGGTTGATCTAGCTCCTTCTCCCCCATGTTAATCAGTGGTTGATCTAGCTCCGTCTCCCTATGTTAATCAGTGGTTGATCTAGCTCCTTCGCCTCCATGTTAATCAGTGGTTGATCTAGCTCCTTCTCGCCCCTGTTAATCAGTGGTTGATCTAGCTCCTTCGCCTCCATGTTAATTAGTGGTTGATCTAGCTCCTTCACCTCCATGTTAATCAGTGGTTGATCTAGCTCCTTCTCCCCCATGTTAATCAGTGGTTGATCTAGCTCCGTCTCCCCATGTTAATCATTGGTTGATCTAGCTCCTTCGCCTCCATGTTAATTAGTGGTTGATCTAGCTCCTTCACCTCCATGTTAATCAGGGGTTGATTTAGCTCCGTCTCCCCATGTTAATCAGCGGTTGATCTTGCTCCGTCTCCTCCATGTTAATCAGCGGTTGATCTTGCTCCGTCTCCTCCATGTTAATCAGCGGTTGATCTAGCTCCGAGTCCTCCATGTTAATCAGTGGTTGGTCTATCTCCTTCTCCCCCATGTTAATCAGTGGCAAATGTAATCTGACGTATCTGATCTTATTCTTATACACCATATACTTAGTATAAATTGAAATACAAACTTTGACTCAAAGGTTAGTCATCTTTCGACAGTAGTTAGTTACCTTAACTTTTCTCCACTCCACCACTACATCTGACCCCATCCCACAGCAGTAAGGGACAAGGGGTCCCTTTGTCGGATTCCCTTATTAGAAGAGGTGGAGGTGGACCACTCTCCAATGTGACCCGCTCACTTAAATCTCTAATGAGCCTGGTTGACATTCAATGAATAATAATGTTCTTAAAGGTGCACTTTGCACTCTCTCCACCGTAGCGATGGCCCTTTATACAGTATGCTGGTATATTTGCCGTGGCTCATGGCCTTTCATAGGATTGAGTAGAGAGGGCACACAGGGCACGGTGCTACACGTAATGCCCCCTCGTCCCTGGGATGGCTCCATGGATTACACCAATTATGATCAGGCTTTTCCCAGGACGCCCTCAGAGTAGGACCGCCGCTAAGGACCCCCTCACACCCAAATCCCAGTTCATTCCTATTGGCTCTGACAGGTCAGGGCTTTGAGCAGGAAGCTCTCTGCTGAGCCCTGAACCTGAACAGGGGGCCTCATTAATATTACTGGCCTGACCTATAGCTAATGCTATGCAGCAGGAGTCTGGGAGGGAGTGAGGAACCAGTGGCGTCCTCATTAAGAACACCCCTATTCTCCCACCCCTCCCTCTCCACCTACAGTACCTCCTCTCCACCTACAGTACCTCCTCTCCACCTACAGTACCTCCTCTCCACCTACAGTACCTCCTCTCCACCTACAGTACCTCCTCTCCATCTACAGTACCTCCTCTCCACCTACAGTACCTCCTCTCAACCTACAGTACCTCCTCTCCACCTACAGTACCTCCTCTCCACCTACAGTACCTCCTCTCCACCTACAGTACCTCCTCTCCACCTACAGTACCTCCTCTCCACCTACAGTACCTCCTCTCCACCTACAGTACCTCCTCTCCATCTACAGTACCTCCTCTCCACCTACAGTACCTCCTCTCCCCTCCTGCTCGTTCTCCTCCACCTCCACTCACCCCCTCCCTTCCACCTTCTCTCGCTCCTTCTGCCCCTCCTCCACCTCCTCCCTCCCTCCCTCCTCCTCCTCCTCCTCCTCCAAAGTAAAATCTAGAGTAAATTAAGCAGAATCTGGTTCAAATTAAATTAAGAGACTCGAAAATGGGTAAAGTTCATGTTAATGAATTCCTAAATCATTAGTTGCCCAGCAGGGTGTGACTGAGGTGTAATAGAGAGGAGAGAGTCAGTAGAACCTTTAGGGGTCAAACCCAGGTCAAACCCAGCCCGTCGCAGCACACAGTTCATTTGCCAAGTGTCCTGTATTAATATTTACATTAGAAAACAGCATCTATCGTCACAGTGCCACATACACACACACACACACACACAGACACACACACACACACACCACATACCACACACCACACACACAGTGGAGACAAAAAGTATTTAGTCAGCCACCAATTGTGCAAGTTCTCCCACTTAAAAAGATGAGAGAGGACTGTAATTTTCATCATAGGTACACGTCACCTATGAGACAAAATGAGGAAAAAAAATCCAGAAAATCACATTGTAGGATTTTTTATGAATTTATTTGCAAATTATGGTGGAAAATAAGTATTTGGTCAATAACAAAAGTTTCTCAATACTTTGTTATATACCCTTTGTTGGCAATGACACAGGTCAAACGTTTTCTGTAAGTCTTCACAAGGTTTTCACACACTGTTGCTGGTATTTTGGCCCATTCCTCCATGCAGATCTCCTCTAGAGCAGTGATGTTTTGGGGCTGTCGCTGGGCAACACGGACTTTCAACTCCCTCCAAAGATTTTCTATGGGGTTGAGATCTGGAGACTGGCTAGGCCACTCCAGGACCTTGAAATGCTTCTTACGAAGCCACTCCTTCATTGCCCGGGCGGTGTGTTTGGGATCATTGTCATGCTGAAAGACCCAGCCACGTTTCATCTTCAATGCCCTTGCTGATGGAAGGAGGTTTTCACTCAAAATCTCACGATACATGGCCCCATTCATTCTTTCCTTTACACGGATCAGTCGTCCTGGTCCCTTTGCAGAAAAACTTCCCCAAAGCATGATGTTTCCACCCCCATGCTTCACAGTAGGTATGGTGTTCTTTGGATGCAATTCAGCATTCTTTGTCCTCCAAACACGACGAGTTGAGTTTTTACCAAAAAATTATATTTTGGTTTCATCTGACCATATGACATTCTCCCAATCCTCTTCTGGATCATCCAAATGCACTCTAACAAACTTCAGACGGGCCTGGACATGTACTGGCTTAAGCAGGGGGACACATCTGGCACTGCAGGATTTGAGTCCCTGGCGGCGTAGTGTGTTACTGATGGTAGGCTTTGTTACCTTGGTCCCAGCTCTCTGCAGGTCATTCACTAGGTCCCCCCGTGTGGTTCTGGGATTTTTGCTCACCGTTCTTGTGATCATTTTGACCCCACGGGGTGAGATCTTGCGTGGAGCCCCAGATTGAGGGAGATTATCAGTGGTCTTGTATGTCTTCCATTTCCTAATAATTGCTCCCACAGTTGATTTCTTCAAACCAAGCTGCTTACCTATTGCAGATTCAGTCTTCCCAGCCTGGTGCAGGTCTACAATTTTGTTTCTGGTGTCCTTTGACAGCTCTTTGGTCTTGGCCATAGTGGAGTTTGGAGTGTGACTGTTTGAGGTTGTGGACAGGTGTCTTTTATACTGATAACAAGTTCAAACAGGTGCCATTAATACAGGTAACGAGTGGAGGACAGAGGAGCCTCTTAAAAAAGAAGTTACAGGTCTGTGAGAGCCAGAAATCTTGCTTGTTTGTAGGTGACCAAATACTTATTTTCCACCATAATTAGCAAATAAATTCATAAAAAATCCTACAATGTGATTTTCTGGATTTTTTTTCTCATTTTGTCTGTCATAGTTGACGTGTACCTATGATGAAAATTACAGGCCTCTCTCATCTTTTTAAGTGGGAGAACTTGCACAATTGGTGGCTGACTAAATACTTTTTTCCACCACTGTATACACACACATCTGTAACACCGGCTCTGTGTGCAAGCTCCCAGTGCACTAATGTGTGGGTTTATTGTATGTGTGTGCGTGAGTGTAGGAATGGGTATCTCTTGTTATTAGAAATAAATAATCTGGCCGTGGACCCCCTGCAGTACACAGATCCCACTTTGAGGACCCCTGCACTAGTGGTTTAAATATGGCATCCAGTTCACCCTCTGTCAGAAGCAGTGTATGTAGAGTGTAGAGTTTCCTAGTGGAACAGAGGAGTTGAGAGTAGGTCTAGCGTCTGTCGTGTAGACAGCTGTTGTATCGGGCATGTTGCCATGCCGATAACGACAGGTATTTTCCACATTACTTTCTAATGCAGCTGACTTGGGAGTGAGGCGAAAGCTGAGGAGGCTGACCTATATGTGTTCCATAATGCATGAGGAGCTTGAAAGAGATGGTATATGGTTGGCTGTCACAGTTCCCAGTCTCTCTCTCTGTCTCTATCTCTTTCACCCCCTCTCTCAAATAGCCTCAGGGACCTGCTAGCTAGAGTAACTCAGAACCTTGTTCCTGTTGGAAAGATGATAAACCTCCTCCACTGAGCAGAAACCTACTGAAATTTGACCATTAACGCACGAGTAGGTACACATAGTGATTTCTAAGCTGTTTGGTTTCTCTCCCCCCACACACACACACACACACACAATATTTTTAACAAGACCAACAGAAAATGAAGAGAACAGGGGGAAAAAAAAGTTTTTCTAAAATGTGTTTTGCTGAAAGCTTCTTATTTTTTAAATCTCTGATGCAAATAGATTGTGTAAACAAGGGAGTGTGTTTTGTTTACATCCCACCTCAGCCCATCTCAACACCATCCATAATGGCAATAGGGAACGCAGGGGAAGGAGGGTGGAGAACGGGGGGAAGGAGGGTGGAGAACGGGGGAAGAATGGTGGAGAACGGGGGGAAGGAGGGTGGAGAACAGGGGGAAGAATGGTGGAGAAGCGGGGGAAGGAGGGTGGAGAAGCGGGGGAAGGAGGGTGGAGAACGGGGGAAGGAGGGTGGAGAACGGGGGAAGGAGGGTGGAGAACGGGGGAAGGAGGGTGGAGAACGGGGGGAAGGAGGGAGGAGAACGGGGAAGGAGGGTGGAGAACGGGGAGAAGGGGGTGGAGAACGGGGGAAGGAGGGTGGAGAATCGGGGGGAAGGAGGGTGGAGAATGGGGGGAAGGAGGGTGGAGAACGGGGGAAGGAGGGTGGAGAACGGGGGAAAGGAGGGTGGAGAACGGGGAAAGGAGGGTGGAGAAAAGGGGAAAGGAGGGTGGAGAACGGGGAAGGAGGGTGGAGAAGCGGGGGAAGGAGGGTGGAGAACGGGGGGAAGGAGGGTGGAGAACGGGGGGATGGGGGGTGGAGAACGGGGGGAAGGAAGGTAGAGGAATGGGGGAAGGAGGGTGGAGAATGGGGGGAAGGAGGGTGGAGAACGGGGGGAAGGGGGTGGAGAACGGGGGGAAGGAGGGTGGAGAACGGGGGGAGGGATGGCTGAGGGCCAATCTTCCAGATCCCATTCCCCCGCTTGCTATAGGAGCTGCCTCGCTTTTAGATTAAGATGCAATCATCCCCCCTTTGACAGATCCTGAATGTAAAGTACGCCAACAGGCCAAGATTGATGGGAAGATAAGCGGAGGCTGGGACGAGAGCCGAACAACAACAGCAGCCACAGTACTAATGGTCCCTCTTAGAGTAGCAGATCATATCAAGACAGAGCCTAGCGTATGGTGTATGCTAGCTCGGACACTAGGCTATTAATTCCTCACGTCGAGTATTATCACAAACCAGGTAGACACCAAACTGGATCTCCTTTGTTTAGAACAAGGTTGATTCATTTATGCCAGCAGCTCAGTTTTCACTGTCTTCAATTTTGACAACTATTTATTTATCTCTATAGAGTTCTCTACTCTGGGGAAGTTTGTCTCAGTATACTCATTGATATACCATAGCTCCTTGAATGTGTCTCTTAGGGAGCAATAACAATGTCAGAGGCACTTTTTAATAAATAGCTTTTTTTTGCCATTAATAAAGCTCACCATTAACTACATCAGTTTTATAGTTCCAACCATCTCATGGGCCATAGCTGCCATTAATCCCATTGATCAGATCACAAGACTGGAACACAGAACACAGAACACAGAACAAGCCCATAACCAAGCCAACCATGACACAGACCCAAGAACCAAGAACCAAGAACCAAAACACATCCAGGATACATATCCAAATCCAAACCCAAAACCCTGAACTCTAGCCAGAACTTAACACAGATGCTGGACAGAAACACAAACACAAGCCCAGAACCCAATACCAGCCTGGGGAGATGTTGGCCGCATCCCAAATGGCACCCTATTACATTTATAGTGCACTGTTTTTGACCAGGGGCCCATAGGGCTTTGGTCAAAAGCAGTGCACTATATAGAGAAGAGGGTGACATTTGGGATGCATCATGTCTTCTTCTATCCATGTCCTTCCCTGCCAAGTCCTACCAACAGTGGTCATATTAATCACACATACAGAACAGATAGGAGACGAATTACCCTATTGGAGTGAAAAATGATCCTGCCCACAATGCCTCAGCTATTCGCTAAAGACATGTTGTAAACATGTTAACATTATGTTTTATTTTCCCAAGCAGAAAAATGGTGATTAAAGATATACATTTGAATTAAGTTCCAATTAGCCTACACATGGGGGGGGGGGGGTCCAAAATGGCACCCTATTTCCTTCTGTGCACTACTTTTGACCAGAGTCAAATGTACTGCACTAAACAGGGAATAGGGTGGATGAATAGGGGATGAAACCATAATGTTGTTCACATTATGTGAATGCACAGTGCAGCAGTAGAACACCAGTGGGCAGTTGGCTTCCTCTTCTTCTCTCTTTCCATCAAATCCACTGGATGCTTAGCATCTGTTCAATATCTTTCCTAGCATCTAGCCTCCCTTGTTTTCCTTGTGTAGCAGCCATGTTTTAGGATGCGCTAGCTAGCCTATATCACTGCCCACATCACATGTATAGGCGGCATGGTGAGAATTTCATTTAGAAATGCCTTTTAAGTCGCTTAGCAGACCATATGCTGCTACAGGTTCAGTATGCCTCTGGTAGGTCTGAGGGGAGCTGAGCGTGGAGTAAAAAAACAGCCTTCAAAAGATTGACAAGAGAGGGATAAAAGAGCCTTTGGGTGAAGGTCTCCAAGAGCAGAACATCCCCCCATCCCTCCATCCCCGCTCTCCTCACTCCATTCCTGGGATCCCAACACACTAGATAAACACTGACATATTACTCTGTTGAATAAAAATGACATACGCACAGATTCCAGACAGAACCAAAATATAAGCTTGTTGTACTCCAATGTTTGTAAACAATGTAAATGTAAACAAACACTATATAGCCTCAAAACATGGTAAAAACTATAATGCTGATATCATGGAATGTCAGTCCTTGCATCCATAACTCTGTCTATGAATTTGAGAGGGGTTGCATTTCTCCAGCCCCATCCCTCAGCTTTTTACTGAAACAGTGGCGGGGATTCGCTTTGTCATTGTTTCAACAGCTCATTGCCCTTTAAGCTTCAGTCTTGGATTTATACCTCTTTTTCGACAGTATGCAGATCTCCTTCTCTTCCAGTATTCTAATTTTGATACTTACGCACATGGAACCGACACTGTTTGGTATAAAGGAGTTTATAAAGTTTTTTTGTATTTTACCCCCTTTTTCTCCCCAATTTTCAATCTTGTCTCATCGCTGCAACTCCCCAACGTGCTCGGGAGAGGTGAAGGTGTAGTCATGCGTCCTCCAAAACATGACCCGCCTAACTGCGCTCCTTAACACCCTCCAGCTTAACCCGGAAGCCAGCCGCACCAATGTGTCGAAGGGAACACCGTTCAACTGGCGACCAGGGTCAGCCTGCAGGCACCCAGGTCCGCCACAAGGAGTCGCTAGAGCGCGATGAGCCAAGTAAAGCCCCACCGGCCAAACCCACCCCTAACCCGGATGACGCTGGGCCAATTATGCGCCGTCCTATGGGACTCCCGGCCACGGCACAGCCCGGGAATGAACCCGGGTCAGTAGTAACGCCTCTAGCACTGCGATGCAGTGCCTTAGACCGCTGCGCCACTCAGGAGGCGGTATAAAGGATGTTTAAAGAGCGCAGACGGCCTTCTATAATTCCTAATAAACTTCAAAATGTCTAGGTGTGAGTAAGAAGCTGTCAGGTGGATTTTATGTTAACAAGGAGGGAAAGTTTGGAGAGAAGAGAAGAAGGCAAGCATTCAGTCAAAGAGAAAAGCTGCTATGTGGTCCTTTATTATCAATCTACATGACCTACATGAAGGCATGATAACAAGTAAACATGTACTATTGTGACTTTCAACAGAGGGGAAAGTCACTTTTGTGTTCATTGTTGTGTCTGGTTTTATGTTACAGACACCAATGTAACACAAAACACTCATGCCTATCTACTGTATGCCAATGTAATGGTAAACTTATTTTCCTGAGACAAACACGGCCTGCTCATTTCGGCAGTCGGTCAGCATCTGAAATACACTAGATGAGTGTAATACACTGAGATGAGAATCAATGTGAGTTCTATTGGGGCTTGGCCATCAAACCACTCAACATAACAGCTTACCAGAGTCATTGTGGAGCCATTGCTCTACTGCCAAACGACAAGCATGTGATTGCGCATTCTTAATTGACATTAATAGTCCAGCCAGGCAGTGTGGTGTTGTGGCCAGTGTCATCACTCTGATGTGGACAGTGGATCTTTATTGTCATGTGTGGTGGGTGCTGTATTTCAATGACTCTCAGTGACATACACACACACACACACACACACACACACACACACAAACATGCATGCATGCACACAAACACACACACGCGCACAAACATGCACAAACACACACACACACACACACACACACAGTGGAGGTGACCAGTTGGGTCCAGTTAGCCCTGCCCTGGCTGGCTGCTGCCACCACAGGTATTATATTAATTCAGGAGCTGTAAGGCTGTTTGTGAAAAAGCTTAAACCCACCGTGCCACAGAAACTAAGGTCAGACACACATTTAACCACCTAGCCTTTATAAAGGGAGGGCTTTTCTATGCATTCACATTGTCACCAGGGCTCTAAATAAATACAAATTGTTGGTAGCACCACATAACATTTAGGAGCACCAGAAAATAAGATTTTAAAATTGATTGATATATGATATATGACTTCTAGCTACTTTTGAAGCAGATGTTGTACCCTAGAAACTAATATGTAACCCTGTAAAGACATTTGTTTATTATAAATGCTAATCAAATGCTAACCATGGTGTGCTCCCAGAAGCTTGGCTGGTGCGTAAAACCCTCAAATTCAGACAAACAAAGAGGTGTAACGGGTTCGCACTCCAAAAACTTTAGCATAAAGCTTACTTCATTATTCAATGTTTTTCATTTCTTTCACACGGAAGAAGGCTGTAAAGCTGAAACATCTGTGTATGCTATCCCTGATGCAGTAAAAAAAAAAATATACAACATTGAATAATTAAGTAAGCTTCATGCGACACATTTTTGAGTGCGAACCCATTACATCTCTTTGTTTATTTAATAAATGTTAAAATGTTGATACAAACACCTGTCATTAAAATTACAAAGTAATTTGTGGAATATTACGTTTCTACATTGTGTTGAAAGCACTGTTTCCTATTGAGATGCATTACATTGACGTTCTGAGTGACGACATGCAAATATGTCATTCATTCATTGCTAGTGCCGCATTCCAGACAACTCGGAACTCAGAAACTCTGAAATTTACCACTTGGAAATTAGTTGTAGAAAGATGAGTTCCGAGTTTCCCACTTGGAAATTATCAGAGTCAACCAATAGGAAGCTCTACGTTCTACCAAAAACGTATACACATCTTTTATCGGAGGTTCCGAGTTTCCAAGTTGTCTTGAACTTGAATATGATCATTCATCTCTGAAGAAACTACTGTATCAAACCAGATATACTGGTAAAATGAACAGGTTGTTAGCTTGCTAGTTAATCAGGTAACATGACTTACCAGTGGAGGCTCATCAGAGGAGGAAGGGGAGAACCATCCTCTTCAGTGAATTTCAGAAAAAATAAATACAAAATAAATTAAAAAAGTTATACTATACTAAATATATTCACATGTCACCAAATAATTGATTAAAACACACTGTTTTGCGATGAAGGTCTACAGTAGCCTCAACAGCACTCTGTAGGGTAGCACCATGGTGTAGCCGGAGGACAACTAGTTTCCGTTCTCCTCTGTGTACATTGACTTCAATACAAAACCTAGGAGGCTTGTGTTCTCACCCCCTTCAATAGACATACACAGTAATTATTACATTAATTATTCCGGAGGAATCAGTGCTCTTGCAGCATGAACTGACATGTTTTTCACCCAATCAAAGTATCAGAGAATGAATCTAGTACTGAAAGCATAAGCTACAGCTAGCTAGCACTGCAGTGCATAAAATGTGGTGAGTAGTTGACTCAAAGATAGAGAAAGACAAATTAATTTCTTCAAAAATGAAGGAGACGCAAGAGAGAGAGAGAGAGAGAGAGAGAGAGAGAGAGAGAGAGAGAGAGAGAGAGAGAGAGAGAGAGAGATAGCTATATTTCGTATATTTTTTTACTTTCACTTATTTAGCTAGCAAATGCAGCTAGCTAGTTTAGCCTACTCAAACACCTGGCTCAAACAGAGAGGAATGCTATGTTACCTAGATGGCTATGGCTATCCAACACTGGAACTCTTCCAAGTCAAGGTAAGCTTTTGGTTTTATTAATTTATTGCCACTGGGATCCACCAGTGTAACTGCTAAACTCCTTGCTGACTGTACACCGTACTGCATGATTGTAGCAGGTTTACTAACGCATTAGTTCTAGTAGCTATGTTGAGTTGACATTAGCTAATATGGTGACAACGATGTAGGCTGTGTGTAGCAGTTAGCAGTTATGATATGAAGCTTTGACTTGGAATAGTTTTTTCGCCTGCTGATGTGTTGTGCACTGAAGTCCATATGCGAAGGGAAAAGGTGAGAGGAGGAGAGTATGTAGATGCGAGAAGGAATTATCCAACAATCAAAGGGATCATGTTGTTTATATGTGGTTGCTATGAAAGTGAACTGTGTTTGCGCATGATCAGGGGTGTATTCATTCCGCCGATTCTGTATAAAAAATGTATTCAACGGAAGCAAGCGGAACGAAACGTGGATAAACATACAGTACCTGAATTTGTCCAATAGAAACTCTTGTTTGCAACTGTTGGACTAATGATCAGCTAGATGCAGGCAAGATTGAGCAAGGCGGTATTTAATGTGTCAATGTCTGTCACCTTGGTTACTCAAATTTCTCTCGACCTGTGCACCGTCATGATGGTTATAGGGAAAATGTGAGTATCATGTACAGTTGAAGTCGGAAGATTACATACACTTAGGTTGGAGTCATTAAAACTCATTTTTCAACCACTCCACACATTTCTTGTTAACAAACTATAGTTTTGGCAATTAGGTTAGGACATCTACTTTGTGCAAGACACAAGTCATTTCTACATTTTACATTTTAGTCATTTAGCAGACGCTCTTATCCAGAGCGACTTACAGTTAGTGAGTGCATACATTTTCATACAATTTTCCAACAATTGTTTACAGACAGATTATTTCACTGTATCACAATTCCAGTGGGTCAGAAGTTTACATACACTAAGTTGACTGTGCCTTTATACAGCTTGGAAAATTCCAGAAAATGATGTCATGGCTTTAGAGGCTTCTGATAGGCTAATTGACATCATTTGAGTCCATTGGAGGTGTACCTGTGGATGTATTTCAAGGCCTACCTTCAAACTCAGTGCCTCTTTGCTTGACATTATGGGAAAATCAAAAGAAATCAGCTAAGGACTCAGAAAAAATATTGTAGACCTCCACAAGTCTGGTTCATCCTTGGGAGCAATTTCCAAACGCCTGAAGGTACCACGTTCATCTGTACAAACAATAGTACACAGGTATAAACACCATTGGACCACGCAGCCGTCATACCGCTCAGGAAGGAGATGCGTTCTGTCTCCTAGAGATGAACGTACTTTGGTGCGAAAAGTGCAAATCAATCCCAGAACAACAGCAAAGGACCTTGTGAAGATGCTGCAGGAAACAGGTACAAAAGTATCTATATCCACAGTAAAACGAGTCCTATATCGACATAACCTGAAAGGCCGCTCAGCAAGGAAGAAGCCACTGCTCCAAAACCGCAATAAAAAAGCCAGACTACGGTTTGCAACTGCACATGGGGACAAAGATCGTACTTTTTGGAGAAATGTCCTCTGGTCTGATGAAACAAAAATAGAACTGTTTGGCCATAATGACCATCGTTATGTTTGGAGGAAAAAGGGGAAGGCTTGCAAGCCGAAGAACACCATCCCAACCGTGAAGCACGGTGGCAGCATCATGCTGTGGGGGTGCTTTGCTGCAGGAGGGACTGGTGCACTTCACAAAATAGATGGCATCATGAGGAAGGAAAATTATGTGGATATATTGAAGCAACATCTCAAGACATCAGTCAGGAAGTTAAAACTTGGTCGCAAATGGGTCTTCCAAATGGACAATGACCCCAAGCATACTTCCAAAGTTGTGGCAAATTGGAGTGGCCATCACAAAGCCCTGACCTCAATCCTATAGAACATTTGTGGCCAGAACTGAAAAGGCGTGTGCAAGCAAGGAGGCCTTCAAACCTGACTCAGTTACACCAGCTCTGTCAGGAGGAATGGGCCAAAATTCACCCAACTTATTGTGGGAAGCTTGTGGAAGGATACCCGAAACGTTTGACCCAAGTTAAACAATTTAAAGACAATGCTACAAAATGCTAATTGAGTGTATGTAAACTTCTGACCCACTGGGAATCTGATGAAATAAATAAAAGCTGAAATTAATCATTCTCTCTACTATTATTCTGACATTTCACATTCTTAAAATATAGTGGTGATCTTAACTGACCTAAGACAGGGAATATTTACTAGGATTAAATGTCAGGAATTGTAAAAAGCTGAGTTTAAATGTATTTGGCTAAGGTGTATGTAAACTTCCGACTTCAACTCTAGTAGTCTAAACCTATTGATGTTACATTGAGCTGGGTGAATGGAATATGAATGACATTCATCCAACATGCTGTAAAAGAAATAAGGCCATGCTCATAAAAAAATAATGGTTCTCCCGGAAACAGCAGTACAGCGAAGCCTAATCATTACAGTAATTATTATCTGGCAGATTTTCTTCTAAGTGCACAGGTGCTCCCAAATTTTAATTCCAAGTCGCACAGCAAAATACTTATTAGCATATATACGACCAAAATGGTCGCACTTTAGAGACCTGATTGTTACACATCTATTAAAGTTAGCACAGCCATGAAAGGAGAACTTTACAGGTGTATCATAGTTTCAAGTAATATTTATACTAAACAGGAATTGAGATTATTAGTGCTTCCTCTATGTTGATATACAAGAGTTTATCAACACAGAAGAGAGAATAGACAGTTGTGTCTGACGGTGCTAGTCATGTTCAATGCAGATCATTTGTCACCAGTCCAGGAATTTTGAGAAATTAGTACTCCCAGTGTACAGACATGTGTAGTGGAGTAATATTTGATATACTGTATATGCATATTATGTACACCTTACGTGCTACCCATAATAAGTCTAGCTATGCAATTAGCCTATTGAAATATTTATCTGACTCCATATGTGACGAGTACTGAGTATACGAAGAGGCAGGACGCAGACGCAGACGCAGACGCAGGAATTAACAAAGTCAAGGTTTACTTAACAATGAGCAAGAGAAATAACAAAGATAGAGTAAACGACACGAAGCTAAACAATCACACACAACATCATCCAGAACAGTCCAGGGCTAAATAGGGGTGGTGATGAGATGATCAGGTGCAGGTGCAGGTGCAGGTGCAGGTGCGCTGATTAGGGTGCGTTGGGTTTCCATTCCGGTGTACCGAGGTGGTGCGCTCAGACCGGTGGCTCAGTAAACCGGCGAATCAGAGCACCGGAGGGGAGCAACGGGAGGAGACGTGACCCCCCTCCCCCCAGACACGCGGCTCCAGCCGACGTCGCCGGCCAGGAGGACGACCCCGAGGAAGAGGAGCGGGCCGGAACGTCCCCAGCTGGAACCCAGCCCCTCTCCTCAGGACCATACCCCTCCCAGTCCACCAGGTAATGGAGCCGTCCCCCACGGAACCTGGAGTCCAGCAGGTCCCTCACCGCATACGCAGGACTCCCGTCAATGTCCAGGGGCGGAGGAGGCATACCTCGGGGGACGGCATCCGCCAGAGGACCAGGAGCCACCGGCCTGAGGAGAAACACATGAAAAGTGGGTGAGACACGTTAGTGAGGGGGAAGGACGTGGTGATGAGGGTATCAAGGTCCATCTTGTCGTCCCGACATGAGAGTTCCGTCTTGATGTCCTCCTGTAAGCCTCTCCTGAAGGCCGTGCGCAGAGCACGCTAATTCCAGCCGGAAGACGCCGCCACCGTGCGAAAGCTCAGAGCGTACTTGGATGCGGGCCCCTCTCTCTGTTGTATATGGAGGAGACGCTCACCCCCGTCCTTTCTCTCCGTGGGATGATCAAACACCGCCCTGAACCTAGCGAGGAAGGTGGGGTAGGGAAGTGCCACTGCCTCCTCTCCTTCCCAGACTGCCGTGGCCCAATCCAGCGCCTTTCCTTTATGAAGCGAAATCACCAACGCTGTCCTGGCTTAGTCAGATGGATATGCCCCAGGCTGACGCGCCAGATAAAGTGAAACCTGTAGCAGGAAGCCGCTACATTTAGTAGTTTTACCGTCACAGCGCTCCGGTAGGGCGAGGGTTCCCGCAGGAGTGGCTGATAGCACAGGAACAGGTGGATTGGGGTTACTCGCCGCTCCCTGAGGTGGAACCGGAGCGCTGGGCAGATTATGCAGAGTTTGGAGCACTTCCTGCATGGCGGCGTTCAACTGGGCAAGCTGCTGGTCGAGGCACTGGGAAACTCCTGATGCATCCATTTTTGTGACGAGTACCGAGTATACGAAGAGGCAGGACGCAGACGCAGGAATTAACTCATTAAGGTCAAGGTTTACAAAACAATGACAAAGAGAAATAACAAAGATAGAGTAAATGACATGAAGCTAAACAATCACACACAACATCATCCAGAACAGTCCAGGGCTAAATAGGGGTGGTGATGAGATGATGCGGTGCAGGTGCGCTGGAGGTGATTAGGGTGCATTGGGTTTCCATTCCGGTGTACTGAGGTGGTGCGCTCAGACCGGTGGCTCAGTAGACCGGCGAATCAGAGCACCGGAGGGGAGCAACGGGAGGAGACGTGACACCATAAAGAGGATTTAGCAATATGCAAGAGACTATAGTTGAGTTACAGGAATTGGAAGGTCAAGAAAGGTCTGTGAATGGAATTTTAAATGCAAGTGTATTTAATTATCATTGTAAAATGAATGAATTCACATATAAAGGCAAAAAGCTTAAGTTACAAAGCATTAACAAGCATTACAATGCAATGCTCTAGGCATGATCAGAGAGGGAGCGAAAGAGAGAGAGAGAGAGAGAGAGAGAGAGAGAGGCATCAAAGCCAAAAGAACTGAATAATATTAAGAAATGCTATAGATGGAAGGAAAGTAGTGTTGAAACCTACCAAAAAACAATTAGGAAACAACAAATTCAATCCATTCTAGACAACTTCCTGGACAAAACGTTCCACTGTAATAGTGAAGGTGTAAACTTGGCAGTAGAAAACCTAAACAGTATATTTGACCTCTCAGCTTCCCTATCAAATCTAAAAATCTCTAACAGAAAACCAAAGAAAAGTAATAACAGTGATAAATGGTTTGATGAAGAATGCAAAAACCTAAGAAAAAAATTGAGAAACCTATCCAACCAAAAACATAGAGACCCAGAAAACCTGAGCCTACGCCTTCACTATGGTGAATCACTAAAACAATACAGAAATACACTACGGAAAAAGAAGGAACAGCATGTCAGAAATCAGCTCAATGTAATTGAAGAATCCATAGACTCTAACCACTTCTGGGAAAATTGGAAAACACTAAACAAACAACAACACGAAGAGCTATCTATCCAAAACGGAGATGTATGGGTAAACCACTTCTCCAATCTTTTTGGACCTATAACAGAGAACAAACAGCAAAAAAATATACATGATCAAATGCAAATCTTAGAATCAACTATTAAAGACTACCAGAACCCACTGGATTCTCCAATTACATTGAATGAACTACAGGATAAAATACAAACCCTCCAACCCAAAAAGTCCTGTGGTGTTGATGGTATCCTCAATGAAATGATAAAATATACAGACCACAAATTTCAATTAGCTATACTTAAACTCTTTAACATCATCCTTAGCTCTGGCATCTTCCCCAACATCTGGAACCAAGGACTGATCACCCCAATCCACAAAAGTGGAGACAAATTTGACCCCAATAACTACCGTGGGATATGCGTCAACAGCAACCTTGGGAAAATCCTCTGCATTATCATTAACAGCAGACTAGTTCATTTCCTCAGTGAAAACAATGTACTGAGCAAATGTCAAATTGGCTTTTTACCAAATTACCGTACGACAGACCACGTATTCACCCTGCACACCCTAATTGACAAACAAACAAACCAAAACAAAGGCAAAGTCTTCTCATGCTTTGTTGATTTCAAAAAAGCTTTTGACTCAATTTGGCATGAGGGTCTGCTATACAAATTGATGGAAAGTGGGGTTGGGGGAAAAACATACGACATTATAAAATCCATGTACACAAACTGTCACGGTTTACTACGCCAGAACCCAGAAGCAGACCAGGACAAGGTACTTAGAGCAAAAGGTGAGTGTTTATTAATTGACTCCCGAGTGAGGCTGAATAATCCAGGGACAGAGCGGGTGGCGTGGATGGGTTGTTGAGGGTGCAGTGGTAGGTCCAGACATGGCTCGGCAGCCGCCGACCATCAGGCAGAGGTTGGGTGAAGGTTCCGGGTGAGAGACTGCAGACAGAACAAAACGGAGGTGAGTACACAGCAAATCAACAAGGTGCAAAACAACAAAAACTAACGCTAGAACTCAAGGCTGATACGCTGACAAACATACTGTTCATGGCTAACGATCCGGCAGGAACTGGATGTTCGGCCAGAGCCTAAGAAGGGTGATGATCAGGACCAGGTGTGCAGATTGCTGATGGGATGCAGGTGCGGAACACAAGAGCGCTCCCGGAGCGTTCCCGAACCCTCGGGAAACTGGAGATTACGAACAGGAACACTCGTCACCAGACAGGACCCGACTCAGACAGCCGGGATCGTTACAGTACCCCCCCTCCGATCGAACGCCACCGGGCGGACTCCCGGAGCGCCAGGATGGAGGCGGTAGAAGTCACTGATGAGGTCCGCGTCTAGGACCTGTCGCCGCGAATCCAACTCCTCTCCTCAGGACCATACCCCTCCCAGTCCACGAGATACTGGAAACCCCGGCCCCGCCGTCTGGAATCCATGATGCGCCGCACCGTGTAGGCAGGACCACCTCCGATCATCCGAGGAGGAGGAGGAGGAGGCGGAGGAGGCAACAGAGGACTGAGGAGGACAGGCTTGAGGCAGGAGACATGAAAGGTGGGATGGACTCTGAGCGTCCTCGGTAGTTTGAGTCGAACTGCCACTGGATTGATCACCCTCTCCACCACAAACGGACCAATGAACTTCGGTAACAACTTCCTAGACTCAGTCCGTAACGGAAGATCCCGTGTGGCCAACCAAACCCTATCTCCGATGGTATAGGTGGGAGCGGGGATCCGGCGACGATTCGCCTGGAGCTGATACCGGTCCGAACTCTAAGGAGTGCCTTTCTGGCCCGATGCCAGGTCCGGTGGCAACGACGAATATGGGCCTGAACAGAAGGCACTGAGAGCTCCTTCTCCTGAGAAGGAAACAGGGGAGGTTGGTAGCCATACAGGCACTGGAAGGGAGACATCCCAGTGGCAGATGTAGGAAGAGTATTGTGGGCATACTCAACCCAAGGCAACTGAGAGACCCAGGAGGTGGGGTTGGAAGAGACCAGACAGCGTAGCGTGGATTCCATCTTCTGGTTGGCTCTCTCCGCCTGACCATTGGATTGGGGGTGAAAACCAGATGTGAGACTGACTGTAGCTCCAATGGCCAAACAGAAGGACTTCCAGACAGCAGAGGTAAACTGAGGGCCACGGTCGGAAACGATATCACTGGGCAAACCGTGGACCCTGAAAACCTCCCTAACCAGGATCTCGGACGTCTCGAGGCAGAGGGAAGCTTGGCAATCGGCACAAAGTGGGCGAACTTGCTGAATCTGTCCACGATCGTCAGAACGACCGTGTTCCCCTCAGAAGCGGGCAACCCAGTGACGAAGTCCAGGGCCGAGATGCGACCATGGTCGCCGGGGAATAGGAAGGGGGTGAAGTAGTCCAGAGCTGGGCCGATTGGTACTCTTATTCTGCGCACACACTGGACAGGCAGCAACAAACCCCCGAGTATCCTCGGCCATGGCAGGCCACCAAAAAGCGTCTGCGAAGAAACGCCATTGTCCGAGCCACGCCAGGGTGACAAGCCATCTTGCTGGCGTGGGACCATTTGAGGACAGCAGGACGAACCGACTCAGGCACAAACAACCGACCGGGTGGACCGTTACCGGGACCGGGCTGAGTCCGAAGGGCCGCCAGCACCTCCTCCTCAATCTTCCACATAACTGCTCCCACGACGCAGTTCCGGGGGAGAATTGTCTCGGTCTTGGGCCCACTCTCCTCCGTCTTGGAGAACATCCGGGACAAGGCGTCCGCCTTGCCGTTCTTAGATCCAGGTCGGAACGTCAGGGCAAACTTGAATCGTCCGAAAAACAACGCCCACCTGGCCTGACGGGAGTTGAGACGTTTAGCCGATTGCACGTAAGCAAGATTCTTGTGGTCAGTCCAGACAATAAACGGTTGCTCCGCCCCCCTCCAACCAGTGGCGCCACTCCTCCAAGGCAAGTTTCACCGCGAGAAGCTCCCGGTTACCCACATCGTAATTCCTCTCCGCAGGCGAAAGGCGACGAGAGTAGTAGGCGCAGGGATGGAGTTTACTGTCCGTGGAGCATCGCTGCGACAGGATGGCGCCAACTCCCACATCAGACGCGTCCACTTCAACGACGAACTGACGGCCCGTGTCCGGTTGAGAGAGAATCGGTGCGTTGGTGAATCGCCTCTTCAAATCCAGAAACGCTCGATCCGCCTCCGGATTCCACTTGAAGGTCCTGATACTGGAAGTCAAGGCAGTTAACGGAGCGGCCACACGGCTGTAATCCCGGATGAATCTGCGGTAGAAATTCGCAAACCCCAAAAAATCTCTGGAGCTGCAATCTCGTACCGGGCTGGGCCCATTCCAGAACCGCTCTAACCTTCTCCTGGTCCATCCTAATCTCTCCCCTGGAGATGATGTACCCGAGAAAGGATGTCGTGTGGGCGTGAAACTCGCACTTCTCGGCCTTCACGAACAGGCGATTCTCCAACAATCGCTGCAGAACCTGCCGGACATGCTGGACGTGGTTGGAAGGTTCCTTCGAGAAGATCAGAATGTCATCCAGGTAAACAAACACAAAGAGACCCATCATATCTTTTAGGACGTCGTTCACCATACTCTGGAATACCGCTGGAGCATTGGTCAGTCCAAACGGCATCACCTGATACTCGAGTGACCCATCGGTGTATTGAAACCCGTCAACCACTCGTCCCCCCTCTCTGATCCGGACCAGGTGATACGCATTGCGTAGGTCTAGCTTGGTGAACACCGTAGCACCCTGTAAGGAGTCGAAGGCAGAACTCATCAAGGGCAGGGGATACTTGTTCTTGACCGTGATGTCATTCAACCCCCGATAATCAATACACGGTCGAAGAGAGCCATCCTTCTTACCCACAAAGAAGAATCCTGCCCCCAGGGGTGATGACGAGGGACGAACGAGACCAGCAGCTAGGGACTCCTTGATGTAGGTCTCCAACGCCTCACGTTCAGGTCGAGAGATACTGTATAACCTTCCCTTGGGGTAGACAGCTCCAGGAACCAGGTTGATGGCACAATCATATGGTCGGTGGGGAGGGGAGTGACAGAGCCTTCTGCTTACTGAAAACTTCCCCCAAATCGTGATATGTCTCGGGAACCAGGGACAAATCTGGGGGTTTAGCCTCAATCACCTGACTGGGAACCGAATGGGGGCAGGCAGTCTTGAGACAGTTAGCATGACAATCAAGGCTCCAACTCGTTACCTTGCCCGTCACCCAATCGAACGTGGGATTGTGTTCCTTCAGCCAGGGGTATCCAAGGACCAGAGGAACATGGGAAGACGGCAGAATGAAGAATGAAATCATCTCAGAATGATTCCCCGACAACCGCATCTTAACCGGTTCAGTCCTCATCGTGATACGTGCCAGACTACTGCCGTTCAGAGTGGTCGCTTCAATGGCTTCCGGCAATTGCTCCTTGGAAAGCCCCAGCTGTTCCACCAACTCGGCATCAAGAAAGCTTCCATCGGCACCTGAATCGATAAAAGCGTTAAGCGCTAAGCTCTGATTCCTGTTCACAAGGGTAGCCGGGAAACGGGGTCTGACAGAGGTACTGAGAGGTTGAAACTGGCTCGCTAAAAGTCCTCCCAACTTTAGCGAGCCGGGCAGTTTGACGACCGCCGGGAACAGGTGGAGATGTAATGTCCCGAGCTACCACAGTAGAGGCAGCAGTTGGTCTGACGTCTATGTTGACGCTCCTCCTTGGTTAACCCGTGCCGCCCCACTTGCATGGGTTCAGAATCGGGAGAGAGGACCTCTCCACTAATCCATTGTGGTGGAGAATGATCGACGTGTTCTGGTCCACCACCCGACCCGACTGGGAACTGAGAAGCTGATCGATTGGACGGACCCCATTGCTTCTCCCTCCTTCGCTCTCGGACTCGATTATCCACCCGAATAGACAGGGCTACCAAGCTGTCCAGGTCACTAGGCTCGGATAGGAGATCAACTCATCCTTGAGCTGCTCCGACAGACCCTGGTAGAAGGCCGCTTGCAGAGACTCCTCGTTCCACCCACTCTCCACAGCCAACGTCTTGAACTCGATCACGAAGTCGGCCACGCTGCGAGTTCCTTGGTGAAGCGAAAACAGGCGCCTAGCTGCGTCCCTCCCTCGGACGGAATGGTCGAAGAGCTTCCTCATCTCGGCCGTGAACCCCTGGTATGAAGCCATGCAGGGGTCTTGTCGTTCCCAAACGGCTGAAGCCCACTCCAGCGCTCGACCACGCAGCAACGCAATCACAAAGGCTATCCTAGCCTTGTCTGTGGCATAAGAGTAGGGCTGTAGATCGAACACTAATCCACACTGCATAAGGAAGGAACGGCATCTTCCCAGCTCCCCTCATATCTATCCGGCGTCGGAACCTCGGGCTCACGGAAGGACACAGCTCCCGAAGCGGCAGGCGAGATGGGTGAAACCGGTAGTGGATCCTCCACCGGAAACTTGCGTTGGTTCTGGACCTCCGTCAGACCGGTAGAAAGGTTCCGAACTGACAACGCGATCTCCTGTAGTACCGTGCTATGATGGCCCAACATCTTCTCCTGATGGGTAATGGCATGGCGAACAGAGTCCAGGTCCGCTGGGTTCATACTGGCCGGATCGTTCTGTCACGGTTTACTACGCCAGAACCCAGAAGCAGACCAGGACAAGGTACTTAGAGCAAAAAGGTGAGTGTTTATTAATTGACTCCCGAGTGAGGCTGAATAATCCAGGGACAGAGCGGGTGGCGTGGATGGGTTGTTGAGGGTGCAGTGGTAGGTCCAGACATGGCTCGGCAGCCGCCGACCATCAGGCAGAGGTTGGGTGAAGGTTCCGGGTGAGAGACTGCAGACAGAACAAAACGGAGGTGAGTACACAGCAAATCAACAAGGTGCAAAACAACAAAAACTAACGCTAGAACTCAAGGCTGATACGCTGACAAACATACTGTTCATGGCTAACCATCCGGCAGGAACTGGATGTTCGGCCAGAGCCTAAGAAGGGTGATGATCAGGACCAGGTGTGCAGATTGCTGATGGGATGCAGGTGCGGAACACAAGAGCGCTCCCCGGAGCGTTCCCGAACCCTCGGGAAACTGGAGATTACGAACAGGAACACTCGTCACCAGACAGGACCCGACTCAGACAGCCGGGATCGTTACACAAACAACAAGTGTGCGGTTAAAATTGGCAAAAAACACACACATTTCTTTCCACAGGGCCGTGGGGTGAGACAGGGATGCAGTTTAAGCCCCACCCTCTTCAACATATATATCAACGAATTGGCGAGGGCACTAGAACAGTCTGCAGCACCCGGCCTCACCCTACTAGAATCTGAAGTCAAATGTCTTCTGTTTGCTGACGATCTGGTGCTTCTGTCACCAACCAAGGAGGGCCTACAGCAGCACCTAGATCTTCTGCACAGATTCTGTCAGACCTGGGCCCTGACAGTAAATCTCAGTAAGACAAAAATAATGGTGTTCCAAAAAAGGTCCAGTTGCCAGGACCACAAATACAAATTCCATCTAGACACCGTTGCCCTAGAGCACACAAAAACTATACATACCTCGGCCTAAACATCAGCGCCACAGGTAACTTCCACAAAGCTGTGAACGATCTGAGAGACAAGGCAAGAAGGGCCTTCTATGCCATCAAAAGGAACATAAAATTTGACATACCAATTAGGATCTGGCTAAAAATACTTGAATCAGTTATAGAACCCATTGCCCTTTATGGTTCTGAGGTCTGGGGTCCGCTCACCAACCAAGAATTCACAAAATGGGACAAACACCAAATTGAGACTCTGCATGCAGAATTCTGCAAAAACATCCTCCGTGTACAACGTAAAACACCAAATAATGCATGCAGAGCAGAATTAGGCCAATACCCGCTAATTATCAAAATCCAGAAAAGAGCCGTTAAATTCTATAACCACTTAAAAGGAAGCGATTCCCAAACCTTCCATAACAAAGCCTTCACCTACAGAGAGATGAACTTGGAGAAGAGTCCCCTAAGTAAGCTTGTCCTGGGGCTCTGTTCACAAACACAAACAGACCCCACACAGCCCCAGGACAACAACAACAACAACAACACAACTAGACCCAACCAAATCATGAGAAAACAAAAAGAGAATTACTTGACACATTGGAAAGAACAAACAAAAAAACAGAGCAAACTAGAATGCTATTTGGCCCTAAACAGAGAGTACACAGTGGCAGAATACTTGACCACTGTGACTGACCCAAACTTAAGGAAAGCTTTGACTATGTACAGACTCAGTGAGCATAGCCTTGCTATTGAGAAAGGCCGCCGTAGGCAGACCTGGCTCTCAAGAGAAGACAGGCTATGTGCACACTGCCCACAAAATGAGGTGGAAACTGAGCTGCACTTCCTAACCTCCTGCCAAATGTATGACCATATTAGAGACACATATTTCCCTCAGATTACAGCGATCCACAAAGAATTCGAAAACAAACCCAATTTTGATAAACTCCCTTATCTACTGGGTGAAAAACCACAGTGTGCCATCACAGCTGCAAGATTTGTGACCTGTTGCCACAAGAAAAGGGCAACCAGTGAAGAACAAACACCATTGTAAATACAACCCATATTTATGTTTATTTATTTTCCCATTTGTACTTTAACTATTTGCACATTGTTACAACACTGTATATATACATAATATGACATTTGAAATGTCTTTATTCTTTTGAAACTTCTGAGTGTAATGTTTACTGTTAATATTTATTGTTTATTTCACTTTTGTTTACTATCTACTTCACTTGCTTTGGCAATGTTAACACACGTTTCCCATGCCAATAAAGCCCTTAAATTGAATTGAAATTGAATTGAGAGAGAGAGCGAGAGAGAGAGAGAGACAACACATATTTATGTTTAATTATTTTCCCATTTGTAATTTAACTATTTGCACATTGTTACAAAAAACACTGTATATATACATAATATGGCATTTGAAATGTCTTTATTCTTATGGAACTTCCGAGTGTAATGTTTACTGTTAATATTTATTGTTTATTTCACTTTTGTTTAATATCTACTTCACTTGCTTTGGCAATGTTAACATACATTTCCCATGCCAATAAAGCCCTTAAATTGAAATTGAATTGAATTGAGAGAGAGAGAGAGAGAGAGAGAGAGAGAGAGAGAGAGAGAGAGAGAGAGAGAGAGAGAGAGAGAGAGAGAGAGAGAGAGAAAGAAGTCATAGCCTGAGGTGGAGAAAGAAAGAAAGAAAGAGAGTGAGTGTATCTCACCAGCGCAGGTCAGGAACAAAGAAGAGAAAGGGAACAATGATGAACAAGCATCTGCCTTGTTTGGATACAAAATTTGAGTTGGTGACCAACAGCATTACTGTTGAGTTAACCTCCAATCAGACATCAGACCTACAGGATGTAAAGACACCAAGAAGTGTGACAGAATGGGGGATGGAGAGATAACACAGAGAAGGCTGAATTCCTGAGACAATAAACCCTCTTGCATAGAGTGTTGATAAGAGTCACTTTGGGGGCTGGGCGGCCCTACACGTGACTCTTTTCAGTATTTTAAGTGTTTGACTGCTCATATACAGTACCAGTCAAAAGTTTGGACACATGTTTTTTCTTTATTTTTACTATTTCTTACATTGTAGAATAATAGTGAAGACATCAAAACTATGAAATAACACATATGGAATCATGGTCAACCAAAAAAGTATTAAACAAATCAAAATATATTTTATATTTGACATTCTTCAAATAGCCACCCTTCGCCTTGATGACAGCTTTTCACACTCTTGGCATTCTCTCAACCAGCTTCATGAGGTAGTCACCTGGAATGAATTTTAATTAACAGGTGTGCCTTCTTAAAAGTTAATTTGTGGAATTTCTTTCCTTCTTAATATGTTTCAGCCAATCAGTTGTGTTGTGACAAGGTGGCAGGGTATACAGAAGATAGCCCTATTTGTCAAAAGACCAAGTCCATATTATGGCAAGAACAGCTCAAATAAGCAATGAGAAACGACAGTCCATCATTACTTTAAGACATGAAGGTCAGTCAATACGGAACATTTCAAGAACTTTGAAAGATTCTTCAATAGCAGTCGCAAAAAACATCAAGCGCTATGATGAAACTGGCTCTCATGAGGACCGCCACAGGAATGGAAGACTCAGAGTTACCTCTGCTGCAGAGGATAAGTTCATTAGAGTTACCAGCCTCAGAAATTGCAGCCCAAATAAATGTTTCACAGAGTTCAAGTCACAGACACATCTCAACATCAACTGTTCAAATGGGACAATGTGAATCAGGCCTTCATGGTCAAATTGCTGCAAAGAAACCATTACAATAGGACACCAATAATAAGAAAAGAACTGCTTGGGCCAAGAAACACAAGCAATGGACATTAGACCGGTGGAAATGTGTCCTTTGGTCTGGAGTCCAAATTGGAGATTTTTGGTTCCAACTGCCATGTCTTTGTGAGACGCGGTGTGGGTGAACGGATGATCTCTGCATGTGTATTTCCCACCGTAAAGCATGGAGGAGGAGGTGTTATGCTGGTGACAATATCTGTGATTTATTTAGATTTCAAGGCATACTTAACCAGCATGGCTACCACAGCCTTCTGCAGTGATGCGCCATCCCATCTGGTTTGGGCTTAGTGGGACTAACATTTGTTTTTCAACAGGACAATGACCTATCACACCTCCAGGCTGTGATAGGATGAGTCGGACGGCAGAGTGAAGGAAAAGCAGCCAACAAGTGCTCAGCATATTTTGTATATGTGGGAACTCATTAAACACTGTTGGAAAAGCATTCCAGGTGAAGCTGGTTGAGAGAATGTCAAGAGTGTGCAAAGCTGTCATAAAGGCAAAAGGTGGCTATTTGAAGAATCTCAAATATAAAATATATTTTGATTTGTTTAACACTTTTTTGGTTACTACATGATTCCATATGTGTTATTTCATAGTATTGATGTCTCACTATTATTCTACAATGTAGAAAATAGTAAAAATAAAGAAAAACCCTTGAATGAGTAGGTGTGTCCAGACTTTTGACTGGTACTGCAGGCCTGTGTAGCTCCGCATTCAGTATTGCTGTATTTGGAGTGCTAAGATATGTAGCTCTGCATTCGATGTTTGAGTATTTGAGTGCTCAGATAGGCCTACAGTACAGTACAGTGCATTCGGAAAGTATTCAGACCCCTTGACTTACGTTACAGCCTTATTCTGAAATGGATGATATTATTTTTTTCTTTCATCAATTTACACACAATATATCACAATGACAAAGCAAAAAGCATTACATTTTTTTTTTTTTTTGCAAATTTAAATAAATAAAAAAACTTAAATATGACATTTACATAAGTATTCAGACCCTTTACTCAGTACTTTGTTGAAGCACCTTTGGCAGCGATTACAGCCTCGAGTCTTCTTGGGTATGACGCTACAAGCTTGGCACACCTGTATTTGGGGAGCTTCTCCCATTCTTCTCTGCAAATCCTCTCTAGCTCTGTCAGGTTGGATGGGGAGCTATTTTCAGGTTTCTCCAGAGATGTTCAATCGGGTTCAAGTCCGGTCTCTGGCTGGGCCACTCAAGGACATTCAGAGACTTGTCCCGAAGCTACTCCTGCGTTGTCTTTGTTGTGTGCTCAGGGTCGTTGTCCTGTTGGAAGGTGAACCTTCGCCCCAGTCCGAGATCCTGAGTGCTCTGGAGCAGGTGTACTTTGCTCCGTACATTTTTCCCTCGATCCTGACTAGTCTCCCAGTCCTTGCTGCTGAAAAACATCCCCACAGCATGATGCTGCCACCACCATGCTTCACCGTAGGGATGTGGCCAGGTTTCCTCCAGACGTGACGCTTGGCATTCAGGCCAAAGAATTCAATCTTGGTTTCATCAGACCAGAGAAACGTATTTCTCATGGTCTGAGAGTCCTTTAGGTTCCGTTTGGCAAACTCCAAGCGGGCTGTCATGTGCCTTTTACTGAGGAGTGGCTTCCGTCTGGCCACTCTACCATAAAGGCCTGATTGGTGGAGTGCTGCAGAGATGGTTGTCCTTCTGGAAGGTTCTCCCATCTCCACAGAGGAACTCTGGAGCTCTGTCAAAGTGACCATCGGGGTCTTTGTCACCTCCCTGACCAAGGACGTTCTCCCCCGATTGCTCAGTTTGGCCGGAGGGCCAGCTCTAGGTAGAGTCTTGGTGGTTCCAAACTTCTTCCATTTCAGAATGATCGAGGCCACTGTGTTCTTGGGGACCTTCAATGCTGCAGAAATGTTTTGGTACCCTTCCCCAGATCTGTGCCTCGACACAATCCTCTCGGAACTCTACGGACAATTTCTTCGACCTCATGGCTTGGTTTTTGCTCTGACATGCACTGTCAACTGTGGGACCTTATATAGACGTGTGCCTTTCCAAATCATGTCCAATCAATTGAATTTACCACAGGTGGACTCCAATCAAGTTGTAGAAACATCTCAAGGATGATCAATGGAAACAGGATGCACCTGAGCTCAATTTCGAGTCTCATAGCAAAGGGTCTGAATACTTATGTAAATAAGGTATTTCTGTTTTTTATTTGTAATAAGTTTGCATACATTTCTAAAAACCTGTTTAACTTTGACATTATGGGGTATTGTGTGTAGATTGATGAGGGGAAAAACGTTTTTATAAAATTTTAGAATAAGGCTGTAACGTAACAAAATGTGGAAAAAGTCAATGGGTCTGAATACTTTCCGAATGCACTGTATGTGGCTCTGCATTGAGTATATGGAGTATTTGAGTGCTGAGATGTGTGGTAGGTTCTTCCAGAGCCAGTATTATTCGGCTGTGTGAGTGTTGTTCCTCTGGTCTTGGCTTTGGTTCTGTTCTGTCTCTGTGGTCATTACAGCAGAACCTGCTGGTTGAACTACATTCAGAGCTGCCTCTGAATTAATCACCAACTCATCCCTCTCTCTCTCGATCTCTGTCTCTCTCTCTTTCTCTCGCTCGCTCTCTCTCTCTCTCTTTCTCTCTCTCGATCTCTCTCTCTCTCTTTCACTCTCTCTCTCTCCACCTCTCCGTTTCTCTCTCTATCTACTTACTTATTTTTATCCCCCTACTTTTGTATCTGTGTCATATGTGGAGATTTCTTCATAGCTTCGTATTCATTATAACTCTCATAGATTCCATCTAAGTCATGATACCCAACTTGGAATAAGTATCAATAATTAAACTGTGGTGGAAATAAAGGGGTTACAAATCGCACAAACATTGAAACATTATTGGATGACATCAGGCCTTATATTAAACTTTCATCTGAAATAGGAAGGAAGTATCTCCAAGTGCCGTAGCATTACGCTTTTAATATTTAATCCTGTTAATATTTCATGTGTTTTCTGTATTCATGAGGCCGAGTATAACTGACTGAATTGTCAAAATATTGAAAAGACCAAAATAAAGAGATGTTGCAGTTTGCCATAATGTATGATGCACTCCGTGACACCAACACTGTGTTTACAGTCTGCACGTTCATTAATCCATATGGTTTCTCATTATACCGTGGACATTGGGTGTATACTGTATGTCAACAGTTGTTTCGCTTGACTCTCTGCTATAAAGAAGAATGAATTATGGCCTAGCTGCACTCCATCATAGTAACGAAGCAGCCTTCAAGCAAATATTCACGCCTCAGAGAGAGAAAGAGAGAGAGAGAGAGAGAGAGAGAGAGAGAGAGAGAGAGAGAGAGAGAGAGAGAGAGAGAAAGAGAGAGAGAGAAAGAGAGAGAAGGAAAGAAAAAGTTAGGGGGAGTGAGGGATGATATGTCATCTCATTGCATCACGTTGTTGTGAATTACACAATCCAGATCTTAGTGTCCAAACAGAACTCCTCCCCCTTCTCCTCCCCTCCTCTCCTCCTCTCCTTCTCACCCCTTCTCTTTCCTCCCCTGTTCTCTCCCCTCCCCTCCCCTCCCCTCCCCTCTCCCTTCTCCCTCTCCTCCCCTCTACCTTTCCTTCCCCCCTCGCCTCAGTACATAGCAGCATCAGTCAGGCAGGTCCTGATTAATGGGCTTCCTGTAGGCTCAGGTCCTCTCTCCTTCACTACGGCTATGCTCTGGCCTGCTTGCATTAAAGGGAAACATCCCCGCTAGACACTATTTGGGATGTTTTTCCATTCTCCCTACATAAAAGTGATGAGAGGTGTTTCAGACATAGTTATGCACTATAGCGGTATTTTAGAATTTTCACGCCAGGAGAGTTCAACCAATGACGTCATCGGTTGATTGAGCCTGCTGTCTGAACTAGCAATTATTGTGGCCTTTGTGTTTCTGTCACACCCTGGTTCTGGGACTCCATATGTTGAGCCAGGGTGTGTTCATTCTATGTGGTTATTTCTATGTTGGGGGTTCTAGTTTGTTGTTTTCTATGTTTGCCTGAGTGACTCCCAATCAGAGGCAACGAGTGTCAGCTGTTGGCTGGTTGTCTCTGATTGGGAGCCATATTTAAACTGTCTGTTTTTCACTTTGTGTTTGTGGGTTTTTGTTCCGTGTTCGGTCATTGTCACCGTGGACTTCACGAGTCGTTTGTTGTTTTGTTCGTGCTTTAATTAAATAAAGTAACATGTTCGCTCAACACGCTGCGCATTGGTCTACTTCTCTCCCTGACGATCGTGACAGAAAAACCCACCATACAAGGACCAAGCAGCGTGTCCAGGAGCAGGCAGACTGGACATGGGAGGATCGCCGGCCATGGAGTGAGACTGACGAGAGGCAACCCCAAAAAATTTTTAGGGGGGGGCACAGGGCATGGACGACGGGGCTGACGGAGGCAGAAAAGGGGCGTATTCAAAAGGCCACCAGGTTACGGGGGCCACTGGTCAAAGTAGGGAAAGGAGGTTTAGAGGCACGGCGAGAGGTACTGGGGTGTGTTACCAGTCCGGTCCGGCCCGTTCCAGTTCCCGGGGTAGAGCCAGTGGTGTGTGTCCCCAGTACGGTCCGGCCTGTTACGGCCCCTCGCACCAAATGGACGGTGCGCGTCACCAGCCCGGTCCGGCCTGTTCCTGCCTCTCGCACCAAGCCTACGGTGTGCGTCGCCAGCCCAGCTCGGCCTGTCCCTGCTCCACGCACCAAGCCTACGGTGTGCGCCGCCAGCCCAGTCCGGCCTGTCCCTGCTCCACGCACCAAGCCTACGGTGTGCGTCGCCAGCCCAGCCCGGCCTGTCCCTGCTCCACGCACCAAGCCAGGGGTGCGTCGCCAGCCCAGCCCGGCCTGTCCCTGCTCCACGCACCAAGCCTACGGGGTGCGTCGCCAGCCCAGCCCGGCCTGTCCCTGCTCCACGCACCAAGCCTACGGTGTGCGTCGCCAGCCCAGCCCGGCCTGTCCCTGCTCCACGCACCAAGCCTACGGTGTGCGTCGCCAGCCCAGCCCGGCCTGTCCCTGCTCCACGCACCAAGCCTACGGTGTGCGTCGCCAGCCCGGCCCGGCCTGTTCCTGCCACTCGCACCAAGTCTACGGTGCGCGTCGCCAGCCCGGCCCGGCCTGTTCCTGCCACTCGCACCAAGTATACGGTGCGCGTCGCCAGCCCGGCCCGGCCTGTTCCTGCCACTCGCACCAAGCCAGGGGTGCGAGTCGTCAGCCTGGTCCAGCCTGTTCCTGCCACTCGCACCAAGCCAGTGGTGCGAGTTGTCTGCCTGGTCCAGCCCGTTCCTGCCACTCGCACCAAGCCAGAGGTGCGAGTCGTCAGCCTGGCAAGGCCCGTCGCTGCTCCACGCACCAAGCCAGGGGTGCGAGTCGCCAGTCCGGTGAGGCCGTTCCGGCTCACGCACCAAGCCAGGGGTGCGCATCGTCAGCCCGGTCCGGCCCGTTGCTGCTCCACGCACCAGCCAGGGGTGCGAGTCGTCAGTCCGGTGAGGCCCGTTCCGGCTCCACGCACCAAGCCAGGGGTGCGTATCGTCTGCCCGGTCCGGCCCGTCGCTGCTCCACGCACCAAGCCAGGGGTGCGCATCGTCAGCCCGGTCCGGCCCGTTGCTGCTCCACGCACCAAGCCAGGGGTGCGAGTCATCAGTCCGGTGAGGCCCGTTCGGCTCCACGCACCGAAGCCAGGGGTGCGTATCGTCAGCCCAGTCCGGCCGTTGCTGCTCCACGCACCAAGCCAGGGGTGCGCATCGACAGCCAGGTCCGGTCCTTTCCTGCCTCACGCACCAAGCCTGGGGTGCGCGTCGTCAGTCCGGCACAACCCGTGCCTTGGTCATCGGTGCCAAATCAGGTACCGCTTTATTGCTCCCCAACGGAGCTGAAGCTAGCCGCTCCTGCTACATCCAGGTCAGCTCCAGCCAGCGGGGCCAGACCGGACCAGGGGCGCTATGGGGGGTTTATTGGAGGGTGGTGGGCAAGCCCGGAGCCAGAACCGCCGCCGAGGAGGAGTGCCCACCCAGCCCTCCCCTATTTTTCTCTGGTTGAGGCGCGGTCGCAGTCCGCGCCTTTAGGGGGGGGTACTGTCACACCCTGGTTCTGGGACTCCATATGTTGAGCCAGGGTGTGTTCATTCTATGTGGTTATTTCTATGTTGGGGGTTCTAGTTTGTTGTTTTCTATGTTTGCCTGAGTGACTCCCAATCAGAGGCAACGAGTGTCAGCTGTTGGCTGGTTGTCTCTGATTGGGAGCCATATTTAAACTGTCTGTTTTTCACTTTGTGTTTGTGGGTTTTTGTTCCGTGTTCGGTCATTGTCACCGTGGACTTCACGAGTCGTTTGTTGTTTTGTTCGTGCTTTAATTAAATAAAGTAACATGTTCGCTCAACACGCTGCGCATTGGTCTACTTCTCTCCCTGACGATCGTGACAGTTTCACCGATTCCACGATCACGCTAGTAGCGAGTAGATATGGTTGTCCTTGGACTTGTTTCAACAATGTTTCTATCTGCCACGACATTACAGGATATCTAGGTTGACTACAGCCTGACGGTAGCCCTACTTCTGTCCAATTGTGTTCCCACCCTCGAAGGCGGGCTTTTCAAAACGGCCGTGGTATTAGTTTCTACAGGTTCAAGGGAGCTATGTTATCATGTCTATCTGAGATTCTATCGTATAATCGTGACCTACAGGAAAAGGAGGGCCAAGCACCCCCCTTCCCATCGACGGGACTGTAGTGGAGCAGGTTGAGCGCTTCAAGTTCCTTGGTGTCAACATCACTAACAAACTATCATCGTGCAAACACACCAAGACAGTCGTGAAGAGGGCACGACAACGCCTATTCAGGAGACTGAAAAGATTTGGCATGGGTCCTCAGATCCTCAAAAAGTTCTACAGCTGCACCATCGAGAGCATCCTGACTGGTTGCATCACTGCCTGGTATGGCAACTGCTCGGCCTCCGACCGCAAGGCGTTACAGAGGGTAGTGCGTACGGCCCAGTACATCACTGGGGCCAAGCTTCCTGCCATCCAGGACCTCTATACCAGGCGGTGTCAGAGGAAGGCCCTAAAAATTGCCAAAGACTCCAGCCACCCTAGTCATAGACTGTTTTCTCTGCTACTGCACGGCAAGCGGTACCGGAGCGCCAAGTCTATGTCCAAAAGGCTTCTTAACAGCTTCTACCTCCAAGCCATAAAACTGCTGAACAGCTAATCAAATGGCCACCCGGAATTTTTGCATTGACACCCCCCCAAATGGCTACTCGCTGTTTATTATCTATTATCGATGCATAGTCACTTTACCCCTACCTAAATGTACATATTACATCAATTATCTCGACTAACCTGTACCCCCGCTGTAACACCCTGGCTCTGGGACTCTATATGTTGAGCCAGGGTGTGTTCTTTCTATGTGGTGTATTTCTATGTTGGGAGTTCTAGTTTGTTTATTTCTATGTTGGCCTGAGTGACTCCCAATCAGAGGCAACGAGTGTCAGCTGTGGCTGGTTGTCTCTGATTGGGAGCCATATTTATACTGTCTGTTTTTCCCTTTGTGTTTGTGGGTTCTTGTTCCGTGTTGGTCTTTGTTACCTAGGACGTTACGAGTCGTTTGTTGTTTTTGTTTACTGTCCGTGTTTATCGCTAATGATAAATAAACATGTTCGTTCATCACGCTGCGCCTTGGTCCTCCTCTCTTAACGACGATCGTGACACCCGCACATTGACTCTGTACTGGTACCCCCTGTATATAGCCTCGTTATTGTTATTTTATTGTTGCTCTTTTATTTTTTACTTAATTTATTTAGTAAATAATTTCTTAACTCTTATTTTTCTTAAAACAGCATTGTTGGTTAAGGACTTGTAAGTAAGCATTTCACGGTAAGGTCTACACCTGCTTTATTCAGCGCATGTGACAAATCAAATGTGATTTGATTTGATGTTGCACGTCACTACTTCACAGGAGAGGCATTTGAACGTAAAAAATGTTTTACATTAAAATGCGTTTTTTTGCAGAAATGCCTTCTGGAACATGTGAACGTTAATGTGCCTTAATAACAAACTTGTATGCCATCCGTAAATGCGAGAGAAAAAAAAAGGGAAAAAATACTAACCTAGTTGGTTTAGCCACGGAAAAAGACAGGAACCTTCCTGCTAGCCATGATTGGTTGAGATGATGGGTGGGCTCGACATGCCGAGAGAAAAGTTTGGATTGGTCTGCCATGTAGCATGCTTCTGTCTATAACAAGAGCTGCTCAGTATGTGTAGATAATCCTTGCTACCACAGCTTTTTTTAAAGATATCATGGAGAACTGCAAAAGTGTTTCTACTGCTCTCAACATTGCTGCCCTGAATTTAACAGGCGCTATCAACAAAGATCAGTTGGGAAAAGTTGTGATGGACTATTTTCTGGAGGACGATCGTGCAATGCTGACTCTCTCTGACTCTGAAAATTAATCCGACGATGAGGAAATCTTTGATTTAGGTAAAAACATTTTCATTGAACCAGACATTGTAGAGTCTTCTGACGGCGATCAACAATGTTGTCACGGAAGAAGTTGACTGAGTTTTGAAATCAGTGGAATGCCCAGTGGAAGCAGAATATGATCGCAAATGCAGAGGGAATCGAAAAGAGAACACAGAAGGCCGTTGTATAAAACACCTGTCTCCAGATTACATCTTCAAACTAAGGGCAAAAATGGCATCCATGACAGAGAGAGAGAAGCGTTCATCTATGTATATGGTTAAGAGTCTAGCTACAATCTTTAAAGAGATAGGTAGGGCTAAGGGTTAAGAGGGTGTAAATTATGCTGAATGGGTGTGGATAAAGAAGAGCTCTCCAGTAGGGATACCAAAACATTGAAGGGCCATTTTCTCAAAAGTAGGGTTACAAGTTTATCAACTTTCAAAGCAGAATTACTTTCCCATTGTTCCTCAACTGCAGTATAAGATATACCATTTTCTAGCTCTGAGTCTCTACTTTTATCCAATGTAAAAAACACTATTTCAAATGTTGCTACATAAAACCGAATTGAGGTGGGTCACAAATAATTACAATGGCTGCTTCTAATGATTCCTCTGTTCAAGAAGAGCTGGACAGCATTTTTAAAAATGTTATTTTACTGTACATAGGGACTTCCAGCCCTATTCATTTGAGCCGGAATACACTGAAGAGGAGTTGAGACAGGAAGAACAAGAATCGCGAGACCAGCAAGCAGAGATGGGAAGCCACAGTCAGACTCCGACTGGTGGTGCCAATGCGGTGCTGTTCAGCCTTAAAGACAGAAGAGGAACGTCTGTGCTGCAACAAATTTGATCATGGACAGTTATTACTGGAGAGGGTCACTGCAGACCCCATGGATCGTGTGTGTGTGTGTGACAGTTTTAACGCACATATGGATAGAGGGGTGCTGGAGACGTTCTTCGGAACCTCCAAGCTCAACTGCCGGCGGCAGCCTAGACCAACTGGACCAAAAGGGCAAATGACAAATGAGTAAAGCCGTGTGTACGCTACCCAATTTTGGTCCCCATGTCGTTGCCTACACGTCACTGACGCTTGTTTAATGTGAGCGGGTCAGAGACGCAATCTGAGGGCTACCAATCCCATCTTTGAGCCGTACCGATATTTTCAAACATTTTTTATTTTATCGGCACAAAATCTGCAATGATCTTGTACTGTGAGATGTGCAATGCCAAGTTTTGAGAATGGTGATCAGCAATAGCAAATGAGAGCTCTACAGAGAAGAAGCCAGTGAGATGATGACATTGTTTCGCATCACTCAGAATGTGTAGACTCTCGAGCAGGAGCGATGACAACTACTAGTATGCGTTTGTACTTGCCTTTAACCAAAGTCAAATCGTTACAGCTCTGAAGATCACAAGCAATGTTATTCCATTCAAAATGTATTGGCTAGATATTTAAACTCTGTATGGCAAGCGTGAATGTCTGACTGAAAACGTTTGAGGCTGCTTTGAGTCACAGCTCGTTCTAGCTACGTTAACAATCTAATCACATCATCACATCATTGTTTTCGCAAAAGACAGCGTGGTATCCACACGGCTAAGTGAAGAATCTTGTAGTGTGTGACCCCCCATCTGTACCACATCGTTTAATGTGCGCACCACTACGTTGGCTCAGCCCTAATTTATGTGCTCTCTGTCACCTCTGGCCGCATGACAAATGGCTCAACAAAACACAAAAGACAATGCCCAAGGACTAGTCAGCCCTTCCCCCAAAATGTATACTCTCTCTACAGTATCCAGAGGACTGATTACTGGAATGTTGGATAGAATAATCCTACAGCAGCCATGTCTGAAATCTATCTGATAATTCTTCCCTGAAGAGGCCTCTGATGCCATCTATATGGATATGATCTCTGTGGTTACTTGTATCTGTACAGGGTGAACTCTAAATTACTCTCACTGGTCTCATCCCCCACACAAGCCTTTAGATGCTGTCACCCTGTGGAGATGGTGCCTGGTTGATCAGGTTACTGTAAACTTGGTATTGTTTGATTGGTCAATGATGGTTGGTTATGGTTTGAAAGAGTTACATCTTCAGATGTTATAAATGGAATGAAATCCCTTTGTTCTGTCTCTTATCCTGTATCCTGTTCATTGGAGAACGCTTGTATGATATTTTCTCATTTCCTAAGCTTTGTTCATGCTTTGTCTTACAAATTAACCTAGGATCTATATGCCTAGAATTAAGCTTTGTTAATATCAGTATTGCCTTGTAGCTTAAGCTTTATGCCTTGTATGTGAATCCATTCATTTTACAATGTTATTAAATAATATTTGCATTTTGCATTCGCTTCTCATGACCAGTTCTTGATCTTAGCAAGCTAAATGCATAATACTTGATTGCACATGGTTTTACAATAATGTTAAATGGAGTCAGATAAATCATTTAATAGACTATGATCATATTAATTGCATAGTCTTATCATGGGTCGCATGTGAGGTATAATGGCACCGGAGGAGATGGCTGCCGTTTTACGGGCTCCTAACCAATTGTGCTATTGTGTGTACTTTTTCGCATATTTGTAACTTATTTTGTACATACTGTTTCTGCCACCGTCTCTTATGACCGAAAAGAGCTTCTGGATATCAGGACAGCGATTACTCACCTCGTACTGGACAAAGATTTTTTCTTTAACGAGTCGGACGCAAAGGATTTTCTTCAGACACCCGACAAGGCCCAAATACCCATCATTCGCATGAGAAAGAGATGGAGATATCGGGAACATAGGTCGGGGTGCCTTGTAAGGATCCGATGGCAAGTGCGTAATCTATTGTTTGATTGGTCAATGATGGTTGGTTATGGTTTGAAAGAGTTACATCTTCAGATGTTATAAATGGAATGAAATCCCTTTGTTCTGTCTCTTATCCTGTATCCTGTTCATTGGAGAACGCTTGTATGATATTTTCTCATTTCCTAAGCTTTGTTCATGCTTTGTCTTACAAATTAACCTAGGATCTATATGCCTAGAATTAAGCTTTGTTAATATCAGTATTGCCTTGTAGCTTAAGCTTTATGCCTTGTATGTGAATCCATTCATTTTACAATGTTATTAAATAATATTTGCATTTTGCATTCGCTTCTCATGACCAGTTCTTGATCTTAGCAATGTTTCTGCCATCGTCTCTTATAACCAAAAAGAGCTTCTGGATATCAGGACAGCGATTACTCACCTCGTATTGGACGAAGATTTTTTCTTCAACGAGGCGGCCGCGAAGGATATCATACAGACACCCGACAAGGCCCAAATCCCCGTCATTCGCGTGAGGAAGAGACGGAGATATCGTGGACGTAGATCGGGGTGCCTTGTAAGGATCCGACGTCAGTCCTATAAGCCAACGTACAATCACTGGATAACCAAATAGACGAACTAAGATCACGGATATCCTACCAACGGACTAATAAAAACTGTAATATCTTATGTTTCACCGAGTCGTGGCTGAACGACGACATGGATAACATACAGCTGGCGGGATATATACTGCATCAGCAAGATAAAACAGCTGCCTCCTGTAAGACAAGGGGTGGTGGTCTGTGTATACTTGTAAACAACAGCTGGTGCACGAAATCTAATATTAAGGAAGTCTCTAGGTTTTGCTCGCCTGAGGTAGAGTATCTCATGATAAGCTGTAGAACAAACTATTTACCAAGAGAGTTGTCATCTATATTTTTCGTAGCTGTCTATTTACCACCACAAACCGATGCTGGCACTAAGACCGCACTCAATGAGCTGTATAAGGCCATTAGCAAACAGGAAAACGCTCCTAGTGGCCGGGGACTTGAATGCAGGGAATCTTACATCCATTTTACCTCATTTCTACCAGCATGTTAAATGTGCAACCAGAGGGGAAAAAAACTCTAGACCACCTTTACTCCACACACAGAGACGCGTACAAAGCTTTCCATCGCCCTCCATTTGGCAAATATGACCATAATTCTATCCTCCTGATTCCTGTTTACAAGCAAAATCTGACCCGGACGCTTATAAGAAATCCCGCTATTCCCTCCGACGAACCATCAAACAGGCAAAGCGTCAATACAGGACTAAGATTAAATCGTACTACACCGGCTCCGACACTTGTCGGATGTGGCAGGGCTTGCAAACTATTACAGACTACAAAGGGAAGCAAAGCCGCGAGCTGCCCAGTGATATGAGCCTAACAGACAAGCTAAATTACTTCTATGCTCGCTTTGAGGCAAGCAACACTGAAGCATGCATGAGAGCATCAGCTGCTCCAGACGACTGTGTGATCACGCTCTCCGTAGCCGATGTGAGTAAGACCTTTAACCAGGTCAACATTCACAAGGCCGCAGAGCCAGATGGATTACCAGGACGTGTACTCCGAGCATGCGTTGACCAACTGGCAAGTGTCTTCACTGACATTTTCAACCTATCCCTGACTGAGTCTGTAATACCAACATGTTTCAAGTAGACCATCATAGTCCCTGTGCCCAAGAACAATAAGGTAACCTGCCTAAATGACTACCAACTCGTAGCACTCACGTCTGTAGCCATGAAGTGCTTTGAAAGGCAGGTCAACACCTTAAATCCCAGAAACCCTACACCCACTCCAATTTGCATACCGCCCCAACAGATCCACAGATGATGCAATCTCTATTGCACTCCACACTGCCCTTTCCCAGCTGAACAAAAGGAACACCTACGTGAGAATGCTATTCATTGACTACAGCTCAGCGTTCAACACCATAGTGCCCTCAAAGCTCATCACTAAGCTAAGGACCCTGGGACTAAAAATCTCCCTCTGCAACTGGATCCTGGACTTCCTGGCGGACTGCCCCCAGGTGGTAAGGGTAGGTAACAACACATCTGCCACGCTGATCCTCAACATGGGGGCCCCTCAGGGGTGCATGCTCAGTCCCCTCCTGTACTCTCTGTTCACTCATGACTGCATGGCCAGGCACGACTCCAACACCATCATTAAGTTTGCCGACGACACAACAGTGTGAGGCCTGATCACCGACAACGATGAGACAGCCTATAGGGAGGAGGTCAGAGACCTGGCCGTGTGGTGCCAAGATAACAACCTCTCCCTTAACGTGATCAAAGCAAAGGAGTTGATTGTGGACTACAGGAAAAGGAGGACCGAGCACGCTCCCATTCTCATCGACGGGGCTGTAGTGGAGAAGGTTGAGAGCTTCAAGTTCCTTGGTGTCCACATCACCAACAAACTATCATGGTCCAAACACACCAAGATAGTCGTGAAGAGGGCACGACAACGCCTATTCCCCCTCAGGAGACTGAAAATATTTGGCATGGTTCCTTAGATCCTCAAAAAGTTCTACAGTTGCACTATCGATAGCATCCTGACTGGTTGCATCACTGCCTGGTATGGCAAATGTTCGGCCTCAGACCGTAAGGCACTACATAGGGTAGTGCATACGGCCCAGTACATCACTGCGCCAAGATTCCTGGAAGACCCTAAAAATTGTCAAAGACTCCAGCCACCCTAGTCATAGACTGCTCTCTCTGCTACCGCACGGCAAGCGGTACCGGAGCGCCAAGTCTAGGTCCAAAAGGCTTCTTAACTGCTTCTACCCCCAAGCCATAAGATTCCTAAACAGCAAATCAAATGGCTACCCGGACACCCCCTTTTTTACGATACTGCTACTCTCTGTTTATTATCTATGCATAGTCACTTTAACTCTACCTACATGTACATATTACCTCAATTACCTCGACTAACCTGTGCCCCCGCACATTGACTCTGTACCGGTACCCCCTGTATATAGCCTCGCTACTGTTATTTTACTGCTGCTCTTTAATTATTATTATTATTTAATTTTTTTACTTATCTATTTTTTACTTAACACTTATTTTTCTTAAAACGACAATGTTGGTTAAAGGCTTGTAAGCATTTCACTGTAAGGTCTACACGCCCAGCATATGTTCTTTTAATAAGTTGGCTATCGGTAGCTAGTTAGCAATGTAATCTCTCTTTTTACACGAGGCAGTGTTGTTCAGTACAGTATAATTTCGTGATTGATTCGGCCATATCGGGGCTTGCTAGTACCACTACAAGCCAAGCTAGCCAAGTTGAGCTAGCTTTTTTTGCTATACCCAAAATGTACTGTAGCCTAACGTTATAGCTAGCTAGCGTTAGCAGGCTAACCGAGCTAGCCTCAGTGCGTCTCATGTTTTGATGATGATGATGACAAAGAGTAAACAAATTACTAATGTGTGTTAGTGAGATGTGTCATATTCTGCATCGTGCTGCTACAGTAGGAATACAGACAGTACACAACGATTGCCCATCAAAGTCTAATAGCGTTTTTGTCATTCTCTTACAGAGTACAGCTTGGTGGCCTACAGATTATTTTTGGAGTATGTTCTACGTGGGGAGAAGCTAGGCAGAGGACACCGAATCCCCTTGCCTGCCTTGTGTTGTTGGGGCTATTTGAGCAATTTATCCCTCACATTGACAGTTTGTTGGATACAAAGAAGTTGATGACTCAGTATTATTGTTCTTCTACTGTATATGCCATACATTGCCATAACTGTTCCTGCATACTGATGTGTAAACTTACCCCGGTCTCCAGAGCAAATAAACTTTGTCTTGAATACAAGCCATGTCTTCTTATTTACTATATTGACAGACTGATCTACCGTATTATTAAATGAAAGTTCAAGTAAGATTGTAGCTAGTTACTTTCAAATACATTTCATGAATATTACAATGAATTGATGCAGACGTTGAAGTCAACACTTTATTGGTTTCTGATGCAGCTGGAATCATTTAGTCACTTGTCAGTACAACAAAACATTTTATCAAACTCCATTATATATACTGAACAAAAATATAAACGCAACTTGGAACAATTTCAAAGATTTTACTGCGTTACAGTTCATATAAGGAAATCAGTTAATTTAAATTAATTAATTAGGCCCTAATGTATGGATTTCACATGACTGGACAGGGGTGCAGCCATTGGTGGGCCTGGGAGGGCATAGGCCCACCCACTGGGGAGCCAGGCCCAGCCAATCAGATTGAGATTTTACTCACAAAAGGTATTTATTACAGACAGAAATACTCCTCAGCTTTTTGTGCGTATGGAACATTTCTGGGATTTTTTATTTCACTTTATGAAATATGTTGAGTTTCTATTTTTGTTCAGGGTACAAATGTACAAGAGCTAGCAATATCTCTACCACAATGCAGTTATGAGCATACTAGGCATTCTGTATTATACTACAACATCAGTCTAACTGAATATGGGACCACAGAACAGCGCCGGAGAAGATGGCTGCCGTTTTACAGCCCTCTAACCAATTGTACTATTATGTGTGTTTTTCCGCGTTATTTGTAATTTATTTTGTACATAATGTTTCTGCCATCGTCTCTTATAACCAAAAAGAGCTTCTGGATATCAGGACAGCGATTACTCACCTCGTATTGGACGAAGATTTTTTCTTCAACGAGGCGGCCGCGAAGGATATCATACAGACACCCGACAAGGCCCAAATCCCCGTCATTCGCGTGAGGAAGAGACGGAGATATCGTGGACGTAGATCGGGGTGCCTTGTAAGGATCCGACGGCGAGCGAGTAAACTGCCTCTTCCATCAATCCTATTAGCCAACGTTCAATCATTTGAAAATAAATTGGATAACTTAAGATTACGGTTATCCTACCAACGGGACATTAAAAACTGTAATATCTTATGTTTCACAGAGTCGTGGCTAAACGACGACATTGATATCATACAGCTAGCGGGCTATACGCTACATCGGCAGGATAGAACGGCTGACTCCGGTAAGACAAGGGGTGGCGGTCTGTGTATATTTGTAAACAACAGCTGGTGCACAAAATCAAATACTAAGGAAGTCTCAAGGTTTTGCTCGCCTGAGGTAGAGTATCTTATGATAAGCTGTAGACCACACTTTTTACCAAGAGAGTTTTCATCTATATTTTTCATAGCTGTCTATTTACCACCACAAACCAATGCTGGCATTAAGATTGCACTGAATGAGTTGTACAAGGCCATAAATCAACAGGAAAACGCTCATCCAGATGCAGCGCTCCTAGTGGCCGGGGACTTTAATGCAGGGAAACTTAAATCCGTTCTACCTAATTTCTACCAGCATGTTAAATGTGCAACCAGAGGAAAAAAACTCTAGACCACCTTTACTCCACACACAGAGACGCATACAAAGCTCTCCCTCGCCCTCCATTTGGCAAATCTGACCATAACTATATCCTCCTGATTCCTGCTTATAAGCAAAAACTAAAGCAGGAAGCACCAGTGACTCGGTTAATAAAAAAGTGGTCAGATGACACAGATGCTAAGCTACAGGACTGTTTTGCTAGCACAGACTGGAACATGTTCCAGGATTCTTCAGACAGCATTGAGGAGTACACCACATCAGTCACTGGCTTCATCAATAAGTGCATCGATGGTGTAGTCCCCACAGTGACCGTACGTACATACCCCAACCAGAAGCCATGGATTACAGGAAACATCCGCACAGAGCTAAAGGGTAGAGCTGCCGCTTTCAAGGAACGGGACTCTAACCCGGACGCTTATAAGAAATCCCGCTATGACCTCCGACGAACCATCAAACAGGCAAAGAGTCAATACAGGACTAAGATTGAATCATACTACACTGGCTCTGACGCTCGTCGGATGTGGCAGGGCTTGAAAACTATTACAGACTACAAAGGGAAGCACAGCCGCGAGCTGCCCAGTGACACAAGCCTACCAGACGAGCTAAACCACTTCTATGCTCGCTTCGAGGCAAGCAACACTGAAGCATGCATGAGAGCACCAGCTGTTCCGGATGACTATGTGATCACGCTCTCCGTAGCCGATGTGAGTAAGACTTTTAAGCAGGTCAACATTCACAAGGCCGCAGGGCTAGACGGATTACCAGGACGTGTACTCCGAGCATGTGCTGACCAACTGGCAAGTGTCTTCACTGACATTTTCAACATGTCCCTGACTGAGTCTGTAATACCAACATGTTTCAAGCAGACCACCATAGTTCCCGTGCCCAAGGACTCTAAGATAACCTGCCTAAATGACTACCGACCCGTAGCACTGACGTCTGTAGCCATGAAGTGCTTTGAAAGGCTGGTCATGGCTCACATCAACAGCATTATCCCAGAAACCCTAGACCCACTCCAATTTGCATACCGCCCCAACAGATCCACAGATGATGCAATCTCTATTGCACTCCACACTGCCCTTTCCCATCTGGACAAGAGGAACACCTACGTGAGAATGCTATTCATTGACTACAGCTCAGCATTCAACACCATAGTGCCATCTAAGCTCATCACTAAGCTAAGGATCCTGGGACTAAACACCTCCTCTGCAACTGGATCCTGGACTTCCTGACGGGCCGCCCCCAGGTGGTAAGGGTAGGTAACAACACATCTGCCACACTGATCCTCAACACGGGGGCCCCTCAGGGGTGCGTGCTCAGTCCCCTCCTGTACTCTCTGTTCACCCATGACTGCATGGCCAGGCACGACTCCAACACCATCATTAAGTTTGCCGACGACACAACAGTGGTAGGCCTGATCACCGACAACGATGAGACAGCCTATAGGGAGGAGGTCAGAGACCTGGCCGTGTGGTGCCAGGACAACAACCTCTCCCTCAATGTGACCAAGACAAATAAGATGATTGTGGACTACAGGAAAAAAAAGAGGACTGAGCACGCCCCCATTCTCATCGACGGGGCTGTAGTGGAACAGGTTGAGAGCTTCAAGTTCCTTGGTGTCCACATCACCAACAAACTATCATGGACCAAACACACCAAGACAGTCGTGAAGAGGGCACGACAAAGCCTATTCCCCCTCAGGAGACTGAAAAGATTTGGCATGGGTCCTCAGATCCTCAAAAAATTATACAGCTGCACCATCGAGAGCATCCTGACTGGTTGCATCACCGCCTGGTATGGCAACTGCTTGGCCTCCGACCGCAAGGCACTACAGAGGGTAGTGCGTACGGCCCAGTACATCACTGGGGCCAAGCTTCCTGCCATCCAGGACCTCTATACCAGGCGGTGTCAGAGGAAGGCCCTCAAAATTGTCAAAGACTCCAGCCACCCTAGTCATAGACTGTTCTCTCTGCTACCGCGACGGCAAGCGGTACCGGAGTGCCAAGTCTAGGTCCAAAAGACTTCTCAACAGCTTCTACCCCCAAGCCATAAGACTCCTGAACAGCTAATCATTGCTACCCGGACTATTTGCACTGCCCCCCCACCCCATCCTTTTTACGCTGCTGCTACTCTGTTAATTATTTATGCATAGTCACTTTAACTCTACCCACATGTACATATTACCTCAACTAACTCAACTAGCCGGTGCCCCCGCACATTGACTCTGCAACGGTACCCCCCTGTATATATAGCCTCCCTACTGTCACTTTATTTTACTTCTGCTCTTTTTTATCTCAACACTTTTTTTGTTGTTGTTTTATTTTTAAAAATAAATGCACTGTTGGTTAAGGGCTGTAAGTAAGCATTTCACTGTAATGTCTGCACCTGTTGTATTCGGCGCATGTGACCAAAAACATTTGATTTGATTTGATTTGATTTGAATATGGATGTTGTGTTGGCTGAATGTTCCAGGCAGTGTCCTGAATGTTCTTCAGCTGGTGAACCTTGTCTTGTGTTGGGCAATGACAGCTAATTTAGCAAGCTTTGGCACTGTGGCGATGTTGGCAGGGATGTTGGGTTTGGGGAGCTGTGACTCTGGCTTCTTGTAGACCACTGTCTTGTCCTTTCTGCGCTCCACAGCCAGGTGGATAAGCCTCTCCTTCTAGTGATGGGTTCTGGGCCTGTACACTTTCTTTACCACCCACTGCTTTGACCTCTTGCAGAATATGTGTTTGTTCTGCAAGTCTTCAGGAAAGACATGGAGACTGATCATGAGGATGTGTAAACATGCAATAAACCATGTTCATCGGTAAACAAAAAAGGGTACAGTAGACTGGTATGTATTTTGTTACACTCAATAATGGAGCACACCATCCCCTCCTTACTAATACCACTGCTTTTCTCCAATTTAGACTTCAATCTTTGCATAAACAATCAACTAAGCCTCCATAATACAGAGGAAACTACAGTAGAAGTTGCAGCCTACTTATAAACACACCAACTATGACAACAAGACACAGACCATGTTTTTGCCTAGCTCCAGTATATTTATTTGCTCATCATGGAGTCGTGGAAAGATTTTGCAAAAGTGACTTACTCTAGTTCCTGGTGCTGAGCTTGATGTTGCCCTTACAAAAACAGATTGCAGTTTTGAAACTGCAGTAAAAGTGCAGTAACTGCAGTCGACTGTGGTATTTTGATGCAGTAATTGCAGAATAACTGCAGTGTACTGCAGTTGAACTGCAGTTATACTGCACTCTAATTGCAGTTATACTGCAAAATTACTGCAGTAAAAAATACTGTGTTATTTTGGACGCAGTATTTGCAGCATACTGCAGTTATACTGCACTCTGACTGCAATCTTTTTTCGTAAGGGTGATGCCGCTGCAGAACACATAGGCCAGTCACGTTAGCCTCTGCGGAAGTTAGTTAGCTAGCTAGCTAACAGTTAGATATGGTCTGGTAAGCTGTAGCTAATGTAACCTAACGTAGCTAACGTTAGCTTGCAAAGTTACAAATCACATTGCCAGATAGCAGCTGGCTAATTACATTGATTTGCTTTGGAATGTCTAGCCAGCATATTATGAAAGCTAGCTAGCCAGATTTTGGTTTAGATAAACAAATATAGTTCTCTAAATAGCTAGCTAAGTTAGCTATGTTACCTCTTCTTTCTTTTCTGCTGTGCTGATGTTGGCTGTTCGGATGCCTTCCTCTTTGTTTGTAGTTGCACATCCAGCTACTGAGCACCACACATGATTAAACTTTACAGTTGTCGACACAATTTTTTTAAATGAATAGTTATTCGCAAGCTGATGTTCTATGAACAAGTGGTCCAGTGAGTAACGTTAGCTACCTTTAGATGACCATTCTCAACTGGATCCACCTCGACAGGGGTGGTACTACGTCCTGAAATCACCATGAATTCTGGATATTGTGGTTGGCTTACAACTAGGAAATGTAGATGGCCAGTGAGATGCAGAAGTGCTCATATTTGCGCGTAGAGGAAATTCTCGATTTTTATGACACATATTACATGTTAATAACATATTAATGGACATATACAGTGAAAGAGCAGCAGTGAAATTTCCCTTTAATTATCTGTCCTAGTCAAGCAAAGCAACGCACTTTCTTTCCTTTTCTTTCTCTCTTTCTCTTTCTCCCTTTCTCACTCTCTGTCACATCCCTTCCCCTTCTTTGTCTCTCTCCCCCTCTCTCTGTCTCTTCCTCTCCTTCTCCCTCTCTTTATCTCTGTGAGGACTGAGGAGAGAGTTATACATGCTGTGTGACCGACTGTACAGAGATACACATACTGTTCATACTGTTCAGCCATGCAAACACAGCGATAAGAATTGTGACTGGCTTCCTCTCGCATTAAAACCCAAATTATTGTGAATAATTTCTGTCAGACATACTAAGCCATGGTATCTATTTGCTCTCTCCGTGATGATAAGTTGATGAACTGTGTGCATCACACTATCTACAGCACATCATTTCATTTGAATAATAATACCCTGCCATGTCTGTATTTCTGGGGTGTGTTTTTTTATCAGCCCATTTAAAAATAGGGCCAGGCAGGAAGCTGTAGTCGGTGTAAGGGCTCTTGGCTAGGTACAAAAGCGCTTCCTTCTTCTCACCATTAATAACCATTTAATGAAGATGTCACAACAGACCCACTGGTGCTAGAGGAGCCTGTCAATGGGACTGTAGTGCAGCCCAGCCCCTGAAGTGACTCTTCTTATCAACTGTATGCAAGAATTTCCTCTGTGTTGTCTTAGGAATTCAGCATTCTCTGATATCTGATTGGAGGTTCACTTTACATTAATAATATCGGTCAACAACTCAGTTTTTGAATCAAAACAACTCAGATGCTTATAAAAGGGTCTTAGATTCATTGTTCTTTCTCTTATATGTTCCTGAACAAGCCATGGTTTCTTTGTTTCTCTCTGATCATGCTTAGAATAATGACTTCTAATAATTGTTAATGCTTTGTAACTTAAGCTTTACGGCTTGTATGTGAATCCGTTCATTTCACAAAGTAATTAAAAACACTTGTACTTAGAATTCCACTCAGACATTTCTTGATTGCCTATTACTGTAACTCAACTATAGCTTTCTTTCATATTGCTATTTATCTTACAGAGTCAGATAAACATTTTAATTGCTTAGTCTTATTATGAGACGCATGTGATGTATATATAATATACTGTATATACACATATCAAATATGAATGGCCACTGCAGGACTGCTTTCCATAGCACAGTTTTTTTTTGCTGGTACTGTAACGATCCCGGCAGTCTGAGTCGGGTCCTGTCTGTGGACTAGTTTTCTGCTCGTGATCTCCAGTTTCCCGAGGGTTCTGGAACGCTCCGGGGAGCTCTCTTGATTTCCGCACCTGCATCCCATCAGCAATCTGCACACCTGGTCCTGATCATCACCCTTCTTAGGCTCTGGCCTAACATCCATTCCCTGCCGGATCGTTAGCCATGAACAGTAGGTTTACCAGAGTATCAGTCTTAGAGCTTCTAGCGTTAGTTTTGTTGTTTTTGCACCTTGTTGGTTTGTTGTTTACTTACCTCCGTTTTGTTCCATCTGCAGTCACTCGTCCGGAACCTTCATCCAACCTCTGCCTGGTGGTCGGCGGCTGCCGAGCCATGATGGGATCAACCACTGCACCCCCAACAACTAATCAACGCCGCCCGCTCTGTTCCCTGGATTATTCAGCATCACTCTTGAATTTGTAAATAAACACTCACCTTCGTTTCAACTTACCTTGTCCTGGTCTGCTTCTGGGTTCTGGCTTTGTAACTCGTGACAGAACGATCCGGCCAGTAATGAACCCAGCGGACCTGGACTCTGTTCGCCATGCCATTACCCATCAGGAGAAGATGTTGGGCCATCATAGCACGGTACTACAGGAGATCGCGTTGTCAGTTCGAACCTTTCTACCGGTCTGACGGAGGTCCAGAACCAACGCAAGTTTCCGGTGGAGGATCCACTACCGGTTTCACCCATCTCGCCTGCCGCTTCTGGAGCTGTGTCCTTCCGTGAGCCCAAGGTTCCGACGCGGATAAATATGAGGGGGAGCTGGGAAGATGCCGTTCCTTCCTTATGCAGTGTGGATTAGTGTTCGATCTACAGCCCTACTCTTATGCCACAGACAAGGCTAGGATAGCCTTTATGATTGAGTTGCTGCGTGGTCGAGCGCTGGAGTGGGCTTCAGCCGTTTGGGAACGACAGGATCCCTGCATGGCTTCATACCAGGGGTTCACGGCCGAGATGAGGAAGCTCTTCGACCATTCCGTCCGAGGGAGGGACGCAGCTAGGCGCCTGTTTTCGCTTCGCCAAGGAACTCGCAGCGTGGCCGACTTCGTGATCGAGTTCAAGACGTTGGCTGTGGAGAGTGGGTGGAATGAGGAGTCTCTGCAAGCGGCCTTTTACCAGGGTCTGTCGGAGCAGCTCAAGGATGAGTTGATCTCCTATCCGGAGCCTAGTGACCTGGACAGCTTGGTAGCCTTGTCTATTCGGGTGGATAATCGAGTCCGAGAGCGAAGGAGGGAGAAGCAATGGGTTCCGTCCAACCGATCAGCTTCTCAGGTTCCAGTCGGGTCGGGGATTGGATCAGAATACGTCGATCATCGGCCACCACACAGGATTAGTGGAGAGGTTCTGTCTCCCGATTCTGAACCCATGCAAGTGGGGCGGCACGGGTTAACCAAGGAGGAGCGCCAACACAGACGTAGGACTAACTGTTGCCTCTACTGTGGCGGTTCGGGACATTACCTCGCCACTGGTTCCCGGCGGTCGTCAAACTGCGCGGCTCGCTAAAGTTGGGAGGACTTTTTAGCGAGCCAGTTTCGACCTCTCAATACCTCTGTCAGACCCCGTTTCCCGGCTACCCTTATGAACAGGAATCAGAGCTTAGCGATTAACGCTTTATCGATTCAGGTGCCGATGGAAGCTTTCTAGATGCCGAGTTGGTGGAACAGCTGGGGCTTTCCAAGGAGCAATTGCCGGAAGCCATTGAAGCTACCACTCTGGACGGCAGTAGTCTGGCACGTATCACGATGAGGACTGAACCGGTTAAGATGCTGTTGTCGGGGAATCATTCTGAGATGATTTCATTCTTCATTCTGCCGTCTTCCCATGTTCCTCTGGTCCTTGGATACCCCTGGCTGAAGGAACACAATCCCACGTTCGATTGGGTGACGGGCAAGGTAACGAGTTGGAGCCTTGATTGTCATGCTAACTGTCTCAAGACTGCCTGTCCCCATTCGGTTCCCAGTCAGGTGATTGAGGCTAAACCCCCAGATTTGTCCCTGGTTCCCGAGACATATCACGATTTGGGGGAAGTTTTCAGTAAGCAGAAGGCTCTGTCACTCCCCTCCCCACCGACCATATGATTGTGCCATCAACCTGTTCCCTGGAGCTGTCTACCCCAAGGGAAGGTTATACAGTATCTCCCGACCTGAACGTGAGGCTTTGGAGACCTACATCAAGGAGTCCCTAGCTGCTGGTCTCGTTCGTCCCTCGTCATCACCCCTGGGGGCAGGATTCTTCTTTGTGGGTAAGAAGGATGGCTCTCTTCGACCGTGTATTGATTATCGGGGGGTTGAATGACATCACGGTCAAGAACAAGTATCCCCTGCCCTTGATGAGTTCTGCCTTCGACTCCTTACAGGGTGCTACGGTGTTCACCAAGCTAGACCTACGCAATGCGTATCACATGGTCCGGATCAGAGAGGGGGACGAGTGGTTGACGGGTTTCAATACACCGATGGGTCACTTCGAGTATCAGGTGATGCCGTTTGGACTGACCAATGCTCCAGCGGTATTCCAGAGTATGGTGAACGACGTCCTGAGAGATATGATCGGTCTCTTTGTGTTTGTTTACCTGGATGACATTCTGATCTTCTCGAAGGAACCTTCCGACCACGTCCAGCATGTCCGGCAGGTTCTGCAGCGATTGTTGGAGAATCGCCTGTTCGTGAAGGCCGAGAAGTGCGAGTTTCACGCCCACACGACATCCTTTCTCGGGTACATCATCTCCAGGGGAGAGATTAGGATGGACCAGGAGAAGGTTAGAGCGGTTCTGGAATGGGCCCAGCCCGGTACGAGATTGCAGCTCCAGAGATTTTTGGGGTTTGCGAATTTCTACCGCAGATTCATCCGGGATTACAGCCGTGTGGCCGCTCCGTTAACTGCCTTGACTTCCAGTATCAGGACCTTCAAGTGGAATCCGAGGCGGATCGAGCGTTTCTGGATTTGAAGAGGCGATTCACCAACGCACCGATTCTCTCTCAACCGGACACGGCCCGTCAGTTCGTCGTTGAAGTGGACGCGTCTGATGTGGGAGTTGGCGCCATCCTGTCGCAGCGATGCTCCACGGACAGTAAACTCCATCCCTGCGCCTACTACTCTCGTCGCCTTTCGCCTGCGGAGAGGAATTACGATGTGGGTAACCGGGAGCTTCTCGCGGTGAAACTTGCCTTGGAGGAGTGGCGCCACTGGTTGGAGGGGCGGAGCAACCGTTTATTGTCTGGACTGACCACAAGAATCTTGCTTACGTGCAATCGGCTAGACGTCTCAACTCCCGTCAGGCCAGGTGGGCGTTGTTTTTCGGACGATTCAAGTTTTCCCTGACGTTCCGACCTGGATCTAAGAACGGCAAGGCGGACGCCTTGTCCCGGATGTTCTCCAAGACGGAGGAGAGTGGGTCCAAGACCGAGACAATTCTCCCCCGAACTGCGTCGTGGGAGCAGTTAGGTGGAAGATTGAGGAGGAGGTGATGGCGGCCCTTCGGACTCAGCCCGGTCCCGGTAACGGTCCACCCGGTCGGTTGTTTGTGCCTGAGTCGGTTCGTCCTGCTGTCCTCAAATGGTCCCACGCCAGCAAGATGGCTTGTCACCCTGGCGTGGCTCGGACGATGGCGTTTCTTCGCAGACGTTTTGGTGGCCTGCCATGGCCGAGGATACTCGGGGTTTTGTTGCTGCCTGTCCAGTGTGTGCGCAGAATAAGAGTACCAATCGGCCCAGCTCTGGACTACTTCACCCCCCTTCCTATTCCCCGGCGACCATGGTCGCATCTGGCCCTGGACTTCGTCACTGGGTTGCCCGCTTCTGAGGGGAACACGGTCGTTCTGACTATCGTGGACAGATTCAGCAAGTTCGCCCACTTTGTGCCAATTGCCAAGCTTCCCTCTGCCTCGGAGACGTCCGAGATCCTGGTTAGGGAGGTTTTCAGGGTCCACGGTTTGCCCAGTGATATCGTTTCCGACCGTGGCCCTCAGTTTACCTCGGCTGTCTGGAAGTCCTTCTGTTTGGCCATTGGAGCTACAGTCAGGCTCACATCTGGTTTTCACCCCCAATCCAATGGTCAGGCGGAGAGAGCCAACCAGAGGATGGAATCCACGCTACGCTGCCTGGTCTCTTCCAACCCCACCTCCTGGGTCTCTCAGTTGCCTTGGGTTGAGTATGCCCACAATACTCTCCCTACATCTGCCACTGGGATGTCTCCCTTCCAGTGCCTGTATGGCTACCAACCTCCCTTGTTCCCTTCTCAGGAGAAGGAGCTCTCAGTGCCCTCTGTTCAGGCCCATATTCGTCGTTGCCACCGGACCTGGCATCGGGCCAGAAAGGCACTCCTTAGAGTTTCGGACCGGTATCAGCTCCAGGCGAATCGTCGCCGGATCCCCGCTCCCACCTATACCATCGGAGATAGGGTCTGGTTGGCCACACGGGATCTTCCGTTACGGACTGAGTCTAGGAAGTTGTTACCGAGTTCATTGGTCCGTTTGTGGTGGAGAAGGTGATCAATCCAGTGGCAGTTCGACTCAAACTACCGAGGACGCTCAGAGTCCATCCCACCTTTCATGTCTCCTGCCTCAAGCCTGTTTTCCTCAGTCCTCTGTTGCCTCCTCCGCCTCCTCCTCCTCCTCCTCGGATGATCGGAGGTGGTCCTGCCTACACGGTGCGACGCATCATGGATTCCAGACGGCGGGGCCGGGGTTTCCAGTATCTCGTGGACTGGGAGGGGTATGGTCCTGAAGAGAGGAGTTGGATTCCGCGGCGACAGATCCTAGATGCTGACCTCATCCGTGACTTCTACCGCCTCCATCCTGGCGCTCCGGGAGTCCCGCCCGGTGGCGTTTGCCGGAGGGGGGTACTGTAACGATCCCGGCAGTCTGAGTCGGGTCCTGTCTGTGGACTAGTTTTCTGCTCGTGATCTCCAGTTTCCCGAGGGTTCTGGAACGCTCCGGGGAGCTCTCTTGATTTCCGCACCTGCATCCCATCAGCAATCTGCACACCTGGTCCTGATCATCACCCTTCTTAGGCTCTGGCCTAACATCCATTCCCTGCCGGATCGTTAGCCATGAACAGTAGGTTTACCAGAGTATCAGTCTTAGAGCTTCTAGCGTTAGTTTTGTTGTTTTTGCACCTTGTTGGTTTGTTGTTTACTTACCTCCGTTTTGTTCCATCTGCAGTCACTCGTCCGGAACCTTCATCCAACCTCTGCCTGGTGGTCGGCGGCTGCCGAGCCATGATGGGATCAACCACTGCACCCCCAACAACTAATCAACGCCGCCCGCTCTGTTCCCTGGATTATTCAGCATCACTCTTGAATTTGTAAATAAACACTCACCTTCGTTTCAACTTACCTTGTCCTGGTCTGCTTCTGGGTTCTGGCTTTGTAACTCGTGACAGGTACGCTCTATGTAGCAACACACACACACACGCAGTATACAGTGGGGGAAAAAAGTATTTAGTCAGCCACCAATTGTGCAAGTTCTCCAATTTAAAAAGATGAGAGAGGCCTGTAATTTTCATCATAGGTACACGTCAACTATGACAGACAAATTGTGAGAAAAAAAAATCAGAAAATCACATTGTAGGATTTTTTATGAATTTATTTGCAAATTATGGTGGAAAATAAGTATTTGGTCACCTACAAACAAGCAAGATTTCTGGCTCTCACAGACCTGTAACTTCTTCTTTAAGAGGCTCCTCTGTCCTCCACTCGTTACCTGTATTAATGGCACCTGTTTGAACTTGTTATCAGTATAAAAGACACCTGTCCACAACCTCAAACAGTCACACTCCAAACTCCACTATGGCCAAGACCAAAGAGCTGTCAAAGGACACCAGAAACAAAATTGTAGACCTGCACCAGGCTGGGAAGACTGAATCTGCAATAGGTAAGCAGCTTGGTTTGAAGAAATCAACTGTGGTAGCAATTATTAGGAAATGGAAGACATACAAGACCACTGATAATCTCCCCTCGATCTGGGGCTCCACGCAAGATCTCACCCCGTGGGGTCAAAATGATCACAAGAACGGTGAGCAAAAATCCCAGAACCACACGGGGGGACCTAGTGAATGACCTGCAGAGAGCTGGGACCAAAGTAACAAAGCCTACCATCAGTAACACACTACGCCGCCAGGGACTCAAATCCTGCAGTGCCAGACGTGTCCCCCTGCTTAAGCCAGTACATGTCCAGGCCCGTCTGAAGTTTGCTAGAGTGCATTTGGATGATCCAGAAGAGGATTGGGAGAATGTCATATGGTCAGATGAAACCAAAATAAAACTTTTTGGTAAAAACTCAACTCGTCGTGTTTGGAGGACAAAAGAATGCTGAGTTGCATCCAAAGAACACCATACCTACTGTGAATCATGGGGGGTGGAAACATCATGCTTTGGGCTGTTTTTCTGCAAAGGGACCAGGACGACTGATCCGTGTAAAGGAAAGAATGAATGGGGCCATGTATCGTGAGATTTTGAGTGAAAACCTCCTTCCATCAGCAAGGGCATTGAAGATGAAACGTGGCTGGGTCTTTCAGCATGACAATGATCCCAAACACACCGCCCGGGCAACGAAGGAGTGGCTTCGTAAGAAGCATTTCAAGGTCCTGGAGTGGCCTAGCCAGTCTCCAGATCTCAACGCCATAGAAAATCTTTGGAGGGAGTTGAAAGTCTGTGTTGCCCAGCGACAGCCCCAAAGCATCACTGCTCTAGAGGAGATCTGCATGGAGGAATGGGCCAAAATACCAGCAACAGTGTGTGAAAACCTTGTGAAGACTTACAGAAAACGTTTGACCTGTGTCATTGCCAACAAACGGTATATAACAAAGTATTGAGAAACTTTTGTTATTGACCAAATACTTATTTTCCACCATAATTTGCAAATAAATTCATAAAAAATCCTGCAATGTGATTTTCTGGAGAAAGAAAATCTCATTTTGTCTGTCATAGTTGACGTGTACCTATGATGAAAATTACAGGCCTCTCTCATCTTTTTAAGTGGGAGAACATGCACAATTGGTGGCTGACTAAATACTTTTTTCCCCACTGTACGTGCGCACGTACATACACACAGAAATACACAGTACACATGCATACACACTCATACACCCACACATGAACCTATACACGTTTCAAATATTCACACACACACACACGTTATCACACCTCAGTGAATTCCCCACCTGTCCCTGACCGGGGACTGTGCTGTCATGGCTGTAGCAGTGGGTAAACTTAAGGGGGATAGTGCTGAGATTGTAAGTCTTTAGGAACAGCCCAGGAGGAAAAACAGACACTTCATTATAAATGAGCTCATTGTTCTAAATACCCCCTGCAGAACACTCTCCTCTGCTGCTACAGTGTAGCTCACTATAAACACACATTCTTATGCACTACGCTCTGAGAATCCTCTGTCTCTGTGTTCACAATAGGAATACAAAACATATAGTATATTTCCATATGGTTTATGGAAGGGATGGTCAAAAGGGATGCCCAAACCATTAACACAATAATCTGTTTACTCAATAGGAACAGCTGCTATCAACCTATCTGCATGTGTACTGTACATGTAATGCATGTGTACTGTAGTTGAAAAGATGACCAACTTTAAATTGAAAGGTCTTTGATCCCAAGTACATTTCCAAACTTGTTGCACAGATGTAAAACAGTTGCATAATGCTACTGTACTATATGATGTGAAGCTCTTGAGCCCCGGCTGTCTGGCTTGTCTTTGATGTGAGTCTGAGTGACATCCCCTTAAATGTACACTGGTGTGGGCAGAGCAGCTCAACACCTTGCTCTCTCCCAGCCTTTAGAAGAAGAAAGAGGGAGAGGGATGTCTTGTTGTCTGCTGAGTTCTGACAAGGGGACTGAAGTAGTGTGTGTACATGGAGCAACAGTCCCCTAAGATCTGGGAGACCTGCAAAATAAGCAGGGTTACTTTCTAAATGTAATCCAGTACAGTTTCTAGTTACCTGTCCAAAATTGTAATCAGTAATGTCACTTTTGGATTACCCAAACTCAGTAACGTAATCTGATTACTTTCCCCTTGCGAGGCGCAGGTTAGTGTTTTTCCATCATGAACCTTGTTCTGTAGGTAGCTCTGCAGAGTGGTCTCCTGGACTCCCTCCTGGTCTCTCCTCTGGTCTCTCTCCTGGTCTCTCCTCTGGTCTCCCTCCGGGTCTCTATACTGGTCTCTCTCCTAGTCTCTCCTCTGGTCTCCCTCCGGGTCTCTTTACTGGTCTCTCTTGTGGTCTCTCCTCTGGTCTCCCTCCGGGTCTCTTTACTGGTCTCTCTCCTGGTCTCTCCTCTGGTCTCCCTCCGGGTCTCTTTACTGGTCTCTCTCCTGGTCTCTCCTCCGGTCTCCCTCCAGGTCTCTTTACTGGTCTCTCTCCTGGTCTCTCCTCTGGTCTCCCTCCGGGTCTCTTTACTGGTCTCTCTCCTGGTCTCTCCTCTGGTCTTCTTCCGGGTCTCTTTACTGGTCTCCCTCCTGCCACTGTGTTATCTTGTTGACACATCCAGCAGACCCTGACAGCACCTGCATTGGAAAGGCTTATCATACATTAGTGGTGTGTAGCAGTCCAGCATCCCCACATCACTCAAGAGATCAGTCTCTCTCTCTCTTCCTCTCCTTCTCTCCTTCCTTCCTTTCTCTCTCTTTTCTTCTTTCTCTTTTACTCTCTTTATTTCCTTATTTTTCGCTCTCTCTCTCTTACTCAATCTTTCTCTTTTTCTTTATTCTCTCTCTTCTTTCTCTTGCACACACCCACACCCACAAACACACAAACAGTTTGAATGAGGGACCTATCGCCCCATTAAACAGACTGAATGTAATACAAGTGCCACAGAATCACAGTGATGGAGATAAATTCACACCTTAGAGGGTTTTTCTCTGCAAATTAAATCCAGAACACATATCAAGTTAAGACACTACAAAGAGAGAGAGTTTTCCACCATTCCTCGCAGAATAAGGTTTGCTGTTAAAGAGAAATATAATATCATTTCTATGGTAGACTGATATCTTCACTCTCTAAAATCCATAGATAACTTTTACACTTTTCAACTTTTTGCTTCAACAAGCAGTTATAGAGAGGAGGAATAATCTGTTCGCTTATCAAGTTCACATCACTGCACCTCCAGTCACCTTGTCTTATTCTCTTGCTGGTCCATGTCCTCAAGACTGAAGATAATCCACATTGATTTACCGCTACGCTTGATGTTCTAAGGCCATATACTGGCTGCCTGCTTCCATCTCTGTCACTATCCACTGTCTGCTTTATGGAATCATATTTTTTCTAGAATCTATGAGATATTTTGACCAAGAGGTGACCTGTGTTAAATTAAATGGCAGGACATACAAACACATGAAAAATCTAATAATTACGGTGTCCCTTTTTCACATTTCTGTTCAGTGTTGATATTCATTACAATATAGCACAATACAGATTCACATAAATATTTGCACACAGAGCTTAGCGTAAACACAGAAAATGTGCAGGTATGAACATCGTACAGCTAATCATTAATTCTTAATACAAATGCTGAATATGTGAGGTGAAAATGTAACAAATAAGGTGAGGTGAGAACTGAGAATAAAATACATTCACAGTCTGTATTTCAGTTCCATTCACAATTATTGTTATTCTCACCTTATTCTCACCTTCCACAAAGTAAGTGGGGAAGAACGAACGAGACAAAGCACGTGCGCGGGTGTGTATTAGTATTTTGTATTTTATTAAGATCCCCATTAGCTGTTGCTGAAGCAGCAACTACTCTTCCTGGGGTCCACACAAAACATGACATAATATAGAACATTAATAGACAAGAACAGCTCAAGGACTGAACTACAGTGGGAAGAAAAAGTATGTGAACCCTTTGGAATTACCTGGATTTCTGCATAAATTGGTCATAAAATTTGATCAAACACAGTCTGCTTAAACTAATAACAAACAAACAATTATACGTTTTCATGTCTTTATTGAACACACCGTGTAAACATTCACAGTGCAGGCTGGGAAAAGTATGTGAACCCTTGGATTTAATAACTGGTTGACCCTCCTTTGGCAGCAATAACCTCAACCAAACGTTTTCTGTAGTTGCGGATCAGACCTGCACAACGGTCAGGAGGAATTTTGGACCATTCTTCTTTACAAAACTATTTCAGTTCAGCAATATTTTTGGGATGTCTGGTGTGAACCGCTCTCTTGAGGTCATGCCACAGCATCTCAATCGGGTTGAGGTCAGGACTTTGACTGGGCCACTCCAGAAAGCGTATTTTCTTTCTCCACACATAGTGTTGTGTGTTCCTTCCAAACAACTCAACTTTAGTTTCATCTGTCCACAGATTCACATCAGGCAATGCTTCTTGTGAATAGCAAACTAACATTTTGTGAGTGTTTTTTATAGGGCAGGGCAGCTCTAACCAACATCTCCAATCTCGTCTCATTGATTGGACTCCAGGTTAGCTGACTCCTGACTCCAATTAGCTTTTAGAGAAGTCATTAGCCTAGTGGTTCACATACTTTTTCCAACCTACGCTGTGAATGTTTAAATTATGTATTCAATATAGACAAGAAAAATATAATAATTTGTGTGTTATTAGTTTAAGCACACTGTGTTTGTCTATTGTTGTGACTTAGATGAAGATCAGATCAAATATTTTGACCAATTCATGCAGAAAAACAGGTAATTCCAAAGGGTTCACATACTTTTTCTTGACACTGTACATACAGTTGAAGTCGCAAGTTTACATACACCTCAGCCAAATACATTTAAACTCAGTTTTTCACAATTCCTGACATTTAATCCTAGTAAAAATTCCCTGTCTTACGTCAGTTAGGATCACCACTTTATTTTAAGAATGTGAAATGTCAGAATAATAGTAGAGAGAATGATTTATTTCAGCTTTTATTCCTTTCATCACATTCCCAGTGGATCAGAAGTTTACATACAATCAATTAGTATTTGGTAGCATTGCCTTTAAATTGTTTAACTGGGTCAAACGTTTCGGGTAGCATTCCACAAGCTTCCCACAATAAGTTGGGTGAATTTTGGCCCATTCTTCCTGACAGAGCTGGTGTAACTGAGTCAGGTTTGTAGGCCTCCTTGCTCGCACATGCTTTTTCAGTTCTGCCCACACATTTTCTATAGGATTGAGGTCAGGGCTTTGTGATGGCCACTCCAATACCTTGACTTTGTTGTCCTTAAGCCATTTTGCCACAACTTTGGAAGTATGCTTAGGGTCATTGTCCATTTGGAAGAACCATTTGCGACCAAGCTTTAACTTCCTGATTGATGTCTTGAGATGTTGCATCAATATATCCACATAATTTTCCTTCCTCATGATGCCATCTATTTTGTGAAGTGCACCAGTATCTCCTGCAGCAAAGCACCCCCACAGCATGATGCTGCCACCCCCGTTCTTCACGGTTGGGATGGTGTTCTTCGGCTTGCAAGCGTTCCCCTTTTTCCTCCAAACATAACGATGGTCATTATGGCCAAACAGTTCTATTTTTGTTTCATCAGACCAGAGGACATTTCTCCAAAAAGTACGATCTTTGTCCCCATGTGCAGTTGCAAACCGTAGTCTGGCTTTTTTTATGGTGGTTTTGGAATAGTGGCTTCTTCCTTTCTGAGCGGCCTTTCAGGTTATGTCGATATAGGACTCGTTTTACTGTGGATATAGATACTTTTGTACCTGTTTCCTCCAGAATCTTTACAAGGTCCTTTGCTGTTGTTCTGGGATTGATTTGCACTTTTCGCACCAAAGTACGTTCATCTCTAGGAGACAGAACGCGTCTCCTTCCTGAGCGGTATGACGGCTGCGTGGTCCCATGGTGTTTATACTTGGTGTTTATTGTTTGTACAGATGAACGTGGTACCTTCAGGCGTTTGGAAATTGTTCCCAAGGATGAACCAGACTTGTGGAGGTCTACAATTGTTTTTCTGAGGTCTTGGCTGATTTCTATTGAATTTCGCATGATGTAAAGCAAAGAGGCACTGAGTTTGAAAGTAGGCCTTGAAACACATCCACAGATACACCTCCAATTGACTCAAATGATGTCAATTAGCCTATCAGAAGCTTCTAAAGCCATGACATAATTTTCTGGAATTTTCCAAGCTGTTTAAAGGCACAGTCAACTTAGTGTATGTAAACGTCTGACCCACTGGAATTGTGATACAGTGAATTATAAGTGAAATAATCTGTCTGTAAACAATTGTTGGAAAAATTACTTGTGTCATGCACAAAGTAGATGTCCTAACCAACTTGCCAAAACTATAGTTTGTTAACAAGAAATGTGTGGAGTGGTTGAAAAACGAGTTTTAATGACTCCAACCTAAGTTTATGTAAACTTCCGACTTGAACTGTACATTTAAAATAAGAACAATATAACAAAAAAAAGGTCCTACTGACAGTTACACACATTACTGACAGTTACACACACATCAGTACATGTACATACTGTATGCCTAAGAGTCAGATAGGGGAGAGGCGCTTTGCTGTGAGGTTGTGCTATTTTTGTATTTTTTTTTAAGCAATTGTTGATGTTTGCTTGAGTAATTTGAGATGGGAGTTCCATGCAATCATGGCTCTATATAATATTGTCTGTTGACTTGAATTCGTTCTGGATTTGGGGACTGTGAAGAGACCCCTGATGGCATGTCTGGTGGGGTTAGTATGTCTGTCAGAGTTATATGTAAGTTGATTATACAGACAATTTGGAATTTTCAACACAATAATATTTCTCATAATTTTGTTGTTGTTGATGCAGTCAATATCTCCTCTACTTTGAGCCAAGAGTGACTGACATGCATACTGTTGACATTAGCCTCTGTGTGCATTGAAGGGCAAGACATGCTGCTCTGTTCTGGGCCAGCTGCAGATTTCTTTGCAGCACTTGTGTGTTTGTGTTGAAGGGGGATGAGGGGGTCTGAATGTGTACGTTTGTGTGTGGGGCGGGTACTCTTTGATCTCAAGGATTAGCTGTGCCTGACTCTGATCCTTCCTTCAAGCACACACGCACGTACACACACACACTGAGTCTTCCTACTCTCTGACAGAACAGCCTTCAAAGCCCCTTTCATAATGGGCCCAGTAGGACCCTGGCCATTTTTCCGTCTGGACGAGCAAAAAAAAATACAGGTCAGACCTGAGTTAAAAGGCCAACTGTCACTGTGGACTGCTCTGGCATCTGTACACAAAGTCTGACAAAATAAAGTATTTGATTTTATTCAGCATCACGTAGAGAAAGAACATCAATGTGGGAATAATAATTATTTCATATCCTAAATTCTTCATTTAATTAGGTGCTGATTGCTACCCTAGCTTACACAACGTTCGGCTGGAGAATTGTCAATAACAGAAATCAGTTGGAACATTATATTTGCCACTGCTAATAGCCCGAGCATGATCTGCCAGAATTGAAGAATTCACTTATATAAAACTCAAAAAAGTTGGCAAGTGCTGAGCTGAAAAATTGAAAATTAATTATAGGCAAATGTGGAGAGCAATCATTGGCAAGTTGTTAATGGTCATTTATTGCTCCGGCTCTCTCGTTTTCAAAGTGGTGAAGGGGGAGGGGGTTCTTGCATGCTGCTTTCTTACATAAAAAAAAGCAATAATTATAATGCATTTATTCTGGCCTTTCCTTCGCTGAACTATAATCACATTAAAATCTGTATCAGAAACGGTTTGCACAAAAGCATTATTTCCCCCTTTGAAGTATTTAATGTTGTTTCTTTCTTGATGTTATTTTTCATCCACCTGAGCAACTTCAAGTCTTACAAACAAGTTAATAAATCTTGTTGCTAGAAACCTGTTTGTATCACTTCCAATGTCAGCGATGCGGACAGGTTAGATAGAGGAGAGTCCCTAGCCAACTGCGCAGGCTTACCCCTTAGTGATGCTACTGTAGTCCTGTGAAGCTCAGTTGGTAGAGCATGGCGTTTGCAACGCCAGGGTTGTGGGTTCGATTCCCACAGGGGACCAGTATGAAAATGTATGCACTCACTAACTGTAAGTCGCTCTGGATAAGAGCGTCTGCTAAATGACTAAAATGTAAAATGTAGTCACATCTACACGCACGTTAGACATGAGTTCCAATAGTTGTAAAAATCTTTCAAATGCTTTGAGCATTTGCTCTAGTCTACCTGGACTGCCAGATGGGTGATTTTTGGCATTATTCTATTGCTCCATTAAGCCAGATTAAATACAGCAGGGATTTTGGCCCACTCCTCCATACAGACCTTCTCCAGATCCTTCAGGTTTCAGGGCTGTCGCTGGGCAATACAGACTTTCAGCTCCCTCCAAAGATTTTCTATTGGGTTCAGGTCTGGAGACTGGCTAGGCCACTCCAGGACCTTGAGATGCTTCTTACGGAGCCACTCCTTAGTTGCCCTGGCTGTGTGTTTCGGTCGTTGTCATGCTGGAAGACCCAGCCACGACCCATCTTTAATGCTCTTACTGAGGGAAGGAGGTTGTTGGCCAAGATCTTGCGATACATGGCCCCATCCATCCTCCCCTCAATACGGTGCAGTTGTCCTGTCCCCTTTGCAGAAAATCATCCCCAAAGAATGATGTTTCCACCTCCATGCTTCACGGTTGGGATGGTGTTCTTGGGGTTGTACTCATCCTTCTTCTTCCTCCAAACACGGCGAGTGGAGTTTAGACCAAAAAGCTCTATTTCTGTCTCATCAGACCACATGACCTTCTCCCATTCCTCCTCTGGATCATCCAGATGGTCATTGGTAAACTTCAGACGGGCCTGGACATGCGCTGGCTTGAGCAGGGGGACCTTGCATGCGCTGCAGGATTTTAATCCATGACGGCGTAGTGTGTTACTAATGGTTTTCTTTGAGACTGTGGTCCCAGCTCTCTTCAGGTCATTGACCAGGTCCTGCCGTGTAGTTCTGGGCTGATCCCTCACCTTCCTCATGATCATTGATGCCCCACAAGGTGAGATCTTGCATGGAGCCCCAGACCGAGGTTGATTAACCGTCATCTTGAACTTCTTCCATTTTCTAATAATTGCGCCAACAGTTGTTGCCTTCTCACCAAGCTGCTTGCCTATTGTCCTGTAGCCCATCCTAGCCTTGTGCAGGTCTACAATTTTATCCCTGATGTCCTTCCACAGCTCTCTGGTCTTGGCCATTGTGGAGAGGTTGGAGTCTGTTTGATTGAGTGTGTGGACAGGTGTCTTTTATACAGGTAACGAGTTCAAACAGGTGCAGTTAATACAGGTAATGAGTGGAGAACAGGAGGGCTTCTTAAAGAAAAACTAACAGGTCTGTGAGAGCCGGAATTCTTACTGGTTGGTAGGTGATCAAATACTTATGTCATGCAATAAAATGCAAATTAATTACTTAAAAACCATACGATGTGATTTTCTGGATTTTTGTTTTAGATTCTGTCTCGCAGAGTTGAAGTGTACCTATGATAAAAATTACAGACCACTACATGCTTTGTAAGTAGGAAAACCTGCAAAATTGGCAGTGTATCAAATACTCCCCACTGTATATATATATACACACACACATACACACACCACTACAGTAGCACAGCCTGGGAGAATACATTACTGTCTACTCTGTGATTATGACTCCATCCAGACCTCTATTCCTCTCTTCCTGCTGCACAGTGTTTCATGTAGCTCCAGGTGCCGGTGGGACTGGCGCCTGTTGAAAAGTGGCTCCCGTCTCCTCTGTCCAGCTGGAGCCTTTGGCATGCAAGGGCCTGGGGAGGGGGGCAGGCAGGGCCTGAGGAGGGGAGGGGTAGAGGGACCAGGGGGGCCCAACACAAGCAGGGCCTGACGCCCAGGGCTCCTGACTCCCTTTGAAACAACTGGCAGCTCCCTTGGCTCCACCGACTGCCCGTGGCATGAAACATAAAGTGTTAGCCCCATCTATGTTTAACTGTTTCCATCCACCTGCACGTTTTCTCCACCAACCCCATTCCCTGTTGAGCCTCAACTCATCTCAGCGTCAGAGATCCATCATAGCTGTGGGGCGGGATGGCATCCATGGTGCCTCCTGCATACTCTGTTAACACCTCATCCACAGTCTCTGTGACCCTGAGCCATGTTGACGCAGTGTATAGTGATTACAATGTCACACCCTGGCCAAGATGGGCTGTTACTAAAATGGCTCAACTACCAGACTACGCCAGTTCCTGTTTAATGAGGGGAACACCTCAACCAGTACATAAGAATCACAGGTTAGTGACAGACCACCTATTGAGCGGGTCAATGGAGCAGACAAAGCTTTATCAAAAATATAAATGTTTATTACAAAGATCTTTTCAGTTACAAGACTAAAACCAACTGGCAATTTTCATTTAGCTTTACCAGCATAAATAGCAACAATCATTACATACCCGGATGGTAACTTGTGCACTACTCAAGACAATTATAATACCTAGGACTACAATCGCGTTACTGTCACTTTAAGAGCAGTACATAATTTCATACATAATTTAATAATCATAACAATCTACCTGGCGAAGCCACCATTACTGCGAGTATGGGGGAGCACGGGGTGTGACGCTTTGAGGAAAAACTACATTTACATTACATTTGACATTTTAGTCATTTAGCAGACTACAAAAAGCAACTACAAAAACAATAAACGATAGCCGACAACCCTGAATGCAGGGTGAACCATGTTTAGGACTGACAGCACTATGAACTAGGTCCAACCAGAGCTCCGCATCTCAGACCTTTGACCTTTGTAGTTTGGACCGACAACTTGCATCTTGTACTCCAGCGCCACGGACACGCTCCTACTCCCCGCACTGCCCTAACAGAGGTGCTCGAGCCCGAACACAGGTTATAAAGGTGGCACCGGGCGTAAACTGCAATGAAAGAGAGAGCGTAGTTAGGGGATGCTCCAATCACAGGAGGCGGGTTGTTAAAAAGTTCATACAATTAAGCACAGCAAATCTCCAAGTCACAGGCAATCAATTAAGGGCAATCGTTTGTGAGAACATGCAAAGAACAGTGAGAATTAAATTCATAGAAGAGCTAAAGACACACGCCCCCACGCACACCACAAACAGAACTGTGCATACGTACGCACCCACACAAAAGCATGCATGCACATTCACCACTCACACTCCTTCTTTATCGTGACAAGATCTGATCATGACTTACTCCCACATGACTTCCTACACAACCAGCTCACACAATGATATCCATTCAGCTACTTGTTCATGGCACCGTGTGTATGAGTACCATATTGTCAAACCATTTCCATGTGTAAATCGTTTGCTTACAGTTCTGTTGAGGATACAGAACACAAAATGGACAATATGGACAAGAAATCAACATCTGGGACAACGCCTTAGCAATGCATTAGTTGTATAACTGAAGCCTTCCATCTGTCCGACTGTCATGTGGCTGCTGTCTGTCTGTCCTGTAGCCAGAAGAGGAGTCTCAGTCTGTGTTTGGCACGTCTGACTCTTCACCTTCTCAGGGGCAATCACCCGGGTAGGAGAGAGTGATGTTGCCAGAAAGCGATTAACCTCCAAAGTCTGGACAAATTGAAGCTCTGTGGTCTCCTCAATCCTCAATCCAGCTGGAGCTTCTTCTGATTGCACTCTCTCTCCTTTTCCCTCTCTCTCTCTCCTTCTCCCTCTCGCCCTCTCTCTCTCTCTCTCTCTCTCTCTCGCTCTCTCTCTCTCTCTCCTGCCCTCTCTCTCTCCCGCTCTCCCGCTCTCTCTCTCTATTTCCCTCTCCCCATCTCTCTTTCTCTCACTATGTGACACTGTGGGTCTGATGACCACAGGATGGATATCCACACACACAGACAGACTGAGACAGTGTCTCCTATTTCGGTTGTCAGTGGCATTGGACTGCACCAGGGAGTTTGACTGGCTCAGCTATGATATTACTGTAAATTGTTGGGGTCTTGGCCCTGTAGCGATGGCTCTGCCACAGGCTAATATTACAGTAAACACTGCAGGCTGCCCTGGTGACCACAGAAACTGGAGCAGACTCACTGATTCCCACACAGCACAGCACAGCCATTCCTCAGACATCAGACAAGTAATCTGTTTCAACTTAAATCTAAAGGTTAGATATTCTGTATGTGGTTTGATTAATAGTTCAAATATTAAAGCACATAATGGACTTAATCCAAATTAAAAAACACAAACATAGCTTGAAGTTCTGCATAAATCATTAATTAAGGTTTGCAACGTGTATACTGGTGAAAAATCATTGTACATATTTCATTGTAACTCAATATACTGGGTATGAATTCATGCATTTCTAAACTACATGACTGTAACTGAATTTTTTTTTTACTTGTTCACCAGGTTTGCATCACACAAAAAGCAGCATATTAAATGTAACCAATTTAATTAATTCCAAGAGAAATACACATTGAACCTCGCATGGAGCGCTCTCTATGTTTTGACCATGTTCCCTGATCCCAGCTTTTGGTAGTTTTACAGTGTTACAGTTTTACATGTCATGATATTAGCTTTCCTGCTCTAATTTATCAACATGGATCTCCTCTTTCTCACCGAAGCTCCAGATTAAAGTCGACTGTAAATCAGATCCAAGTCGCTAGCTGCCTCGCTCGCTGAGGAGGAGGAAATCCAATCTGGCCACAAATCTCGGTGTCTGTTAATGTGACTGCACTGCTAAGGATGATGGGAAACGCGGTCCAGGAAATGGGATTCTGGTCGCTGCCTTCTGCCTTCTTCAGGTGCTCAGTCTGTGGTGGCGAGTTACAACAGTGATCTCTGGCCTAGAAATTGACATTTTAATTCCATTAATGCCAAACTGTCCTGCAGGGTGCATCTGCTGCTCCTACTGATTGTTATTGGCCTTTAAATTATGTGTCAGACCAGCCTGGGCTAACGGTCGCTAGGTCGCAGCCAAAGGCATCAAATCTGATTACACTAAAGGGGACAAGACAACTTCCCTGTATACTTCTTGCCTTTGCGCTTTCTTCCCTTTTTTTATATACTTTTGTCCTCCCTTGTTTTCTGGGTGCTACCTGAAAACACTTGAACTTCAATTAGACCATTCCAATAACCTCCCTTGTTTGCTGGGAGCTACCTGAAAACACTTCAACTTCAATTAGCCCATTTCAATAACCAACCATATAGGTATCAAGGTCTGTATGGTGATCCACAAGCTTCACCATTAAACCTTACATTTTAATGATCAAGTTCCATTTCAATGCTCAAATTAATTAGCTCTCATTAAACTCTCTGCCCTTTACAGAGCACCTTATCTGTCTGTGTGTGTGTGTGTGTGTGTGTGTGTATACATGTGTGTGTGTGTGTATGCGTGCGTGCGTGCGCGCGCACGCGTGTGTATGCATGTGTGTATGTGTATGTTCACCCAGACTCAGGCTTCAACCAGCAGGCGTCCATGCTAAATATGACATGTTTATAAAACAATAATAAACACCAAAGGAACAAGGCAAGCAAACACAAATAAGAAGATCAAAAGGCTAATGCCACACGCTGTGTCTGACATTTTAACTACATAGAAAACAACCCAATGTGATCCTACACACCATGCCGTGTCACTAAATAAACCAATAGAGGGGTATAGGGCACTGTAGGGGGCTGTATTAACTACGACATTTGGTCAACAACCACTAATGCTTCAGGGCAAGAAGCTTTTATTTTTTCTCGGTTGTTGATTTGACCAAAACTCTTCTGTCCTTTCTCCTCATATTTAACATGTAAACCTGTACGACAGGCTGCGAGACAAACAATAAACAACTTGGCTTAGAAATAGTCTGTCCAGAAATGTTTTATATTGTGTGGATATTTCAAGCTACATAGAAACACAACTTGACAACTAGCTCTGTCTGACATTTGTAATACTATATATTTAACATCCTAGTCCAAATGCAGCATTAGGCCTACAAGCCAGTCATGATGGCTAAACATGAACTGTATGTGTCAGCAGGTTTCTAAAATGTGTCTCATTGGCTGTCAAAGGGAGAGAACATTCAAAATGGTTATACTATGTACAGTATGTGACATTGTGACATGCATACATACTGCATGTCCTACTGGGACTGCAGGGATGAGATCATGAGACTGAGAAACAATATCCTCTAATTCAGTCCTAAGGTAAAAATATACCTCTCTCTTTCTCTCCCCCTCTCTCTCTCTCCCATCACACCCCCTCTCCATCACTCTCTCTTCCCCTCCTCTTCCTCTCTCTCTTTCCAATCCTCTTATATCTTTCGCTCTCTCCCCCCACCCCCCTCTTTCCCAATGTTTATCCAGTTATCCCATCTAAGCCTGACCTTGGTGGGGATGTGTCCGACCTCTAGATCCATGCATCATTCAAAGGAAAGGAGAGATTCATGAGCCATGCAAGTTGCATGAATGAATCATGACTATAACAGAGTGTCCAATCAGGTTATGAGTGACACGTCTCAATCCCCAAGGCTAGATTAAAAACAAGCCTAGTTCCCCTTTGCAGTGTCCAATTGCAACCATACTAATCTAGTATCTCTTCCATACTGAAACCATGTTTTTAGTCGGTCGGATGGAATGGAATGGTGGGGTATTCTCTGACTCTCACCTTTAAGTGATGCTACCACAGCTCAGCACTCTCTAGGTTTCATGATGCTTCTACATTCTAATGCAGTGTTTCCCAACTCCAGTCTTCCAGTACCCCCAACAGCACATATTGTTGTTGTAGCCCCGGACTTGTTAATCATCAAGCCCTCAATGAGTTGAATCAGGTGAGTTTGTTTGGGGCTACAACAACAATGTGTGCTGTTGGGGGTACTGGAGTTGGGAAACACTGTTCTAATGGAATGTGCAGAGTTTTCTCTCATTCCATTCATCATTAATGTATAGAGAGACACATCATATACCATATAAGCGCTTGTAATGAGGCTACGCTCACCTATATATTCATATAACCTGCTCCGGTGTCTATACAGTACATGCTAAGGGCACAAACAGTATCGGGGAAAAACATGTTGTTGTGCCAATTTTGAAACTACATTGAGATTGCCACTTTCCCCTGAGAGCAGGACAGGTTTAAAGGTGTCTTTAGAGGTGTGAGACAGAACAGGAGGTATGAGAGGAGAGGCTACTGTACGTTTGGGTAGAAAGATGGAGTAGGCAGGCGGAGGGGGGAACGAAGTAAATGATTACTTTAATAGAGCTGGGAGAGAGATTTCTCAGAAAGATGAAGAGATGGAATTCTCCACCAGACATTGATAACTGCAATATGTGTGTGAGAGTCTATGTTCCCAAGTGCCTAAGAGGGAAGGGAAAATCACATCCATTCTTCCATTTCATCCATCTTTAGGCTTCTGTGTGATTTCATAATACGTTTTCCCCCCTCTCCTCTCCTGTAGGTAATATGGCCTCCCTGGTGGCTGCTGAAACCACATGGTGTGTCTCTGAGGCCTTCATAGTTAGAGGAAGGAGAAAATCTCATTTTCAGGCTATGGCGGAAGTCTGTATAGCGGGAATCCACTGTATCATAAATGATCAACCGAGATACTATTCTGTTCATTCTGAAACTAAAGGAATGGTTCTTGTTCATTCTGGAATAAATAATGGGTTCTTTATTCTCTCTCGCTTTCTCTCTCTCATTATTTCCGGTGTCAAGGATCCATGTGAGGGAGACAAAGACCTTTTGTTTTTGACAAATTATCAATAACTGAGTCTCATTGTGCCAACATCCAGCACTTGGACAAATGTCAAATTAACCACATTTTGCAGTCAGATAGGAGCTTTATGTTTCACGTTGTACAGTGAATACTCTTCAAAGCTTTCACCATTATTATTTCCTTTTTCTCTATCTAAAAATTTAAAGGTAAGGCTTTACTTTTGAAAAGTCTTTGTTACTGTGATAGTCTGAACTCTAAATCAATATTCCAGTCCTAATTCTCTTCAGCTAGGCAGAATGTTTGAAATGGTTTTTGGGAGTGGGGCTATTCCTTTTTGAGTCTCCATCATAGATTTTTTTTTTAAAGATGACCTCTTGTGCTCAGCTTGGGCAGCTCTTTCCAACTGTGACAGTTCATTGACTGGTAAAATGGAATGGGACAGGACTTGAATGCAGGATTAAAACCAAGTTCTTCCTACTTGTGTCACCTCAGAAGAATTCAACCATGGTGTGCGGACTGTCTAGCTTTATGGAGTAGGACTTTTAAAACAAACAAAGTCATGACTGTTCTGATAGAAATGTAATTATTAATCTGTCTCACTCAATCTCTTTGAGCGTCTTAACAATACGATATAGACTTAACTATCCATTGTGTCCCCTTTCACTTTTTGTCCTCCACTAAATCTAGTCATATATGGTTGCAGACATAAAGCGAGCCGATACAACTTTATGCTGTAAGTCTCCGTTGGAAAGCCATTTCCACACCACCACAGGGTTGACTACTAAGCCTTCAGCCCAAAAATTGCAGTGTCCCCTCTGGGATGAAAACTAATTCTGCAGGACTCAGGTGCACACACACGCACACATACATAAGCATTACATGCACTCGCACACACACACACGTGCATAACACACACACACTGTGATCGAACCAAAACATACATGAAATCTAGTTATGCCATGCTAGGCCGTCTACTAAGGCTTAACTGTGATAATTCAATCTTGTCTGTGTGTACTATGCGTTCACATGTTATTTTTGTTATGGATATCTGTATGAATGAAATAGTATATTGAGGGCATTATGATGTAAAGGGATTTGTGGGAGCTAGACACCACTGTGAATGCCCCCTTGCAAATGTGAAAATGATTACATTTTCCACTCAGATATACAGTATCTCATGTATGCAATATAAGAGAGAGAGAGAGAGAGAGAGAGAGAGAGAGAGAGAGAGAGAGAGAGAGAGAGAGAGAGAGAGAGAGAGAGAGAGAGAGAGAGGGGAAACTGAGCGAGGGAGAGAGAGCGAGAGAGAGAGAGAGAGAGGGGGAGAGGGAAACGGAGCGAGAGATAGAGAGAGGGAAACGGAGCGAGAGAGAGAGAGAGGGAAACGGAGCGAGGGAGAGAGAGAGGGAAACGGAGCGAGGGAGAGAGAGCGAGAGAGAGCGAGAGAGAGAGAGAGGGGGAGAGGGAAACGGAGCGAGAGAGAGGGAAATGGAGCAAGGGAGAGAGAGAGGGAAACAGAGTGAGAGATAGAGAGAGGGAAACGGAGCGAGGGAGAGAGAGCGAGAGAGAGCGAGGGAGAGAGAGAGGGAAACGGAGCGAGGGAGAGAGAGAGGGAAACGGAGCGAGAGATAGAGAGAGGGAAACGGAGCGAGGGATAGAGAGAGGGAAACGGAGCGAGGGAGAGAGAGAGGGAAACGGAGCGAGGGAGAGAGAGAGGGAAACGGAGCGAGGGATAGAGAGAGGGAAACGAAGTGAGGGAGAGAGAGAGGGAAACGGAGCGAGGGATAGAGAGAGGGAAACGGAGCGAAGGAGAGAGAGGGAAACAGAGCGAGGGAGAGAGAGAGGGAAACGGAGCAAGGGAGAGAGAGAGGGAAACGGAGCAAGGGAGAGAGAGAGGGAAACGGAGCGAGGGATAGAGAGAGGGAAACGGAGCGAGGGAGAGAGAGAGGGAAACGGAGCGAGGGAGAGAGAGAGGGAGGGAAACGGAGCGAGGGAGAGAGGCAGAAGAAAAAGTAAGTAAAGAATAATGACAATAATCATTTTAACTGAATTTGTCCGCACTGTGAAAATCTCTACCTATGTTTTCACTTCCACCATCCCTGCCTTCCCACTTTCCACCGCTCCACCATGGCTAGATACATTCTCACCACTTTTACGTTTTAATCCCAGCAGTTTGATTTGATTTGATTGTATTTATTTGTCTATTTAAAACACAATTCAGCCACACAAGTCGCTACACTACATTTCAAATCATTAAAGATAGGTAGATTGTTCCATTGTGCCTGTATTTTGTTGTCGCTATCCAGCGCAACTGTGTACGACGGAATAAACTCTGTATTCTGTGATTTACCCTCCTGCGCCTGACTCCTTCTAATCACACTCATCACAAAAAGGTTTTACAATTTCCCATAGTGGTCCTCTGTGATGGGATTGGCTAAACACAGGAGGTCAGGAAGGCTCTGATACTGCAGAAAGAACCCTCCCTCATCCTCCTAGGCTTTCTGTTGTCTGGCAGTTTGTATGTGTCTGTTTTTCCATTTAGTTTCCTCTCCTTCTGAACACACCCTGTTTCTAATCACTACGTTTTGGTTTTAGGGAAGTCTGTGGTGATTTGAAGCTTTTTGAATTTCAACTTCTATCTCTCAAAACTGTAAGATTATAAGGAAATACAATGTAGTTTTTTTTAATGAAAGTCCTCCAGAATCTGACTAGCAATTAGTGGGTTCTCCGGTGTTACTAATTAAGTCTTTGGCTTCATAATTGTGCAGAAAAAGGAAATGATACATTTTTGGAGGTACGTTAACTGGTTCCATAACCCTCTGACCAATTAGACTGATTGATACAAAAGAGGGAGGTCCCAGTAGGTCGTGCATCTTTTACTGTTCTTCATCCCTCTCGTCCTCCTCCCCTCTCCTCCCCACAGCGGAACGATTGAAGTGATTGAAAGGGAGAAGAAAAGAAAAACGAGTGCTGCACCTCTTCCTCTGAGAACTTAATCAGGGAAATCTAAAAGAGGAGCGTTTGATGTGAGAACAAAAAGACCTGACTTTGTTCTTGATACTTTTATGTTTCCCATAGTTATAAAGACACACAAAGGCGGTGTCTCGCTCTGTTCACTGAGGATCTTGGCATGGTTTCCTATGGTGAAGAAAGCAGGCAGCTATGGAACAATGTTTGGGTCATTGCGCGTTTAAAAAAAAGATACATGTCAAATAACACTATTTGATGCGTCAAATAAGTTTGTTGACCAATCAGGACCTGCACGTCACATAATAATTTAACATATTCATTATTTTACAAAGTAATTACACACTGATTACACTATCACTCGTATTTCATATGTCACAGCGATTCACCGATGCGTATGCTATGATGCTGGTAAAATTTTGTTTTGCACACTTGCCGCTGCCGCATGAGACAGACACACATTTCCCCAAGCTCTGTGGAACAAACAACTGTGTTGATTAGCTAGCTAACTATTTAGCTAGGTGTCATCATCTAAAATACCCCTAATTTATAAAACAATATTTGTATTTACTTGATGATGGTCAGACCCGGTCCGGTCAAGCCACACAAGCCAGATAGAGCTAGATGCTTATAGCGTTAGCTTGGGGCAACAGGGCTAGTTAGCTAGTTATTTTCATGAACTAAAGTTCTATTTCAATAACAGAACAACAAGTGGCTGCCTAGCTAATACTAATACAAGGATTCCTAAATCATTCCTAAGAATATTGAGAATGATTGTATCTTATGATAAGCTGTAGACCACACTATTTACCAAGACAGTTTTCATCTATATTTTTCATTGCTGTCTATTTACCACCAAAAACCAATGCTGGCATTAAGATTGCACTGAATGAGCTGTATAAGGCCATAAGTCAACTGGAAAACGCTCATCCAGAGGCAGCGCTCCTAGTGGCCGGGGACTTTAATGCAGGGAAACTTAAATCAGTTCTACCAAATTTCTACCAGCATGTGAAATGTGCAACCAGAGGAAAAAAAACTCTAGACCACCTTTACTCCACACACAGAGACGCATACAAAGCTCTCCCTCGCCCTCCATTTGGCAAATCTGACCATAACTCTATCCTCCTGATTCCTGCTTATAAGCAAAAACCAAAGCAGGAAGCACCAGTGACTCGGTTAATAAAAAAGTGGTCAGATGACGCAGATGCTAAGCTACAGGACTGTTTTGCTAGCACAGACTGGAACATGTTCCGGGATTCTTCAGATAGCATTGAGGAGTACACCACATCAGTCACTGGCTTCATCAATAAGTGCATCGATGATGTCGTCCCCACAGTGACCGTACGTACATATCTCAACCAGAAGCCATGGATTACAGGCAACATCCGCACTGAGCTAAAGGGTAGAGCTGCCGCTTTCAAGGAGCGGGACTCTAACCCGGACGCTTATAATAAATCCCGCTATGCCCTCCGACGAACCATCAAACAGGCAAAGAGTCAATACAGGACTAAGATTGAATCGTACTACACCGGCTCTGACGCTCGTCGGATGTGGCAGGGCTTGAAAACTATTACAGACTACAAAGGGAAGCACAGCCGCGAGCTGCCCAATGACACAAGACTTCCAGACGAGCTAAACCACTTCTATGCTCGCTTCGAGGCAAGCAACATTGAAGCATGCATGAGAGCACCAGCTGTTCTGGATGACTATGTGATCACGCTCTCCGTAGCCGATGTGAGTAAGACTTTTAAGCAGGTCAACATTCACAAGGCCGCAGGGCCAGACGAATTACCAGGACGTGTACTCCGAGCATGTGCTTACCAACTGGCAAGTGTCTTCACTGACATTTTCAACATGTCCCTGACTGAGTCTGTAATACCAACATGTTTCAAACAGACCACCATAGTCCCCGTGCCCAAGGACTCTAAGATAACCTGCCTAAATGACTACCGACCCGTAGCACTGACGTCTGTAGCCATGAAGTGCTTTGAAAGGCTGGTCATGGCTCAAATCAACACCATTATCCCAGAAACCCTAGACCCACTCCAATTTGCATACCGCCCCAACAGATCCACAGATGATGCAATCTCTATTGCACTCCACACTGCCCTTTCCCACCTGGACAAGAGGAACACCTACGTGAGAATGCTATTCATTGACTACAGCTCAGCATTCAACACCATAGTGCCCTCAAAGCTCATCACTAAGCTAAGGATCGTGGGACTAAACACCTCCCTCTGCAACTGGATCCTGGACTTCCTGACGGGCCGCCCCCAGGTGTTAAGGGTAGGTAACAACACATCTGCCACACTGATCCTCAACACGGGGGCCACTCAGGGGTGCGTGCTCAGTCCCTTCCTGTACTCCCTGTTCACCCATGACTGCATGGCCAGGCACGACTCCAACACCATCATTAAGTTTGCCGACGACACAACAGTGGTAGGCCTGATCACCGACAACGATGAGACAGCCTATAGGGAGGAGGTCAGAGACCTGGCCATGTGGTGCCAGGATAACAACCTCTCCCTCAACGTGACCAAGACAAAGGAGATGATTGTGGACTACAGGAAAAAAAAGAGGACTGAGCACGCCCCCATTCTCATCGACGGGGCAGTAGTTGAACAGGTTGAGAGCTTCAAGTTCCTTGGTGTCCACATCACCAACAAACTATCATGGACCAAACACACCAAGACAGTCGTGAAGAGGGCACGACAAAGCCTATTCCCCCTCAGGAGACTGAAAATATTTGGCATGGGTCCTCAGATCAGGTACCGGAGTGCCAAGTCTAGGTCCAAAAGACTTCTCAACAGCTTCTACCCCCAAGCCATAAGACTCCGAAACAGCTAATCATGGCTACCCGGACTATTTGCACTCTACCCACATGTACATATTACTTCAACTACCTCAACTAGCCGGTGCCCCCGCACATTGACTCTGCACCGGTACCCCCCTGTATATATAGCCTCCCTACTGTTATTTTTATTTTACTTCTGCTCTTTTTTTCTCAACACTTTTTTGTTTTATTCGACTTTTTTATTAAAAATAAATGCACTGTTGGTTAAGGGCTGTAAGTAAGCATTTCACTGTAATGTCTGCACCTGTTGTATTCGGCGCATGTGGCCAATAAAATGTGATTTGATTTGATTTGATTTGACTGTAGTTTCTGGTCATTGTTTTCAGGCTGGTTGCATTGGTGCTAGCTAGGTACCAAGCTAGTAGGGGAGAATGTTGGACTACCTAGCTAACATTTTTGATCCTGCTCGTTTGATCCTGATCTTATTTCAAATGCTTATGCAGACGTTTTCCCATTCGGTCAAACAAATAATGGCAACGTGGTAATGTAGACACGTCGTGGCCGGTGTGTGTGCTTGTTTGAATACTTTTTTTTTTACAGCTTTGACATTGCTACTGACCGTAGTGATGGCCCTTGGCTTGCGCATTCAAATTCAGCTCAGACAACATTCTATAAGGCCCTGATTCCGACCCGAGTTAAGAGTGTAATGGAACCTTATTCCCTTTTTATGCATTTTTTTTCTCTATGAGTATTCTGACCTTAAGCATGATAATAGTTATCCATCGGGGTGGAGATCTAAGAAATGAAGGTGTGGCAGAAGTGTGTCTACAGATAAGCCGCATTCTGACCTTGACTTAATTCCCTCATAATTCCACCACCTTGATGCGTGAGGAAACCATGAATAAGGTCGAGCGAACCTGTCGGTTCCAAGTGGAAGAAGCATCTACTTTTTTTTTTGCGATAGAAATAACAGCATTCTCCATGCACTGTAATTTATAAATGGTAAGAGCTATTGATAAGAGCTACGTTAATGAGTAATACGTTTGGAGAAGGGGTTTGTAAATACACATAGCAATTGTTTTAGATTCTTTTTACTTATGATCCCTAGAGATTAATGTGAAACCAGCCATATGGAAGCAAACTGAAAATCACATCAACATGACATGTATTGCGGCCCCTTTTCCACAGTGAAATAGGCTATAAATAGCTGTGCCGTTATTCAGAATTCCAAGCTATAGCTACTCCATCTTAAACCTGGAGCTTGGCGCACGTTTCATGACGACTGGACCGTTGTCATACAGTTCCATGATTAGTGAGAATTAGGTTAGATTTATAAAACTATTGTTCAACCCCTATTGTACACTTTTTTCCACCTTCCAATATTTAATGGATTGAACATGAATATGACAACTTTCAGGATGGATCAAACAACTGTATTTTTCATTCATCAATATATTTTGCGCGTAAAGGCTCTCCTAACCGTTTTTTTAAATGATTCATACATACTTTCCTAATCCTAAAATGTGCCTAAGTAATCTACAACATCAGAGTATTTTTAAATCTACCAGTTGGTGCTGAAACAGAGATGAAGATGCATAGATTACATTCTTTAATTGATCTCTATTTTCGGAACCCGTTCTCTCAATGTATTCTAGTCTGTCGACAAAATTCTAATTAAAGGTACACCGTATTTAAAGGGAAGGCTTAAGATAAATGTACTGAAAACCATATTGAATGAAAACTCCACTAGAAAATCTGTTGGCCAGCAAGTGGGAGAGTTTTCATTGGTTGAATTACATTTATTAAGCGTGCGCAAGGGAACCACTCCTGCAAAGCCCATTACACATCTTCATAAGGTAAGTCTAAATACCAACTACTGAGAAGCGCGTAGGAAAGGCGTGTGTAAGAAAGGAGTCATTTCCTAAATCAGAATCGGGCCCTAATAGAATAATGCTGTTTGACCTGTATAATTTTTGACACGCAAAGACCCAAACGGTGTTCCATAGGCAGCATCTTCCCTGATACAACAATAGTGTTGATGTTTCTCTTCTCCACCTCCTCTCTCTTTCTTATTTATCAATCACTTTGTCTTTCTTTATTATCTGGCTTATTACATCTGGGATGGATGAGGTGCGCTCTCCACCCACTCTCTCTATTGTTGCTGATAGAAGAACTAGGCCTAGTCTTTTTCTGTGAAGAGTGATCACAGCCCAGTTACTGCAATCATCTGTTCAGAGTCAGACAGAACATTGTGTTCAGAGTCTATAGTATACAGACACAACAGGCCTGGCACAGAGACTAGACGGCCTGTCTGTCCTTCTGGCACAGAGACTAGACGGCCTGTCTGTCCTTCTGGCACAGAGACTAGACGGCCTGTCCGTCCTTCTGGCACAGAGACTAGATGGCCTGTCTGTCCTTCTGGCACAGAGACTAGACGGCCTGTCTGTCCTTCTTCACTGTTACAGCCTGAAGTTCTGCAATGTGACACTAAGGACAAGTCCATGAGTCATGAAAGACGAAGACAGTATATTCGATGAGTTTGCTATGTTGCCCATCTCACTAAAGAAGGATATGGGTAAGGTCCGCACTCAGGTATTTGCAGTGGAAAAAAGTAAAGTTTATTATTTTCAGGACAAGTGTTTCATTTTGCAGGGTTTCATCAGTGTCCATTTCATCTAAAAACACAGAGTGCATTTTAGATTAAGCTATCTATTTGAATAACAAATAATTAATATTAATGCCTCCTCCAATTTAAAATACCCTTGCATGTTGAACTGATTATGTATTTACTAGCAGACCAATATAATATATCCTTAGCCAGAAAAAACAGAAAGATTCTCAAGATTCTAGGCGAGTGTCTCATAGAAGAAGAAGAAGATTTGTTTTTGTTATCTAGTCATGGAAGATGCATGAGGCCAGACATTCCTACACATGGCAAACACTCGACCATCATTACAACACTCATCATGATTTGTTTCCCCTGGAATAGGTTTTCATATAATTATGAATTAGATGTCTATCATGTTTCCCCTGTGGGATCGGCCCATATGTACGTCCTGCCACCATGAGATATTATTTACAGCATATAAAGGGGATACCGGGTGAACTGGCTGACGCTCCCATTGATTTTCAGCTCTGCTGTGAGAGCAGGGTGTTTGCTTGCATAAAGACACTTAAGACACTTAACATTAATCCGGCCATGCGTCTGGGAGTGAGTGTTCATTTTTCAGTGCCAGGCAGAGGTTCCCAGGCGCTGCTTTGACTGGCGTGGGCCGGGCGCATGCATGCAGCGACTCACTCACTCAATCCTTTTCACAAATCAGAAAACACATCTTACTCTTTGTCAAAAAGGAGGCGACCTGTCTGGCTGTCTGGCTGTCTGAATTCGGAGGGGCGTAACAAGTTTCCAGTCTAATCTAGGGATATATCTTTAATACTGTGGGAGAAGCAGCCATTCGGATTAAAAGTGAATATCCAATCATTTGATATTCCCCCGTCTTATAATTATTCTGAAGTGTTTTCAGTGTCCCTACGACCCCACCTTACCTTTTATGTCGTCATATTCTACATATCATCATGACAGAGGAGTAGCAAAAACAGTTATCCTATCCAAACGCTATCAATTTGATTGAGTTGGTGAATAGGAGCAGCTTGAAGCATTGGGGTAGAAAAATATAGGAAAATACATCAGAGGAAGGACACAGACCATTACACAGCTGCAGTCAATACAGCTAGCAGCTAGCTAGAGAAACAATGCAGAGTGGTCTGACTTCACTGCCTGCAGTTACTACTCCACTGTGTTAACACAGAGAGATAACAACATCAAGAACTAAGCCTGAATCTAGTGGTCTGCTCTACTGGGGATGACAAATCATCTCCCCTATTTCTTCACTGCATGGTCTACATAAGCACAGAAAACCAACGGAGGGTCAAAACCCCTACATTTTTCAGTCATAATGAACTGCTGTTTCCCAGGGGACCCAGGCAGAGAAGGGGAGAGAAGGAGATGGGGAGAGAGGCAGAGAGGGGGAGGTAGAGGAGGAGATATGGAAGAGGAGGAGAGCCCCCACTGAGGAGCTCCTTCGTGGTCATACCAGGTTAATGGATGCCCCAGGCTGCAGGTACCACTGCTTCATACTCACAAACTGGTGGTAGCCCTTTTTCAGCCAGATATTCGGCAGATATTCAGATATTCTCATCTCTCCACATTATAGTGAAAGTAGTATGTCTCAGACACTCCCATTCAGAATGATGGTGATGAGCATCTATCTCTGTGTGTATTGATTGGATGATTACCAAGTCTTTAGGGCATCCATAACTAGGAAAACAGAGGGATCCGATTGGCAATCAATGGAAAGGGGGAGGAGTGACCTTAGTAAACCTTTGGTGCTACAGTGGAAAAACCTGGCAGAGAGTAAAGGGGAAGAGGATACCTAGTCAGTTGCACAACTGAATGCATTCAACCAAAATGTGTCTTTTGCATTTAACCCAACCCCTCTGAATCAGAGAGGTGCGGGGGTCATCATCGGCGCACGGGGAACAGTTGTTGGAGGTTAAGTGCCTTGCTCAAGAGCAGAACAGCAGATTTTTCCACCTTGCCGGCTCAGGATTTGAACCAGCAATCTTTCGGTTACTGGCCCAACACTCTTAATCGCTAGGCTAGCGTTTGTGTGGATGGAAATGGTGTTAATTGTTTCCATGAGACCCCAGATTGAGTCAACAGATCATGGTAAACCAGATAATGGTGTGTAAACACACACATAAACAGCATTTGAACTGTTGGCAACTTTACATAAACAAACAATTTGTGTAGCAGTGAGGAAAATAATGGATACACATTAGTGTTGGAGAGTATTCAGTCTGTCGCTGAACAACAGAACAGACTGCCCTGTTTTAGTTTTAGTCAGAGAGGATGTAATGTTCTCTCGCTCTGTCCCTCTCTCCCTCTCTCCCTTCTCTATCTCTCTGAAAGCCAGACAGATGTTTTCTAAAGAGCAAGATTTCCATCTGTGTATTTTACCCCACATTATTTTCTGGGTTATTGCCTCTGCCCTCTCTCTATCATTCTGTCTCTCTTAGTCTCCTAAAGGAGATTCTGCAACTCAACTTCTTCAACTCCTGACCACAAAAAACAGAAACACGCACAAAACATGCACGTATGTAAACGTACTGACTTATACACTCTCCCTTGTGGGGTAATTATGTAAGCCCTTATCCTTGCCTGCACTACTTATATATTAAAAGTGAGTGTTGGGTGGAAACTAGAAACTTCTATACTGTAGAAGTAAAGCAATTTGAGTACCTAAAACTTGAAAGGTCAGTTTTCTTAAGAGAAAGTTCTAGAGCTTAGTGTGTCTGTGTGAAGTGTGAACCATTGTAACTAGTGTTTATAAACTGTTCTTGTGGTGAGTATTTATCAGATTTACGGATAAACTGCTTTCTGTGGTCTGAGAATATTTAATTGATGAACGAATCCATGAAACGCATCCCTTACATTCAATGCAGCAATGAGATCTGTCCTAAATCCATATAGGATAGTAAGGCTAAATGTGAGCTATTCTTTACTAGCACAAATCCCTGTACCCTATTTCAAAGGAACATTGTATAGCTACCTCACTCCTTTGCTTGTGTAATCTGTTGTTTTGTGTATGAAAAACATGCAGTATTATTTTTCTGTGATGGATGTATAGAGACAAACCCTGCAAAGTCTCCAGAGACAAGATAAGGAAGGAAAATCGAAGGCAGAGCTAACAGTCTTAACTGATGAGCTGTTCGGGTCCGGTTAAGTCACTCAACAAACTCTGTCATACATAAGAAGATCATGTTTCATGGAGAAGTGGAGTTAAAAAAAATTCTGGCTGTTCTTCAGTTTGTTTTGACAGTAACTTGAACCTGTCTCATAGTAGATGGGAATGACTGTACAGGCAGTACATGTGTTGCTGTGGGGTCGTATGCTACATGAGTGAGTAGCACTTCCTGGTGATAAGGAACAAAATAATATCTCAAATGTGTATTTTCTCAGTTGATGATTTGTCCCTCAATCTTCTCTCACAAATTGTCAATTGAAGACTCAACCCAAAGACAAACATTAAACGTTCTCTTCCTACATCAAGACTGCTCTAAAGACCCCCAATGAAATCCAAAAACCCTCAGAGATATGACTACAGCCCCTTATGCGGCTATAACTGACTGCAGACTCTCTATCTTTGTAGTTTTCGTGTCAGAGAATCACTCTAGTTACACAAGTCTGGTGTAAGGGAATCCCCAACAGTAACTATAAAACTGGTTTGAGACTTGAAAATTACAACACAAAACGTTCAGTATCAGGGACCCAAAACTGGAGCAAAACACTCCAGGCACAACATCCTGATTCAGCTGACAATGGCATTCAAATTCAATAACAGAACCTTTAGAGTGAAAATTACTTTAGCAATGCAGACTGAACCGCAGGAGATCAATACCACCAAAGATCAGAGAAACCAAAATAGGGCAAAAAACTTGTCATCTTTGCACCATGGCAAAACTCATCACCTCTCCAGGCCTGAGCTCTAAAGGTGTTAGAATGATCACCAAGTAATTTGGGGTAACAAAGCATTCTCAACTCATTTGGGATAACAACAAATAAGTAGAAAATAGAAAGGAGATCTCTCAATTCAATTTCAATTTAAGGGCTTTATTGGCATGGGAAACGTGTGTTAACATTGCCAAAGCAAGTGAAGTAGATAGTAAACAAAAGTGAAATAAACTCTCTCTCTCTCTCTCTCTCTCTCTCTCTCTCTCTCTCTCTCTCTCTCTCTCTCTCTCTCTCTCTCTGAGAGTAGTGCTTTGCTCCCCCCCCCCTTTTCATCTTGAATCAATGTTTGCTTTTGCATCGGCATGAATAATGCATGGCTTAGGAAACTAGCTTAAAGCCGCTCTGTAAATATTTAGTGGTGCGTTCTGTTACCTGCAGTCTGACCTGATGCAATTCCTTCACTTCAATTAAATGCAATCGATGTCTCTTGTCTCACGTAAACTACTTCCTCTTCTCATTTCCTCTAAAGGCTTATGTCTTAACATGAATAAAAGCTGACAACAAACAGAGTCCTGGTTTGAGGGAGGTCCCTTATAAATTCCACTGTTTACAGCCATGAAATGTTTTGGAGCATAATTAGAGTGTGTGTCTTTCTTTCTTTTTTGTATAGATGTGCTGACTAACTTCTCCGTTAGTCAGCACATCTACAAAAGAAATGTGGGTGTGCGTCAGCTTATGCCTTTTACTAGACAACGCTATCATAAATCATTTTTTTTGCGTATTATAATGATACATCTGCATTTCTGTATTCATTTGCACATCCTACTGTATTGTGGTAGATTCCTCCTCACACCCACAGGCTAGTGCCCTACAACAAAACCATTGCCTTGCTAGGAATCAGGGTCTTGCAGATGGAGCTGAGGACCTTACATTACAAACCTATCAGACTCGCACTTCACAGCAATAACACTCAATAACTCAATCACACACTCCATTTTTTATCTCAGAACAAATCAAAGGTCAGTGTTTCTTGGTATTCTATCTTCCTCTCCATCTCTCTCCTTCTCTCTCCCTTTCTCTCTCTCTCTCTCTCTCTCTCTCTCTCTCTCTCTCTTTTCTCTCCCTTCCTCTCTACCTCCCTCCCTCTCTCCCATTGTATAAAGGACCAGAGTCCTCTGGACACAGCATTTACTCCTCATGCACTGCTGCAGCTTTTATTTGTCCCCCTACAAAGAGAAACACACCAGTCCTATATCACAGGCTCCATGGCTGGGATCAATGGGCAAGCATTGTGTGGAGACACAGACAAATCAATGCAGCCAGCCGCCCCAGACAAGACCTGCGTGTGGATCGAGGAATAAATCTAGCAGGCGTGATGAATGTAGGAGTTGTTCGGGGCCGGTTAAGTCACTCAACAAACTGTCATAAATCAGAAGAACACGTTTCATGGAGAAGTGAAGTAGATTTTTTGTAGGTTGTTCTTCAGTTTGTTTTGACAGTAATTTGAACCTGTCTCATAGTAGATGGGAATGAATGTACAGGCAGTACATGTGTTGCTGTGGGGGCATTTGCTACATGAGTGAGTAGCATTTCCTGGTGATAATGAACAAAACACAGAATTAGCACGCTTGCTGTTCTGAAGCTTTCTTTTTCATGATATTTCCAAGCCTAGCCCTGGCCTCCAAATTTCAGTTATTTTTAGGATAAATTCATAACCAGGCTGGTGTAATGTCAGCAGAGCGAGTACAGTAGTTAACCTTCTGAGGTCCAGAGGACAGTGCCATCTGTGCAGGCAGGCTACGGCCCAGTCTGGGGCAGGGTTGAGGGGTTGGGGCTAAGCTAGGCTGGGCTGGGCAGGGTTGAGGGGTTGGAGCTGGTGCTAGGGCCAGACGACCTTCAATGCTGTTTTTAGAAGCAAAGGGCCATTTCCATTTGTTCTTTGTCATTGTTGTTATTTATTCTTCAGTGGAAAGATGGATGCACTTCTCATCTAATACAAGAAAGATATACATTTTTAAAGCCCATGAACCTCCCTTTGAAATAGGGAAAATCCACAAAATGGATGAAAGAAAGGGTACTCTAACCCCGACCGGCAGCTCTCTCTCCTATGGCTCCAGGTACTGAATTAATAAGCAGTTCAAAGAGTCCTGAAATAGCTGAGGAGCTGAGGAGAGACCAAATTGGCCAAGTCAGAAGTCAGAGGACAACACATTCCTACTGAGTAGTGGAGAAACACCACTATAGCTCCAGAATCATAAGGGTTGGCCTGTCAGAATACAAAACAACCGACAGGAAGAAAAGCAAAATACCATCATCCTCTACTGCCATGCACCATCTGCAATCTCAAAGAGACACTATATGATCACAATCAGTTGAACTGTAACCAGTAACGGCAGTGGTGTAAAGTAAATAAGTAAAATACTTTAAAGTGTTTTTTGGGGTATCTGTACTTTACTTAAGTATTTACAGTGCCTTCAGAAAGTATTCATACTTATTCCACATTTTGTGTACAGCCTACATTCAAAGTTGATTAAAAAAATTTTTTTCACTTATCTACACACAATACCACTTAATGACAAAGTGAAAACACATTTTTAGAAATTTTTGCACATTTATTTAAAATGAAATACAGAAATATCTAATTCACTCAGAGTCAATACATGTTAGAATCACCTTTGGCAGCGATTACACTGTGAGTCTTTCTGGGTAAATCTCTAAGAGCTTTGCACACCTGGATTGTACAATATTTGCACATTATTACTTAAATAAATCTTCAAGCTCTGTCAAGTTAGTTGTTGATCATTGCTAGACAGCCATTTTCAAGTGTTGCAATAGATTTTCAAGCCGATTTAAGTCAAAACTGTAACTAGGCCACTCAGGAACATTCAATGTAATCTTGGTAAGCAACTCCAGTGTATATTTGGCCTTGTGTTTTAGGTTATTGTCCTGCTGGAAGGTGAATTTGTCTCCCAGTGTCTGTTGGAAAGCAGACTGAACCAGGTTTTCGTCTAGGATTTTGCCTGTGCTTAGATCTACTCCGTTTCTTTTTATTAAATAAATTAACTCCTTAGTCCTTGCCGATGACAAACACACCCATAACATGATGCAGCCACCACCATGATTGAAAATAGTGATGTGTTGTGTTGGATTTAACCCAAGCACAACGCTTTGCATTCTGGATATAAAGTTCATTTCTTTGCTACATGTTTTATAGTTTTACTTTAGTGCCTTATTGCAAACAGGATGCAATAAAAAATATTCCAAAACTGTTTGTAAGAAGGCACTAAAGTAATACTGCAAAAAATGAGGCAAAGCAATTCACTTTATATCCTGAATACAAAGTGTTACATTTGGTGCAAATCCAATACAACACATTACTGAGTACCACTCTCCATAGTGGTGGCTGCATCATGTTGTGGGTATGCTTGTAATTGTTAATGACTGGGGAATTTTTCAGGATAAAAAAAAAACAGAATGGAGCTAAGCACAAGCAAAATCCTAGAGGAAAACCTGTTTCAGTCTGCTATCCACCAGACACTAGGAGATGAATTCACCTTTCAGCAGGACAATAAACTAAAACACAAGGCCAAATCTACACTGGAGTTGCTTACCAAGAAGACAGTGAATGTTCCTGAGTTACAGTATTGACTTAAATCTACTTGAAAATCTATGGCAAGAGCTGAAAATGGTTGTCTAGCAATGATCAACAACCAATTTGTGGGCAATCCAGGTGTGGAAAGCTCTTAGAGACTTACCCAGAAAGACTAACAGCTGTAATCACTGCCAAAGGCGCTTCTACAAAGTATTGACTCAGGGGTGTGAATACTTATGTAAATTAGATATTTCTGTACTTCATTTTCAATAAATTAGCAAATAAGTCTAAAAATATGTTTTCACTTTGTCATTATGGGGTATTGAGTGTAGATGGGTGAGAAAAATATTTAATCAAATTTGAATTCAGGCTGCAACGCAACAAAGTCAAGGGGTATGATACTTTCTGAAGGCACTCTATACTTTTCCTTGAGTCATTTTCTATTAAAGTATCTTTACTTTTACTTAAAGGTCCAATGCAGCCGTAATTATCTGAATCATTTCTGGGTAACAATTTAAGTACCTTACTGTGATCGTTTTCAGTAAGAAATTGTCAAAAAGAAACTAAAATTGCTTCTCAGCAAAGAGCAATTTCTCAAGCAAGAATTTTGCTAGGATTGTCTGGGAGTGTTCTGAGTGGGGAAGGGAAAACTGTTTGAGGTTTGGAACTGTCTTTCTTAATGGTCTATTAACTAATGTCACCAGGCAGGCCGAAACTGAATCCCGCCAAAACAGGCTGAAATTTCAGGCGGTCTTTTCAAACAGCGCATACACTAAAAGGGCATTATCATAATTTTCACAATTTCACAGTATCATTCCAACTTAATAGTGTGGAAATATACTGTATAACACAGGAAAATCTCATTTTTGTCTGTGTTGGGCCTTTAAGTATGACAATTGAGTACTTTTTCCACCACTGAGTAGCCTAACGGTAATAGAATAGAAACCAGCTAGTGAACTGAGAGTGCTGCTATACACATTTTTTAAGACTGGTAGGCTTTCATACAAACAGAATCGCTGCAGCAAACGAATCTTGTGAATCTATGGCAATTAGGATTATCTCCTTCAGTTCTGTCATACCAATAAATGTTCTGATGTTATTCTTCTCTCACAAAGGAGGCTCCTCCGCTCAGACATATTCTCAGCAATGTTGCCACCTCTGCAAAGGTTGTACTGTTTCATTTTCCAAAGGAAATAAAGGCATAAAACAAAAACATGAATCTATATTTATATGTGTTTCACTTTGAGATGTTTTCGTTCTTTTTTATCGCAATCCTCCTACCTTTTGTTCTGCTGTTTATGAAACTAACTTTTCATTCCAGGAACAGATTTTTCATGCTGTGTATCATAAAGGAATTTGAATTCTGATATAGTGACACATAAAACTGGACAGTTTTACAGTGTGACTGACGCTTCTGATATATATCTGACAAATTCATAGGGACAAACCATAGATTGTAACTTAACTCAATAAATCTGAGTAAGGAGTACAATAGAATAAGGAAACATAAAATATCCATGAGATTTATTGAATGGCAACAAATTAGTATAGATTTTCCAAAACAGAGAACGGGCTGTACTGTGACAGTTTACCTTTTTGTAAAAACGTGCCAGGATGGAGTTTTCAGGCTAATAATGGGCTGCCCTATGAATAGAATGAAAATCAATAAAGATATGACCAAACAAAAGAAATGACCTAAGGCGCAATGGCCTCTGTAGTTCATGTTCTCTATTAGAAATAAAAGGTAACATCAAATTAGATATAAATCATAAAGGGTGGCTGGTCAATGGCTAGTTTGTGAGAGGGTTAAATGTTTTTATGCAGGTTGTTATTTTGGTAACATTGTCTGTTTCTTCTCTCGACAGATGGATGGTTTAATGATTCCTTCTGTGCTCTCTCGTCTCTTTCTTCTCTCTCTCTCTCTCTCTCTCTCTCTCTCTCTCTCTCTCTCTCTCTCTCTCTCTCTCTCTCTCTCTCTCTCTCTCTCTCTCTCTCTAACTCTAACTCTAACTCTCTCTCTCTCTCGCTCTCTCTCTCTCTCTCTCTCTCTCACTCTCTCTCTCTCCCACCTCCCTTTCTTTCAGTATTGGTGATGATATCACCCAGCTCTTGCTGTTTCCTCTCTCTACTGAGTTTACCTTGATCTACTGTATCTTTGAAAGTTCACAAGCCCACGATTAAAACTTCAATTATGTTGAAAACCGGGCCCTTTTCCTACTTCAATGGAACCCCCTATATCCATCACCACGACCATCACCATCAGTCCATCCATTCCATCCCACTCTCGCTTCCCGCTTAGGACATGAAAGGGTGAAATGTATTTTCTGTTCCTGATCAGATCAAGAAAACCTTTAATCTTGTTAAGCATCAGCTCTGAGGCATGCTATTGCAATGTCCGCTACATTTCTCATCAACAAGCAGTCTGATTCTACTGCAGTTAGTGCCACAGTCAGTGCTATGTTGTTCTGTTAGAATGATCACTCTAAAGCTCTATCATGTCCCCAAGCAACATTTTACAACCTTTCCTCCAAGACTTCAGGGCCTTCCAACTAGCAGTTTAAAAAGTATCTTTAACTCACTATCTATACACACGCACACACGCATGCACGCACACACACACTCTGCCCAAGGTTTAGCCCCTAAGCTTCTACTATCTCTGTCAAACAGCCACCAACTGCTGGATTGCGCTTCCTGATGGTCAAGTTGCTAGGGGCAATATTTAAGATGAATGCCTTTTTGGCCCCAACTAGCCACTGTAGAAACACAATACACCCCTCTTCTCATCTCAACAATGCATAGCTTGACTTTTTTTCCTATAAATAAAATAATTTAAAGGCCCAGTGCACTCAAAAACGTGATTTTGCTGTTGTTATTCATTTATTTATATCTAAACTATGAGGTTGGAATAATACTGTGAAATTGTGAAAAGGATGATAATGTCCTTTAAGTGTAAGAGCTGTTTGAAAAGACCGCCTGAAATTTCAGCCTGTTTTGGTGGGATGGAGTTTTGGCCTGCCTGGTGACATCACTAGGTGGTATAAGTTATTAAACCAATAACAAAGAGTGTTTCAAACCTCTCTGCCAATAACAAAATATGTAAAAAATTAGAGTACAGATTATTGTATGGGTCAAATGTTTTTGAGAAAGATCATTTGAAAAATACCATTTTATTGAGTAAATGTATTTTTATTGGATTCTTTTCATTTTGATAAGAGATCAAAATGTATTGAATTTAAGGTTATTTGTTGATATAAAAATCGAAATGTACCAGTTTTAAAGTTGTGTCATTATATTTGGAGTGGGGTGGAGTCATGAGAAATTATTGCAAAAACAAATGGGGTCCCCAGAAATTCTGGCTGAAAAAAATGGTGTCCTCGCTGAAAAAGTTTGCATACCACTGGTCTAAGGTGTCTTCAATCCGTAGGTGTACAGGACATTCTAATCAAAGCCATCAGTAAACAACAACAATACTGAGTCTTAAAGTTCTAAGGACACCTTGGTTACACAAGCAAAGCCCCCTTTGATCATGTCATAAGTCTGGCCTGATATTTCTTCAACTCTGCTATTTCAGCCTGTTTTGGTAATTTCTCAGTCTCAAGGACCCAGTTTTCATTTGGTCTGTCTGGCTCCGCCTGCCTCAGTCCAGACCTGTTTTATGCCCTTCATAACTTCAGATCCTCCCAGTGGTTCTATAAGCGTCTGTCTAGTCAATATGTCCACCATGGAGACGAGAGGCTTTATCAGGACAAGCAGCCAATCATACTTCAATTGAGTACAGGCTTAACTGAATGAAGAAACAAAGACAGAATGCAATATGAAATATGATTAAATAGTTTGTGGAATGGCCTTGTCTCAGAGGGAAGATCCTAGGAGCCAGATGATGTGATTGCAGGTAGCCCTATGCGGGCCTGCTGGCATCAAAACCTGCTGGCCTCTGAACCTCTGAATTCCCATGATTCTTGAAGAATATAACTTATAAATACCTCATGAGCTTAGTTCAACTGTCGCACCCCATCAGAACTCAAAATATAAACAAAGCAAATGTAAACAAACACTATATAGCCTCAAAACATGGTTAAAATGATCAATTGATATCATGGATGGTCAGTCCTTTCATCCATAGCTCTGTCTATGTATTTGAAAGTGGTTACATTTCTCCAGCCCTATCGCTCAGCTTTTTACTGAAACAGAGGCGGGGAGATGCTTCGTTATTGTTTCTACTGCCCCCTTGCCGCTTTAAGGTTGTTACAGCTGGCGGTGGCGAGGAGGTGGATGGTTGTCAATTGGAAAAGTGAGCCCATAGGTTAAACAGCAAGAGTGAGGAATGTGCATTATCGTGCCGTGGTTATAGGCTATAAGGTAATAGGTGACATTCCGCACATGGCTGATAGGAAAGAGGAGAAGAAACTAGACACTATGCTGATGATGATACGTTTGTATTCATTCCCACTATGTCTGTACAATAGGAAACAAAAGTGAATTATGTTATGCTTACTGGATGAAGTTAAACGAACATTCAGACCAGCCTTCCTGATTTAACTTTTGTAAACTACATAGCTAATACACCACCAGTCCATTGCTCTCACACAAAAACTGCAAGAGGCAGTCTACAGCTGCTTCCCAAATGGCACCCTATTCCCTATATAGTTAATTACTTTTGACCAGGGCCCATAAAATGTACTGCACTGTATAATGGAATATAGTGCCATTTGGGAGGTATCCTTTGAGATGTGGGGCTTTTGGAGCTTTTGCGGCCAGGTCTTGTAAAGCAGTTGTAAAGCAAATATTTTCTGGCCTCAATCCATCAGCTGAAAACTTGTTTTATGGACGAGGAAAATACTTTAACATTGCTGGGCTATTCTATTCTTTTCCATCTGTCTTTTCTCCTCCAGTCTGTCTGCAAAGTACCCTCAGTGTTTTATCCTGGCCAACCAGGTGTCGAGTCATAATGTGATACTGAAGAGCAGCAGTCTGATGTGGGGAGGTGGAAAGGGGTCAGTCTATCAGTAATAACCTGAAACAGCTACTTCAACTAAATGACCTACCTAAACACATTCTGAGCTGCTCTGAGAACTGCCCTTGTCAGCGCACATTTGCACTGACATTTTTTCTCCTCCTCTGGATAAATTGACAGCCACTAAACTAAAGGTCACCCACAAAACCGTCTCCGTCTCTCTCTGCAATACGGTTCTCTCCCTCTCTCAGTCAGTGCACTAATCCCCACAGTTTCTGTGTTTGGATGTAAGTCCTGGTCCTGCTGTGTAGGGTCACTGAGAGGGAGGCTGAGGACTGAGGACCCTCTGCATAACGCTGCTTCTGCTTTCTCTCGCTCTCTCTCTATCTCTCTCTCTCTCTCTCTCTCTCTCTCTCTCTCTCTCTCTCTCTCTCTCTCGCTCTCTCTCGCTCTCTCTCTCTCTCTCTCTCTCTCTCTCTGTCTCTCGCTCTACTCTCCATCTCAGTTACCCTGGCCCGCAGTAAAAAAGCAGACAGAGACAGGTTGTTTATGCTGACACAAATCCTAAATGATGGCTTTACGACAGACGTCATAAAGGGAAGGAGAGGCTGATTTAATCCATTTACACATTTGCTTATTCATCACCTAAATGCATCAGATGCTGCTTTTGCCCTCCCCTCCTCCTCTCCTTTCCTCCTCCCCTCCCCTCATCCACTACCCAAATCAGTCCAATGGGTTCGGCCTCCAGGTTAAAATTTGAAATAATGTTTTCCTCCTTCTCCTCTTTCTCTTTCTGTTGACTTGATTTGCAAATGAATGCAGGGGGATCTGGCAGGCAGCAGCTAGGTAATGTAGCAGTAGATTGGCACTGTGAATGATAAGAAACCCACGTCTGCATCCCAAATGAAACCCTATTCTCTACTACTTTTGACCAGCGCCTGTATGGTTCTGGTAAAACGTAGTGCACTATATAGGGAATAGCGTGCCATTTGGGACGTAACCCTTGACTCAATGTCTCTCTCTTATAGCTCCAATAATTATAGCTCCAATAATGGTGATGAGCGGCTTAGTCAATCAATGGATAAAGGGCTATGTAGATGAGCATGGTGATAGAGGTTGCCCTAATAGGTAGGTGCGGCTGCATACTAAACAGACTAGTCTTTATAACCCTTCTTAGAGGTCAAAATGTCAACATATACACTGCCACAATAACAGATGCATATAGTGAAACGTACTGTATAGATGCCAAGGTAGTTTGAGGATTTTAAACATTGTTGAAACACAATTGGCAACAGGGACAAAGCGTGGCTTGCTATTTGTATTGAAGGGTACTGTTGTTGTTTGTGAATGTCTCTCTCAGGAGGAGTGGATGGATGCCGTTCTGCTCTGGCAAAGAGAGAGATTTCTGAAAGAGCCAACTTTCACATATTTATTCCTGCCATAACTTCATTAGGCCAATTAGCACATTAGGTTCAACATGTCCCCATTGCAATGTTTGTTTCTCCCCATCGTCTCCCTCACAGTCTTCTTCACAAGGAGTTGCGGAGGTGTTTCTCAAAGCACTATGTAGAGCCAGTCACAGCCCAGCGTCAATCTCATCTCAGCTTTGTTCACGATGATGTGTGGAAAATGGGTTTGGTTACACGTAGTATGTGCGATAAGATTGTTCTATATGGTTTTGGCATTGGCGCTGTACCTAAAGCCACATTGACAAATCTCAGTCATTGTATGTTATGGCTCAAAAGACATGCTACTCATAAACATCATACAAAGACACCTGGAAGGCTATGGGAGAAATATGTTCTTCTTTAACAGCATAGCAATACACATACTGTAGAGTAGACTAAGCATCAGTGGAGGCTGCTGAGGGGAGGATGGATCATAATAATGGCTGGAATGGAGTCAATGGAGTGGTATCAACCACATGGAAACCATGTCTTTGATGTGTTTGATACCATTCCATTGGCTCCATTCCACCCATTATTATGAGCCGTCCTCCCCTTAGCAGCCTCCACTGCTAAGCATTCACCAATGGTGCTTTCAACCATTCCAAATATATTCTAAATATATACTGTATGTGTGAGTCATCCCTGTCCTGTAAGAACTGTTAATATGACCTCTGTCTATATAATAGTATATAGGATATATAATAGTATATTTCTGCTGAATACTGAAAACTCTGGTTCACCCTAACCCTAACCCTAACCCTTGAATGAGTTGGTGTGTCCAAACATTTGACTGGTAGTGTACATTTAAAAACATCTAGTGTGTGTGCATCTAGTGTGTGTGCATCTATCAGTTACATATACATGTCAGTACATACACACAACAAGCAGGTCACAAGGGGAAGAGGCGTTGTGCCGTGAGGTGTTGCATTATTAGTTTTTTGAAACCAGGTTTGCTGTTTACTTGCACTATATAACATGGAAGGGAGTTCCATGCACTCATGGCGCCGTATAATACTGTAGGTTTCCTTGAATTTGTTCTGGACCTGGGCACTGTGAAAAGACCCCTGGTGGCATGTCTGGTGGGGTAAGTGTGTGTGTAAGTTGACAATGCAAACAATTTTGAATTTCCAACACATTAATGTTTCTTATAAAAACAAGAAGTGACGCAGTTTGTCTTTCCTCAACTCTTAGCCAAGAGAGATTGGCATGCATAGTATTATTATTAGCCCTCTGATTACAATGAAGAGCAATACGTGTCGCTCTGTTCTGGACCAGCTACAGCTGAACTTGGTCTTTCTTTGCAGCACTTGACCATATAACTGGACAATAATCAAGATAAGACTAAACTAGAGCCTGCAGGATTTGCTTTGTGGAGTGTGGTGTCAAAAAGGCAGATCATTTCTTTATTACAGACAGATCTCTCTCCAACTTCACAACCATTTAATCTATATGTTTTGACCATGACAGTTTACAATCTAAGGTAACACCAAGTAATTTAGTCTCCTCAACTTATTCAACAGCCACACCATTCATTACCAGATTCAGCTGAGGTCTAGAACTTATGGAATGATTTTAACCAAATACAATGCTCTTAGTTTTAGAGTTGTTCAGGACCAGTTTATTACTGGCCACCCATTCCAAACTCTTTGTTAAGGGTTTCAGTGACTTCATTAGCTGTGGTTACTGATGCGTATATGGTGGAATCATCAGCATACATGGACACACATGCTTTGTTTAATGCCAGTGGCAGGTCATTGGTAAAAATAGAAAAGAGTAGAGGGCCTAGAGAGCAGCCCTGCGGTACACCACACTTTACATGTTTGACATTAGAGAAGCTTCCATTAAAGAAAACTAATGAATAGAGATAGGGTGATTCCTCAGAAGAATCACAAAGCACTTCATTCCAGAACCTAGGTATACAGCTTATACTGTAAAGCCATAAGGTACGTAAGGTGTGTGTGTGTAATGTGTCTATATAGTTATGTTTACTCATAGAGCACTATGAGTAACGTGTCAATCACCAATCAGCCAGGAAGGAAGGGAGCAGGAAGTTGCACTAATGAATAAGTTCCGCATTAAGTCTACAATTAGTCAGCCGTTAAAAAAAATGTCAAGTTTAACACATATATAAGCTAGCGGTGTTAATGGAACACTCAACACTACTGCTTCAGTCTCTTGACGAAGTAAGTGGTTTATGTCAGGAGAAGGAAGACTGACATTTTGGGGCATGAAGTGTGAGTTGCCTGTTCCCTGTGCTGAGATGCCTGGAGGGCTAAAAGGCTTTGATTCTGAGTTGGCTCTGTGCTGTGTTGTCCAGGAGTACTGTACTGTAATGGCACTGAGGGGATTAGACTCTGGGAACAGCAGTGGCAGAACGACATGGCACAGCCCTTTACACAATGAGCCATCCTGGATCTATATTGTACTCTATGTCCCCAGGAGATTTCCCTTGAAAAAGACATCCATCAAAAGGCAATCAGATAAGGTTATCAATTACTGTATGGCTGGGGAGCCCGAGACGTTCTCCCATTGTACCTCCAGATGAAAAACAAAGAACAGTAAGCCATTCTTCTGACTTGGTCTCCAGAGGACTCGTTATTTAATTAACTAGCAGCCCAGTGCACTTTACTATTAGGACAGTTTTCTCCCTTTAGGGAAGTAGGACTATCAGGGAAACTAAAGGAAATATTGGGAGTTCTAAAGTCTAAGGAAGCTTTTTTTATTTTGAAAACCAACTGAAGCTGTTGGACAGAGATTATGGTACGAAAGTTTGGGATTTGGGAGGAAGAGAGCACTTCAAGAAGAGGAGGACTATGATTTCAGCACTGCATACAAAGTGTTGGCACTTTTTAATGGTCACCCCTCTTCTCCCGTTGAGTTGACAAAAGTTTCTTCCTCCTCACTGTGAGGCGGGTTTTCATCCTTCTCTGCCTCCCTCCCCTCCTTCCTCTTATCCCCTTGTCCTAGCTGTTGGCGTCCACATAATTCCCTCAACATCGCTTCAAGTATTCTTCTCAACAAACAGCAACACCACAAGAGGTCAGATTCATCTGTTCTAGTTGTTATGTTTGCACAACTTCATGTACACAAAGAGCGTCCAAGAGAATAACAAACAGACTGACAGACTATCTATCTACTCAAATGTCACTTTATATGTAGATAAAAATGATTGATATAGGATTTTCCTATTTTGAGTGTTCTTTCCATGATAACAACCAACAGCAATAGTAAATGTCAACACCAAGGGGAAGAACCAACTTCATCTGTAGACCATAGCTTGTTCTTTTAGAAAGTGACAGGGCACTTTCTTCTGACTGAGCTTGAGTTCAACAGCACTCATTTCATAATGTACTTGTGTGTGTATTACCTCAGTCATTTGTTTATCAAAAAATATTTTTCCATTATTCATGAGAGAGCCAAGCCTATGGGTTCGTAGCTTCATCCCTGCAGCACACACACACACACACACACACACACACACACACACACACACACACACACACACACACACACACACACACACACACCAACTGATTAATGGACTGCTGAATGTAATTTATATTTCTTTCTCTTCCTTTGTTTGCTCTTTTCCATATTATGTATATCTCTGATAAGCTACCCAGGAAAGGGCTGAAAATAGCCCATAATAATATATGTAGCCTTATAAATAAGGTTCATAAAATCAATAACTTGCTAACATCAGATATCATTCATATATTAGCCATTTCTGAGACTCACTTAGATAATTCATTTGATGATATAGCAGTAGCAATACAAAGATATAACATCTATAGAAGAGACAGGAATGCTTATGGGGGAGGTGTTGCTGTATATATTCAGAGCCATATCCCTGTAATGCTTAGAGAAGATCTTATGTCAAGTGGGGTATTGTTATAGGCCACCAAGTGCTAACAGTCAGTACCTAAATAATATGTGTGAAATGCTTGATAGTGTATGTGATGTAAACAGAGAGGTCTACTTTCTTGGGGACCTGAATATTGACTGGTTTTCATCAAGCTGTCCGCTCAAGAGGAAGCTTCTCACTGTAACCAGTGCCTGTAATCTGGTTCAGGTTATTAATCAACCTAACAGTGTGTTTACAAACACTAAAGGAACAAGATCATCAACATGTATTGATCACATTTTTACTAATACTGTAGAAATTTGTTCTAAAGCTGTACCCGTACCCATTGGATGCAGTGATCACAATATAGTGGCTATATCCAGGAAAGCCAAAGCTCCAAAAGCTGGGCCTAAAATAGTGTTTAAGAGATAACATAAAAGATTTTGATGTGACTCTTATGTGGATGATGTTCAAAATATGTGTTGGTCTGATGTGATTAATAAGGAGCACCTAGATGCTGCACTTGATGAATTTATGAAATTGCTTCTTCCAATTATTGATTAACATGCACCTGTTAAGAAACTGACTGTTAGAACTGTTAAGGCTCCATGGATTGATTAGGAATTGAAAAACTGCATGGTTGAAAGAGATGGGGCAAAAGGAGTGAATAATAAGTCTGGCTGTACATCTGACTGGCTGACTTACTGCAAATTGAGAAATGATGTGACTAAACTCAACAAAAAGAAGAAGAAACTGTATTATAAAGCCAAGATCAATGATATAAAGAATGATGGAAAATAACTTTGGAGTACTTTACATGAAATAATGGGCAGAAAGAGAAATTAAACTCCATCTTTCATCGAATCAGATGGCTTGTTCATCACAAAACCATTTGATGTTGCCAATTAATTTAATGATTTCTTCATTGGCAAAGTGGGCAAACTTAGGCAGGAAATGCCAACAACGAACAGTGAGTCATCGTACTCATGCATAAAAAAACAAATAATGAAAGAAAAGCATTGCAAGTTTGAATTTTGTAAAGTTACTGTGGAAGAGGTGGAAAAATTATTGTTCTCGATCAATAATGACAAACATCCTGGCATTGACAACTTAGATGGAAAAATACTGAGGATGGTAGCAGACTTTACGGCCACTCCTATACACTACCGGTCAAAAGTTTTAGAACACCTACTCATTCAAGGGTTTTTCTTTATTTTTACTATTTTCTACATTGTAGAATAATAGTGAAGACATCAAAACTATGAAATAACACATATGGAATCATGTAGTAACCAAAAAAGTGTTAAACAAATCAAAATCTATTCTATATTTGAGATTCATCAAATAGCCACCCTTTGCCTTGATGACAGTGTAGTGTCGAGTCAATGTTGCTAATCATTGCTGTTAAACAAAGGAGTCCACTTATACTGAACTTTGATCATAAGTTTTATTCATATCACAAGATTTCAGCATAAGTGTACAGATGTATATAGCATCCGGAGAGCAGTGTCCTCCAAATTACAATGTCTGCTCTGCCGTTCTTTGTCTCTAGCCTATACTTATAAGATATACAAAAATATGGGTGGCTCCCTCTACTGTCCAATCACCTGTCTCCAACGAACAGGGGTGTCACTACAAAATGGCTCCCTCTACTAAATAAACATCCTCTCAGGTTCCACTTAAAACCTTATCAAAGTCATAATTCTTCATATACTACAACAGCATTGCACACTCTTGGCATTCTCTCAACCAGCTTCACCTGGAATGCTTTTCCAACAGTCTTGAAGGAGTTCCCACATATGCTGAGCACTTGTTGGCTGCTTTTCCTTCACTCTGCGATCCGACTCATCCCAAACCATCTCAATTTGGTTGAGGTCAAGGGATTGTAGAGGCCAGGTCATCTGATGCACCACTCCATCACTCTCCTTCTTGGTCAAATAGTCCTTACACAGCCTGGAGGTGTGTTGGGTCATTGTCCTGTTGAAAAACAAATGATAGTCCCACTAAGCACAAACCAGATGGGATGGCATATCGCTGCAGAATGCTGTGGTAGCCATGCTGGTTAAGTGTGCCATGACTTCTAAATAAATCACAGACAGTGCCACCAGCAAAGCACCCCCACACCATAACACCTCCTCCTCCATGCTTTACGGTGTGAACAGAGATCATCCGTTCACCCACACCGCATCTCACAAAGTCACGCCGGGTAGAACCAAAAATCTCCAATTTGGACTCCAGACCAAAGGACAAATTCCCACCGGTCTAATGTCCGTTGCTCGTGTTTCTTGGCCCAAGCAAGTCTCTTCTTCTTATTGGTGTCCTTTAGTAGTGGTTTCTTTGCAGCAATTCGACCATGAAGGCCTGATTCACACAGTCTCCTCTGAACAGTTGATGTTGAGATGTGGTGTACCGCAGGGCAGCTCTCAAGGCCCTCTACTCTTTTCTATCTTTACCAATGACCTGCCACTGACATTAAACAAAGCATGCGTGACCATATATGCTGATGATTCAACCATATACGCATTAGCAACCACAGCTAAGGAAGTCACTGAAACCCTTTTTATAAGAAACAGTTACAGTGAGGGAAAAAAGTATTTGATCCCCTGCTGATTTTGTACATTTGCCCACTGACAAAGACATGATCAGTCTATAATTTTAATGGTAGGTTTATTTGAACAGTGAGAGACAGAATAACAACAAAGAAATCCAGAAAAACGCATGTCAAAAATGTTGTAAATTGATTTGCATTTTAATGAGGGAAATAAGTATTTCTGGCTCCCAGGTGTCTTTTATACAGGTAACGAGCTGAGATTAGGAGCACACTCTTAAAGGGAGTGCTCCTAATATCAGTTTGCTTCTGTGGACAGGTGTCTTTTATACAGGTAACAATCAATCAATCAGATTCCAAACTCTCCACCATGGCCAAGACCAAAGCGCTCTCCAAGGATGTCAGGGACAAGATTGTAGACCTACACAAGGCTGGAATGGGCTACAAGACCATCGCCAAGCAGCTTGGTGAGAAGGTGACAACAGTTGGTGCGATTATTCACAAATGGAAGAAACACAAAATAACTATCAATCTCCCTCGGCCTGGGGCTCCATGCAAGATCTCACCTTGTGGAGTTGCAATGATCATGAGAACGGTGAGGAATCAGCCCAGAACTACACGGGAGGATCTTGTCAATGATCTCAAGGCAGCTGGGACCATAGTCACCAAGAAAACAATTGGTAACACACTACGCCGTGAAGGACTGAAATCCTGCAGCGCCCGCAAGGTCCCCCTGCTTAAGAAAGCACATATACAGGGCCGTCTGAAGTTTGCCAATGAACATCTGAATGATTCAGAGGAGAACTGGGTGAAAGTGTTGTGGTCAGATGAGACCAAAATGGAGCTCTTTGGCATCAACTCAACTCACCGTGTTTGGTAGAGGAGGAATGCTGCCTATGACCCCAAGAACACCATCCCCACCATCAAACATGGAGGTGGAAACATTATGCTTTGGGGGTGTTTTTCTGCTAAGGGGACGGGACAACTTCACCGCATCAAAGGGACGATGGACGGCGCCATGTACCATCAAATCTTGAGTGAGAACCTCCTTCCCTCAGCCAGGGCATTGAAAAAGGGTCCTGGATGGGTATTCCAGCATGACAATGATCCAAAACACACGGCCAAGGCAACAAAGGAGTGACTCAAGAAGAAGCACATTAAGGTCCTGGAGTGGCCTAGCCAGTCTCCAGACCTTAATCCCATAGAAAATCTGTGGAGGGAGCTGAAGGTTCGAGTTGCCAAATGTCACGTTCGAAACCTTAATGACTTGGAGAAGATCTGCAAAGAGGAGTGGGACAAAATCCCTCCTGAGATGTGTGTAAACCTGGTGGCCAACTACAAGAAACGTCTGACCTCTGTGATTGCCAACAAGGGTTTTGCCACCAAATACTAAGTCATGTTTTGCAGAGGGGTCAAATACTTATTTCCCTCATTAAAATACAAATCAATTTATAACATTTTTGACATGCGTTTTTCTGGATTTTTTTGTTGTTATTCTGTCTCTCACTGTTCAAATAAACCTACCATTAATATTATAGACTGATCATGTCTTTGTCAGTGGGCAAACGTACAAAATCAGCAGGGGATCAAATACTTTTTTCCCTCACTGTATTTGGGGATCCAAATAAAATACCCCAAATACAAAAAATTATTACATTGCTCTCTTCCACAGACTCAGGCTTTAAGTGGTTATAAAATCTCCTTAAGGAGAGAGGCGCTACCATCGTACGGGAACACATAAACCCCATTCATTGTGGGCGTTTGATTTCAGACAAAAATATATGTTACATTTAATTAGAGTGTAAATATCCAGTGGGGAGTGGGAATCTATGCTTCTTGTCATCACCTAAATGCACTGCTCAAAAACAGTATGAAACAGTCAGCTGACAACTTCTAACAGGCCCATTGGAATGTAGTCAATCACATCAATTCATAGGTATTACCATAAGCTCCTGTATGTTCCCAGTGGTTAAAATGACATCATAATGATTGTAGAATTGGTTGTAATGACGTCTGGGATGCTATAAGCCTTAGTCTGTCTATGTTTCTCGAGAAAAGCAGACCATTGTGAGACAACAGACTGAATACTCAAATGTGTGATATTATTCAGAGAGGACATTAGCAAGCCCTTTAAATGGATACTTAAGGATTTTGACAATAAAGGGTCAGCCCTTTATCTACTTCCCCAGAGTCAGATGAACCTGTGGGTACCATTTGTATGTCTCTGTGTGCAGTTTGAAGCAAGTTGCTAACGAGCATTAGCGCAATTGCTAACTAGTTTTAGCTCAATGACTGGAAGTCTACCAGAGACTTCAAGTCATTGCTCTAATGCTAGTTAGCATTGGCTCACAAAACTACCCCCTAACTTCCTAAAGGGCCTCATTGCCAAAATCCCGTATCCATCATGAGGAGCAGCGGCAGCAATTAGTGACATTTTGTCGTTAGGCTGTATTGTTAAAAACTCAAACCGCTGCAGGAGAGGATCCCCTCCACTTGAAAAAAGTGGTAATTTGTGACATGGTTGGTCAGGAGAAATCCATTAAGTGTTATCAAGCTAACTGGCTCACCATGTTGTCTAGAGACACCTTAGTCCTCACACACTGCTTCTCTGTGGCTATCTCACTTTGTTGTTTGTTTCCCTGGGCGTGGATGAAGGAATGCAACAATTAAAACACTAACAAAAAGACTGCACAATAACCTATTATTTATCCATAGTGCAGTGCAGAACAGTGCATCAAATACAAATGATTTCTATGTGAATTCAAATGCATTACAATCAGAATGCAAAAGACAGTGTTGGCCGGACTAAAAAGCCGTCAGAGCCCGAGTAAAAGTTACTGTTATCCCTTCATACTACTGAGAGTGACAGACTTGCCGCACACAAACACACACACACACACCAACACACACACGTACGCATGCAATGCACGCACACACACATCCCACCCCCCAGCCAGACCCATCGGGTGCCTCTTTTACCCCCTCCTGACCACAGTAAGAGCTGATCAGAGAGGGAGCCAGTATCTATCTCTTTCAGAGTGACAGTGCCATCATAGAACACAGACAGCACACAGGTGTTCAGTGACAGGGAGCACAGCTGATCTACCATTCATTATTCATCTGAGCCGGCTGATGCTTTCATCCAAGGTGACGTGGCCAACAACACAAGACCCAGCCAGGTGAGGAGGAGGAGGAGGAGGAGGAGGAGGAGGAGGAGGAGGAGGAGGAGGAGGAGGGAGGAGGAGGAGGAGGAGGGAGGAGGAGGAGGAAGAATGGGGTCACTGAATGGTCTCTGAAAGATTGTATAATCTAACAACCAACCTCTCCCAAATGGTGTCGGCACAAACCACAAACCTCCCCGCTATACGCGTCAAAATGCAGAGAATAAGATAAGATAGGATAAGATAATCCTAAATTAATCCTTAAAGGGGAAATGTGATTGTGCCAGCCAATACATACACAACAATGAACATACAGACACATACTAACACAATCATTCTACCACGGACCACAGATAAAATCAATGAATGAATAAGACAATATGATGATAAAGATATGCACTCTTCATTGGGCAGCAATAAAACAACAGCTAGAATATCGCTCTATGATAAAAAATATATAACGTATAAAAACTGCCGACTTGGTGGGCAGAGAAAGCCACTTTCTTTACAGTAGTAAAATAAATGATGCCCCGGCAAAGCAGTGCAGACATTACGAAGACAGCTCTGCTGCTGGCTCCTATGTCTAATGATTATATTCATACTTTGTTCACATTGGGACATCATCCTGTACGGTACACCGTTGAACATAATCAAACTATTATGGTTAGGATAATGCCTGGCTGTTCTGTGTCTCTAACATTATGTAATACGTTTGTTTCCCTCTTTCCCCTTCAGCGGGAAAGTGAACGGTTTTAGTATTTGGAAAATGTTTGTCTCTCTCTGGAGAGGTCTTGTCTGAGTTATAGACACCTTGCAAGGTAGGCACTTCTATTTCCGAGTTTGCAGGCAGCTTCTCCTGAAGCCTATTTTTCAGACAAGGGGTGTTTTCTAAATGGAGCATGGAGAGAAGATTTGGCAGCAAGTGAACAGAGAAGCAAGTGCAAGAGAGCAAGTTCCTCTTTGTCTCACATACAGTATATTACAACAGAAATCAGACTATTAATTCAGGTTATTTAGGGTTCAGATGAGCTTGTAATGGCTTAACGTATGCATGCAAACAGCATTGTGTGCAAAATGGATACATTATGCATTAGGGTAAAGTACTATGGGAGAAATCGTGGAATAATACATATTTACAAAACATTTATCTGAATTAAGCAAGGACTTGTTTGGTGTGGGGATCTGATGCTGTATGTACGTTACACCTTAAACAGAATGCAACATGATAATACCACTGGGTTGTAATTTCATGGGTCAAGGAATCTTTGCATGTGTCAAAGTCTGAATCCACTAGCTAGCATGAGGATGCATTCCAATAGCAATTATAGTTTGAACTCCATTTTGTGATAGTCAGACACATATCACCACTGATCAATGGTGATCACTGTGGCGGCAGGTAGCCTAGCGGTTATGCTGCGTTTAAATTGTATGAGGTAGACAGCAAACCGGATGTCATTGTTTTCAATGAGAGCACGAAGGTAAATGCTTTAGAGGCTGGCAGTGAGTGCCATCAGAGGCCAAGGTAGACGGGTCTTGCAGCCAAAGTTAAAATATTTAAACTTTTGCCATCTGCCGTAGCGTTGCTTTCTACCAGATGTTGATTTGCACTAATTGTTTATTGAAATCACCATAGTAACACATAACATCGTGCTGGCTTGCTTTTGCCATCACCCTCTTTCTTGCTTTCTTGTCCCGCTATGCCGACAGGTATGACGTTTTTTGCGTCCCTCGTCGAAACACAGCATTAGAGTGTTTGGCCAGTAGGTAACCAAAATGTTTTTGGTTCGAATACCCGAGCCTACAAGGTAATAACATTTGGTGATGTGCCCTTGAGCAAGGCACTTAACCCTAATTTGCCATACTACTATGGCTAACCCTGTAAAACAACACATTTCACTGTACCTATCCCGTGTATGTGAAAATAAAACATATACAGTGGGGAATTTTTTTATTTAGGCAGCCACCAATTGTGCAAGTTCTCCCACTTAAAAAGATGAGAGAGGCCTGTAATTTTCATCATAGGTACACGTCAACTATGACAGACAAATATAAAAAAAAATTCTCCAGAAAATCACATTGTAGGATTTTTTATGAATTTATTTGCACATTATGGTGGAAAATAAGTATTTGGTCACCTACAAACAAGCAAGATTTCTGGCTCTCACAGACCTGTAACTTCTTCTTTAAGAGGCTCCTCTGTCCTCCACTCGTTACCTGTATTAATGGCACCTGTTTGAACTTGTTATCAGTATAAAAGACACCTGTCCACAACCTCAAACAGTCACACTCCAAACTCCACTATGGCCAAGACCAAAGAGCTGTCAAAGGACACCAGAAACAAAATTGTAGACCTGCACCAGGCTTGGAAGACTGAATCTGCAATAGGTAAGCAGCTTGGTTTGAAGAAATCAACTGTGGGAGCAATTATTAGGAAATGGAAGACATACAAGACCACTGATAATCTCCTTCGATCTGGGGCTCCACGCAAGATCTCACCCCGTGGGGTCAAAATGATCACAAGAACGGTGAGCAAAAATCCCAGAACCACACGGGGGGACCTAGTGAATGACCTGCAGAGAGCTGGGACCAAAGTAACAAAGCCTACCATCAGTAACACACTACGCCGCCAGGGACTCAAATCCTGCAGTGCCAGACGTGTCCCCCTGCTTAAGCCAGTACACGTCCAGGCCCGTCTGAAGTTTGCTAGAGTGCATTTGGATGATCCAGAAGAGGATTGGGAGAATGTCATATGGTCAGATGAAACCAAAATATAACTTTTTGGTAAAAACTCAACTCGTCGTGTTTGGAGGACAAAGAATGCTGAGTTGCATCCAAAGAACACCATACCTACTGTGAAGCATGGGGGTGGAAACATCATGCTTTGGGGCTGTTTTTTCTGCAAAGGGACCAGGACGACTGATCCGTGTAAAGGAAAGAATGAATGGGGCCATGTATCGTGAGATTTTGAGTGAAAACCTCCTTCCATCAGCAAGGGCATTGAAGATGAAACGTGGCTGGGTCTTTCAGCATGACAATGATCCCAAACACACTGCCTGGGCAACGAAGGAGTGCCTTCGTAAGAAGCATTTCAAGGTCCTGGAGTGGCCTAGCCAGTCTCCAGATCTCAACCCCATAGAAAATCTTTGGAGGGAGTTGAAAGTCCGTGTTGCCCAGCGACAGCCCCAAAACATCACTGCTCTAGAGGAGATCTGCATGGAGGAATGGGCCAAAATACCAGCAACAGTGTGTGAAAACCTTGTGAAGACTAACAGAAAACGTTTGACCTGTGTCATTGCCAACAAAGGGTATATAACAAAGTATTGAGAAACTTTTGTTATCGACGAAATACTTATTTTCCACCATAATTTGCAAATAAATTCATTAAAAATCCTACAATGTGATTTTCTGGAATTTTTTTCTCATTTTGTCTGTCATAGTTGACGTGTACCTATGATGAAAATTACAGGCCTCTCTCATCTTTTTAAGTGGGAGAACTTGCAGAATTGGTGGCTGACTAAATACTTTTTTTGGAAAGAACACCATGTTTCTCCACAAAAGTATATTTGGAAAATATGTTCTGCTCCTGACTGGAGATGCAGTTCTGCTTCAATCAACCAACTACACATCCCACAATGGAACCCCAGAGAAAAAGGATCTCCAGAGGAAAAGGAACCCCCAAAGGGACCCCAGAGGAAAAGGAACCCCCAAAGGGACCCCAGAGGAAAAGGACCCCCAAAGGGACCCCAGAGGAAAAGGAACCCCCAAAGGGACCCCAGAGGAAAAGGAACCCCCAAAGGGACCCCAGAGGAAAAGGAACCCCAGAAGGAACAGACACAGACTTTTGTCCATGCTCCCGTCCAGCAGGCGGTACAAGGATCAGACCAATAGACTCCTAAACAGCTTCTATCCCCTGGCCATAAGACTGTTAAATGGCTAACAACTACTGCTCTCCCTCTCCCACAGACTATCCACACTGACTCTATGCCCATCCACAGGTCTCTACACTCTCAGACACAACCTACGCCTTTGCAAAACTTATTATTGATTCGATGTATTACTCCATTACACTGTTGTCCATTGATTATTGATTGCCATTACCATTAATATTTAGCTATTTATCCTGCTACTGGTCACTATTACTCCTGTTTACATGTCTATATTACCATTGGTATATTACCATAAATATATATATATATTTCAGCTCTGTTTACATGTATATCCTACTATTACTTTTTATGTATAAACCCACCTCAACCACTCCAGTGCCCCTGCACATTGGATAAGGTACTGGCACTGACCTGTATATAGGCCTTACTTGCGTTCTTGTGTTTCTTTAACTCACATCCTAGTTCTTGTGTGGTATTTTTTTAAATTAAATGTTGTATTATTATCTACATTGTTGGGAAAGAGCTCTCAAGGTAAGATAAATACACTTTGAAACTTGAATCATCCACATTCCAGGGAGAAGACCATTACCATTGTTTTCATATAATACAAGCCAACACCACCTGTTCGTCCAGTACCAAGCTAGTCCTGAATGGTCTCCATCACCTCTATCTCAACTAGCATAGTCTCTTCTGCCCTATGCATTGACCGGACTATTCTGCCAATCTTTTTCTGCCACCTGGTGGTATAAATCAGAATGTTTTTCCCCTCAACATTCTGTTTAGAAAGTTATTTTCAGAATGTTCTATTCATTCTAATGGTCATGAAATGGGGAGGTTGTTTGTGTATGGCTTCTTTGACATCATTGCTATTATTATACTATAGCAATTGGCTCAGCGTCGTCCGGGTTTGGCCGGTGTAGGCCGTCATTGTAAATAAGAATTTGTTCTTAACTGACTTGCCTAGTTAAATAAAGGTAAAATAAAAAATATATAAAAATACTATAGCTATAAATGCCATGTGTATTGATGCTAATGTTTGTTATTTTGCTTTATTACAGGAAATGGGGGGTGGGGGGGCAAATGGATTTGTGACTCCTGCTAAGTCTGGACATATTAGACAGCAATCACAACAATACTGTTTGTATGTGCCTTTCAGCCAAGCAAATTTCAAGTGCTTCTGTCTTACTGCAACAATACATAAGGAATAAAGACAAAGGATACTATTTTCCAAGCCAGACTTTTCTTATCCAAACGTTATCGTAAATTAGACCATTTTCATTCCCAGCTTGGTTTCTGAGTGACATTTATCAGTTTACAGTGAAATGTAAGGCTTTTTCAAAACAGTAGTATTCTCTCGTTTTTTGGCACTGAGATGAAAACACTATTTTCATTTAAGTGTTTTAAATCCAATTGAGAAACTGGAGCGTTAACTTGCCAGCTAGTACCCAGGGCACCGTTGTAAATAAGATTGTTATCTCTGGGTAAACAGAGGAGCCCATGTTTTTCTGGGAGAAATGGATCTCTGCAGAGCGTCTGACTTTTTTTTTAGCGCAAGATGGTGCCACCGACCATGGTAGCTTGAAACAAATGAAGGCCCTGTGCCATAGAGACTAGAAGCACTTTGGTTCTCAACTACCTTAGATTTGGCTGAAAGATTTGATAGCAGCTAGAAGCTGCAGCCATGGCTCTGATCAGTAGTCCTCAATGTCTATCAGAGACAATGTCAGCACGTCTCACAAACGTAAGTGGAAAGAAATGGACTCAGACTTCAGATTATTTCAGCAGATAGGCAGTAAGTAGAAAGGATGTTTTGGTTCATTCAAAGAGAGCAAGTCCCGACCCTCAGTACTTATTACTGTCACACACACACTGCACACAGCACCATTTACATTTACATTTTAGTCATTTAGCAGATGCTCTTATCCAGAGCGACTTACAGTTAGTGAATACATATATATATATATATATATTTTTTTTTCATACTGGTCCCCCGTGGGAATCGAACCCACAACCCTGGCGTTGCAAACGCCATGCTCTATCAACTGCGCTACATCCCTGCCGGCCATTCCCTCCCCTACCCTGGACAACGCTAGGCCAATTGTGCGCTGCCCATGAGTCTCCCGGTCGCGGCCGGCTGCGACAGAGCCTGGATGCACCCTCAACAAAAATACCATGGCACTAATGGGGAAGTCACATCATGTGAGTGATGGTAACTCATAGAGATGTGTGTTCTATTTAACTCAATTGCAACCTAATAGGTATGTTTCCTGGTCTAGATTCCTGGTAGCATTGTATCTGCTATGTTGTCATCTCTGTCAAGGACCACATCAAGTGCAGGTTGGCATTTATTGGGATGACTCATGTACTGGAGGCAGCTCTTCAGAGTGGTCACTAGCTGGCACAGCCACAAAGTCGTAAAATCTGATTTTAAACCTCACCCTAACCTTAACCACACTGCTAATATTATGCCTAATCCTAACCTTAAATTAAGACCAAAAAGCTCATATTTGCTTTCATTAATTTTTACGATATATAGCCAATTTAGACTTTGCAGCTGTCCCATCTAGTGGAAATCTCTCAGCTCTGCCTCCAGGACAAAACGTTTAACCTGCGCATAAACTTGGGTGCTTATTGTCTGACCTAACAAGATCTACAGCCTGACAGACATCTGTCAGTGAATGGTTTAGATAGCAGGCACAGTAATACACATAGTATGGGCTCCCGAGTGGCACAGCGGTCTAAGGCACTGCATCTCAGTGCTAGAGGCGTCACTACAGACCCTGGTTTGATTCCAGGCTGTATCACAATCCGGCCGTGATTGGGAGTCCCATAGGGTGGCGCACAATTGGCCCAGCGTTGTCCAGGTTTTGCCGGGGTAAGCCGTCATTGTAAATAAGAATTTGTTCTTAGTTGACTTGCCTAGTTAAATAAAGGTTAAATAAAAATAAATAAAAACAGTAACAACATAAACAATGACACTCAGTCAACTGCAAACACTACATGTTCTGACAGAAAGAACGCATGAAGAGATTATATTTATCACAAGTATACAACATGTATGAAAAGTGTATTCATTTAGGTGAATCCAGTGAACACAGAATACATTGGATGTTTCTCAAATGGCACCATATTCCCTTTATAGTGCACCATATGGCTCTGGTCAAAAGTAGTGCACTATATAGAAAATAGGGTGACATTTGGGATGCATCCATTGCTTACCAGAGACCCATCTTTCCTGAAGTGCACTGTAGGGGCTTTATGAGTGGAAATCTTATAAAGTCTTATTATATAATCAGTATATTATTATATAATCAGCCTTGACAGTAGCAAGCAGAGAAGCACTCTTACCGAGAACTTATTCTGCACAATGGAACAAAAGCTCCAAGAATTCCATTTGTCAAAACATATTTATATTCAAGCTCAAAGAATTCCATTGATCTAAGATATTTACCTATAGTATGAAAGATGTGCTCCATCCTATGCTAAGGGATGTGTTCTGCACAATACCATCTATGCTCAATGTGATCTGTCTGATAGGAATCAGACTAAGAGGTTGTTCTCTAAACAGTAATATTCCCATTTACTTTTTGTTACCAAATAAAGTTCCAAATTGCACCCTATTCCCTATAAAGTGCACTACTTTTGACCAAAGGGCCCATAGGGCTCTGGTCAAAAGTAGTGCACTATGTAGGGAATAGGTGTCACGGTTTACTAAGCCAGAACCCAGAAGCAGACCAGGACAAGGTACTTTGAGACAAAGGTGAGTGTTTATTGAATAGACTCCCGAGTGAGGCTGAATAATCCAGGGAACCGAGCGGGTGGCGTGGATGGGTTGTTGAGGGTGCAGTGGTAGGTCCAGAAATGGCTCGGCAGCCGCCGACCATCAGGCAGAGGTTGGGTGAAGGTTCCGGGTGAGAGACTGCAGACAGAACAAAACGGAGGTCAGTACACAGCAATTCAACAAGGTGCAAAACAACAAAACTAACGCTAGATGTTTCCAGGCTGATACACGGACAAACATACTGTTCATGGCTAACGATCCGGCAGGAACTGGATGTTAGGCCAGAGCCTAAGAAGGGTGATGATCAGGACCAGGTGTGCAGATTGCTGATGGGATGCAGGTGCGGAAAACAAGAGAGCTCCCCGGAGCGTTCCCGAACCCTCGGGAAACTGGAGATCACGAACAGGAAAACTAATCACCAGACAGGACCCGACTCAGACTGCCGGGATCGTTACAGTACCCCCCCTCCGACGAACGCCACCGGGCGGACTCCCGGAGCGCCAGGATGGAGGCGGTAGAAGTCACTGATGAGGTCAGCATCTAGGACCTGTCGCCGCGGAATCCAACTCCTCTCTTCAGGGCCATACCCCTCCCAGTCCACGAGATACTGGAAACCCCGGCCCCGCCGTCTGGAATCCATGATGCGACGCACCGTGTAGGCAGGACCACCTCCGATCATCCGAGGAGGAGGAGGAGGAGGCGGAGGAGGCAACAGAGGACTGAGGAAGACAGGCTTGAGGCAGGAGACATGAAAGGTGGGATGGACTCTGAGCGTCCTCGGTAGTTTGAGTCGAACTGCCACTGGATTGATCACCTTCTCCACCACAAACGGACCAATGAACTTCGGTAACAACTTCCTAGACTCAGTCCGTAACGGAAGATCCCGTGTGGCCAACCAAACCCTATCTCCGATGGTATAGGTGGGAGCGGGGATCCGGCGACGATTCGCCTGGAGCTGATACCGGTCCGAAACTCTAAGGAGTGCCTTTCTGGCCCGATGCCAGGTCCGGTGGCAACGACGAATATGGGCCTGAACCGAAGGCACTGAGAGCTCCTTCTCCTGAGAAGGGAACAGGGGAGGTTGGTAGCCATACAGGCACTGGAAGGGAGACATCCCAGTGGCAGATGTAGGGGAGAGTATTGTGGGCATACTCAACCCAAGGCAACTGAGAGACCCAGGAGGTGGGGTTGGAAGAGACCAGACAGCGTAGCGTGGATTCCATCTTCTGGTTGGCTCTCTCCGCCTGACCATTGGATTGGGGGTGAAAACCAGATGTGAGACTGACTGTAGCTCCAATGGCCAAACAGAAGGACTTCCAGACAGCAGAGGTAAACTGAGGGCCACGGTCGGAAACGATATCACTGGGCAAACCGTGGACCCTGAAAACCTCCCTAACCAGGATCTCGGACGTCTCCGAGGCAGAGGAAGCTTGGCAATTGGCACAAAGTGGGCGAACTTGCTGAATCTGTCCACGATAGTCAGAACGACCGTGTTCCCCTCAGAAGCGGGCAACCCAGTGACGAAGTCCAGGGCCAGATGCGACCATGGTCGCCGGGGAATAGGAAGGGGGTGAAGTAGTCCAGAGCTGGGCCGATTGGTACTCTTATTCTGCGCACACACTGGACAGGCAGCAACAAAACCCCGAGTATCCTCGGCCATGGCAGGCCACCAAAAACGTCTGCGAAGAAACGCCATTGTCCGAGCCACGCCAGGGTGACAAGCCATCTTGCTGGCGTGGGACCATTTGAGGACAGCAGGACGAACCGACTCAGGCACAAACAACCGACCGGGTGGACCGTTACCGGGACCGGGCTGAGTCCGAAGGGCCGCCAGCACCTCCTCCTCAATCTTCCACCTAACTGCTCCCACGACGCAGTTCCGGGGGAGAATAGTCTCGGTCTTGGACCCACTCTCCTCCGTCTTGGAGAACATCCGGGACAAGGCGTCCGCCTTGCCGTTCTTAGATCCAGGTCGGAACGTCAGGGCAAACTTGAATCGTCCGAAAAACAACGCCCACCTGGCCTGACGGGAGTTGAGACGTTTAGCCGATTGCACGTAAGCAAGATTCTTGTGGTCAGTCCAGACAATAAACGGTTGCTCCGCCCCCTCCAACCAGTGGCGCCACTCCTCCAAGGCAAGTTTCACCGCGAGAAGCTCCCGGTTACCCACATCGTAATTCCTCTCCGCAGGCGAAAGGCGACGAGTAGTAGGCGCAGGGATGGAGTTTACTGTCCGTGGAGCATCGCTGCGACAGGATGGCGCCAACTCCCACATCAGACGCGTCCACTTCAACGACGAACTGACGGGCCGTGTCCGGTTGAGAGAGAATCGGTGCGTTGGTGAATCGCCTCTTCAAATCCAGAAACGCTCGATCCGCCTCCGGATTCCACTTGAAGGTCCTGATACTGGAAGTCAAGGCAGTTAACGGAGCGGCCACACGGCTGTAATCCCGGATGAATCTGCGGTAGAAATTCGCAAACCCCAAAAATCTCTGGAGCTGCAATCTCGTACCGGGCTGGGCCCATTCCAGAACCGCTCTAACCTTCTCCTGGTCCATCCTAATCTCTCCCCTGGAGATGATGTACCCGAGAAAGGATGTCGTGTGGGCGTGAAACTCGCACTTCTCGGCCTTCACGAACAGGCGATTCTCCAACAATCGCTGCAGAACCTGCCGGACATGCTGGACGTGGTCGGAAGGTTCCTTCGAGAAGATCAGAATGTCATCCAGGTAAACAAACACAAAGAGACCGATCATATCTCTCAGGACGCCGTTCACCATACTCTGGAATACCGCTGGAGCATTGGTCAGTCCAAACGGCATCACCTGATACTCGAGTGACCCATCGGTGTATTGAAACCCGTCAACCACTCGTCCCCCTCTCTGATCCGGACCATGTGATACGCATTGCGTAGGTCTAGCTTGGTGAATACCGTAGCACCCTGTAAGGAGTCGAAGGCAGAACTCATCAAGGGCAGGGGATACTTGTTCTTGACCGTGATGTCATTCAACCCCGATAATCAATACACGGTCGAAGAGAGCCATCCTTCTTACCCACAAAGAAGAATCCTGCCCCCAGGGGTGATGACGAGGGACCGAACGAGACCAGCAGCTAGGGACTCCTTGATGTAGGTCTCCAACGCCTCACGTTCAGGTCGGGAGATACTGTATAACCTTCCCTTGGGGTAGACAGCTCCAGGGAACAGGTTGATGGCACAATCATATGGTCGGTGGGGAGGGAGTGACAGAGCCTTCTGCTTACTGAACACTTCCCCCAAATCGTGATATGTCTCGGGAACCAGGGACAAATCTGGGGGTTTAACCTCAATCACCTGACTGGGAACCGAATGGGGGCAGGCAGTCTTGAGACAGTTAGCATGACAATCAAGGCTCCAACTCGTTACCTTGCCCGTCACCCAATCGAACGTGGGATTGTGTTCCTTCAGCCAGGGGTATCCAAGGACCAGAGGAACATGGGAAGACGGCAGAATGAAGAATGAAATCATCTCAGAATGATTCCCCGACAACCGCATCTTAACCGGGTTCAGTCCTCATCGTGATACGTGCCAGACTACTGCCGTTCAGAGTGGTCGCTTCAATGGCTTCCGGCAATTGCTCCTTGGAAAGCCCCAGCTGTTCCACCAACTCGGCATCAAGAAAGCTTCCATCGGCACCTGAATCGATAAAAGCGTTAATCGCTAAGCTCTGATTCCTGTTCACAAGGGTAGCCGGGAAACGGGGTCTGACAGAGGTACTGAGAGGTTGAAACTGGCTCGCTAAAAGTCCTCCCAACTTTAGCGAGCCGGGCAGTTTGACGACCGCCGGAAACAAGTGGAGATGTAATGTCCCGAGCTACCACAGTAGAGGCAGCAGTTGGTCTTACGTCTATGTTGACGCTCCTCCTTGGTTAACCCGTGCCGCCCCCACTTGCATGGGTTCAGAATCGGAAGAGAGGACCTCTCCACTAATCCTTTGTGGTGGAGAATGATCGACGTGTTCTGGTCCACCACCCGACCCGACTGGGAACTGAGAAGCTGATCGATTGGACGGACCCCATTGCTTCTCCCTCCTTCGCTCTCGGACTCGATTATCCACCCGAATAGACAAGGCTACCAAGCTGTCCAGGTCACTAGGCTCCGGATAGGAGATCAACTCATCCTTGAGCTGCTCCGACAGACCCTGGTAAAAGGCCGCTTGCAGAGACTCCTCGTTCCACCCACTCTCCACAGCCAACGTCTTGAACTCGATCACGAAGTCGGCCACGCTGCGAGTTCCTTGGTGAAGTGAAAACAGGCGCCTAGCTGCGTCCCTCCCTCGGACGGAATGGTCGAAGAGCTTCCTCATCTCGGCCGTGAACCCCTGGTATGAAGCCATGCAGGGGTCTTGTCGTTCCCAAACGGCTGAAGCCCACTCCAGCGCTCGACCACGCAGCAACGCAATCACAAAGGCTATCCTAGCCTTGTCTGTGGCATAAGAGTAGGGCTGTAGATCGAACACTAATCCACACTGCATAAGGAAGGAACGGCATCTTCCCAGCTCCCCCTCATATTTATCCGGCGTCGGAACCTTGGGCTCACGGAAGGACACCGCTCCCAGACGCGGCAGGCGAGATGGGTGAAACCGGTAGTGGATCCTCCACCGGAAACTCGCGCTGGTTCTGGACCTCCGTCAGACCGGTAGAAAGGTTCCGAACTGCCAACGCGATCTCCTGTAGCTCCGTGCTATGATGGCCCAACATCTTCTCCTGATGGGTAATGGCATGGCGAACAGAGTCCAGGTCCGCTGGGTTCATTACTGGCCGGATCGTTCTGTCACGGTTTACTAAGCCAGAACCCAGAAGCAGACCAGGACAAGGTACTTTGAGACAAAGGTGAGTGTTTATTGAATAGACTCCCGAGTGAGGCTGAATAATCCAGGAACCGAGCGGGTGGCGTGGATGGGTTGTTGAGGGTGCAGTGGTAGGTCCAGAAATGGCTCGGCAGCCGCCGACCATCAGGCAGAGGTTGGGTGAAGGTTCCGGGTGAGAGACTGCAGACAGAACAAAACGGAGGTCAGTACACAGCAATTCAACAAGGTGCAAAACAACAAAACTAACGCTAGATGTTTCCAGGCTGATACACGGACAAACATACTGTTCATGGCTAACGATCCGGCAGGAACTGGATGTTAGGCCAGAGCCTAAGAAGGGTGATGATCAGGACCAGGTGTGCAGATTGCTGATGGGATGCAGGTGCGGAAAACAAGAGAGCTCCCCGGAGCGTTCCCGAACCCTCGGGAAACTGGAGATCACGAACAGGAAAACTAATCACCAGACAGGACCCGACTCAGACTGCCGGGATCGTTACAATAGGGTGCCATATGGGACACACACAGTCTGTTGCATTCATATAGAACTGCTGCAGTATAGCTGTGTCAATCCCCCCCTTATATTTATGTCAGTGGGTTTGATTCCCAGGGCCGTTGTATAATTTTTCCAAAATACAAATGTAACATTGTTCTATTAGATTATCGCCATGATTAACGTAAACAGCTTGTCAGTTGGACAATTGTGATGAGTGATGGGTAAATTATATATTCATTTTTATGGTCAAACCCAAAGTGTTATACACATTCTCCATATCCTTCTATGTAAACATGTCCATTCAATATCTATTGCGTTTCTTGATTGGGATTCCTAACCAAATCAATCTCTGAATATAAATGATCTGTTTTTAAAACAAAACCAGGCCAACTCCAAAGGATTATGCTAAGAATGTACAATACCTAGTGTTTCAAAAGCACTGCCCAGTGGGAACATTTAATCTACTGTGGTTCTATTATTGTATTAAGACAGTTTTTTAGAGAGCAGGGAATGATAAATGACATGGTGTGTTAATGTGTTAACACTGCAGACTGTTTTCAATGATAAATGAATAGCGAGTGGATGGCTCGCATCAGAACTGAGACATCTGGCAACATGCTGCAGGAAGGATGCTTCACACACCCCTGCTGTTTTACCAACTCCTGTTCTGTTGTCTCTCTCGACGTACAGAGGCTATTAGTTAGCTAGTACTTCCAGGAAGCAGTGTCCAGGTTAGTATTAAAGCCACAATCCTTTATAATTGTAAAATCCAAACAGTAGCTAAAATCAATGTACACTGAGTATACCAAACATTAGGAACAGCCTCCATTCGTCAGGGCATGGACAAGGTTTTGAAAGCGTTCCAGAGGGATGCTGGCCCATGTTGACTCCAATGCTTCCCACAGTTGTGTCAAGTTGGCTGGATGTCCTTTGGTTGGTGGACCATTCTTGAAACACACGGGAAACTGTTGAGTGTGAAGTACCCAGCAGCGTTGCAGTTCTTGACACAAACCGGTGCGCCTGGCAAAGGCACTTGAATCTTTTGTCTTGCCCATTCACCCTCTGAATGGCACATTTACACAATCCATGTCTCAATTGTCTCAAGGCTTAAAAATCCTTATTTAACCTGTCTCCTCCCCTTCATCTACAGTGATTGAAGTGGATTGAACAAGTGACATCAATAAGGGATCATAGCATTCACCTGGATTCACCTAGTCAGTCTATGTCATGGAAAGTGCTGGTGTTCTTAATGTTTTGTACACTCAGTGTACATCATTAATTGAAATGACCACTGCAAACTATAACATAGTCCAGAGTTCCCCAACTGGCAGCCTGTGGGCGGTGATTTTATTTGACCCCCAAGTTTCCTGAAAATTGAATTTTCATTTTTGGACATAAAAGACTGGTTCGATTTTAATTTTGGAAATCTGTTCCAAAGTATTCCCACGCATAAGAGACATATAGTAACAGTTAAAAGTTTGGACACACCTACTCAGTCTAGGGTTTTTCTTTATTTTTACTGTTTTCTACATTGTAGAATAATAGTGAAGACATCAAAACTATGAAATAACACATATGGAATCATGTAGTAACCAATAAAGTGTTAAACAAATCAAAATATATTTTATATTTGAGATTCTTCAAAGTAGCCACCCTTTGCCTTGATGACAGCTTTGCACACTCTTGGCATTCTCTCAACCAGCTTTATGAGGTAGTCACCTGGAATGCATTTAAATTAACAGGTGTGCCTTGTTAAAAGTTAATTTGTGGAATTTCTTTCCTTCTTAATGCGTTTGAGTCAATCAGTTGTGTTGTGACAAGGTAGGGGTGGTATACAGAATATAGCCCTATATGGTAAAAGACCAAGTCCATATTATGGCAAAACAGCTCAAATAAGCAAAGAGAAATGACAGTCCATCGTTACTTTAAGACATGAAGGTCAGTCAATCCGGAACATTTCAAGAACTTTGAAAGTTTCTTCAAGTGCAGTCGCAAAAACCATCAAGCGCTATGTTGAAACTGGCTCTCATGAGGACCGCCACAGGAAAGGAAGACCCAGAGTTACCTCTGCTGCAGAGGATAAGTTCATTAGAGTTAACTGCACCTCAGATTGCAGCCCAAATAAATGCTTCACAGAGTTCAAGTAACAGACACTTCTCAACATCAACTGTTCAGAGGAGACTGCGTGAATCGAGCCTTCATGGTCGAATTGCTGCAAAGAAACCTCTACTAAAGGACACCAATAAGAAGAAGATACTTGCTTGGGCCAAGAAACACGAGCAATGGACATTAGACAGGAGGAAATCTGAGATTTCTGGTTCCAATCGCTGTTTCTTTGTGAGACGCAGAGTAGGTGAACGGATGATCTCTGCATGTGTGGTTCCCACCGTGAAGCATGGAGGAGGAGGTGTGATGGCAAGGGGGTGATTTTCTGGTGACACTGTCTGTGATTTATTTAGAATTCAAGGCACACTTTACCAGCATGGCTACCACAGCATTCTGCAGCGTCAGTGGGCAAACGTACAAAATCAGCAGGGGATCAAATCAGCAGGGGATCAAATACTTTTTTCCCTCACTGTATGTGATCATATTCAAATAATAATAGTTAATAATAATTTATTGGATTTACAAAGCACTTTTCTACCAACTGAGCACTTTACATAGTAGGGGGAAATGTGTAGCACCCACCTCAGTGACGCACGGCAACCATTTTTGTGCCAGAACGCTCATCACACATCAGCTATCAGGTGGAGAGGTGAGGAGTGATGTATGCCAATTAGGAATGAGGGGGATGATTAGCTGGCCATGATGGAATGGGGCCAGATTGGGAATTTAGCCATGACACCGGGGTGAACATCCCTACTCTTACAATAAGCGCCATTGGATTTTGAATGACCACAGAGAGTCAGGACACCCATTTTAACGTCCCATCCAAAAGACGACACCCAACGCAGGACAATGTTCCCAAATGTAATCAAGGTGTGAAATGATTATGTTTTAGTCAAATATTCTATTTGTTTATGCTTCTTGAGGTCAATTTGCAGTCTAAAATATCCGTCCCCCCAACCATCCGTTCAGGAATAAATTGGCCTGCGGCTGAATATAGTCTGTACCCAGGCTATAAGCTAGTATAGTGTAATCAGGAAGCAGAGTCCAGGTTTACATGAAAGCCACAATTTGTCATTTGTTTTTTTAATTTGCATTTATAAGTTATATTATTCAAGTATCAATTGGTATGTTATGTATCGTTAATTGAATTGACCATGAACAGCTGTAAATATTACAGATTGTACCATTAACGTATCCAGGTAAACCCAAACAGGATTAAAGATGGATGACAGGGCTGCTGAGGCCTCCTACCCTCCTGAGGGCAGGGCATTCTGACAGTTCACTTCTGACAGGCCAGCCTCTCGGTCGGAGAGTGCTTTTGTTTGCTTTTAACAGACTTTCAGTCCTGCCGGTAAGACATCCATTATGGCCTGTGAGCCCTCTCTCTCCAATCATTCACCCATTGTCAGTTCACAGCTGACAAGCTGCCTTATTCTCTCTGTCTACTATCGCTCTGAAAAATCAATGTGATCTGATTTTGTGCCATCCTTGTCAGAGTTTCTTCTGAGTAATTAGAGTGGGATTTTTCTGAAAGGTCGTCGGTCAACAGACCATTTCGTAAGTGTTTAAGTGCTGCTCAACATCCACCAATACCCAACGCCCTAACAAGGGAATTGAATGAAAGAAATAAAACAAGGTGCAGGTTATCTAAAGGCCATTAGAGGGTTTGTAGAGGTTTGTAGATCACTGAGCCTGCCAGCCATGCAGCCAAGCCTCCTAAGGATGCCAGAGCCGGAGAGATGGCCATGAATGGGCGTGGTCCTCTGTAGCTCAGCTGGTAGAGCACGGCGCTTGTAACGCCAAGGTAGTGGGTTCGATCCCCGGGACCACCCATACACAAAAAAATATGTACAGTGGGGGAAAAAAGTATTTAGTCAGCCACCAATTGTGCAAGTTCTCCCACTTAAAAAGATGAGAGTGGCCTGTAATTTTCATCATAGGTACACGTCAACTATGACAGACAAATTGAGAAACAAAAATCCAGAAAATCACATTGTAGGATTTTTAATGAATTTATTTGCAAATTATGGTGGAAAAAAAGTATTTGGTCACCTACAAACAAGCAAAATGTCTGCCTCTCACAGACCTGTAACTTCTTCTTTAAGAGGCTCCTCTGTCCTCCACTCGTTACCTGTATTAATGGCACCTGTTTAAACTTGTTATCAGTATAAAAGACACCTGTCCACAACCTCAAACAGTCACACTCCAAACTCCACTATGGCCAAGACCAAAGAGCTGTCAAAGGACACCAGAAACAAAATTGTAGACCTGCACCAGGCTGGGAAGACTGAATCTGCAATAGGTAAGGAGCTTGGTTTGAAGAAATCAACTGTGGGAGCAATTATTAGGAAATGGAAGACATACAAGATCACTGATAATCTCCCTCGATCTGGGGCTCCACGCAAGATCTCACCCCGTGGGGTCAAAATGATCACAAGAACGGTGAGCAAAAATCCCAGAACCACACGGGGGGACCTAGTGAATGACCTGCAGAGAGCTGGGACCAAAGTAACAAAGCCTACCATCAGTAACACACTACGCCGCCAGGGACTCAAATCCTGCAGTGCCAGACGTTTCCCCCTGCTTAAGCCAGTACATGTCCAGGCCCGTCTGAAGTTTGATAGAGTGCATTTGGATGATCCAGAAGAGGATTGGGAGAATGTCATATGGTCAGATGAAACCAAAATAGAACTTTTTGGTAAAAATTCAACTCGTCGTGTTTGGAGGACAAAGAATGCTGAGTTGCATCCAAAGAACACCATACCTACTGTGAAGCATGGGGGTGGAAACATCATGCTTTGGGGCTGTTTTTCTGCAAAGGGACCAGGACGACTGATCCGTGTTAAGGAAAGAATGAATGGGGCCATGTATTGTGAGATTTTGAGTGAAAACCTCCTTCCATCAGCAAGGGCATTGAAGATGAAACGTGGCTGGGTCTTTCAGCATGACAATGATCCCAAACACACCGCCCGGGCAACGAAGGAGTGGCTTCGTAAGAAGCATTTAAAGGTCCTGGAGTGGCCTAGCCAGTCTCCAGATCTCAACCCCATAGAAAATCTTTGGAGGGAGTTGAAAGTCTGTGTTGCCCAGCGACAGCCCCAAAACATCACTGCTCTAGAGGAGATCTGCATGGAGGAATGGGCCAAAACACCAGCAACAGTGTGTGAAAACCTTGTGAAGACTTACAGAAAACGTTTGACCTGTGTCATTGCCAACAAAGGGTATATAACAAAGTATTGAGAAACGTTTGTTATTGACCAAATACTTATTTTCCACCATAATTTGCAAATAAATTCATAAAAAATCCTACAATGTGATTTTCTGGAATTTTTTTCCTCATTTTGTCTGTTATAGTTGACGTGTACCTATGATGAAAATTACAGGCCTCTCTCATCTTTTTAAGTGGGAGAACTTGCACAATTGGTGGCTGACTAAATACTTTTTTTCCCCACTGTATGCACGCATGACTGTAAGTCGCTTTGGATAAAAGCGTCTGCTAAATGGCATATTATTATTATTATTAGTAATGGAGATGGCAGACAGGGTGCAAAGTCGATCCTCGTTGTGATGAATCTCTCACCAGACGACCGTACCCTCTGAGTCAGCGAGTGGTCAAGGTAAGGCAGACAGACAGGCAGGCAGGCGAGATGGCGTGATCAGAGGCACCTGCACACAAAGTTCAAAAGGGAGAAAAAGGAGGAGGAGCGCTCCAGAACTTAGAGCCTGTAATTTATAGTGCCACGAATTATGACAGGATGTCGTGATAGAAAAAAAGCTCTTAAACACTAAGAAATGTAGGCCCCTGCTGCCTGTCAGAGTACAGGGGGGACCCACAAACCTCTGTGTCAGCACTCCTACCTACATCCCATCGAAAGCTGCTCCATAAATCTCAGCCCTGTTCCCTCTCAGCCCTGAAAAGTGCCTTCAAACAAACTCGTTAAGCAGTGAATTGAGTTGTGATTTTGTGGTATATATCACAACCCTCTGGGTAGCTCTCCAAGGGGGGTGGACGATGGAGAGAGTGAGACAGTACTTAAATGTGTATTATCGCTGAGTCAACTGGGGGGAAGCAGCCGGGATCATTGTGTTACTGGTCAGAGGAGCTTTCGGATGAGAGCCCTTACCCACATAAGCTCTGCCGCTCCGGCCAAGCAGGAGACATTGTGATATAGTACCGCGGCTTCTCGCCTGGAGTACATTGGTTGAAGCATTCTAAAGCTTCTCTCCACACACACTCACACACCACCTCCACCACCTATTACAGTACAGCTTAGAGATGGTTCTCAGATGGCTCCAGCAGAGGGGCCGGCCGTTTACTACCTCAATTACAGGTAATTGAAATGCCTCAAAGTTTGCAAACAGGCACAGTGACTCCCTAGCAAGGAAACTGTCATTTATCTGTTCTGCAGTATTTATCCCCCCCGTCATGTATTATTCAAGGCCCACTCCTGGTAAGAGGCTCAATAATGTATCAGATGTACAGGATATCTGATGTTAAGCACGGGGCCCATATCCAGTGACCAGGCTTAAGTAGGATCACTTTATGAGCAGAGCACTGTAGTGGCTAGGAGCAGGGAAGGAAGGCCACACAGTTATCTGGGCCGGCACTCACACAAAAGAGAAGAAAGGTCTCCATATACAGTACATGTATTAATCTAAAGAGATGGGAGGAAAGGAGAGGAGAAGAGATGTTGTGATGTGTAAGCAGGCAGGACACATTTATTCATTCTCTCTAAACTGTACGGATGTAGAACTCAATACAAAATGAAGAGAGGGGGACAGCTATTGAAGGGACCAACTCCAACTCCAATTGGTTATAACATCTTCTAACATTATAAGTTGGTTTTGATCCACCTCTGGATTAATCAACCCACAAGACTACACACAACCATGAGAACCATAATAACTACAGTTGAAGTCAGAAGTTTACATACAGTTAGGTTGGAGTCATTAAAACTTGTTTTTCAACCACTCCACAAATGTCTTGTTAACAAACTATAGTTTTGGCATGTCGGTTAGGACATCTACTTTGTGCATGACACAAGTAATTTTTCCAACAATTGTTTACAGACAGATTATTTCACTTATAATTCACTGTATCACAATTCCAGTGGGTCAGAAGTTTACATACACTAAGTTGACTGTGCCTTTAAACAGCTTGGAAAATTCCAGAAAATGATATCATGGCTTTAGAAGCTTCTGATAGGCTAATTGACATAATTTGAGTCAATTGGAGTTGTACCTGTGGATGTATTTCAAGGCCTACCTTCAAACTCAGTGCCTCTTTGCTTGACATCATGGGAAAATCAAAAGAAATCAGCCAAGACCTCAGAAGAAAAATTGTAGACCTCTGTAGCTCAATTGGTAGAGCATGGCGCTTGTAACGCCAGAGTAGTGGGTTCAATCCCCGGGACCACCCATACGTAAAATGTATGCGCACATGACTGTAAGTCGCTTTGGATAAAAGCGTCTGCTAAATGGCATATTATTATTAAGTCTGGTTCATCCTTGGGAGCAATTTCCAAACGCCTGAAGGTACCACGTTCATCTGTACAAACAATACTATGCAAGTATAAACACCATGGGACCATGCAGCCGTCATACCGCTCAGGAAGGAGACGCGTTCTGTCTCCTAGAGATAAACGTACTTTGGTGCGAAAAGTGCAAATCAATCCCAGAACAACAGCAAATGACTTTGTGAACATGCTGGAGGAAACAGGTACAAAAGTATCTATATCCACAGTAAAACGAGTCCTATATCGACATAACCTGAAAGGCCGCTCAGCAAGGAAGAAGCCACTGCTCCAAAACCGCCATAAAAAGGCCAGACTACGGTTTGCAACTGCACATGGGGACAAAGATCGTACTTTTTGGAGAAATGTCCTCTGGTCTGATGAAACAAAAATAGAACTGTTTGGCCATAATGACCATCGTTCTTTTTGGAGGAAAAAGGTGAAGGCTTGCAAGCCGAAGAACACCATCCCAACCGTGAAGCACGGGGGTAGCAGCATCATGCTGTGGGGGTGCTTTGCTGCAGGAGGGACTGGTGCACTTCACAAAAAAGATGGCATCATGAGGAAGGAAAATTATGTGGATATATTGAAGCAACATCTCAAGACATCAGTCAGGAAGTTAAAGCTTGGTCGCAAATGGTTCTTCCAAATGGACAATGACCCCAAGCATACTTCCAAAGTTGTGGCAAAATGGCTTAAGGACAACAAAGTCAAGTAATTGGAGTGGCCATCACGAAGCCCTGACTTCAATCCAATAGTACATTTGTGGGCAGAACTGAAAAAGCGTGTGCGAGCATGGAGGCCTACAAACCTGACTCACTTACACCAGCTCTGTCAGGAAGAATGGGCCAAAATTCACCCAATTTATTGCGGGAAGCTTGTGGAAGGCTACCCGAAATGTTTGACCCAAGTTAAACAATTTAAAGGCAATGCTACCAAATACTAATTGAGTGTATGTAAACTTCTGACCCACTGGGAATGTGATGAAAGAAATAAAAAGCTGAAATAAATCATTCTCTCTACTATTATTCTGACATTTCACATTCATAAAATAAAGTGGTGATCATAACTGACCTAAAACAGGGAATTATTACTAGGATTAAATGTCAGGAATTATGAAAACTGAGTTTAAATGTACTTGGCTAAGGTGTATGTAAACTTCCGACTTCAACTGTATAACTATTACACACAGAATCAGATGTCATAAGAGGATATAATGTTAACATCACTGTAGTTTGGTTACTGCCTCTTCCTCATCTCATCTTGCTTGATTTAAAACATGCATCACTCTAAAACATGCATCACTCTAGCAACGTTTTAATATCCTTAAAATAGAGCATCCTGTCCATATTGTTCATCAAGAATGTGGCGGCATCAGACTGCCTGTTGTGTTTATTGCTAGATGACAAGCTATCAAGCATGTGAATCCTCCACACCTCCACACCTCCACACCCTTCAATTACATTTGTTAAGTGTGAGATGCCAGTAAACACACATTGTGGCAACAAACAACAGATTAATGCTCCAGCACCAACAAATCAGTAGTAAACTTTTTTAAATAGAAGACAACAATTGTGAGGAGTGATGTCTGTAATTCTGGTACACAATTGGGTAAGTTAGTTCAAGGGTAAGTCTACCTGAAACCCAGAAAATAATGATTGTGGCCATTTAAAAGCCAGAAGGGATGGTTTCTTCCTGAGAAAGGCCAATGATAATAACATTAATTGTTCCATTGGTATTTATCATTCCTGCAAAAACATTTTTCAGAATTGTAGAGGATCAGGCAAAAGGTAAATATTACAATAAGAGATGATATTACCGGTTTAACATTTTTTCTTCCTAAACTGACCTTTTCCTTCATGGCGTTATGATAATCTAAATCCTCGTGGCCATGCTCATTAGCTCATTCTTAATGTTTTCATAATCAATGTTTCCAGCTCTGCCTTGCTTCAATTGATCTCATTAACTGGGAGCTCTGTGACGAGGAGGAAGGCTTAAAGGTTTCAGTCGCTTAAGTGATCAGTATAGCTTCAGAGAGAAAGAGAGAGAGAGAGAGAGAGAGAGAGAGAGAGAGAGAGAGAGAGAGAGAGAGAGAGAGAGAGAGAGCTCTATATACAGAGAGAGAGGCTTGGATTTCCTAATATGATTGTGGTGGTGGTGTGGTGTAGTCGCTAGTCTAGAGCTTATTTTATTGTGTACGACAGCAGATGGGGAACAGTAGAGATGACAGCTTGGGCTCCAGACACGTCACACTGACTGTGGCTCCGCTGTACTGTCTAACTGGTTGCCTCTGCCTGCCTCACAGATGCTCCTTTAAAAATAATATTTTCTACAGACCTAGCTACCTGGGTTCAAATACTATTTGGAATAATTTCAAATATTTAGATATCATTGATTATTAACCTTGCCTGCTGCAAAGGAACTAACTGAAAAATCCCGCAAGCCCATACCTCGCCCACCTGGCACTCCAGACAGTGTCTGAAAGATTTCAAACAGTAATTGAACCCAGGTCGATCACACAGAAACCCGTAGAATGTCAGCTGCAATGCACACTGGGAATGAATGACTAGAGGGGTCGATGGTGCGACACCATGCACATTCACAACACAGTAGAGTACATCAAACTGGGCTGTTAGACATACAGACAGGTGCCAAATGTTGGGGAATACAGAATCTATTTTCTTCTGTGAGTTCCTCTCCAGTGGACCATATATTCATGACTTGGGCCATGATAGCAGCATAGTAAAGGCTTATATTCCCTCAGATAAGCTGTTGAAGTCAATCACAAGGCTGCAGGAACCTATCACAAAGTTATAAAATGTACAATGCCAACTTCCGTCCTTTATTCAAAGTCAGTTGCGTAACAGTAACAGCATGGCCATTTTAAAGCTACAATGTGGGAGTTGTCAACACCAACCAGTGAGGCTTTCAACCTTACAATCCTGACACATATTCTACAATAAAAGGTTTATATAACACATCAGCCTCCTAAGTGATATTCAAGGAGCCGTAGAACAACTTCATGTCGAAACGACATACAGTGCCTTCAGAAAGTATTCATACCCTTATTCCACATTTTGTTGTGTTACAGCCTGAATTTAAAATTGATTACATTTATATTTTTTCTCACCCATCTACACACAATACCCCATAATGACAAAGTGAAAACATGTTTTTAGAAATGTTAGCAAATTTGTTGAAAATGAAATACAGAAATCTCATTTACATTAGTATTCACACCCCTGAGTCAATACATTGTAGAAGCACCTTTGTCGGCAATTACAGCTTTGAATCATCTTGGGTATGTCTGTATCAACTTTGCAAATCTGGATTTGGGGATTTTCTCATGCTCTGTTACGTTAGATGGGGAGCGTCGGTGAACAGCAATCTTCAAGTCTTTCCACATATTTTCAATGGGATTCAAGTCTGGGCTTTGGCTGGGCCACTCAAGGACTGTCACATTCTTGTTTTGAAGCCATTCCATCATTGCTTTGGCTGTATGCTTGGGGTCATTGTCCTGTTGGAACGTAAATCTTCGCCCCAGTCTAAGGTCGTTTGCACTCTGAAGCAGGTTCATCAAGGATTTGCCTGTATTTGGCTCCATTCATCGTTCCCTCTATCCTTACCAGTCCCCCAGTCCCTGCCACTGAAAAGCATCCCCATAGGCATGGTGTTAGACGGGTGATGAGCTGTGTCTGGTTTTCTTTGTCTCATCAGAACATAGAATCTTTTGTCTTATGCTCTCAGTCTTTCACGTGCCTTTTTGGAAACTCCTTTTTCTCAGGAGTGGCTTCTGTCTGGCCACTCTCGCATAAAGCCCAGATTGGTGAAGTGCTGTAGAGACTGTTGTCCTTCTGGCAGTCTCTCCCATCTCAGCCAAGGAACTTTGTAGTTCTTTCAGAGTGGTCATTGGGTTCTTGGTCACCTCCCTGACCAAGGTCCTTCTTGTCCGGTTGCTCAGTTTGGTCGGACGGCCAACTCTAGGCAGAGTCTAGCTAGTTCCATATTTTTTCAATTTCCCAATGATGGAGACCACTGTGCTCTTGGAAACAGTCAACACACAGACATTTTTTATACCGTTCCCCAGATATATGCCTCATCACAATTCTACCTCGGAGATCTACGGACAGTTCCTTGGACTTCATGGTGAAGTTTCTGCTCTGACATGCACTGTCAACTGTGGGACCTTATATAGACAGGTGTGTTTCTTTCTAAATAATGTCCAAACAATTGAATTGGCCATAGGTGGACTGGCCACGGTTGTAATGACATCTCAAGGATAATCAAAGTAAATTAGATGCACCTGAGCTCAATTTGATATTTCTGTATTTCATTTTCAATAAATTTGCAAAACATTTTTAAAATATGTTTTCACTTTACCATTATGGGGTATTGTGTGTATGCGGGTCAAGGTGTATTAATACTTTCTGAAGGCACTGTAGCTAGCTAGAGTACAGGCAATACTGGAGCTGTTTGACATTGAGGCATCAGTGAATGGGAATCTCATACTTAACCCCCGGCTCTGTTGTACTTGACCTTGAATTAGGTATAAATTATGCACATGAGCCGTAACAGAACACGGGAGTGATCCTACGACCTGCCTGCCGTGTGCTTAAACCTCCTTCCACCTGGCTGTTTCATTATGCACAATGATCAAGCCCGATAATGGACCTGTCTGACCTGTACCGCGCACATACACACACACACACACCGCAAACAACACAGGATACCTGCTACAGCCATGCCATGCTTGTCACCCAACACCCCCGGCCCTCCAGACCTAAGTGGCGGGTTGTATCCAGGTTCCTGTAAACAAATGAGGACAATACTGCCTGTCTTTTCATGACAGTGAGGGGTCAGAGGAACACGAGGCCGGTGACGGACAGGCATCTGCTCTACTAGTGTTAAACGCCTACTGTAATTTCAGACGGTCAGGGAGTCAGTGAGCACTGCAGGGCCAGGTGAAGAACACACACAGACATACACATCAACACACGTACGCACACACACACAGACACACACAGAGAGACCATGATTGTACTGTGTGAAATCATGGGTTTGAGACATCATCCTGACACCTATTTCTCAGGTACATCGCTCTGGTCTCCATCTCTCCATCTCTAGATAAGTGTTATGATTTGGGGTCACGGCCTGTTTTAGTGAGTTGTGCTTAGCCTTCAGTGATCCCGGAGAAAATATGTCTGTGAGAAAGTCTTTGCCCTCAGACAGAACTGTGAGTATAAGGGGCCAGGAAATAACGGCTTCTTCACAACCTCAATTAGAAGAAAACCACCCCTCTCTTTCTCTCCACTGTGCTGGTGCCTGGTGCTTAGCCCAGGTCTCTAGTGGGGAGTGGCTACTAGCCTATTTTATCACATCTTTAAAAGGCTAACTACCCTCTGTAGACAAATAAATAGTATTCTAAAGGTCAGCGCCAGTGGTATGAATTCAATTTGGTAGCATGAGTAATGTTCCACAGAACTATTATGCTGTTACGTTGTACTATAAATGGGATTTCAACAGGGAAGTCATATTGAGACTAAAGTCTCTTTTGCAAATGAGCCCTGCACAATACAAAAAGGAACACTTCAATAGGCAAGTATAGATAAACATAAATATACACAATATACACATTAAATACACATTAAGATACAAAACACAGTCAATTAAAACAAACACATTCTTCATTAGAAAAATCCTCTGTCAGCTATCGGATTTGCCCTAGGGACACCAAAGCATCCAATTGAATCGCCTTTTGGAGATAATTCCAAACATACGGTGCAAGGAAGTTAAAGGCTGATTTACCTAACTCTGTAGACACCAGAGGTAGATAGGTCCATTCTATGAGTTATATTTCTATGATTGAAATGACACCCACCCTGTATTCAAGAGTATGCTGTGTCTCAACCAATGACGGGGACAACACAAACCCCTCAGATGATGTAAAATAGGGTTTAAGCTACAACATACAGTATGTGAAAATGAGAAAAATCTAAGTTAACAAATTGTTTTATCATTAAAGGGGGTGCAGTCAGAAAGTGATTGAATTCATACAGAATTACCCACTCACTTATGCATCTTATTTACATTTAAAAGGTTGCAAGCACAGAGTTTATTTGACACAAGTCAGCCACCAAGGTAAACATTCTGCACCAGGTTAATATGTGAAGAGCATCAGTAAGTGGCTGCTTTTCTCATCTCAGCGATTACTGAGAGAAACGTATTCTGTATTATCCCGTCAGATACGTGGTTTGAACCAAAGTTTGCTGACACTCCTGTCCAAGGTTATAGACTCATAACTTCAGATTTCTGTTAGGACAGATTGACACTGAGAAGATGCTGCTCTCCACTGTCATTGGCTATAGGCCATTGTGTCTGCACTTGTAGGATTTAGGAGGGGCGTGGGGTAACTATAAAACATATTTCCTCCTAGGCTCTGTGGTAAGGAAATCAATACCAACAATGTAATGCAGCTCAAATCCATCTAATTTCCTCTCAAGCATTTTGGATCAGAGCCATTGGTCCTAGTGGTGCAGACAGATCCACAGTGCCCCCTGCTTGTAAACATTTATATGGAAATTGAATAGGGGTGTTGCTGCTGCTTGACATACAGATCTGGATTGTCTATGTTCATGTATACTACAAAAAACACCATCTAGGTGAAAGCACATGCAGGTGAAAGGACAAGATAGGGTTCAATGACATGTGGATGGACTAGGGTTTGTCTAGGGGTATTCCACAAATGTCAGACACTTTGAGATCAGTAAGCACAATGGAAAAGCAACAACACATCTGCCACGCTGATCCTCAACACAGGGGCCCCTCAGGGGTGCGTGCTTAGTCCCCTCCTATACTCCCTGTTCACCCACGAATGCGTGGCCAAACACAACTCCAACACCATCATTAAGTTTGCTGACGACACAACAGTGCCTGATCACCGACAACGATGAGACAGCCTATAGGGAGGAGGTCAGAGACCTGGCAGTATGGTGCCAGGACAACAACCTCTCCCTCAATGTGAGCAAGACAAAGGAGCTGATCGTGGACTACAGGAAAAGGCAGGCCGAACAGGTCCCCATTAACATCGACAGGGCTGTAGTGGAGCGGGTCAAGAGTTTCAAGTTCCTTGGTGTCCACATAACAAACAAACTATCATGGTCCAAACACACCAAGACCATCGTAAAGAGGGCATGACAACAACTTTTCCCCCTCAGGAGACTGAAAAGATTTGGCATGGGTCCCCAGATCCTCAAAAAGTTATACAGCTGCACCATCGAGAGCATCCTGACCGGTTGCATCACTCCCTGGTATGGCAACTGCTCGGCATCCGACCGCAAGGCGCTACAGAGGGTAGTATGTACAGCCCAGTACATCACTGGGGCCAAGCTTCCTGCCATCCAGGACCTATATACCAGGCAGTGTCAGAGGAAGGGCCAAAAAATTGTCAAAGACTCCAGTCACCCAAGTCATACTGTTCTCTCTGCTACCGCACGGTTTTCATTGACCCCCCCTCCCCCCACCCCTTTTTTTACGCTGCTGCTACTCGCTGTTTATTATCTATGCATAGTTACTTTAACCCTACCTACATGTACAAATTACCTCGACTAACCTGTACCCCCGCATATTGACTCGGTACTCGTCATTTTTATTATTTTATTGTGTTACTTTTCATTTTATTTTAATTTTGTTTTACTTTACTTTAGTTTATTTAGTAAATATTTTCTTAACTTTTCTTGAACTGCATTGTTGGTTAAGGGCTTGTAAGTAAGCATTTCACGGTAAGGTCTACACCTGTTGTATTCGGCGCATGTGACAAATCAAATTTGATTTGAAAGAAGGACAAGGCACACTTGAGAACTACTGACACATATATAATCTGTATTGATCCATTGCCTATACATGCAATGTTTCCAACGACCATGACATGTCCTTTGCCATAGAAGACAGATCATAATTTCTCTAAGCAGAAATACCTATGCATTGTAGACTGCAGTGAGTATCACTTTGGATGGACACCTGAAAGTCTTGTTCTGGGAATTGGTCTATGTCTGGTCCTACACTGCCATCTAGTGTATATCATCACAAGTTCTCCAAAGGAATTTGATGTAAATGATGGTGGATTTGATTGACGTCTTTTCCCTGAAATTGTCTTTAACAATGCTGAATAATATGGGCAAAAATACATATAATGAGAGGTACGCCCTATATTACCTCCAAATAAAGGTAGGATAATGTTATTTTTATTTAGAAAACATTTTAGTCATAACATACCAAATAGAATAGCTTCAAAATGCTAGAGTGATACTCACTAATATTGTTATTCCAATCCCATTCCACATGCACTTCACCTTTTTGAGTGAAAGATCTAGGCCTACTCTCACTTTCATGTCGTGCATGTTGGTTACCATGCCAACCCATACTCGGTTCGCGCTGCTCAAACTTGGAAGCAAAAGCTAAACACTGATACAAGTCAACGAAGCTAGCTATCTGCATATATTTTACATTCGACATGGCATCTTGCTTAGTGCCAGACTTTCCAGCTGTTCTAGTTGCTTTGGAGCATTTGGGGGAATTAGGTAAGAAAACAACAGGCGCCTCTCTCTCTTGCTACTGTTACACATGTCATGAGTTACAATAGCTAGCTAGCCCCTACCTATCAAGTCATCGAAACGCGAGTAGAGAAGCATCCGATTAACTGCTACTTTTCAGTGTTGACAACTCCTACATTTGTGATTGAGCGCAGACTTGATGCAACCCAGCCGATTACTTTGATTTGTAATTGCCAAGTTGTATCATTTTAATGTTTCAAATAAGTACTGTATCAGATCTAAATTTACATAGCTAATAGCACAACTTGCCTGTTTGAACGTTTGCCTTGACATAGACAAGCAGCTGAGGGATGAGGGAGTTCCATTCAGTCCTGAGGCCAGTCATCACCTGAAAGAAATAGCTGCTGCCATCAATGAACTGGTAGGCAAATGCCAATAAGGAAAGAGAAGATCGAACATCGTGTAGTCTAAATATTGTTAAAACCAATATGATGTATGTAATAAATAGCATAATAAACTAATCCTCAATGGATAATCTGAAGAGGAATGTAAACCTACCCACTGGGCACACACTGGTTGAACCAACGCTAAATAGACGTTGAATTGACGTCTGTGCACAGTGGGTAGGTAAATATAAAGTATATTCTACTGAGCCATTTACTTTATGTTCGTATTCTTATCTATTTTTATGTCTTATTGTTGTTGCATTGTCGAGAAGGAACCTGCAAGGAAGCATTTCGTTGGACTGTGTATACCATGTGTATCCTGTACATACAACTAATAAAAACTTGAAACTTGAAATTAAGTAAATCCATAGAGACAATGGCCATAGAGGCCAGAGAACTTGCTTTACACTCTCTTTTGAAAACCCTCTTTTCTATAAATCAGGAGACTTCTAGGAGAGTAGTCCACGAACAACTGGAGGTAGAAACTATTGAAACAAGCAAACTCCGACATCAATGCCAGAATATCCGTGATGATGTTCAGAATGAGATATCAGGTAATAACTTATGTAGCCCAATGATATGACTTCATAGAATACAACCCACTGGGCAAAACCTGGTTGGATCAATGTTGTTTCCACATCATTTCAACCAAAAAATTCAATGTGATGACGTTGAATCAAACTGGAAAACTGATTGGATTTGAAAAATAGTCATGAACGTAAGGGAATTTTGTATTTTTTTCACCCAACTTTTAACCAAAATCCAATGACATGCTGGAAATGTTTTGTGGATTTCACATTGAATTCACGTTAGTTAACAACTCAACCAAATGTAAATCAAAACTAGACATTGAACTGATGTCTGTGCCCAGTGGAAAGGAATTAATATTGCCTGGCAGGGCCAGCTCTAGTCTTTTGGGGGCCCTAAGCGAGATTTGGTTTTTAGTGTTCCCCATCTTGATGGCGGAGAATTTTTTTTTGCATTTTTAAAGTACATTTCCTGCAATTCTTCTCATTTTGCCATGGGGTGTAGAGATTCTTTGTTGTTTTGGTTTAAAGCTAATTCCCTGCAATTCTAACATTTTGCCATGACTTATGCCATGTTAGTGATATCTGAGTGAGAGTGACTTACAAAATCAGTGGGGGCCCCCTGGAGGTCAGGGCCCCTGGGCATGTGCAATGCTTGACCGGTCGGTATTTGACCATGATTACTACAAGTTTAGATAGCTGGCTAGACTAACTTACCAATCTAAAAATTGTTAGTTGACATGGCTAACTGAGTGACTGTCAGTGACTGACATAACAAGAGAAAAATTGCTGATGCACAGCCACATTTCGAACTTGCACTTTGTGTATTCTACTATTCTAACTCTCAACAGTAAGTTAAGACCCTGACTGAGTTCCTAAGCGACCGTTTATGTTGCTTATGCCTAGAGCCGACCTTGTTGCCTGGTCTTGCCTTAAAGCTAGAATGAACAAGCTGTCCAAAGTCATGTTTTGCTCACAGAGATTTGTCATTGTCCCTTTCAGCTGGTGTTGCGGCTGCAAGAAATATAAATGCGGGTCAAATCACTCAACTCCAAGATGAACTAAACAGTATAGTGCAAGAAATAGAATTAATGGAGAAAAAACAGGATGTCCTTGAAAAGCAAAATGCAATTCTTTAGTAAGTAATATAAGTAATGTTAAGCAATGTATAGGTGTAACAGATCATACAATTTTTTGGCAACATTTCACATAACATCCATGATGTTATAACATGTTATAACTTGTTTTGGAATCTTTTTCAGTCCTGAGAGAGAGTTGGTGAAAGGTGACCATGAAAATTTAATCAACCAATTAAACTACCAACTGTCAGAGAAGGCCAATAAACAGATTCTGCTCAATGAAACAGTGAACGAGATCAGAAAAGGGAAAGCCAAGATCACAGATGTGGAGACCGCTAAAGTGGCGCTAGAGGAGGACATGATTCAAGAGAGGAAGACGTTTGATGAAACAAATGAGAATCTTCAGAGAGAGGTACATCACAGCCACCACTTATTATAGCTACATTTTAAATGTTTAAATGTTTGTTATTTAGCAGACGCTCTTATCCAGAGTGACTTACAGGAGCAATTAGGTTTAAGTCCCTTGCTCAAGGGCACATCGACAGATTTTTCACCTAGTCGGCTCTTGGATTCGAACCAGAGACTTTTCAGTTACTGGCCCAATGCTCTTAACCGCTCGGGCTAGGCTACCTGCATATCTGAGATACTATTCCCTGCTGTGAGGCGCCGTATTAATGTTATCCTCCCTTGCTGGTCTAGTGTGAGGAAGCCATCAATAACATACAGGACCAGAAGAACAACAATGCAAAGAAACGCAGAGAGCTGGACATTTTTTTAGCAGAACTGTTGGATAAGGAGGACAAAGTCACAGAGCAAAAAAAAGTAAGTGAACTGAAGTATTTCAGTCAAGTAGTAAATTAATGCTCTTGACTTGCTATAACTGCCTTTTTTATTCATTTATAGTAGGATATAAACAGTGGTACAGTAACTAAGTAAAAATAGTACTTCTTAAGTAGTTTTTGGGGTATCTGTACTTTACTTAAAAATATATATTTTTACTCCACTACATTCCTAAAGAAAATATGTACTTTTCACTCCCATAAATTTTCATTGACACCCAAAAGTACATGTGACATTTTGAATGCTTAGCAGGACAGGAAAATGGTCCAATTCACGCAATTATCAAGAGGACACATGGTCATCCATACTGCCTCTGATCTGGCAGACTCACTCAAATGCTTCGTTTTTAAATTATATCTGAGTGTTGGAGTGTGCCCCTGGCTATCCGTTAATTATAAGGAATTTAAATATAAGGAATTTATAGCATTTACGTTTACTTTTGATACTTAAGTATATTTGAGCAATTATTTACATTTACTTTTGATACTTAAGTATATTTAAAACCAAATAGTTTAAGAATTTTACTCAAGTAGTATTTTACTGGGTTACTTTCACTTTTACTTCAGTCACTTTATATTAAGGTATCTTGACAATTATGTACTTTTTCCACCACTGGATTTAAATACATACAGTGGGGAGAACAAGTATTTGATACACTGCCGATTTTGCAGGTTTTCCTACTTACAAAGCATGTAGAGGTCTGTAATTTTTATCATAGGTACACTTCAACTGTGAGAGACGGAATCTAAAACAAAAATCCAGAAAATCACATTGTATGATTTTTAAGTAATTAATTTGCATTTTATTGCATGACATAAGTATTTGATACATCAGAAAAGCAGAAATTAATATTTGGTACAGAAACCTTTGTTTGCAATTACAGAGATCATACGTTTCCTGTAGGTCTTGACCAGGTTTGCACACACTGCAGCAGGGATTTTGGCCCACTCCTCCATACAGACCTTCTCCAGATCCTTCAGGTTTCGGGGCTGTCGCTGGGCAATACGGACTTTCAGCTCCCTCCAAAGATTTTCTATTGGGTTCAGGTCTGGAGACTGGCTAGGCCACTCCAGAACCTTGAGATGCTTCTTACGGAGCCACTCCTTAGTTGCCCTGGCTGTGTGTTTCGGGTCGTTGTCATGCTGGAAGACCCAGCCACGACCCATCTTCAATGCTCTTACTGAGGGAAGGAGGTTGTTGGCCAAGATCTCGCGATACATGGCCCCATCCATCCTCCCCTCAATACGGTGCAGTCGTCCTGTCCCCTTTGCAGAAAAGCATCCCCAAAGAATGATGTTTCCACCTCCATGCTTCACGGTTGGGATGGTGTTCTTGGGGTTGTACTCATCCTTCTTCTTCCTCCAAACACGGCGAGTGGAGTTTAGACCAAAAAACTCTATTTTTGTCTCATCAGACCACATGACCTTCTCCCATTCCTCCTCTGGATCATCCAGATGGTCATTGGCAAACTTCAGATGGGCCTGGACATGCGCTGGCTTGAGCAGGGGGACCTTGTGTGCGCTGCAGGATTTTAATCCATGACGGCATAGTGTGTTACTAATGGTTTTCTTTGAGACTGTGGTCCCAGCTCTCTTCAGGTCATTGACCAGGTCCTGCCGTGTAGTTCTGGGCTGATCCCTCACCTTCCTCATGATCATTGATGCCCCACGAGGTGAGATCTTGCATGGAGCCCCAGACCGAGGGAGATTGACCGTCATCTTGAACTTCTTCCATTTTCTAATAATTGCGCCAACAGTTGTTGCCTTCTCACCAAGCTGCTTGCCTATTGTCCTGTAGCCCATCCCAGCCTTGTGCAGGTCAACAATTTTATCCCTGATGTCCTTACACAGCTCTCTGGTCTTGGCCATTGTGGAGAGGTTGGAGTCTGTTTGATTGAGTGTGTGGACAGGTGTCTTTTATACAGGTAACGAGTTCAAACAGGTGCAGTTAATACAGGTAATGAGTGGAGAACAGGAGGGCTTCTTAAAGAAAAACTAACAGGTCTGTGAGAGCCGGAATTCTTACTGGTTGGTAGGTGATCAAATACTTATGTCATGCAATAAAATGCAAATTAATTACTTAAAAACCATACGATGTGATTTTCTGGATTTTTGTTTTAGATTCCGTCTCTCACAGTTGAAGTGTACCTATGATAAAAAATTACAGACCTCTACATGCTTTGTAAGTAGGAAAACCTGCAAAATCGGCAGTGTATCAAATACTTGTTCTCCCCACTGTATGTATTAATTGTGTTATTTCACACTACACTCTTCCTTCATTGCAGCACATTGTCCAGTTAGAGCAAAGTATAGCCAAACTGACAGCGTCTGAAATCCAATGCAAAGAGCAGCTGGCAGATGTGATCAACACATTTGAGGAACTTGTTCTTCAGAAGTAAGATTGGCATTCATGCAGGTACTGTATGTAGCGTAAGCATGGCGCATTCATGGAATGCAAGGGATACTGTATGTTACATCATGTTTGCTTCCACCATTCCATCTTTTTCTACTCATTAACTGTTGTTTCCTCAGGGAATTTCATGAAAAGGAGTTGGCTGAAGTGAGAATTGCATTTGAACTGAAAGTCCAGGCACTACAGGAAAAGATTGTGGAGGTGAGAGATATTTAGGTTTTTCCAAAGCGATGCTACTACTACAGTACAGCTCCAGGGCAACATGTTGCTTCATTCTCCTCTCCCCTCTCACTCTTCTCTTCTCTCCGTTGGTGTTGCTATGGTGGGAGGGATTATAAACACCTGTATGATGTCAGATGTGAGACATCGATTTCCTGCCATTGCCAGAGGCCTCAGCCCTGCTGTTCTGTAGTCAAATTGATCTTTTTAGAAAGTATTCCTTCAAAGTCACTTTGTGCTAAGTCTGACCTTTAAGAGAGCCAGTTCACTGGAGTGTCCTCTGATGTGCTAGAGTTCACACAGTCCATCAAAGGGAATAGCAGCTGTGTCTGGTCATACGAGCCGATGACAGGCTGACTGAACGTGAAGAAAATGCCCTTTGAATAGAATTACTCTCCTGGTTTTCCCTTGTAGAGGAGTTGGGGTGTTTGTATGTGTCTGGCAAAAGTCAGAATCATACACTATATATACAAAAGTATGTGGACACCCCTTCAAATAAGTGGATTCGGCTATTTCAGCCACACCTGTTGCTGACAGGTGTATAAAATCAAGCACACCACCATGTAATCTCCATAGACAAACATTGGCAGTAGAATGGCCTTACTGAAGGGCTCAGTGACTTTCAACGTGGCACCGTCATAGGATGCCACCTTTCCAACAAGTCAGTTCGTAAAATGTCTGCCCTGCTAGAGCTGCCCCGGTCAACTGTAAGTGCTGTTATTGTGAAGTGGAAATGTCTCAGAGCAACAACGAGGCCACACAAGCGCACAGAACAGGACCGCCGAGTGCTGAAGTGCGTAGCGTGTAAAAATCATCTGTCCTCGGTTGCAACACTCACTACCGAGTTCCAAACTGCCTCTGGAAGCAACGTCAGTACAAGACCTGTTCGTCGGGAGCTTCATGAAATTTCATGCAGCCGCACACAAGCCTAAGATCATCATGCGCAATGCCAAGCGTCAGCTGGAGTGGTGTAAAGCTCGCCGCCATTGGACTCTGGAGCAGTGGAAACACGTTCTCTGGAGTGATGAATCACACTTCACCATCTGGCAGTCCGACGGACGATTCTGGGTTTGGCGGATGCCAGGAGAACGCTACCTGCCCCAATGCATAGTGCCAACTGTAAAGTTTGGTGGAGGAGGAATAATGGTCTAGGGCTGTTTTTCATGGTTCGGGCTAGGTCCCTTAGTTCCAGTGATGGGAAATCTTAACGCTACAGCATACAATGACATTTTAGACGATTCTGTGCTTCCAACTTTGTGGCAATAGTTTGAGGAAGGCCTTTTCGTGTTTCAGCATGACAATGCCCCTGTGCACAAAGCGAGGTCCATACAGAAATGGTTTGTCGAGATCGGTGTGGAAAACTTGACTGGCCTGCACAGAGTCCTGACCTCAACCCCATCGAACACCTTTGAGATTAATTGGAACGCCGACTGCGAGCCAGGCCTAATCGCCCAACATCATCAGTGCCCGACCTCAGTAATGCTCTTATGGCTGAATGGACCTCGCACCAATGTTCCAACATCTAGTGGAAAACATTCCCAGAGGAGTGGAGGCTGTTATAGCAGCAAAGGGGGGACCAACTCCATATTAATGCCCATGATTTTGGAATGAGATTTTCAGGAGGTGTCCACATACTTTTGGTCATGTAGTGTATCTGAAACTAATTTATGATGCTAAGGGTTGGCTTTGAGTTCAGGTAGTACCTCCCCGTTTCAAAATGTTTTCTCGCTACTGAACATCCCCCTAGGATGATATGCGGGCTGGTGTGGTCTCGGGGAGCCTGTATTGTTAGATTTTAGAGCAGGGTTCCCCAAGTGTTTTGAGCAACAACATTTTTTTAAATCTTTTTTTATTGTTGGACATAAAATACAGTAAAAACACCAGCAAATCAGCTCCAAGTGATTTTAATTTTGGAAATTTGTTCGAAACTATTCCCACGCATAATAGAGAGATATACAGTACCAGTCAAAAGTTTGGACACACCTACTCATTCAAGGGTTTTTCTTTATTTTTACTATTTTTTACATTGTAGAATAATAGTGAAGACATCAAAACTATGAAATAACACATATGGAATCATATAGTAACCAAAAAAGTGTTAAACAAATCCAAATATATTTGGGATTTGAAATTCTTCAAATAGCCACCCAATTAACAGGTGTGCCTTTTTAAAAGTTAATTTGTGGAATTTATTTCCTTCTTAATGTGTTTGAGCCAATCAGTTGTGTTGTGACAAGGTAGGGGAGGTATACAGAACATAGCCCTATTTGGTAAAAGTCCATCGTTACTTTAAGACAGGAAGGTCAGTCAATACGGAACATTTCAAGAACTTTGAAAGTTTCTTCAAGTGCAGTCGCAAAAACCATCAAGCGCTATGATGAAACTGGCTCTCATGAGGACCGCCACAGGAATGGAAGACCCAGAGTTACCTCTGCTGCAGAGGATAAATTAATGAGAGTTACCAGCCTCAGAAATTGCAGCCCAAATAAATGCTTCACAGAGTTCAAGCAACAGACACATCTCAACATCAACTGTTCAGAGGATACTGTGTGAATCAGGCCTTCACGGTCGAATTGCTGCAAAGAAACCACTACTAAAGGACACCAATAAGAAGAAGAGACCTGCTTGGGCCAAGAAACACGAGCAATGGACATTAGATCAGTGGAAATTTGCCCTTTGGTCTGGAGTCCATATTGGAGATTTTTTTTGTGAGACGCGGTGTGGTTGAACGGATGATCTCCGCATGTGTAGTTCCCACTGTAAAGCATGGAGGTGTGGGGGTGCTTTGCTGGTGACACTGTCTGTGGTTTATTTAGAATTCAAGGCACACTTAACCAGCATGGCTACCACAGCATTCTGCAGCGATACGGCATTCCCATCTGGTTTGGGCATAGTGGGACTATCATTTGTTTTTCAACAGGAAAATGACCCAAAACACACCTCCAGGCTATGTAAGGGCTATTTCACGAAGAAGGAGAGTGATGGAGTGCTGCATCAGATGACCTGGCCTCCAACATCCCCCGACTTCAACCCAATTGAGATGGTTTGGGATGAGTCGGACGGCAGAGTGAAAAGAAGCCAACAAGTGCTCAGCATATGTGGTAACTCCTTCAAGACTGTTGGAAAAGCATTCCAGGTGAAGCTGGTTGAGAGAATGCCAAGAGTGTGCAAAGCTGTCATCAAGGCAAAGGGTGGCTACTTTGAAGAATCTCAAATATAAAATATATTTAGATTTGTTTAACACTTTTTTTATTAATTTTTTTCATAGTTTTGATGTCTTCACTATTATTCTACAATGTAAAAAAATTTAAAAATAAAGAAAAACCCTGGAATGAGTAGGTATGTCCAAACTTTTGACTGGTACTGTATGTGATCGTATACAAATTTAAGCAAGGTTGGAAGTTATTATGTTTTAGTCAAATATTATATCTGTTTGGTTTACTTGCGGTCAATTTGTAATTATGTTCAGGCCCCCTAGTTGATGATCTCTGTTGTAAAGGATTCTCATGCATTATAGATAGGCGCTGTTTAGAAGGGCTCTGTTCTGTTATGTGTGCAGGTGGATGGTGAGATGGAGGAGGGCCAGATAGTGAATGCCATCCGCCTGGAGTCTATTGCTAAAATGTCTGACAGATTTAAAGCTCAAAGGAAAGAGGAGGACGACGTCATGGCTGAACACCTGAATGTCTCAAAACGGTATTCCATCTATACCTCTTTGCATCCTACATCTACGAAGGATCAAGTCAAACTGCAACACTGCTTTCCCTTTACTTTGCCTGACAGTCATTTTTACTTACATGTTATCATCTGTTTGTTTGTTTGTTTCATTCTCAGCTTAGAAAAGTCCAGACTTAGACTTGAGGAGCGCATTGCATCGATTGCTAAACATAAAATTGAGATCAGAGAAATGGATGAAGAGATCAAACAACTCCATGAAACCAATATGTAAGTAATATGGTCCATTTGATCATATTAGTCTATAATCTCCACTATGAGTTTTGACACTTTTGTGTAGTATCAAAGTGACTTATTTCACTAAGGACAGCATTAACCATCTGACCAAGTTAGAATTATAAAGTATGAAACGTCTAAATAATTATCTTGAAAACTACAGAGCTTTTATCTCATTGTTTAGTTGTTATGTACTAAACATAAAGTGAATGGCATGCAGAATTGTCAGAATAGTTGCTTACCTAGTTAGCATTTTGTTTCTCATAGAGTTAATGCAGACCTGTTTGAAAGAAATGTGGATGAACTGCATGGACAGCTCAATAAAGAAAAGAAGAGCATGTAAGCAACAAATAGTATCTCTTCATTTCATTACAGACTTGGACTTTCTCTTCATAGGTTGGGTTATTTGATGCAGTCTAAGTTTCTTTTTTTTAGAGCAATCTTTGAAGTTGAAAAAGAAGAACTGTGCCAGTCTCTGGAGAATCTAAAAAAAGATCACGAACAGCATGTGAATGAGGTCAACTTTGATATTGGTTTAACCAGGAGGAGATATGAGGAACTGCTTGAAGAGGTTTGCTTATTTTTCCTTAATTCTTCAGGAATCTATTGAGATAGTACATGCATATTTGTATTATTATTCATTTATATTTCACAAACATTTTCATCAGGAGAAGAAACTCCAAGACCATGTATTCATGGGCGCGTTGATTGAACGTCTTGGTAACAAGATTGTTAAGGCAGAGGAGGTGAATGAACAGATGACCATTTCCTACAATGACGAGATCCAACAGTTCATAGTAAGTATATTTATATATATTTACATTTTACATCTAGCAGACATCAGTAAGCCTCATCACACATACAAGCTGTTGAGAAAACATGTATTTAATGTCTTCTTCTTCTTCTGTGAAAACAGACTGAAGCGGAGTCAGTGACACAGAGCCGACTGGAGAAGGAGGAGGAGCTGAAGGTTAAAGAGTCTATCTTGGAGGAGGTGGAGGCCCAGTTTGATATTGACCAGTCCAGGCACCAAAAACTGAAAAACCATACCTCAGGTACTGACCCAATAATCTGCTAATATATCTATAATAACAACTATAATAACACAGAGACGCGTACAAAGCTCGCCCTCCGTTTGGAAAATCTGACCATAATTATATCCTCCTGATTCCTGCTTACAAGCAAAAACTAAAGCAGGAAGTACCAGTGACTCGCTCAATACGGAACTGGTCAGATGACGCAGATGCTAAGCTACAGGACTGTTTTTCTAGTACAGAATGGAATATGTTCCGGGACTCATCCGATGGCATTGAGGAGTATACCACATCAGTCACCGGCTTCATCATTAAGTGCATCGATGACGTTATCCCCACAGTGACCGTACGTACATACCCCAACCAGAAGCCATGGATTACAGGCAACATCCGCACTGAGCTAAAGGGTAGAGCTGCCGCTTTCAAGGAGCGGGACTCTAACCCGGACGCCTATAAGAAATCCCGCTATGCCCTCAGATGAACCATCAAACAGGCAAAGCGTAAATACAGGACTAAGATTTAATCCTACTACACCGGCTCCGACGCGCGTCGGATGTGGCAGCGCTTGCAAACTATTACGGACTACAAAGGGAAGCCCAGCTGCGAGCTGCCCAGTGACACAAGCCTACCAGACGAGCTAAATGACTTCTATGCGCGCTTCGAGGCAAGCAACACTGAAGCATGCATGAGAGCACCAGCTGTTCCGGACGACTCTGTGATCACGCTCGCCTTAGCCGAATTGTGTAAGACCTTTAAACAAGTCAACATTCACAGACAGATTACCAGGACGTGTACTCCGAGCATGCGCTGACCAACTGGCAAGTGTCTTCACTGACATGTTCAACCTGTCCCTGGCCGAGTCTGTAATGCCTACATGCTTCAAGCAGACCACCATAGTCCCTGTGCCCAAGAACACCAAGGTAACCTGCCTAAATGACTACCGACCCATAGCACTCACGTCTGTAGCCATGAAGTGCTTTGAAAAGCTTGTCAAGGCTCACATCTTCACCATCATCCCATAAATCCTAGACCCACTCCAATTTGCATACCGCCCCAACAGATCCACAGATGACGCAATCTCTATTGCACTCAACACTGCCCTTTCCCAACCTGGACAAAAGGAACACCTATGTGAGAATGCTGTTAATTGACTACAGCTCAGCGTTCAACACCATAGTGCCCTCAAAGCTCATCACTAAGCTAAGGACCCTGGGACTAAACACCTCCCTCTGCAACTGGATCCTGGACTTCCTGATGGGCCGCCCCCAGGTGGTAAGGGTAGGCAACAACACATCTGCCACGCTGATCCTCAACACGGGGGCCCCTCAGGGGTGCGTGCTTAGTCCCCTCCTGTACTCCCTGTTCACCCATGACTGCGTGGCCAAGCACGACTTCAACACCATCATTAAATTTGCCGACGACACAACGGTGGTAGGCCTGATCACAGACAACGATGAGACAGCCTATAGGGAGGAGGTCAGACACCTGGCAGTGTGGTGCCAGGACAACAACCTCTCCCTCAAAGTGATCAAGACAAAGGAGATGATCATGGACTACAGGAAAAGGGCCAAGCACGCCCCCATTCTCATCGATGGGGCTGTAGTGGATCAGGTTGAGAGCTTCAAGTTCCTTGGTGTCCACATCACCAACAAACTATCATAGTCCAAACACACCAAGACAGTCATGAAGACTGAACAGATTTGGCATGGGTCCTCAGATCCTCAAAAAGTTCTACAGCTGCACCATCGAGAGCATCCTGACTGGTTGCATCGCCGCCTGGTATGGTACTACAGAGGGTAGTGTGTATGGCCCAGAATATCACTGGGGCCAAGCTTCCTGCCATCCAGGACCTCTATACCAAGCGGTGTCAGAGGAAGGCCCTAAAAATTAGACTCCAGCCACCCAAGTCATAGACTGTTCTCTCTGCTACCGCACGGCAAGCGGTACCGGAGCACCAAGTCTAGGTCCAAAATTATTTTTAACAGCTTCTACCCCCAAGCCATAAGACTGCTGAACATCTAATCAAATGGCTACCTGGACTATTTGCATTGACCCTGCCCCCCTTTTTTTACGCTGCTGCTACTCACTGTTTATTATTGATGAATAGTCACATTACACCTACCTACATGTACAGTACCAGTCAAAAGTTTGGACACACCTACTCATTCCAGAGTTTTTCTATATTTTTACTATTTTCTACATTGTAGAATAATAGTGAAGACATCAAAACTATGAAATAACACATATGGAATCATATTGTAACCAAAAAAGTGTTGAACAAATCAAAATATATTTTAGATTTGAAATTCTTCAAAGTAGCTACCCTTTGCCTTGATGACAGCTTTGCACAGTCTTGGCATTCTCTCAACCAGCTTCATGAGGTAGTCACCTGGAATGCATTTAAATTAACAGGTGTGCCTTGTTAAAAGTTAATTTGTGGAATTTCTTTCCTTCTTAATGCATTTGAGCCAATCAGTTGTGTTGTGACAAGGTAGGGGTGGTATACAGAAGATAGCCCTATTTAGTAAAATACCAAGTCCATATTATGGCAAGAACAGCTCAAATAAGCAAAGAGAAACAACAGTCCATCGTTACTTTAAGACATGAAGGTCAATCAATCCAGAAAATGTTAAGAACTTTTAAAGTTTCTTCAAGTGAAGTCGCAAAAACCATCAAGCGCTATGATTAAACTGGATCTCATGAGGACCGCCACAGGAAAGGAAGACCCAGAGTTACCTCTGCTGCTGCTGCTGCAGAGGATAAGTTAATTAGAGTTAACTGCACCTCAGATTGCAGCCCAAATAAATGCTTCACAGAGTTCAAGTAACAGATACAGTGGGGAAAAAAAGTATTTAGTCAGCCACCAATTGTGCAAGTTCTCCCACTTAAAAAGATGAGAGAGGCCTGTAATTTTCATCATAGGTACACGTCAGCTATGACAGACAAAATTAGAAAAAAAAATCCAGAAAATCACATTGAAGGATTTTTAATGAATTTATTTGCAAATTATGGTGGAAAATAAGTATTTGGTCATCTACAAACAGGCAAGATTTATGGCTCTCACAGACCTGTAACTTCTTCTTTAAGAGGCTCCTCTGTCCTCCACTCGTTACCTGTATTAATGGCACCTGTTTGAACTTGTTATCAGTATAAAAGACACCTGTCCACAACCTCAAACAGTCACACTCCAAACTCCACTATGGCCAAGACCAAAGAGCTGTCAAAGGACACCAGAAACAAAATTGTAGACCTGCACCAGGCTGGGAAGACTGAATCTGCAATAGGTAAGCAGCTTTGTTTGAAGAAATCAACTGTGGGAGCAATTATTAGGAGATGGAAGACATACAAGACCACTGATAATCTCCCTTGATCTGGGGCTCCACGCAAGATCTCACCCCGTGGGGTCAAAATGACCACAAGAATGGTGAACAAAAATCCCAGAACCACACAGGGGGACCTAGTGAATGACCTGCAGAGAGCTGGGACCAAAGTAACCAAGCCTACCATCAGTAACACACTACGCCGCCAGGGACTCAAATCCTGCAGTGCAAGACGTGTCCCCCCTGCTTAAGCCAGTACATGTCCAGGCCTGTCTGAAGTTTGCTAGAGTGCATTTGGATGATCCAGAAGAGGATTGGGAGAATGTCAGATGAAACCAAAATATAACTTTTTGGTAAAAACTCAACTCGTCGTGTTTGGAAGACAAAGAATGCTGAGTTGCATCCAAAGAACACCATACCTACTGTGAAGCATGGGGGTGGAAACATCATGCTTTGGGGCTGTTTTTCTACAAAGGGACCAGGACGACTGATCCGTGTAAAGGAAAGAATGAATGGGGCCATGTATCGTGAGATTTTGAGTGAAAACCTCCTTCCATCAGCAAGGGCATTGAAGATGAAACGTGGCTGGGTCTTTCAGCATGACAATGATCCCAAACACACCGCCCGGCAACGAAGGAGTGGCTTCGTAAGAAGCCTTTCAAGGTCCTGGAGTGGCCTAGCCAGTCTCCTGATCTCAACCCCATTGAAAATCTTTGGAGGGAGTTGAAAGTCTGTGTTGCCCAGCGACAGCCCCAAAACATCACTGCTCTAGAGGAGATCTGCATGGAGGAATGGGCCAAAATAGCAGCAACAGTGTGTGAAAACCTTGTGAAGACTTACAGAAAACGTTTGACCTGTGTCATTGCCAACAAAGGGTATATAACAAAGTATTGAGAAATGTTTGTTATTGACCAAATACTTATTTTCCACCATAATTTGCAAATAAATTCATTAAAAATCCTTCAATGTGATTTTCTGGATTTTTTTTTCTAATTTTGTCTGTCATAGCTGACGTGTACCTATGATGAAAATTACAGGCCTCTCTCATCTTTTTAAGTGGGAGAACTTGCACAATTGGTGGCTGACTAAATACTTTTTTTCCCCACTGTACATCTCAACATCAACTGTTCAGAGGAGACTGTGTGAATCAGGCCTTCACGGTCGAATTGCTGCAAAGAAACCACTACTAAAGGACACCAATAAGAAGAAGAGACTTGCTTGGACCAAGAAACACGAGCAATGGACATTAGACCGGTGGAAATCTGTCCTTTGGTCTGATGAGTCCAAATCGGAGATTTTTGGTTCCAACCGCCGTGTCTTTGTGAGACGCAGAGTAGGTGAACGGATGATCTCTGCATGTGTGGTTCCCACCGTAAAGCATAGAGGAGGAGGTGTGATGGTGTGGATGTGCTTTGCTGGTGACACTGTCTGTGATTTATGTAGAATTCAAGGCACACTTAACCAGCATGGCTACCACAGCATTCTGCAGCGATATGCCATACCATCTGGTTTGGGCTTAGTGGGACTATCATTTGTTTATAAAATATATTTTGATTTGTTTAAAACTTTTTTGGTTACTACGTGTTTCAAAATGTGTTATTTCATAGTTTTGATGTCTTCACTATTATTCTACAATGTAGAAAATAGTAAAAAATAAAGAAAAACCTTTGAATGAGTAGGTGTGTCCAAACTTTTGACTGGTACTGTACATATTACCTCAATTACCTCGACTAACCTGTACCTCCTCACATTGACTCGGTACCGGTACCCACTGTATATAGCCTCGTTATTGTTATTTTATTGTTGCTCTTTTATTTTTTACTTTAGTTTATTTAGTAAATATTTTCTAAACTCTTATTTTTCTTAAAACTGCATTGTTGGTTAAGGGCTTGTAAGTAAGCATTTAACGGTAAGGTCTACACCTGTTGTATTCAGCACATGTGACAAATACAATTTGATTTGATTTGATTTAGTAGACAATATCAAGTAGGCATACACAAATATGCAGATATCTCAAAGAACGTACTCACTATAACCTTAAAAATCATGTAGTGCAGCATTTGATAATTACTTAAATGATTTTCCCCACCAGAGTTAAAGAATAAGAACAATCATTTGGAGCTCTCCATCCAGGATATGAAAGAGAACATTAGTACTCTTCTCAAACCAAAGGTGAGTTTCACAACAACAACAAAAACATTCATTATGTACATCTTGGTTACCACATACTCTAAATGACAAGCTGTGAAGTGCAGCAGCATTGAAACAGTCTGATTGTAACTGACTGACAGGAGGACATGAAGAGGAGTCTGGAGGGTTTGCGTGAGAAACACATGGAGCTGCTGACGTCTCACGCTGCAGACATCATCGCCACTGAGAAGAGCATCTATGACAACGGGATGATGCTGCAGCAGGTCAATATGGAGAACAGCAGGCTGCATGTGGTAAGCGACATGAGTCACTCACAATGCCCCTAAGAGACATGAGTCACTCACTCACCTACCAAGCAAAAACTCAATGTAAACATTGTTTTTCAGTGTATTGAGCAAATGAAGGAGGACATATGGAACACCAGGAAAGACCAGGAAAGACACACACAGGAGATTGGGTGGCTGAAAGAGGAGGTTCATTCTCTATTTGGTGAGCATCAGCCGAGCTCAATGACTCCAACTATTGTAAAACGTTGTGCATAACATTTAGTTCAGTCTATCAGGTTTCAATATCATAACTTATAAATGCATCTTCCCCTAGAGAGCCTGCTTGATGCATGGGCAGAGGACACTGTGGTGACCGAGGTAAGGACTCTTAAAACATGGCTGGTCAATTCAGCAGCTTACTGTACAGACGTTATTTCATTTTTTACAACCTGTGATGTTAACTTATAGTCTGACCACATGCTGACAGACAACCGTGTACATGACCTGATTTCTCTGGTTAACGTATTTGGACAAATCCACAGTGCAGGACTTGAGTGATTCGTAAGTCAATAGTAAACTGTCATGAGAGACCACACTAAATCATCCAATGACTCATTCAACACTTCAGGAATCTTCAGAGAGAGACCACAAGATTATGGAGGCTATCCACAGACTCATGACCAAGATCCAAGACAGGAAGTTCCAACTGGGGGACATCAACAGTAGACTAGAGGAGGAACTGAAGGGCATGCGTTCCATGTTGGCCAGTACTAAATCGAACGTTGCACTTAAAGTACAGGGCAAGTAAAGTGAGACATCAAGAAGGATTACATCAACACAATTGTTGTGTTACAAAAACTCAGCACAAATGAAAGTCATATGAGATTAAAGTAGATGAGTACTCACATTTGTGGTTTTTATTTCAGAAAAATCTTAACACTTTATAACACACTACATTTCACAAGTTTTTTTTTACAATACATTTTACAATAAATAGTCAAAATTGCAGCTAACCAAGTCCTTGTTCTGTATGTTTTAAAATTACACTGTGCAATAAAATTATATATTTCCAATAAACATCCATTGTTATCTATTTACAAGCGTTCTATGAGCCTGCATAAAATACATTCACAATTTAATTTGCTTACTATTCAACAGCATATTTCCCCAACATCATTTATGGGGAAACAGCAGGATAATTTTCATTCCATTTTTTATCAAGCAAAATATAATGGAACTTCATCCACTTGGCTTGTAACATATAATATTAGGTTATAATAAACCATTTTATCTGCCTCTGGACGTATGCATGTGTTCAGAGTTTTTGGCACATAAGATTTAGTTCAAGAACATCTAACTCAACTTATACTATTGGACAATCCAAAGACCATCTTTGATTTCACTGCAACAATCAAAGATATCTGAGCTTAAAACAATCAAGGATGTTGAGCATATAATATGACACAGAGTGAATATCTATACAAAGCATGTCTCAAAACAGCCTCAATGAGGAACAGTACATCTTAGGCCTTAGGTTGTAAAGACAACATTCAAGTGGCCACAGCCATGTAACATACAATACCATTCAATAACTAACAACACTTGAAATATATGGAGATGTATAGTTTATAGACATACAGTATGTACACAGGGTGTTTGTATTCCCACCTTAGTTGTAGGAATATCATAAAATCTTCCTTCTCACTGTGAGAGGAATTCACACTATCAACACTACATGCAGCAGTCATCATACTACCATAGGCAGAGACAGCAGTAAAGGCTAGCGTCCATATAGCTCCATGCACAACACCTCCTGAATTGATAGACAGGTGGACATTAAAGGTAGACTCAGCAATATGAAAAATGCAGAAAGGAAACAGCATAGTGGGTCAATTTCCGCAACAACTAAGAGCGTTGAAGCGCAAAGCTCAACTTCTCCGCTGTTTTGGTCCAGCGGCTCCCACGCTGTAAGAGCGTGAAGTGAACCCGTGAACATGCGCAGATACTGTGTGTGACCGAAGTCTTGCATCTCGCTCATCTCAATATCTGCAGTGCTGCTCGTGGCAACGTCATTTCGAGTCTAACTTTAATACCCACATCCATCTATAATAGTTCTAATGGCCGTTGCCACCTTCTGACAGAATCCGTCTAGGTTCAGTGAACCTGGCAGTGAGCAGGTAGAAAAGGGCGGGTCCAGGTACCAGGGCCAATAGAGGCAGGTCCTGTTCCAGTTTATCCAATCGGGAGATGGAGATGATGCCATACGCGTGAAGGAGCCAATGGCTGAAGAGCACCACCAACCTCTTCTTCTTGGCAGCGAGATTCTTGAAAGACTATGGATAGGAGTAAAGGGAGGAAACACTTAGGAAATGGGATATGTGCTCAAACAATTATATTGACTGAGCTGATATCAAACTTTAAAAACGTTGGTTAGGTCAATATAAAATAAGCAGTTTCTTACCTGTATTTCTGAGGCTGACATGTACACTGCCAAAGTAACCAGGGACAACACCAAAATAATGTATGGAAAAGCATAATCTGAAAAACAGAAAGCAGCAAGCTTATACCACAGTCACAAGGCAAGACCTTTAGTCTCGCCAGGCCATCCTTCTAAATCTTGTCTCGTTGCCTCGACTATTGGAAATGGGGGGGGGCTGAATCAATACAGCTACATAACGCGCTATTATTTGGCACAATATTATATAGATACTTTGACTCCAAGTATCGATTTGTAAAAATATAAACACAACATGCACTGTTGGTCCTATGTTTCATGAGTTCAAATAAAAGATCCCAGAAATGTTCCATACGCACAAAAAGCATATTTCTCTCAAATATTGGAAAAAATGTGTTTACATCCTTGTTAGTGAGCATTTATCCTTTGCCAAGACAATCCATCCACCTGACATGTGTGGCATATCAAGAAGCTGATTAAACAGCATGATCATTACACAGGTGCACCTTGTGCTGGGGGAAATAAAATGCCACTCTAAAATGTGCAGTTTTGTCACACAACACAATGTCACAGATCTCTCAAGTTTTGAGGGAGCATGCAATTGGCATGCTGACTGCAGGAATGTCTACCAGAACTGTTGCCAGAGAATTTAACGTTAATTTCTCTACTATAAGTTCCCTCCAACGTTGTTTTAGAGAATTTGGTAGTACGTCCAACCGGCCTCACAACCGCAGACCACGTGTAACCACGCCAACCCAGGACCTCCACATCCAGCTTCTTCACCTGTGGGATGGTCTGAGATGAGCCACCCGGACAGCTGATGAAACTGTGGGATTTCACAACCAAAGAATTCTGAACAAACGGTCAGAAACCGTCTCAGGGAAACTCATCTGCGTGCTCGTCGTCCTCACCAGGGTTTTGACCGGACTGCAGTTTGGAGTTGTAACCAACTTCAGTGGGCAAATGCTCACCTTCAATGGCCACTGGTACGCTGGAGAAGTGTGCTCTGCACGGATTAATCCCGGTTTCAACTGTACCGGGCAGATGGCAGACAGCGTGTATGGCATTGTGTGGGGAGCGGTTTGCTGATTTCAACGTTTGAACAGATTGCTCCATGGTGGCGGTGGGGTTATGGTATGGGCAGGCATAAGCTACGGACAACGAACACAATTGCATTTTATCGATGGCAATTTGAATGCAGAGATACACCGTGACGAGATCCTGAGGCCCATTGTTGTGCTATTCATCCGCCTCCATCACTTCATGTTTCAGCATGATAATGCACGGCCCCATGTCGCAAGGATGTGTACACAATTCCTGGAAGCTGAAAATGTCCCAGTTCTTCCATGGCATGCATACTCACCACACATGTTAGGGATGCTCTGAATTGAAGTGTACAACAGCGTGTTCCAGTTCCCGCCAATATCCAGCAACTTCGCACAGCCATTGAAGATTAGAGGGACAACATTCCACAGGCCACAATCAACAGCCTGATCAACTCTATAAAAAGGAGATGTCGCACTGCATGAGGCAAATGTTGGTCATACCAGATACTGACTGGTTCTGACCCACGCCCCTACCTTTTATTTTAAGGTATTGGTGAAAAACAGATGCATATCTGTATTCACAGGTCATGTGAAATCAATAGACTAGGGCCTAATGAATTTAATTCAATTGACTGATTTCCTTATATGAACTGTAACTCAGTAAAATCCTTGAAATTGTTGCATGTTGCGTTTATATTTTTGTTCAGTATGTACAGTGAGGGAAAAAAGTATTTAGTCAGCCACCAATTGTGCAAGTTCTCCCACTTAAAAAGATGAGAGAGGCCTGTAATTTTCATCATAGGTACACGTCAACTATGAGAGACAAAATGAGAAAAGAAAATCCAGAAAATCACATTGTAGGATTTTTTATGAATTTATTTGCAAATTATGGTGGAAAATAAGTATTTGGTCAATAACAAAAGTTTCTCAATACTTTGTTATATACCCTTTGTTGGCAATGACACAGGTCAAACGTTTTCTGTAAGTCTTCACAAGGTTTTCACACACTGTTGCTGGTATTTTGGCCCATTCCTCCATGCAGATCTCCTCTAGAGCAGTGATGTTTTGGGGCTGTCGCTGGGCAACACGGACTCAACTCCCTCCAAAGATTTTCTATGGGGTTGAGATCTGGAGACTGGCTAGGCCACTCCAGGACCTTGAAATGCTTCTTACGAAGCCACTCCTTCGTTGCCCGGGCGGTGTGTTTGGGATCATTGTCATGCTGAAAGACCCAGCCACGTTTCATCTTCAATGCCTTGCTGATGGAAGGAGGTTTTCACTCAAAATCTCACGATACATGGCCCCATTCATTCTTTCCTTTACAGGGATCAGTCGTCCTGGTCCCTTTGCAGAAAAACAGCCCCAAAGCATGATGTTTCCACCCCCATGCTTCACAGTAGGTATGGTGTTCTTTGGATGCAACTCAGCATTCTTTGTCCTCCAAACACAACGAGTTGAGTTTTTACCAAAAAGTTCTATTTTGGTTCCATCTGACCATATGACATTCTCCCAATCCTCTTCTGGATCATCCAAATGCACTCTAGCAAAATTCAGACGGGCCTGGACATGTACTGGCTTAAGCAGGGGGACACGTCTGGAACAGCAGGATTTGAGTCCCTGGCGGCGTAGTGTGTTACTGATGGTAGGCTTTGTTACTTTGGTCCCAGCTCTCTGCAGGTCATTCACTAGGTCCCCCCGTGTGGTTCTGGGATTTTTGCTCACCGTTCTTGTGATCATTTTGACCCCACGGGGTGAGATCTTGCGTGGAGCCCCAGATCGAGTGGTCTTGTATGTCTTCCATTTCCTAATAATTGCTCCCACAGTTGATTTCTTCAAACCAAGCTGCTTACCTATTGCAGATTCAGTCTTCCCAGCCTGGTGCAGGTCTACAATTTTGTTTCTGGTGTCCTTTGACAGCTCTTTGGTCTTGGCCATAGTGGAGTTTGGAGTGTGACTGTTTGAGGTTGTGGACAGGTGTCTTTTATACTGATAACAAGTTCAAACAGGTGCCATTAATACAGGTAACGAGTGGAGGACAGTGGAGCCTCTTAAAGAAGTTACAGGTCTGTGAGAGCCAGAAATCTTGCTTGTTTGTAGGTGACCAAATACTTATTTTCCACCATAATTTGCTAATAAATTCATTAAAAATCCTACAATGTGATTTTCTGGATTTGTACCTATGATGAAAATTACAGGCCTCTCTCATCTTTTTAAGTGGGAGAACTTGCACAATTGGTGGCTGACTAAATATGTGGTCGGGAGTGGTCGGGAGAGGTTGTGTTTTCTCTAGCAGGAGGTAAGCTTGGCTTCTTATATGGTGTTGAGTAAAGCTTAAACCATGTATTTAGATTGTAGGTAGGTAGTTGTAGTTAGGTATTGTAGGTAGTTTATTTAGGTAGTTATTGTAGGTTATTGTAGGTAAGTATTGTATACGGCGGAGCCCGGCGAAGCACGAGGCTAGCTAACCCACTACCTGGACCAATAAAGCTAGCTAGCTAGCGGGTAGCTACTGGTAACTTTTAGCAACTGTGGATAGTTGTTTCCAATGTTATTTCACGCTTAAGAGTACCTGTAATTAAGCCAGCTAGCTACCTACCATTCAGCTGTTTTTCTAACCTCATTATCTGAGGCATTAACGTTAGGTAGTTAGTAGCTACTGTACTTAATTACAGCTACTGATTGCAGAAGACCAATGTTGTCTTGTCTGCCACCCAGACAGCTGGCGTCGGGTAAGTTTGGCTTTATACATAGCTTGGGCTTTGTCGAGTAAGGCTTAAACTATGTATTTAGATTGTAGTTAGGTATTGTAGGTAGGCAACGTGGGCTGTTGTGGGTAGTTATTGTAGGTTAGCATTGTATTCGGCGGTGCCAGGTGTAGCACGAAGCTAGCTAGCTAGCTAACTCACCTCCTGGACTAGCTGGCGAGTAGCTATTAGCAACGGTAGCAACTAGATACAATATCCTTTTAGCCAGCTACATTTGTTCGCAGCGCCGCCGTTTTTCAAACAAAGTCAACACAGCAGCCATTGCTAGCTAGCCAACACGACCAGCTAGCTGTACTGTAGCAGCTAAATACAATATATTTGTGCTAGCTAGCCAACGTTTAATTATTGCTGCGTTATGAAAGGAACTAGACACGGACACGAATTATCTGTTTAGTGTGTTAACACACTATTGGTAGTTTGTTGTAACCAAGTATTGGGGATAAACTGTGTGTTATTGGATGCTAGCATGCTAGTTAGCTATGGCGTCATAGTTAGCTAGCTGAATAAAGTAAGTTGAGTCTATTCCTTGAAACATTGAACCGCTGTAGTTCACAACAATTCTAATTTCTAAAGTGGAAGTTGGGAGAGTTTTTATTTGGGTGGTTCAGTGAAACAATTATAGTTTCTGAGGTGGAAGTTGGGTGAGTTATATTTGGGAGTTTTGGTGAGGGAGGCCCTACTCTCTCCTTTCCCAGATGTTTAGTTCATTTCATTCCGATCTCCTCTGCATTATTGTAGCCATTTGCTACAGCCTGTCAACTATGCCTCTGCCTATCCCTGTTCTCTCCTCTCCGCACAGGCTACACAAACGCCTCACACCGCGTGGCTGCTGCCTCTCTAACCTGGTGGTCCCTGCACGCACCCCCACACCTGGAGTTCCAGGTCTCAGGCAGCCTCTGGAACTGCCGTTCTGCTGCCAACAAGGCTGACTTCATCCCAGCCTATGCTACCCTCCAGTCCCTCGACTTCCTGGCGCTGACGGAAACATGGATTACCACTGAAAACACTGCTACTCCTACTGCTCTCTCCTCGTCTGACCATGTGTTCTCGCATACCCCGAGAGCATCTGGTCAGAGGGGTGGTGGCACAGGAATCCCCATCTCTCCCAAGTGGACATTCTCAATTTTTCCCCTAACCTATCTGTCTATCTCCTCATTTGAATTCCATGCTGTCACAGTCACTAGCCCATTTAAGCTTAATATCCTTGTCATCTATCGCCCTCCAGGTTCCCTTGGAGAGTTCATCAATGAGCTTGACGCCTTGATAAGTTCCTTTACTGAGGATGGCTCATCCCTCACAGTTTTGGGGGATTTCAACCTCCCTACGTCTACATTTGACTCATTTCTCTCTGTCTCCTTCTTTCCACTCCTCTCCTCTTTTGACCTCACCCTCTCACCGTCCCCCCCTACTCACAAGGCAGGCAATACGCTTGACCTCATCTTTACTAGATGCTGCTCTTCTACTAATCTCACTGCAACTCCCCTCCATGTCTCCGACCACTACTTTGTATCCTTTTCTCTCTCGCTCTCCTCCAACACTACTCACTCTGCCCCTACACAGATGGTAATGCGCCGCCGCAACCTTCGCTCTCTCTCTCCCACTACTCTCTCCTCTTCCATCCTATCATCTCTTCCCTCTGCTCAATCCTTCTCCCTCCAATCTCCTGATTCTGCCTCCTCAACCCTCCTCTCCTCCCTTTCTGCATCCTTTGACTCTCTGTGTCCCCTATCCTCCTGGCCGGCTCGGTCCTCCCCTCCAGCTCCGTGGCTTGATGACTCATTGCGAGCTCACAGAACAGAGCTCCGGGCAGCGGAGCGGAAATGGAAGAAAACTAAACTCCCTGCCGACCTGGCATCTTTTCACTCCCTCCTCTCTACATTTTCTTCATCTGTTTCTAAGGCCACTTTCTACCACTCTAAATTCCAAGCATCTGCCTCTAACCCTAGGAAGCTCTTTGCCACATTCTCCTCCCTCATCTCCCGTCTGGATTACTGCAACTCGCTGTTGGCTGGGCTCCCTGCCTGTGCCATTAAACCCCTACAACTCATCCAGAATGCCGCAGCCCGTCTGGTGTTCAACCTTCCCAAGTTCTCTCACGTCACCCCGCTCCTCCGCACACTCCACTGGCTTCCAGTTGAAGCTCGCATCTGTTACAAGACCATGGTGCTTGCCTATGGAGCTGTGAGGGGATCGGCACCTCTGTACCTTCAGGCTCTGATCCTACACCCAAACGAGGGCATTGCGTTCATCCACCTCTGGCCTGCTGGCTCCCCTTCCTCTGCGGAAGCATAGTTCCCGCTCAGCCCAGTCAAAACTGTTCGCTGCTCTGGCACCCCAATGGTGGAACAAGCTCCCTCACGACGCCAGGACAGCGGAGTCACTCACCACCTTCCGGAGACATTTGAAACCCCACCTCTTTAAGGAATACCTGGGATAGGATAAAGTAATCCTTCTACCCCCCCCCCCCCCACTAAAAAAAAAAAAAAAAAAAAAAAACATATTGTAAAGTGGTTATCCCACTGGCTATAGGGTGAATGCACCAATTTGTAAGCGCTCTGGATAAGAGCGTCTGCTAAATGACGTAAATGTAAATGTAAATGTAAATACTTTTTTCCCCCACTGTATGTATGTATGCACACTACCAGTCAAAAGTTTTAGAACACCTACTCATTCAAGGGTTTTTTCTTTATTTTTAGTATTTTCTACATTGTAGAATAATAGTGAGGACCTCAAAACTATGAAATAACACATAGGGAATCATGTAGTAACCAAAAAAAGTGTTAAACATATCAATGTTAATTTTATATTTGAGATTCTTCAAATAGCCACCCTTTGCCTTGATGACAGCTTTGCACACTCTTGGCATTCTCTCAACCAGCTTCACCTGGAGTGCTTTTCCAATAGTCTTGAAGGAGTTCCCACATATGCTGAGCACTTGTTGGCTGTTTTTCCTTCACTCTGCGGTCCGACTCATCCCAAACCATCTCAATTTGGTTGAGGTCGGGAGATTGTGGAGGCCAGGTCATCTGATGCTGCACTCCATCACTCTCCTTCTTGGTCAAATAGCCCTTACACAGCCTGGAGGTGTGTTGGGTCATTGTCCTGTTGAAAAACAAATTATAGTCCCACAAAGCCCAAACCAGATGGGATGGCGTATTACTGCAGAATGCTGTGGTAGCCATGCTGGTTAAGTGTGCCTTGAATTCTAAATAAATCACAGACAGTGTCACCAGCAAAGCACCCCCACACCATAACACCTCCTCCATACTTTACGGTGGGAAATACACATGCAGAGGTCATCCGTTCACCCACACTGCGTCTCACAAAGACACAGCGGTTGGAACCAAAAATCTCAAATTTGGACTCATCAGACCAAAGCACAAATTTCCAGCGGTCTAATGTCCATTGCTCGTGTTTCTTGGCCCAAGCAAGTCTCTTCTTCTTATTGGTGTCCTTTAGTAGTGGTTTCTTTGCAGCAATTCGACCATGAAGGCCTGATTCACACAGTCTCCTCTGAACAGTCGATGTTGAGATGTGTCTGTTACTTGAACTCTGTGAAGCATTTATTTGGGCTGCAATTTCTGAGGCTGGTAACTCTAATTAACTTATCCTCTGCAGCAGCGGTAACTCTGGGTCTTCCATTCCTGTGGCGGTCCTCATGAGAGCCAGTTTCATCATAGCGCTTGATGGTTTTTGCGACTGCACTTGAAGAAACGTTCAAAGTTCTTGACATTTTCTGGATTGACTGACTTAAAGTAATGATGGACTGTTATTTATCTTTGCTTATTTGAGCGGTTCTTGCCATAATATGGACTTGGTCTTTTACCAAATAGGTCTATCTTCTGTATACCCCTCCTACCTTGTTACAACACAAGTGATTGGCGCAAACACATTTAGAAGGAAATAAATTCCATAAATTAACTTTTAACAAGGCACACCAGTTAATTGAAATACATTCCGGGTGACTACCTCATGAAGCTGGTTGAGAGAATGCCAAGAGTGTGCAAAGCTTTCATCAAGGCAAAGGGTGGCTATTTTAAGAATCTCAAATATAAAATATATAAACACTTTTTTGGTTACTACATGAGTTTTGATGTCTTCACTATTATCCTACAATGTAGAAAATAGTAAAAAGAAAATAAAAACCCTTGAAGGAGTAGGTGTTCTAAAACTTTTGACCGGTAGGGTATATTTATTTATTTTTGGCTAGGTATCGTTAGCTAGCCCTAGTCGGCTGTGCCTGCGCCAAAACTCTGGTATTTTTCATCCTATTGCTCCATCTTCTTTTTAAATAGTGAACTAGTCTCTTTTCTGTCTCTTTTCCTACCGTGTCAGGAAAAGAAATGGTAGCCTATGCAGCATTAGTTTTGTATCTTATGCTAGTTTGTTGCAAGTCCGAACATTTTTCAGAAACACAAACTCTTAAATTTTTTAAGGAGTGGGGCAGGCCCACTAAGTTTGTATTTCTTTAGGTTTTTGAAGAACTAATAAAGTATTGGAAAGACAGGGAAGATAGCAGGAGGGTGAGTCAAAGGGCAATAGACTGGATTTGAACCCAGGCCGACATACGTGTGCCTGGTTCAGTGGTTCTAACCGCTGGATAGTGCTGAGCAATTAGTCCTTTTTGAGGTTGAGGTCATTTTTATTTATTTTCTCACATTAAATGTATTGTGAAACAATGACGTTACAATGATTTTAGAGCTTTTTCATGGAAATGCCAAAGCCAAAAATAGTGAACATTCTATTGCCAAAACATTGAAAATATTCCATGGTCTCTGTCGGGTCCACATTGGGTAGACATCAATAGAAAAATAGGAAATTACTATGAAATAATAAGATATTTCAGTTGTCTATATTACGTTATTTGATGACTTTATTATTTTTCATTCCTTAAAGTAATCATCTCATCTCTGCTTAGGCAGTATAAGTCAGCCAGCCAGGCCATCTAACGTTATGTGCTCACTATACTGTCCAGTGTCTTTAGTCATTCTACTTAGCTAGCCTGGAGAGCCATCTGACAAAATCATTTTACTAGTTCTTCAAAGTAGACAAGGTATACTTTCAAACTGTCATTGTGTTATTCCTCTCTCATGCAGTCTATGCGGTCTGTGTATATCTAACCTAACGTAGCAGGTGTAAAAGTGTATCCGTCCAGAGATCTGTATACAATGACAAGATGCTCATGTCTATGCCCTAACAATGGGAGTCGTTATCCCAAAAGGTGGGAAGGCAGGCGACAAGCTTAGGTCCAAAATAAGCCCATAGAAACGCATTGGGCTTAATTTGGACAGACTTTGGCAAGAGTGAAACCTCTCGCGTCGCCTCTTCCTCTGATCTGTCTCTTCAGCTGGAAAAAAAATTGTGCAATGGATTATGGTCATTTGAGTTAATTACCAAGTTTCTGCACTGAACTAGGTTGAATTTGCTTAAATGAAAACTACAACTCCCTTCAGCCCAGCGTCCCACATAGTTCTTGACTTGATTTCTCAGATTTCTCTCGTGAATGATTTGATTTCTCTCTAGATAAAAAGCGCATTGGGCTAAAAAAAAAACCTGAAAGAAATGGAATTCAAGTAATTGAACCGACGTCGGTCGATTAGTTGTTTAATAACCAGGTTTTTTTTCAAACTAACTGTCGGTTAATTGCTCAGCACTACCGCTGGACCACACAGACCACAATATTTGATGAGTTTGATAAGTAGAAACGTGTCACTAGCTTCCATGTAGACTCCACCCATTGTTTTTTTTGTCTTCCTGAGGAGAACTTCCCCAGGCATTGGAACAGAACGTGAGATGCCTGGGCTTCCGAGGCTACAAGACCTCTGGCCTTAAAATAATGTATTTCACATAAATCAATTATGTAACCATAAATACTATATAAATGAAAACTGGACTTCACCTGATTGGCCCAAACCTGACTGGCCTGAACCTGACTGGCCCCTTATTTGAAAGCATACTCACAGAGCAGGCCGCCTCCCACAGCTTGCAGGACTGTCAGGATAGGGAAGAAGTAGAGAGCAGCGTAGATGCTCTTGAAGCGGTCAGATTTCCCCAGACCACAGGCGATCTTCTTGACCAGGAGTGGACGCAGCAGCATCATGAACACCAGGCAGAAGGCGTAGTAGATCAACACTATAGTGTACCTGCGGACACAGAACAAGTCATGTTATTCAATGAACAAAACATCTCACATCACACTGTGCTTGATTGTGCGCACACTGCTCCGAAGCTGAACATACCAACCAATTTCATATGTTCAACTCATATCACTTAATTATGAGACTGTTTCCAGATAGAGATTGAACTTAATCCTGGACTAAAAAGCTATTTCAGCATGCTTTGAGTCCAGGATTAATTGGGAAACCAGCCCTAAAAGTGCAAAGTCCATAGATCCAATTCATGACATGGACGAGTCATAGGCTACTCACAGGGGAAAGACAGCTTCCTGTGTGCAGTGTAGAGTGGTGACGTAGTCTGGGCTGGGGTTGTACAGCATGGTGTACCAGTCTGACAGCATCTGGACTCTGCAGGACCTGATAGACAGCAGACCCACTGGGTCGTTGACCAGCAGAGTCACCACAGCCGCAGCGCTGCACTCAAACAGGGCTGTGATGTGTTGGAAGAGGGCACTGGAGCTTCAGAACAATATACATAATATCAGCAACATTAACGTGAGTTACCAAGTAGGCTACTACAGGACCATGTTAAACTCCTCCTTTCATAAAATACCTCTACAGCAGTGTTGGGGAGTACTGAACTGCATGTAGTTCAACCAGTAATTTAATTACATTTTGTAGTAGCTTAATGGTAGATTAACTAAATTCAAAATCTTGCTAGTGTTTTTAGTAGTTAATTACTTTTTGCCAGGTAACAACAATTAAATATGGGTGAAGTAGCCAAGAATTTCCTTTATTTTTCGGCATCAGACCTGCTTAATTCACACTTGAAACATAGTTTTGGTGATTAATAGGCTAAATTACACATTCTGTTAACCGCCGACTCCAGAGTGATCTGTTCTTGCAATTTGTAATCTATGACATTTCAGATTTAGATATGATATGTTCATGGATGCAATGGGAAGCCAGGCTTCCCCGAAAAATGTACCAACAAAAAAATACATTTTGTATGTTTTTTTATCTTTCGTCTCTGTTTCATAAACGTCCTTCCATTCGTAAGAAGCTGAATGTATCTCACAGGATAAAGAATCAGAGCGAATGAAACAGCGCCCCTCTGTCTCAGTATGTGTAACGTATCTATCTGATGCTGTCTGGTCAGAAAGAGTATGACATTGTTGCCGCCCATAGCATTGAATGCAAGGGAAGCCAGCGAGCATTTGGCCTTCCTTGATAAATAAATTATAGCCAATCAGCGTTGAGCTAAACTGAGTGAGCTCAGCTGTGAATGGTCCTGGCACAGGGAAGCCAGTTTGGATTTGCCTTCAGACCAACCACATCACAAACCAAATGTCATTATTGACAGAAAAAAACTTGAATTGTTGCATCTCGTTATGTTGTTGTCCTCCGGTGGCTAGCTAGCTAGCTCAAATCATCCCTTTCCTAAATTAGCCATCGATGGAGATAGGGATTTGTACTTGTGGTTTTACTTAATTCGCCAAACTGGCCAATGATTATAACGTAGTATGTAGTATGCTAATGTTAACTAGCTGGCCTGGCTCATCGTTGCCAATGAAAGGAAGTTAGGCTAACAAGCAAGTATTTTAGCCAGGTAGCCTAGGACAACAAAAACTAAAAGTGTGTAATATATGACAGACTTATAGACCGTTTAGGCAACATGAAAGAGGAGGATGGCATTGGCGTTTCTCTACAAGTAGGGTGAGTCAACATGTTTTTCTACTTGCACGCACGCACACACACTACACAAACACATAAATCAGTTACATGGACATCATATTTAGCTTATGTTGATTGGACTAAAATATTTTTGGTATCTATTAACAGTTGTCACTGTATTAGACTAAGCATAGGTGATTAGATGTTGAAATGTCGGAGTTGAAATAATGCTGGAATAGTGGAGGCATCTCCTGTTTTCTTTGCGACTTGCGGTAACGCTCAGTGGTTCTAAATCAATAATTGTTTAGTAGTCTGAAAATGTCGGAAACATTACCTTGCTTGACCATGCTGTAGGTCATGTAAGTGTTTGTTACATGCAATTTGTTTTGTGGACTTCACCGGACAGATGTTGCTCTCTGGTTTTGTAATGAAACAAAAGGTATGGTTGAATTTATTCTGCCACTGGGTCTTCTTATTGTCTCGGCCTATATATCACGGTGGCAAGGCATATGAACTAACACGTTATAGAGCAAACAACGCAACTACCACAACACATAGGTTGTAATATGTTAGTTTCTTTCTGGATTAGCTTCTCCAGTGATTTAACTACGCGCCACTACTGGTTATGACTGCAGTAATTTGGGCTGAATATGAGACATTACCTTTTCTTCCCAGAGTACCACTCGATGAAGAACCAGTGTAGAACCAGTGGCAGCATTGCCATGAAGCCCAGGTACAGCCAGTCATAAAGTTCAGGGGATCCTGTACACTTCTCACAGATCTTCTGCATGTTCGTCCTCTCTCCTCTGGGACATACCTGATAATGCAACTACATTTTAGGGTATGGGTATAGCCTAATACTAGGTTATAGACCTAAGTGCTACAGTAGTAGCTAGAATGCCATTCCAACAGCTTAGATGACTTGTTAAAATTCAGCTGGAACTATACTCACCCCACATTCTCCATCAAACGAGCCATTTATCAACGTCTTGCCACAATAATGTCCCGGGCAGGTTGAACTCATAGCTACGGCTGTAATAAAACAGTAATACAACATGTCAGTTATTGACAATACTGTGGACATCTATAATGTAGCTACACTACATTTACATTTTACATTTACATTTTAGTCATTTAGCAGACGCTCTTATCCAGAGCGACTTACAGTTAGTGAGTGAGTGCATACATTCTTTTTTTTTTTTTTTCATACTGGCCCCCCGTGGGAATCGAACCCACAATCCACTGCGCCACTCGCAAATGCCTTAGACCACTGCGCCACTCGGGAGTATAATGAACAAAAGTATGTGGAGACCTGCTCGTCGAACATCTCATTCCAAACTCATGGGCATTAATATGGAGTTGGTCCTCCCTTTGCTGCTATAACAGCCTCCACTCTTCTGGGAAGGCTTTCCACTAGATGTTGGAACATTGCTGCGGGGACTTGCTTCCATTCAGCCACAAGAGCATTACTGAGGTCGGGCACTGATGTTGGGCGATTAGGCCTGGCTCGCAGTCGGCGTTCCAATTTATCCCAAAGGTGTTCGATGGAGTTGAGGTCAAGGCTCTGTGCAGGCCAGTCAAGTTCTTCCACACCGATCTCTACAAACCCTTTCTGTATTGGACCTCGCTTTGTGCACGGGGGCATTGTCATGCTGAAACAGGACAAGGCCTTCCCCAAACTGTTGCCACAAAGTTGGAAGCACAGAATCGTCTAGAATGTCATTGTATGCTGTAGCATTCATATTTCCCGTCACTGGAACTAAGGGGCCTAGCCCGAACCATGAAAAACAGCCCCAGACCATTATTCCTCCTCCACCAAACTTTACAGTTGGCACTATGCATTGGGGCAGGTAGCGTTCTCCTGGCATCTGCCAAACCCAGATTCCTTCGTCGGATTGCCAGATGGTGAGTGTGATTCATCACTCCAGAGAAAGCATTTCCACTTGTCCAGAGTCCAATGGCTGCGAGCTTTACAACACTCCAGCTGATGCTTGGCATTGCGTATGGTGATCTTAGGCTTGTGTGCAGCTGCTCGGTCATGGAAACCCATTTCATGAAGCTCCAGATAAAATAGTTATTGTGCTCACGTCACTTCCAGAGGCAGTTTGGAACTCAGTAGTGAGTGTTGCAACCGAGGACAGACAATTTTTACGCGCTATGCGTTTCAGCACTTGGCAGTCCTGTTCTGTGAGCTTGTGTGGTCTACCGTCTAGGAGCCGTTCTTGCTCCTAGACGTTTCCACTTCACAATAACAGCACTTACAGTTGACCGGGACAGCTCTAGCAGGGCAGAAATTTGACGAACTGACTTGTTGGAAAGGTGGCATCCTATGACGGTGCCACGTTGAAAGTCACTGAGCTCTTCAGTAAGGCCATTCTACTGACAATGTTTGTCTATGGAGATTGCATGGCTGTGTGCTCGATTTTATACACCTGTCAGCAACGGGTGTGGCTGAAATAGCCGAATCCACTAATTTCAAGGGGTGTCCACATACTTTTGTAAATATAATGCACTTATATCACCTAAAAACTAGCAAGTAGTTAGCTAGCTAAAATAGATAACTAGCTAGATTTCCTGGTTTAGGCGACAGGGCGTTATATTCAAGCCATCACAACATTAAGCAGACACTTTCCAAGTATAATGTAGCTACATACCCATGTTATTAGTCAATCTCCATACGATTTAGATGAATACTTAGTACATGATGTTTACGATCTATCCAAACAACGATTTCATTTTTGCTAAATCAAATGAAACCGGAAGCTCTTGCTACAGTTGTTCGGTCGTCACTAGTTACCACAAGCACAAAGTCATAAACCCCGCCTATTTCTACAATTTATCTTCTTAAAATTGTATTTTAAACCTAACCTTAACCCTAACCACACTGCTAACCTTACGCCTAACCTTAAAGCTAATTTTTGTTTTCATGAATTGTTACGATATAGCCAATTTACTTTGTAGCTGTAGTATCTAGTGGAAACCCCAAATGGGCTTCAATTTACTTCTTCGCCCTTTTTGGTTTGTATGCGTCAAGCAGACTAAAGATACACGCAACAGCGCCTCCTCGGGTTTCGGAAGAATGCCAATCGCAAATTGAGCACAGTGGACAGATACTGATCAAATGATATTACTAGGGCTGTCAAACTATTTTTATTTTTAATGGATTTGCTGAGATTAATCGCGATTAATCGCAAATTCAGCTGTAATTAAATTTTTTTCATACAAAAAGCAGCACAAGAATATTGACATCTTGATTTTGTCCAAAGTAACATAAGCAAAATCAGCTAAATTGATAATGTATACTTTAGCCTCGTTTACACCTTGCGCCAACATGTGGGTTTTGTGATCATCTGATCAATATGATCTAATTACTATCTGATCAAAGTTTGTCGCGTCTCCACATGGTGTTAAAATGTCTCTCTTATCCATCCACTCTGTCCACATTGTGACCAGATTTCCTGGTGCCTCCCTGTCCTGTATGCAAATTATTTGACAGACATTCTTTTAATATAATATGAATGTATTTATTTTAAGACGATTATTGATGCCATAAATCAATGGTAATAGCTGTCAATGATTTTAGAGGCTGATAAAACCATGATTTAAATGGTTTGACCATCCAGATCTGTTTACAATTGATTGATATCCAGATGGCACCCTGACTACCTCCGGAAGTGGTCAGGAAGATCTGATCACAATGTGTCTTTTAATCGTCTACACCTGTCTAAAAATGTTGGCACAATCAGAATGTGGACAAGATCAGAACAAAGGACACATGTTAGCACCAGGTGTAAGCAGGGCTTTTCTTTAACCTCACATCAACTTGTTTTTACTTCACATTGTTGTATTTTTAGCTGTATATATATATATTATGTCTTTTTTTAGTTTTCAGTGTATTTTGAATACTTTCAGACAATGCAACTAAACCCACAAAAATATAGTAAGACTTTATTTTAAGGGTACCTAATAAACTATTTATAATGCATTTATAAATTGTGTGTTCCCCATTTATTAATCATTACTCCCACATTTACAGTTGAAGTCGGAAGTTTACATACACCTTAACCAAATACATTTAAATTCAGTTTTTCACAATTCCTGACATTTAATCCTAGTAAAAATACCCTGTCTTAGGTCAGTTAGGATCACCACTTTATTTTAAGAATGTGAAATGTAAGAATTATAGTAGAGATAATTATTTATTTCAGCTTTTATTTCTTTCATCACATTCCCTGTGGGTCAGAAGTTTACATACACTCAATTAGTATTTGGTAGCATTGCCTTTAAATTGTTTAAATTGGGTCAAACGTTTCGGGTAGCCTTCCACAAGCTTCCCACAATAAGAGCTGGTGTAACTGAGTCAGGTTTGTAGGCCTCCTTGCTCGCACACGCTTTTTCAGTTCTGCCCACAAATGTTCTATAGGATTGAGGTCAGAGCTTTGTGATGGCCACTCCAAAACCTTGACTTTGTTGTACTTAAGTCATTTTGTCACAACTTTGGAAGTATGCTTGGGGTCATTGTCCATTTGGAAGACCCATTTGCAACCAAGCTTTAACTTCCTGACTGAGGTCTTGAGATGTTGCTTCAATATATCCACATAATTTTCCTTCCTCATGATGCCATCCATTTTGTGAAGTGTACCAGTCCCTCCTGAAGCAAAGCACCCCCACAGTATGATGCTGCAACTCCCGTGCTTCACGATTGGGATGGTGTTCTTCGGCTTGCAAGCAGCCCCCTTTTTCCTCCAAACATAACGATGGTCATTATGGCCAAACAGTTCTATTTTTGTTTCATCAGACCAGAGGACATTTCTCCAAAAAGTACGATCTTTGTCCCCATGTGCAGTTGCAAACCGTAGTCTGGCTTTTTTAATGGCGGTTTTGGAGCAGTGGCTTCTTCCTTGCTGAGCAGCCTTTCAGGTTATGTCGACATAGGACTCGTTTTACTGTGGACATAGATACTTTTGTACCGGTTCCCTCCAGCATCTTCACAAGGTCCTTTGCTGTTGTTCTGGGATTGATTTGCACTTTTCGCACCAAAGTACGTTCATCTCTAGGAGACAGAACGCGGTTCCTTCCTGAGCGGTATGACGGCTGCGTGGTCACATGGTGTTTATACTTGCGTACTATTGTTTGTACAGATGAACATGGTACCTTCAGGCATTTGGAAATTGCTCCCAAGGATGAACCAGACTTGTGGAGGTCTACAATTTTTTTTCTGAGGTCTTGGCTGATTTATTTTGATTTTCCCATGATGTCAAGCAAAGAGGCACTGAGTTTGAAGGTAGGCCTCGAAATACATCGTACACCTCCAATTGACTCTAATGATGTCAATTAGCCTATCAGAAGCTTCTAAAGCCATGACATCATTTTTTGGAATTTTCTAAGCTGTTTAAAGGCACAGTCAACTTAGTGTATGTAAACATCTGACCCACTGGAATTGTGATACAGTGAATTATAAGTTACATAATCTCTCTGTAAACAATTTTTTGAAAAATTACTTGTGTCATGCACGACTTGCCAAAACTATAGTTTGTTAACAAGAAATGTGTGGAGTGGTTGAAAAACGAGTTTTAATGACTCCAACCTAAGTGTATGTAAATTTCCGACTTCAACTGTATAAACCATTTGCTAATCATTAGTTAGGTATTTTTGCAGTCCTTAATCTAAAGTGAGCGCTACCTTATAAAAACATTTTATTCATGTTTTGAGTGACCAGTGTAATTTTTCACAAAATGATGGACATGCCATTGGTAGACATTCCAGCAGTACGTGGTAAAATAATAAGCACACAACACAGGATGTTTATCTAGCTTACTAGCATTTACAAATGTGGGAATAATGATTAATAAATGGTGAACACACAATTTATAAATGCCTTATAAATGGTTTATTAGGTACCCTTAAAATAAAGTGTTAGTAAAGTTAACTAATTAAATTAACTCTGACAGCCCCCCTAGAGAGAGAGAGAGAGACAGACAGACAGACAGACAGACAGACAGACAGACAGACAGACAGACAGACAGACAGACAGACAGAAAAATAAAGACAAAGCCCTCACCTACAAAGAGATGAACCTAAAGAAGAGTCCACTCAGCCAGCTGGTTCTGGGGCTCTGTTCACAAACACAAACAGACCCCACAGAGCCCCAGCACAGCAACACAATTAGACCCAACCAAATTATGAGAAAGCGAAAAGATAACTATTGGACACACTGGAAAGAATCAACCAAAAAACTGAGAAAATCCTTGCTATCCCTGCCATAGGCAGACCTGGCTCTCTAGATAAAACAGGATATGTGCCCACTGTCCAAAAAATGAGGTGGAAACTGAGCTGCACTTCCTAACCTTCTGCCAAATGTAAGACCACATCAGAGAGACATATTTCCCACAGATCATACAGACCCACAAAGAAATTGAAAACAAATCAAACATTGATAAACTCCCATATCTGTTAGGCAAAATACCGCAATGTGCAATCACAGCAGCAGGTGGGGGGGGCACAGAGAGAGAGAGATCAAGTTCACAGTTACACCACCTCCACTGAGTAATATGCTGTATGTATAAATGTGAAAAGATATATTTAATAAGTAAGGGGAGATCTGCAGTTGCTACAGTTGAAGTCAGAGGTTTACATACACTTAGGTTGGAGTCATTATAACTCGTTTTTCAACCACTCCACAAATTTCTTGTTAACAAACTATAGTTTTGGCAAGTCGGTTAGGACATCTACTTTGTGCATGACACAAGTAATTATTCCAACAATTGTTTAGAGACAGATTATTTCACTTATAATTCACTGTATCACAATTCCAGTAGGTCAGAAGTTTACATACACTAAGTTGACTGTGCCTTTAAACAGCTTGGAAAATTTCAAAAAATGATGTCATGGCTTTAGAAGCTTCTGATAGGCTAATTGACATCATTAGAGTCAATTGGAGGTGTACCTGTGGATGAATTTCAAGGCCTACCTTCAAACTCAGTGCCTCTTTGCTTGACATCATGGGAAAATCAAAATCAAATCAGCCAAGACCTCAGGAAAATAATTGTAGACTTCCACAAGTCTGGTTCATCCTTGGGAGCAATTTCCAAACGCCTGAAGGTACCACTTTCATCTGTACAAACAATAGTACGCAAGTATAAACACCATGGGACCACGCAGCCGTCATACCGCTCAGGAAGGAGACGCGTTCTGTCTCCTAGTGATGAACATACTTTGGTGTGAAAAGTGCAAATCAATCCCAGAACAACAGCAAAGGACCTTGTAAAGATGCTGGAGGAAACAGGTACAAAGTATCTATATCCACAGTAAAACGAGTCCTATATCGACATAACCTGAAAGGCCGCTCAGCAAGGAAGAAGCCACTGCTCCAAAACCGCCATAAAAAAGCCAGACTATGGTTTGCAACTGCACATGGGACAAAGATCGTACTTTTTGGAGAAATGTCCTCTGGTCTGATGAAACAAAAATAGAACTGTTTGGCCATAATGACCATCGTTATGTTTGGAGGAAAAAGGTGAAGGCTTGCAAGCCGAAGCATCATGCTGTGGGGGTGCTTTGCTGCAGGAGGGACTGGTGCACTTCACAAAATAGATGGCATCATGAAGAAGGAAAATTATGTGGATATATTGAAGCAACATCTCAAGACATCAGTCAGGAAGTTAAAGCTTGGTCGCAAATGGGTCTTCCAAATGGACAATGACCCCAAGCATACTTCCAAAGTTGTGGCAAAATGGCTTAAGGACAACAAAGTCAAGGTATTGGAGTGGCCATCACAAAGCTCAGACCTCAAGCCTATAGAACAATTGTGGGCAGAACTGAAAAAGCGTGTGCGAGCAAGGAGGCCTACAAACCTGACTCAGTTACACCAGCTCTGTCAGGAAGAATGGGCCAAAATTCACCCAACTTATTGTGGGAAGCTTGTGGAAGGCTACCTGAAATATTTGACCCAAGTTAAACAATTTAAAGGCAATGCTACCAAATACTAATTGAGTGTATGTAAACTTCTGACCCACTGGGAACGTGATGAAATAAATAAAAGCTGAAATAAATCATTCTCTCTACTATTATTCTGACATTTCACATTCTTAAAATAAAGTGGTGATCCTAACTGACCTTAGACAGGGATTTTTTACTAGGATTAAATGTCAGGAATTGTGAAAAACAGAGTTTAAAAGTATTTGGCTAAGGTGTATGTAAACCTCTGACTTCAACTGTATATCAATTTTTTACTTATACATTGCAGGTTAGTGTTTTTCGTCATGAATCTTGTTCTGGGGGCACCTCTTCAGTGTGGTCACTAACTGGCACAGCCACAATGTCATTTGTGGGGGTTAGGCTGATTTTAAGCCTAACCCTAAACTTAACCACACTTCTAACCCTAATCCTAACCTTAAATTAAGACCAAAATGGTGACTTTGCAGCTGGCCTATCTATGGGAAAATTGCTCAGTTCTGCCTCCAGGACAAGACTAATGACAATAAATGTCAACCTGCTCATAAATTAATGATATGTACCCATTGATTCCTGAAGAATATAACTTATAAATGCCTCATGAGCTTAGTCCAACTGTCGTACACCATCATCAGAACCCAAAATGTAAGCTTGTTTTACTCCAATGTTTGTAAACAAACACTCTATAGCCTCAAAAAATTGTTAAAACTATAATTTTGATATCATGGATGGTCAGTCCTTGCACCAATAGCTCTGTCTATGAATTTGAGAGTGGTTTCATTTCACTAGTCCCATCCCTCAGCTTTTTGATGAACAGTGGCAGGGAGACATTGTTATTGTTTCAACAGCGGATTGCTGCTTTAATAGTTTGACAGCTATTCAAATGCCTACCCTATAATTAATTTCCTAATGGCAGAATTCCTGGAATATGTCATTCTAATGCCTATACAACCATATGATAATTAAACCTACTTGTAAACTTTCAGGTGTCAGTCTTTCTGTTTTAAAGCCTGCGTGAGGAGGCCTATAGGTACCTGACCAAGTAACTAATCATCCAGAAAGTGCGTAATTGCGCTGAAGAAAACCATCACCGATACCATGGCAACGGCCCTGAACGTCACGAAGGGGTGCAGAGACACAAATTGTACGCAAGGAAGGCGGGGACTCGGCAATATGAGATTCAGGAATACTGAGATTGAGGCGATCAGGCGAGAACTGCAAACAGGGGCGCTTGTCTACTGGGAACGCAAGGTGCATGGACCCCAGTTTGAATAATGAGGAACATCTTGAGGAACCCATAGAAGGGGGGTTGCAAATGGGATCTACGTCTTTAATGCGACATATCTAAGCTGCTGCATCAACACAGAGACAACATATTCGTAGAGGGATGAATCTCCTTCCATTCTGTGGAGGCCCCCAATTTGTGTCCGATGGATTTCCCCGTGAACATTGCATTGCTTGGCACCAGCAATTCCACTGCTCCAGACAACACCTCTGGCACGGGTTTAACGCTGGAAATAGTCACCATAGCACCGGTGTTACACAGCTTTTTTACGAAGGCCAGTCATGGAAACCTTACGGGAGGAGGCGAGGAGAACCAACAACACACACCCGTGCAGAGCGCGGAGGGAAACTCGGTCCTCCAGGGAATCACGGTGGCAGCTCAAGCCTTGGTGCTACTGGCTATCTTCCTCCTCTCTAGTTTAGGGAATTCTGCGGTGGTAATTGTCATAATAAAACATCGACAGCTGAGAACCGTTACCAATGCGTTCATCATGTCCCTTTCACTGTCTGATTTCTTGACGGCCGTTCTTTGTTTACCGTTCTCGTTCATGATGCTCTTCAGCAAGGATGGTTTGTGGATGTTTGGAGACCGCTTCTGCGTCGCCAACGGGTTCTTCAACACATGCTTTGGTATTATTTCCACACTGACAATGACCCTAATTTCTTTTGACCGGTATTATGCCATCGTGAGGCAACCTCAGGAGAAGATAGGCAGGAGGAAGGCCATAACGCTGTTGGTGGCAGTGTGGTTAACAGCAGTGTTTTTCTCCTTACCATGGTACCTGGTGATGCGAACATCCAAGGATCTAGTCGTCCATAAAAGGGGCTTCTACCACTGTATGTATGTCTTTCACACTGGTACTTCTAGGATGGGTACCTCTTACAGTATAGCTTTAATAGTGGTGTGTTATCTGATTCCGTTTGCGCTCATGTGTTTCTGTCATTACAACATATGTAAGACCGTTAGGTTATCAGAAATAAGGGTGCGGCCGGTGACCACTTATGCGTATTTACTCCGGTTTTATAGTGAGATGAGGACGGCCACGACAGTGCTGATTATGATAGTGTTTATCATCTTCTGCTGGGGACCCTACTGTCTGATGGGTATCATCACCGCAGTGGGAGATTACTCATTCAACCCGGTCATGGACACGGTGGCCATATGGATGGCATGGGCAAACGGTGCCATAAACCCACTCATTTACGCAATTAGAAACCCAAACATATCGATGCTTTTAGGCCGAAGCCGAGAGGAGGGATATAGGACTAGAAACATTTCTGCCTACCTATCCACACAAACCCAAAGCAGGGATGTAAAAACCAGGGCCGACCGAATCAGAGACCGGTATGTGAGCAGGCACGGTGCAAACAGCCGGTTGTCTTCCTCCAGCCCAGCGAACGGAGGAGAGGTTGCGATGTGGGCTTGTAAAAACCCCGCGGTGTTCTTCTGTAGGGATGCTCAGCTCGATACTGTGTCCGAACCCACGGTGCCAAAAGTTGAAACTGCAGATACCAGTCTGTGATCATCATTCTTTTATTTGAATGTCAAAATGTTGAAGTAATTTAATGTGCCAAACGTTTGAACAAATGGAGAAATCAGGGGGAAAGTAGGCCTAACTGTTAATTAGTGATAAGGGATATAAAAGTTAGACCTATGAAGTGCCAACGCGCGTTTGGACACTCTTTATGCAGTGCCAAGCGCTCTACACACTGTGATGGAACAGAGTGCACATTTAAAAGCACAACTTATTTTCAGATCATTTAAGCAGTGTGATTTATAAGATGCTCAAAATGATTGAACATCTCATTTGAATATATGTATTACTTTATGCCTTATCGGATAAATGTTTATTGCGCAACCTTTACCACTGGGCACAGACATCAGTTCAATGTCTAGTTTTGATTTACATTTGGTTGAGATGTCAAGTAATGTGAATTCAACGTGAAATCAACAAAAAATATCACCACGTCATTGGAGTTAGATTAAAAGTTGGGAGAAAAAAACAGTTGGGTGACTTTTCAAATCCAATCTGTTTTCCACCTTGATTCAACGTCATCACATTCAATTTTTGGGTTGAAATGAGTGGAAACTAGGTTGATTCAACCAGTTTTTGCCCAGTGGGTTGCTTCCTGAGGTTTGGGCCATCTTATGACAACATTAATTCAAAGGGCATAGTTCATTGAACCTAAATGAGAATGTTTCATTTGTTCATTTTAAAGCAAATTTCCCACTTCTCAATGTGTCCTATAGAATCAATAATATGAACAATATTACATAAGTGACAGTATTTCGTTTCCACTTTGAGGCATAGTTTATTGCTATAGTTTTAAACTTGTGTCAAATGTGGCACCCCAAACCACTAAATTCTATTGAACACCTGTACTAACCCAAAGAAAAAAACTGAATAATGGTGATAGCTGTTTAATTTAGGCTGATTTCCTTTTGAGTCGGGATAGTGCATTTATCCTAATTTATACTGTATTCAAGGTTGAGCTTTAATTTGGAATACTGTGAAGGCTTCAGTCATTTAAATCAAGTGTGTGCTTTGATTTATTGATGTTCAAGATGTCATGTATGGCTGGCCATAGCAATTTGCTAGAACATGAAACAATGCTATGAAAGCACAATATTTTGTATTTGCCTGTATAAAAAAAGAGTGTCTTTTGAATACCATACTCATTAACTTAGTTTGTCCATTTAAATGTAATAATTATTGCTTGCCATAAAAAAAGCTGTGAGTTGTCAAGTTGTTTGTTAAATCATATTTTAACTTAAAATTGATAAAATAAATGTTTTGAAGCATAATATTTTCTATGTATAGTTTATTATGTGACACTGCCAATATGGATCCTGACCTAGGACAGGTGGGGTGGTGAAACAGCAGCTAGATTAATTGTTGCCAGAGGTTTTATTAGTGACAAAGTCATTCACAATGCTTTCTGAATAGTATCCAAAGTACGGCAATTCTTATAAGCAGATGTGTCCTCAGAATGTCATTAAAACATTTCAGAAATCCTTCAACACTTTCAGACAAGACCAACAGTAAATGGAACCTGTAGAATAGATACGTGGACACACTGGCCACTCTTTACTATAACTCTGATGAATACCGGTCTTTGTTGCACAGTTTGGAAAACAGACAGTTAAATTACATTTTAGTCATTCAGCAGATGCTCTTATCCAGAGCGACTCACAGTTAGTGCATTCATCTTAAGATAACTAGGTGAGACAACACATCACAATCGTATCAAGTACATTTTCCCCGCAAAGTGTTTATCAGCAAAGTCAGTGCTAGTGGGGAAAAGAGAGAGAGGGGGGGGTCGTGAGCATTAAGATACTATTCAAGCACCAGGGTCTTGAAGGTTAGGTTGAACACAAGGCGGGCTGCAGCCTTCTGGATAAGTTTCACAGGTTTGATGGCACAAACGGGGAGCCCAGCCAATAGAGTTGTAGTGGTCTAGGTTGGAGATGACAAGTGCCTGGATTAGGACCTGCGCCACTTCCGGTGTGAGGAAAGGTCATACTCTACGGATGTTGTAGAGCATGAACCTGCAGAGTAGTTGAGTGTCATCCGCAAAGCAATGATAGGAGAGACCATGTGAGGATATGACAGAGCCGAGTGACTGGGTGTAAAGAGAAAGGGGGGCCTAGATCCAAGCCCTGGGGGACACCAGTAGTGGTGCAGACGCAGATCCTCGCCACGGCGTAGGGTAGTTCTGTGCGAGTGGGAACCAGTGGACTCAATAGGCTGAGTGAATGAGGAGCGGATGTAGTCAACCTTTTTTTCAGAAAGGTTGACAAAGTCGTCCACAGAGAGGGAGGAGGATTAAGGAGGGAGGAGAAAGTGGAAAAGAGTTTCCCAGGGTTGGAGGCAGAAGACACAAATTTAGTGTGATAGAAGGCAGCTTTAGCAGCAGACTCCTGAACAGCTAATCATGGCTACCCGGACTATTTGCACTGCCCCCCCACCCCACCCTTTTTACGCTGCTGCTACTCTGTTAAGTATTTATGCATAGTCACTTTAACTCTACCCACATGTACATATTACCTCAACTACCTCAACTAGCCGGTGCCCCCGCACATTGACTATGCAACGGTACCCCCCTGTATATATAGCCTCCCTACTGTCACTTTATTTTACTGTATATATAGCCTCCCTACTGTCACTTTATTTTACTTCTGCTCTTTTTTTCTCAACACTTTTTTTGTTGTTGTTTTATTCTTACTTTTTTTGTTTAAAATAAATGCACTGTTGGTTAAGGGCTGTAAGTAAGCATTTCACTGTAATGTCTGCACCTGTTGTATTCGGCGCATGTGACCAATAAAATTTGATTTGATTTGATTTGAGATACAGAGGAAGAAAAAGTAGAGGAGGGAGTGGAAGGATGATAGGTCCTCCGGAAGTTTAGTTTTCCTCCATTTCCTCTCAACTTCCCGCAACCCTGTTCTGTTAGCGCGCAGTGAGTCACTCGTCCACGGAGCAAGAGGCGAAGGTCGGCTGGCCAGGAGGAAAGGGGACAGTGGGAGTCAAAAGGTTGGGCTGGCCAGGAGGAAAGGGGACAGTGGGAGTCAAAGAAAGCAGAAAGGTAAGTGAGTAGGGTGGAAGAGGCAGTCAGGAGTATTTAGCAGAAGGAAGAGAGGATAGAAGAGTAGCAAGAGAGAGAGCAAAGACTGCGGTGGCACATGATCATCTGGGTAGGGGCTGAGTGCGTATGGTTGGAGGCGAAATGGAGAGAAAAGGAAACAAAGTAGTGATCAGAGACCTGCCGGCAGGTTGCAGTGAGATCAGTAGGCGTACAGCCTGTAGTGAAGTTGAGGTCAAGCGGATTGCCTGCCTTGTGAGTGTGAGGTGACTGGAAAAGGGTGAGGTGAAAAGAGGAAAGGAGTGGAAAGAAAGAGGTGGAAAGAAATTAATTGAAGTCAGGCGTAAGGAAGTTAAAGTCACCCAATAGACAGGTGAGGGGGAAAGGAGAAATGATTAGGCCTGTGCCATCACCACGGCGATCAGTAGCAGTGTTATAGGGTATTCCATGTCTCCGTCAGGGTGAGATGAACTCAGCTTTATTGGCCACAGAGACGAAGAGCTACACATGGGTTGTGATCACAGCGTCTGTAAAACCTACTAGGAGAGGAGCGAACTGGAATGGGAAACACATACTTGCCAAATCTACAAAATATCAAATTAAGATCTGAAAATAACTAGGTAAGATAATCAAATGAGAGAGTGGTGTGGAGCCTTCCTCAAAAAACTCAGCAGACAGTCTGTTTCGGCGACAATACTGCCTCTTACAGCTGCTGCTGAAGAAATGGGAAACTGAAGTACTAGCACTAATTGCCTAGCAGAGGTGAAAGACACACCTCCCAGCAGTGATTGCTGAATGCCTGGCAGAGGTGAAGAAAACACCCCCTACAATAAAACACACCCACAAATTAGCAAGACCAAATAGGCCTGAAACTAATCCAAGTCCACAACCGACAGTCACAAGTACTGAGCAATCAGACAGTTCAAACAGCAATGATTAAGTAGGCTACTAGGTAAAAGACAACACTTCAATTTCAATTGCCCTAGTAAGACAATACCAACAGCTACTTATTGAATCAAAAACTTGCTGCTCTTGTAGGAACTGATGTCCTTCCAAACTATAGATGGCGCACTAAGACTGGGGCCAAATAAGGCTCCTTAAATAGTCAGGGAACACAAGTAAGGCCACTCCCTCTTAAAACACCCAACTGTTACCAAGGGCTATTACACAAATTGGCCTGAAACTAATCCAAGTCCACAACTAGTCACAAGTACTGAGCAATGAGACAGACAATGATTAGGGTAAAAGGTAAACTAGGTAAAAGACGGCACTTAAATTCAATTGCCCTAGCAAGACAATACCAACAGCTACTTATTGAATACAGTCTGAGAGGAATTACTGGTTGTAGTTCTGGCTTGCAAACAAAGCCTCCTTCACTCATGCTGCTAAACATGCCCTCGTAAAACTGACTATCCTACCGATCCTTATAATAATAATAATAATACTACCGATCCTTGACTCCAACACTCTACTCAGCAAATTGGATGTAGTCTACCACAGTGCCATCTGTTTTGTCACCAAAGCCCCATATACTACCCACCATTGTGACCTGTACACTCTTGTTGGCTGGCCCTCACTACATATTCGTCGCCAAAGCCACTGGCTCCAGGCCATCTATAAATCACTTCTAGGCAAATCCCCGCCTTATCTTAGATCATTGGTCACCATAGCAACACCCACCTGTAGTATGCGTTCCAGCAGGTATATCTCACTGGTCATCCCCAAAGCCAACACCTCCTTTGGCCACCATTCCTTCCAGTTCTCTGCTGCAAATGACTGGAACGACCTGCAAAAATCTCTGAAGCTGGAGACACTTACCTCCCTCATTAACTTTAAGCATCAGTTGTCAGAGCAGCTTAACGATCACTGCACCTGTACACAGCCCATCTGTAATTAGCCCACCCAACTACCTCATCCCCATATTGTTATTTACATTGTTATTTATTTTGCTCATTTGCACCCCAGTATCTCTATTTGCACATCATCTTCTGCACATCTATCACTCCAGTGTTAATACTAAATTGTAATTATTTTGCACTATGGCCTATTTATTGCCTTACCTCCATAACTTACTATATTTGCACACACTGTATATAGATTTTCTATTGTGTTATTGACTGTACGTTTTGTTTATCCCATATGTAACTCTGTGTTGTTGTTGTTATTGCACTGCTTTTCTTTATCTTGGCCAGGTCGCAGTTGTAAATGAGAACTTACCTGGTTAAATAAAGGTGGAATAAATAACAAAGATTCAACAGATAATTGACATCCAGGTTTATTACTTTAGTCCGTTTCGGAAATAGAAAGTTGTTTAAATAATAAAAAAGCTGTATTGAAAGAACCCACATACCTACATCAGAAAATCTATCACACAGTTAAGTAAAGAGGGTGTTGGTAGAAATGTGACCAAAGGTTTTAGAAGGGTTTTACTAATTGGGTCTGACTAAATAACTGAATGGTTTCTGCTGTACATAACATAGTGAGAAGGTGACACTGGAATTGGCACAATACATAATATATACACATACATGACAGTATTGAACGCAAAGAAAAAACGTATAGGATGCATAGTTTCCAGACTGATATCCACACTGTGTGTCAGGATGGCCAGATGTAGAGCAACCCTTTTTGGTAACTCTTTAAATCAAATAGAATCGGAGACAATATCCTTTCAAAACTTCAAACTAGGTCCTATACTCTTTTACAATACTGTATCTACAGTAAAATATACATTAGTTTTTGACCCATCTTTTGCTGCTGCTTTAATACATTATTTTCTAAAGGTGAAAGTTAGGGCTCTAATAAAATGGTAATATTGCATCTGTGATTTGGTTTTAAACATATCTAAATTAGGTCTTTGCAAAATTGTGATAAAAAAACAGTATCAAAATGTGTATCTTGTTGTTATGCTTTTGTGCTTATCTCAAAAACATTACCATTCATACATACTGGATTGTGCTTCAACAGACACATTGTTTCTTTGCATGGGGTTGACATCTTTTACTATACCCTTAAGGGAGTATGACTCAACACAATAGCAGGAAAGATTTTACACAAAGGCTAGTACATTCTCCCCTGTTTAAAACAGGAAACGTGTCTCCACCAGGGTTACTGTGTGTGTTATCCCTGGCCTTCCATTCCACCTCCTGGTCATCTTTGCAGGCAGCGAGGGTCAAGAAGAGGGTCCTACTCCAGGGCACCAGCCCTATGCTATTAAAGTGTCCCATCCAGGACATGAGCAAAACTGTCATTCAGACCAAAGCATTTAAAAAATGTAGGTTTTAGCAGTTAACACAAATAGCTTAGAGAGTCACTCCTGATCCATAGTTCATGGTTTTCAGAGGAGTTAATGTCTGTTTCCAGACAGACACAAGCTCTGGGTTATTGTTGCTTGAGTAGCAGAAGAGTATGTAGAGGTCTGTCCACCACGTTTCCTGCACAGTTCAGTTCCGTTTTAGTAGCGAGTTCTGTCCACTCCAAAATGAGGGGGTGCTAGGCCCATACCAAGCCAACAGAGGGCAGCATAGCCTAGCTCCAGTAGGACAGAGGCTCAGTCATCAGTTGTTTTAGAGGTTCAGTTTCGTGACCGGCCGCTCCCTGCTGGTTTCAGCTGATGAGTTGACGCGCTTGCGGTTGCGTTTCATCTTGGACAGGTCCTTATCGAACACCTCCCCAGAGCGCAGGGCTGAAACCAGGTCGTCGAACTCACCGTCCTCCTCACAGTTCTCCTTAGCCTTCCTGGACTTGCGCTCCTTCTCCCTCTGCTCCTTCAGCTGAGAGGACAAAACAGGAGTGACTATTTGACACATAGCTACAGTAGCATATAGTGTGTGACGGATGTATTTGGTGTATTGAGTAAATTAGCAGTACAGCACGTGCATTTGAGTGTGTGTTGGTCAAGAGTAAAATAAACTGGTTTGATACCCATTTGTAATAGTTGTTGCATAATGACTGGGTGGTTAAATGGTGACCATAGGTGACTCTCTCTAGTGTTTTGGTCGGAGATAGACAATCTTAACAATCTAACCTGTGCTTCCATGCGGGCCCGTCGTTCTTCTTCCTCCTTGCGTCTGCGCATGTTCTCATTCTCCTGCTTGGCCTCTGTGAACGCCTGCAGGAATTGGTCGAAGATTCCGAAGAACTCGTCAGGCTGCATACGGGTTGCATCCTCACCGAAATGCTGCACTGCCTTCAAAAACTGGAGAGAAAATAACGTTAGACACCAAATACTTTGATGGTCAAACAGCTTTTCCTCTAGATGTAATAAAATGCAATCAATGTGTCACACAGGTGATTTAGTGTGAATGTAGGTCAACTTTCTTTCAGTATTACACAAGGGATGAATGTGTGAGACCTGGGTACCCCATCACACCTGGGTTCAAATACTATTTGAAATCATAACTAATACTTTCTCTGGGCTTGATTGAGCTTGTCTGGCACATTGGAACCAACAGTATAGTCGCACAAGTGCAAACCCTGCCCACCTGGCACTCCAGGCAGGGTAGGGCAAACATTCTGTATTTTAAAGATTTCAAATATTAATTGAACCCAGGTCTGCTCCCAACAGAGGTGGTTTCCTCCTCGTTTCCATTGTAAAGTGTAACTTGACACATAAATAACCCTCATCCACTGCGCACTGCACATGTATCAAATACATTCCACATGGCACTTCATGAAGGGGAGACCCAGGGGGAAAACCATGGCTTTGAAACTGATAGCCTTGACCCATCTCAGTTAAACATGAACTGTTTATATTCAGAGGTTCCAATGTCCATGCAGGTAGACTGTCAGCCTTGAACAGACGTGAGTTACTACATCTTCCACATTTAAATACAGTGAAACACGAGGCATAATATTTCCAAGTATATTGGTTGTTTGAAAAGGTGACTTCAAAGCTGCAGTAAGAACACTTAATGTGTGCTACCTACTTGGTTATGTGACCAAGTATAAAGTACAGGATTTGCCATTTGCGCTGCCTTTTAAAAATCTTTAAAGCGACCATATTTTAGTTTTATAGCTCCTTCAGAGCTCCTAGTTGTGGAGAGAAGCTTGAGGAGGAGGGGACAGACGGACAATGCGCTCCCCAGACCCGGCCCCTGCCGGTTCTCACCAGCTCCTTGGCCTCGGTCAAAGAATCCTCCACGTCTGAGAAGCTGAAGCTGGCCATGGTGATGAACTGGCTCACCACAGACACAAACTTATCACCCGAAACCTGAGGAAGACCTCTCTGAAACTCCAGCTCCTATACAGTAAGGAACAGCATTACAGGATGTTATATGACTGTCATCAGACAACCCACAACACAAGAGTACAGTACCATGCCCATTTCAGATTGATCACTGCTAGGGCCAGGAGTTTTGTATGACCATGTAATATGACCAGGCAAAACTCCAGGCCCTAATCTTTGGCGTTCTGTCATTGGAAACCTACTGAGACTCATGAACAGGAGGTAGAGGAGTGCAAGCCCAAGTATACTGCCTCTGATATCATGTGTGGCTCCATTAAGGGAAAACCAATAGAAATGGCCACTCACCGTCTCCACACTCTTCAGTCCAGAGCGCAAGTTGTTGATGTCTTTCTCCAGCTCTGTCATACTGTGGACAAAAGTAGAGGAACGGGAAAGAGAGGGAGTGGAGAAAGACGAGAGGAGAGGAGGAAAGAAAAAGAGAGGGAGTGGAGAGAGACGAGAGGAGACGAGAGGACGAAAGGGAAAGAAAGGGAGTGGAGAGAGGAGTTTATTGACGTGAAACAATTACAAACCATCTGTGCTCCAACCAAGCCCCAACTTAGAGACAGGAAATGTGTGAGGATAAAACCTAACTCTCTTCCTTCTCAGTCAGGAAAGGCATGGATACAGGGTTCACTAGGTTTAACAGAAACTCTAACTTAGATTATCTATATTTGCGACCTGAATTATTATAATTATTTTACTGTTTTCTTACTGTTTTCTTTCTCCCTAAATCTCTGGATTATGCTGACTGCTACTACTATTGCTTTGTTGTGGTACGACAGGAAACACCTTGACATTTTGAAGGTTCTAGGGTTCACAGTTCACACTTTCCACATTTCAAGAGGATCACTGAAATAGGGGCTATTAGGACAACCTGTGCCTCTGACACATCCAGACAATATAAACATGACCTTTGACTCTCTCTGTAAACACAGCGTGTAAGGTAATACACACTGCAATACGGTCTTAACCTTTTACCCTCTCTACTTAAAGCCAGGCACCATTAATTTGGCTTAGAGAGGAAAATTAAACTATTACAATGTTGTTGCAAGGGTAATTACACACAGTTACTACACAGACATGAGAGCAACTTAGGTTTATGAAACAGCATCCGTGTGTGTGTGTGTGTGGTTGTTGGATCTGATTCAGTCAGCCTTAGCAGCAGCTCGTACTTGACTTTGGCTGCCTCTGGAACACTCTGAAGCTCCTCCTGGAACACGGCCACTTTGGGATACTTCTCCTCCAGGATGGTGATCAGGTAATGCAGCAGAGTGATGTTCCTACAAACACGCATACCACACATTAGAATTCATATCACACATTTAAATTCATACCACACATTAGAATTCATATCACACATTTAAATTCATATCACACATTATAATTCATATCACACATTATAATTCATACCACACATTAGAATTTATATCACACACAACACACATCATCACTCTCTTTTCAATACTCTTAGTGCGGTGTCATTTGGACAGGTCTATGCACAATACATTTTTTATGTCAATGGGATTTTTCCTGTATACATAAAGGATAAATGAAATATGCTCAAGCCAAAACATTTCTTACTTGTCAATGCTGGACTTGGTGTCAGCAATCTTGTTGAGTGAGGACACTTTGAAGCCATAGGCGTTCCCCCTCTGACCCTTGTTCATGTAGTTACCAAAGGCCAGGACCACCTCCAGAAGCTGCTTGAGATTGCGGCTCTGCAGCACTTCTTTAGATGCCCTGATCAGTGCTGGGGAGAGGAAGAGGAAGTTACCGTTATGAGGATAAGACATTGGTTAAATGGCACCCTATTGCCTATGTAATGCACAACTTTTTTTAAAGGTAGATAATTTGAGCATGGAACATTGTAAGGAAAATCCTACCTTCAACTTTAGGTTTGACTTCGACGATTCTTTCAGCAAATTTCTTTTTGAAGTAGAGAGACTGCAGCCTTGGCTGGTAGTGGTTGATTCTGTATTGTAGGAAGAGGTCCAAATATGATGTTTCAATCAGAGTTTACATAGACGCAACATTCCACTTCACTGAAACTGTTGTGTAATAGACGGGTTGCCTGACAACGTCAGGAGCACGCGTCGATGAGGCATTAGGCCGTGTGTTATGATTCTGAACGGTCAGATATATAGCAACAATGACAAGAAGCTGCCATGTGGGAAATCGTAAGGGGTTTGTTTCAGGTAGTTGTATATTGTTCTTGATAGCATGTCTTATTTTGAGGTGTTTCGATTTATGTCACGTCTATGCTAATATGGCTAAAATTCGCTAGCTAGATAACCAACAACTAACAATGTTTTTGATAGACAACAAGTGCTTACTGTGCAAATGTATTTACGTTTTCAATAAACATTTGGAGACTAAATATAGTTGGCATGTTTTCAATAATCCTTTGGAGCTGACAGTTGAAAGTTGCGCACCCATCTGTCTGTATGATATGATTTTTCCTAAATGAAGGCCATGAACTTTTAATAGAAAGACACTTGTTTTGTGGTTTTGTTCAGACATTTGATCAACACAGGCCTTTCATGACCTTGACCTCTTTCTGAGGTTTTCACAAATGATCTTACTGGATTAAATATCCAACATGAAAAACTCAGAGCACATTGAATAAAGAAGCTCCTTTTCCTGCCCAAACTCTGTTACCATGGCTTCAATGTTTTCAGGAAGGCAAAACACAAAACGAGAAACGACTCCAGATCCTGGAAGGAAGTCTCTATTCCCATAGTAAATGGCTTGATACATCATGGAGAAAATGGTGCTGGTACTACACTCACAATAGCACCTGGACATTGTTTCCCCTCCTTTAATCTAGTAATCTAACTTAAGTAATCTTTATTTGTAAGACAGTAGAGGAATGCCCATTAAAGGGACTGCAGTGAGCCCTAGCCCTGGGGAGTCTTTTTTTGTTCGTGCACGAGCCGAGAATGTTTCACATTAATTTACTAACAACAGAGTTACATGGAGAGTTCAGCTGCTTGCTGCCACCTTTGCACCAGCCTCCCCCTCAACCACAGCCTCAACCACAGCCTCCCCCTCCCCCACAGCCTCCCCCTCAACCACAGCCTCCCCCTCAACCACAGCCTCCCCCTCAACCACAGCCACAGGGACCCATTCAGCCACAGGCTCCCCCTCAGCCACAGGGACCCATTCAGCCACAGGCTCCCCCTCAGCCACAGGGACCCATTCTGCCACAGGCTCCCCCTCAGCCACAGGGACCCATTCAGCCACAGGGACCCATTCAGCCACAGGGACCCATTCAGCCACAGGCGCCAATTCAGCCACAGCCTCGCCTCAGCTCAGATACCGTGACTCATGGTAAAAAATTATCAAAATAAATAATTAACAATTTTCTCACTCACATATTATACTTCTAAAACTAGTTGGGGGCTGAATTCTCGTAATTATAATCCATAGTGAATTAAACAGACAGCACTCCAAAAGGTAATAAATGTGTTTGGCCTACACAGGGCAAAATGCAGGGCAGTGCTGTCTATTTTATTCACTAAAGAACAATACCAATCGTTCTGCTCTCCCCAAGCCCTCACAGTCAGGACCAATGGCCTTCACTGGCAGATCGGGGACACAGCTTCATGTCTGGCAGTGATGTCCCTCAGCAGTTACTGTAGATATGCTAAAGTGATTTGTGTTAAAAGACGTTGACATCCAGCTAGCATGTGTCACTGAGTGTCATGCTGTTTACATATACTCCTGGTGGTATTACAATGATATGTGTCAATTCCTGTTAACTGCAATGTTGATTCAAGACTAGTTACACAGAAAGTGTTGTTACAGTAAACCAACAAAGGAGAAAAGCCCTGATGAAGGCTACATGTTAACAATGAAGAAGCAGTTTTAAAGTCAAAATCCATTGTCATCCGAGAGCAGCTGAATATTTTCCACAGTATACCAACAAACAACAAAATAACATGCTGTGGATAGTGTCTAGCACTTTGGGGTTTTAGCACTTTGGGGTTTTGAAAAGCGCATTACAAATAAAATGTAATATTATTTGTATTATTATTATTATTATTGTGGGGAATGTGGTGTTACACAATGTAGCAGTACCAAAAGTCATTATACCAAACCAAAGTATGTACCTGCTCATCTCGTAGAGGAAGCGGTCAGCCTTGGCCATGCGGTCCAGCTCATGCTTGTGCTCCTCCAGGAGATCCACGTCACTCTTCTCTGGGACAAACTTCAGCAGCTGGACAGGAACAGGACAATTAACAGGACAATTATCAAGAGTGACCTTGTACAGCCACATACTAATACCCTTCTCTACACTGTGATAGCTGATGTGTGGTGAGCTTTCTGGTGCAAAATGTCAGGTACGGTGAGTTTCCCCCATTGCTAACTAAAGAGCTTTGACCATCTGGAAAAGCGCTATAGAAATCAAATCAATTATTAATTATTATCATTGAAAAGACATGCAGAGTTATCACTGAGATGTGGTAACCCCATCTCCTGCTGGAAATAAATTGCCTCTGTGCTCTGACTGTAAATTATGTTTAAATGACTCAGACCTAGAACTCGTGGATCTTTGATCATGTTCCATAGAACAGATGGATTAGGTTGGCAGCTGGACTTATTTTTCTTCAGAACTCAGAACAGACATGGCAGCCAGGCAGGCAGTATTCCCACTAACAGCATTCAGATGCTTTAAAACCTTGCTAAATAACCTCCGCCATCCAGGCTGGCCGGGCCGGGCCCCACCACTACAAATGCTCCATTCCGTCACTAACGCAGTCCCTATGAACACTGCAGACTTTCTTTAATTAGGGCCCTAGATTAAAGCAATAGCAATGAAAAGTCTTATAAAACTCGATTAGCCTTCAATTACTCTCACATCTATTTGAAATTACTATACTATTTCACCTAGTCATCGTCATAATTATGGGCCGATAAAGAACATGAAGGCTCAGCGGTTTTGAGAGAAGGTTAACAGGGGACGAGGAGTTTTACGATTACATGTCATCAGTTAGTCATCATCAAAGCAATGATTGGCTTATAGAATTCTCTGGAATATGGTGATACATTTGGCCTGTGTGTTGTACTTCGATCAGAGTAGAAACAGAAGAGGGCTCCCTAAAAAGTATATTATTACCCAGGCAATAAGATATCAACACTGATCTGCTCTTGGTAAAGCCTGTGATCAGAATCTAACAGATCTGTAAGGAGGAAGCAATATGGTGAAAGCTCTACCACACCACTCCTTATACCTATCTAGACCCTTCAGATCTGCAAAGGGTTAGGGGGATGGATAGGATGGGAATTGGGACCTGCAATACGGCATAAATCCATTTAGCTGCTACAGTAGAGAGAAGGTCTCCATGCTGTATGAGTGAGAGGGCGAGAGAGAGGAGAGCTACATGCTGTATGAGAGAGAGAGAGAGAGAGAGAGAGAGAGAGAGAGAGAGAGAAGAGAGAGAAGGGCTACATGCTGTATCAGAGATATCTACTTGAATCACAATCTACTTGAATAGAGCAATAATCAACAATGAGGCATCGAAGCCAAACAAACTGTATACTATTAAGAAACGCTATAGATGGAAGGAGGGCAGTGTAGAAACCTACCAAAAAACAATTGGCTAACAACAAATCCAATCCCTCCAAGACAACTTCCTTGACAAAATGTTTTCCTGCAATAATAAAGATGTAAACTTAACAGTAGGAAGCCTGAACAATATATTTGACCTATCAGCTAACATATCAAATTTAAATTCCGGCAGAAACCCTAAGACAACTAACAACAATGAGAAATGGTTTGATGAAGAATGTAAAAACCTAAGAAAGATATTGAGAAACCTATCCAACCAAAAACACAGAGAACCAAAAAACCTTAGCATAAGAAAAAATAAGGAACAGCATGTCAAAAAACTGCTCATTGTGATTGAGGAATCCATAGAATCAAATCACTTCTGGGAAAATTGGAACACACTAAACAAACAACAACACGAGGAACTATCTATCCAAAATGGAGATGTATGGATAAGCCACTTCTCCAACCTTTTCGGCCATATAACAAAGAACCAAGAGCAAAAACATATACATGATAATTTACAAAACTTAGAATCAGCTATTAAAGACTACCAGAACCTACTGGATTCTCGAATTACATTGGATGAGCTACATGATAAAATACAAACCCTCCAACCCAAAAAGGCCTGTGGTGTTGATGGTATACTAAATTAAATGATATACACAGACAACAAATTCAAATTGGCTATTCTTAAACTCTTCAACATTATCCTCAGCTGTAGCATCTTCCCTAATATTTGGAACCAAGGCCTGATCACCCCAATCCACAAAAGTGGAGACAATAATTACAGTGGAATCTGCGTCAGCAGCAATCCCTGAAAAATCCTCTGCAGTGTCATCAACAGCAGACTCCAACATTTGCTCAGCGAAAACAATGTCCTGAGCAAATGTCAAATTGGCTACTTACCAAAATACCGTACGACAGAACACGTGTACACCCTGCACACCCTTATTGACAAACAAACAAAACAAAACGTCTTCTCATGCTTTGTTGATTTCAAAAAAGCTTTTGACTCAATTTGGCATGAGGGTCTGCAATATACAAATTGATGGAAAGCGGTGTTGGGGGAAAAGCATTTGACATTATAAAATCAATGTTCACAATAAACACACAGATTTCTTTCCTCAGGGCCATGGGGTGAAACAGGGATGCAGCTTGAGCCCCACCCTCTTAAACATATATATCATTGAATTGGCGAGGGCACTAGAACAGTCTGCAGCACCCAGCCTCACCCTACTGGACTCAGAAATCAAATGTCTACTGTTTTTCAGATGATCTGGTGCTTCTGTCCCCAACCAAGAAGGGCATACACCAGCACCTAGATCTTCTGCACAGAATCTGTCAAACCTGGGCCCTGACAGTGAATCTCAGTAAGACAAAAATAATGGTGTTCCAAAAAAGGTCCAGTAGCCAAGACATCAAATTCTAATTCTATCTAGACACCGTTGCCCTAGAGCACACAAAGAATTACACCTACCTCGGCCTAAATATCAACACCACAGGTAACTTTCACAACGCTGTGAATAATCTAAGAGACAAGGCAAGAAGGGCCTTCTATGCCAACAAAAGGAACATAAAACTCAACATCCCAATTAGGATCTGGCTAAAAATACTTCAATCAGTTATCGAACCTATTGCCCTCTATGGTTGTGAGGTCTGGGGTCCACTCACCAACCAAGAATTCACAAAATGGGACAAACATTAAATTGAGACTCTGCATGCAGAATTCTGCAAAAATATACTTTGTGTACAACACAAAACCCCAAACAATGCATGCAGAGCAGAATTAGGACTATACCCGCTAGTTATCAAAATCCAGAAAAGAGCTGTTAAATTCTACAACCACCTAAAAGGAAGTGATGCCCACACATTCCACCACAAAGCCCTCACCTACAGAGAGATTAACCTAGAGAAGAGTCTCCTCGGCCAGCTGGTTCTGGGGCTCTGTTCACAAACACAAACAGGCCCCACAGAGCCCCAGGACAGAAACACATTTAGACCCGACCAAATTATGAGAAAGCAAAAAGATAACTATTTGACACACTGGAAAGAATCAACCAAAAAACAGAGCAAGTTGGATCGCTATCTGGCCCTAAACAGAGAGTACACAGTGGCAGAATACCTGACCAATGTGACTGAACTCAAATTAAGAAAATTGACTATGTACAGACTCAGTGAGCATAGCCTTGCTATTGAGAGAGGCTGCCATAGGCAGACCTGGCTCTCGAGAGAAGACAGGCTATGTGCCCACTGCCCACAAAATTAGGTTGAAACTGAGCTACACTTCCTAACCTCCTGCCAAATGTATGACCACATTAGAGACATATTTCCCACAGATCACACTGACCCACAATCACAGCAGCAAGATTTGTGGCCCGTTGCCATGAGGAAAGGACAAGGGGGGAGAGAGAGAGAGAGAGACAGAGAGAGAGAGAGAGAGCAAGACAGAGAGAGAGAGAGAGAGAGAGAGAGATAGACAGAGGGGGGGGGGGGAGGGAAAGGGGGATATCTAGTCAGTTGTACATCTGAATGCATTCAACTGAAATGTGTCTTCCGCATTTAACCCAACCCCTCTGGGAAGGCTACATGCTATATCAGAGCGAGAGAGAGAGAGAGAGAGAGAGAGAGAGAGAGAGAGAGAGAGAGAAGGGCTACATGCTGTATCAGAGAGAGAGAGAGAGAAGGGCTACATGCTGTATGAGAGCAAGAGAAAGAGAGAGAGAGAGAGAGAGAGAAGGGCTACATGCTGTATCAGAGTGAGAGAGCGAAAGAGAGAGAGAGAAAAATAATTCAAATAAACAAAATCATGAACCAATCAAAGGACTCATATTTACAACATTGGAAAAATGAAACAAAATCCCAAAGCCGACTAAATTGTTATCTGGCTCTGAACAGAGAATATGAATTGGCTGATTATCTCTACTCTGTAAGAGATACAGTGGCTTGCGAAAGTATTCACCCCCCTTGGCATTTTTCCTATTTTGTTGCCTTACAACCTGGAATTAAAATGGATTTTTGGGGGGGTTTGTATAATTTGATTTACACAACATGCCTACCACTTTGAAGATGCAAAATATTTTTTATCGTGAAACAAACAAGAAAAATAAAATATAAAAACTATTCACCCCCCCAAAGTCAATATTTTGTAGAGCCACCTTTTGCAGCAATTACAGCTGCAAGTCTCTTGGGGTATGTCTCTATAAGCTTGGCACATCTATCCACTGGTATTTTTGCCCATTCTTCAAGGCAAAACTGCTCCAGCTCCTTCAAGTTGGATGGGTTCCGCTGGTGTACAGCAATCTTTAAGTCATACCACAGATTCTCAATAGGTTTGAGGTCTGGGCTTTGACTAGGCCATTCCAAGACATTTAAATGTTTCCCCTTAAACCACATCCATCATTCCTTCAATTCTGACCAGTTTCCCAGTACCTGCCGATGAAAAACATCCCCACAGCATGATGCTGCCACCACCGTGCTTCAATGTGGGGATGGTGTTCTCGGGGTGATGAGAGGTGTTGGGTTTGTGCCAGACATAGCGTTTTCCTTGATGGCCAAAAAGCTCAATTTTAGTCTCATCTGACCAGAGTACCTTCTTCCATATGTTTGGAGAGTCTCCAACATGCCTTTTGACGAACACCAAACGTGTTTGCTTATTTTTTTCTTTAAGCAATGGCTTTTTTCTGGCCACTCATCCGGAAGGCCCAGCTTTGTGGAGTGTACGGCTTAAAGTGGTCCTATGGACAGATACTCCAATCTCCGCTGTGGAGCTTTGCAGCTCCAGGGTTATCTTTGGTCTCTTTGTTGCCTCTCTGATTAATGCCCTCCTTGCCTGGTCCGTGAGTTTTGGTGGGCGGCCCTCTCTTGGCAGGTTTGTTGTGGTGCCATATTCTTTCCATTTTTTAAATAATTTAATGGTGCTCCGTGGGATGTTCAAAGTTTCTGATATTTTTTTATAACCCAACCCTAAGTCCATTATATGAAATCCAAATAAAAATCCAATTAAATGACAGGTTGTAATGCAACAAAATAGGAAAAAACGCCAAGGGGGATGAATACTTTTGCAAGGCACTGTACTTTAACTATTTGCACATAATATGACATTTTAAATGTCTTTATTCTTTTGGAACTTGAGTGTGAGTGTAATGTTTCCTGTACATTTCTATTGTTCATTTCACTTATGTTTATTATCTACTTCACTTGCTTTGGCAATGTTAACATATGTTTCCCATGCCAATAAAGCCCTTAAATTGAATTGAATTGAACTGAGAGAGAGAGAGAGAGAGAGAGAGAGAGAGAGAGAGAGAGAGAGAGAGAGAGAGAGAGAGAGTGTACATTTCCCATGCCAATAAAGCCCTTAAATTGAATTGAGAGAGAGAGGAGGGCCACATGCTTTATGAGAGAGAGAGAGAGAGAGAGGAGGGCTCCATGCTTTATGAGAGAGAGAGAGAGAGAGAGAGAGAGAGAGAGAGAGAGAGAGAGAGAGAGAGAGAGGCTACATGCTTTATGAGAGAGAGAGAGAGAGAGAGAGAGAGAGAGAGAGAGAGAGAGAGAGAGAGAGAGAGAGAGAGAGAGAGAGATATAGAAAGAAAGAGAGAGATAGACTAACCACTTCTGGGAAAATTGGAAAACACTAAACAAACAACAACACGAAGAGCTATCTATCCAAAACGGAGATGTATGGGTAAACCACTTCTCCAATCTTTTTGGCCCTATAACAGAGAACAAACAGCTAAAAAATATACATGATCAAATGCAAATCTTAGAATAAACTATTAAAGACTACCAGAACCCACTGGATTCTCCAATTACATTGAATGAACTACAGGACAAAATACAAACCCTCCAACCCAAAAAGGCCTGTGGTGTTGATGGTATCCTCAATGAAATTATAAAATATACAGACCACGAATTTCAATTAGCTATACTTAAACTCTTTAACATCATCCTTAGCTCTGGCATCTTCCCCAATATTTGGAACCAAGGACTGATCACCCCAATCCACAAAAGTGGAGACAAATTTGACCCCAATAACTACCGTGGGATATGCGTCAGCAACCTTGGGAAAATCCTCTGCATTATCATTAACAGCAGACTAGTTCATTTCCTCAGTGAAAACAATGTACTGAGCAAATGTCAAATTGGCTTTTTACCAAATTACCGTACGACAGACCACGTATTCACCCTGCACACCCTAATTGACAAACAAACAAACCAAAACAAAGGCAAAGGCAAAGTCTTCTCATGCTTTGTTGATTTCAAAAAAACTTTCGACTCAATTTGGCATGAGGGTCTGCTATACAAATTGATGGAAAGTGGGGTTGGAGGAAAAACATACGACATTATAAAATCCATGTACACAAACAACAAGTGTGCGGTTAAAATTGGCAAAAAACACACATTTCTTTCCACAGGGCCGTGGGGTGAGACAGGGATGCAGTTTAAGCCCCACTTTCTTCAACATATACAGTGGGGAGAACAAGTTTTTGATACACTGCCGATTTTGCAGGTTTTCCTACTTACAAAGCATGTAGAGGTCTGTAATTTTTATCATAGGTACACTTCAACTGTGAGAGACGGAATCTAAAACAAAAATCCAGAAAATCATATTGTATGATTTTTAAGTAATTCATTTGCATTTTATTGCATGACATAAGTATTTGATCACCTACCAACCAGTAAGAATTCCGGCTCTCACAGACCTGTTAGTTTTTCTTTAAGAGGCCTTCCTGTTCTCCACTCATTACCTGTATTAATTGCACCTGTTTGAACTCGTTACCTGTATAAAAGACACCTGTCCACACACTCAATCAAACAGACTCCAACCTCTCCACAATGGCCAAGACCAGAGAGCTGTGTAAGGACATCAGGGATAAAATTGTAGACCTGCACAAGGTTGGGATGGGCTACAGGACAATAGGCAAGCAGCTTGGTGAGAAGGCAACAACTGTTGGCGCAATTATTAGAAAATGGAAGAAGTTCAAGATGACGGTCAATCACCCTCGGTCTGGGGCTCCATGCAAGATCTCAACTAGTGGGGCATCAATGACCATGAGGAAGGTGAGGGATCAGCCCAGAACTACACGGCAGGACCTGGTCAATGACCTGAAGAGAGCTGGGACCACAGTCTCAAAGAAACCCATTAGTAACACACTACGCCGTCATGGATTAAAATCCTGCAGCGCACGCAAGGTCCCCCTGCTCAAGCCAGCGCATGTCCAGGCCCATCTGACGTTTGCCAATGACCATCTGGATGATCCAGAGGAGGAATGGGAGAAGGTCATGTGGTCTGATGAGACAAAAATATAGCTTTTTGGTCTAAACTCCACTTGCCGTGTTTGGAGGAAGAAGAAGGATAAGTACAACCCCAAGAACACCATCCCAACCGTGAAGCATGGAGGTGGAAACATCATTCTTTGGGGATGCTTTTCTGCAAAGGGGACAGGACGACTGCACCATATTGAGGTGAGGATGGATGGGGCCATGTATCGCGAGATCTTGGCCAACAACCTCCTTCCCTCAGTAAGAGCATTGAAGATGGGTCGTGGCTGGGTCTTCCAGCATGACAACGACCCGAAACACACAGCCAGGGCAACTAAGGAGTGGCTCCGTAAGAAGAGAGAGAGAGAGAGAGAGAGAGAGAGAGAGAGAGAGAGAGAGAGGAGAGCAACATGCTGTATCAGAGAGAGAGATGAGGGCTACATGCTGTATCAGAGAGAGAGAGAGAGAGCTACATGCTGTATCAGAGAGAGAGAGAGAGAGAGAGAGAGAGAGAGAGAGAGGCAACATGCTGTATCAGAGAGAGAGAGAGAGAGAGAGAGGGAGTGCTTCTGTCACCAACCAAGGAGGGCCTACAGCAGCACCTAGATCTTTTGCACAGATTCTGTCAGACCTGGGCCCTGACATTAAATCTCAGTAAGACAAAAATAATGGTGTTCCAAAAAAGGTCCAGTTGCCAGGACCACAAATACAAATTCCATCTAGACACCGTTGCCCTAGAGCACACAAAAAACTATACATACCTCGGCCTAAACATCAGCGCCACAGGTAACTTCCACAAAGCTGTGAACGATCTGAGAGACAAGGCAAGAAGGGCCTTCTATGCCATCAAAAGGAACATAAAATTTGCCATACCAATTAGGATCTGGCTAAAAATACTTGAATCAGTTATAGAACCCATTGCCCTTTATGGTTCTGAGGTCTGGGGTCCGCTCACCAACCAAGAATTCACAAAATGGGACAAACACCAAATTGAGACTCTGCATGCAGAATTCTGCAAAAACATCCTCCGTGTACAACGTAAAACACCAAATAATGCATGCAGAGCAGAATTAGGCCAATACCCGCTAATTATCAAAATCCAGAAAAGAGCCGTTAAATTCTATAACCACTTAAAAGGAAGCGATTCCCAAACCTTCCATAACAAAGCCATCACCTACAGAGAGATGAACTTGGAGAAGAGTCCCCTAAGTAAGCTTGTCCTGGGGCTCTGTTCACAAACACAAACAGACCCCCACACAGCCCCAGGACAACAACAACAACAACACAACTAGACCCAACCAAATCATGAGAAAACAAAAAGAGAATTACTTGACACATTGGAAAGAACAAACAAAAAAACAGAGCAAACTAGAATGCTATTTGGCCCTAAACAGAGAGTACACAGTGGCAGAATACCTGACCACTGTGACTGACCCAAACTTAAGGAAAGCTTTGACTATGTACAGACTCAGTGAGCATAGCCTTGCTATTGAGAAAGGCCGCCGTAGGCAGACCTGGCTCTCAAGAGAAGACAGGCTATGTGCACACTGCCCACAAAATGAGGTGGAAACTGAGCTGCACTTCCTAACCTCCTGCCAAATGTATGACCATATTAGAGACACATATTTCCCTCAGATTACAGCGATCCACAAAGAATTCGAAAACAAATCCAATTTTGATAAACTCCCTTATCTACTGGGTGAAAAACCACAGTGTGCCATCACAGCTGCAAGATTTGTGACCTGTTGCCACAAGAAAAGGGCAACCAGTGAAGAACAAACACCATTGTAAATACAACCCATATTTATGTTTATTTATTTTCCCATTTGTACTTTAACTATTTGCACATTGTTACAACACTGTATATATACATAATATGACATTTGAAATGTCTTTATTCTTTTGAAACTTCTGAGTGTAATGTTTACTGTTAATATTTATTGTTTATTTCACTTTTGTTTACTATCTACTTCACTTGCTTTGGCAATGTTAACACACGTTTCCCATGCCAATAAAGCCCTTAAATTGAAAAATTGAAATTGAGAGAGAGAGAGAGAGAGAGAGAGAGAGAGAGAGAGAGAGAGAGAGAGAGAGGAGGGCAACATGCTGTATCAGAGAGAGAGAGAGGAGTGCTACATGCTGTATCAGAGAGAGAGAGAGGAGGGCTACATGCTGTATCAGAGAGAGAGAGAGAGAGAGAGAGAGAGAGCTACATGCTGTATCAGAGAGAGAGAGAGGAGGGCTACATGCTGTATCAGAGAGAGAGCGAGAGAGAGGAGGGCTACATGCTGTATCAGAGAGAGAGAGAGGAGGGCTACATGCTGTATCAGAGAGAGAGAGAGGAGGGCTACATGCTGTATCAGAGAGAGAGAGAGAGGAGGGCTACATGCTGTATCAGAGAGAGAGAGAGAGAGAGGAGGGCTACATGCTGTATCAGAGAGAGAGAGAGAGAGAGGAGGGCTACATGCTGTATCAGAGAGAGAGAGAGGAGGGCTACATGCTGTATCAGAGAGAGAGAGAGGAGGGCTACATGCTGTATCAGAGAGAGAGAGAGAGAGGAGGGCTACATGCTGTATCAGAGAGAGAGAGAGGAGGGCTACATGCTGTATCAGAGAGAGAGAGAGGAGGGCTACATGCTGTATCAGAGAGAGAGAGAGAGAGGAGGGCTACATGCTGTATCAGAGAGAGAGAGAGGAGGGCTACATGCTGTATCAGAGAGAGAGAGAGGAGGGCTACATGCTATATCAGAGAGAGAGAGAGGAGGGCTACATGCTGTATCAGAGAGAGAGAGAGGAGGGCTACATGCTGTATCAGAGAGAGAGAGAGAGAGAGAGAGAGGGCTACATGCTGTATCAGAGAGAGAGAGGGGAGTGCCCACCTGCTCCAGCATGTCCTTGGGCAGATCCTCGTGTTCGTCCATAGTCAGTATGGCCCTCTTGATCTCCTCATTGGTCAGCTTCAGCCTGCAACACAACAGCATCATCATTACCACAGAGGACTACTGTACATCACATCTAAAATGGTCAATAGGAGAGGACACCAGTTTTACCAGTTAATGTCTTGTTATTGATGTGTTTACAGTTTGTTTTAACATCCATGTTATGTACTGTTCTATATGTGTCGCCTCACACAATAATCAGTAAGTCAATTTAGAGTTGTAGTATCCATTTTGAAAATCACTGTAAGTGTCAGTCATAAAGAGAGTAAAGTCACGAGCTAAATAACCTGTCCCGAACACTTAGCAGTTGCAGAAACAAAGAGTCAATGTTTTAAGCTACTAGCCCCCAGCCAGCCTGAGAGAGCAGGTGGCAGACAGCCTGAGCCTGAACACTGAGACTCCACTGGCACACCAACACAATCATCATGTGCCAGGAAACCAATGAACACACAGTTAGTTCTAAAAGACTTGGGCAGAAACACAGGGTAGCTCTCCACACACACACGAACAGACACACACACACAAGGCTGTAAAGGAGCTAGTCCTGAAGCACTAGCCTACCACCGCAGACCACGGTGCTTTCTGGCAGGACTTTGGATGTCTCACATTCAGCATGCCTGATTTAGACACACACTAATGACAGAGCAATTAAGGTTCAGTTATGACAATATTATTAAATACATATATGCCTTATTCAAAGTGTTGGCTAAGAGTAAAAAGGCATGTTAATGCATAACTTATCTCACTTTGCATATTTTCAGGTCTGCAAGTTGGCAAATGGAATGAACCACCATTTGTAACCATAAAAATTGAATGAGACAGGAAGCAATAAAAATAGCTGAATCCCTTAAACATCTAAGTTTCATTCACAGTTGTTAAATTGAGAATGATAGCTACATGAAATTAACTTTGTAGAAAAGACACAGCCCTCTTTGTTTGTGGTTGCTGCCATGGAGACCAGGGAGGACAGTAATGAAACAGAAAATAGTTCCTGACCAACATCATTCCATTACAAAAATACATATATCATTCTTGGCTGTACTTGATGCTTAAACACATCGTCAAATATGAAAACATTTCTCTCAACTCGAGTCGAAATTGATGTAAATACATAATTGCTCAAATGGTAGAGTAAATCTGCATTTAATGTAACTTGGCTGTGTACAGTAACAGAGGTGTGTGTGTGTGTGTGTGTGTACGTGCATGTGCATACATGCGTGTGATGAGAGAGCCATTTCAAGCACCCATCAGATGGATACAATCACAATAAGTGATCTCCACTACTATAAGTAGGACATACTTCTGCCATGTTGTCATGGGGTAAAAACTGTCAATTACTAACCGAGAGAGGAGGATGTTACAGTTCTGGGCTCTGCGACCGTCGATGACTGACAGCTCCTTGACCTTCTTGGAGGTCACTGTGTCATCTTCAGACTCTTTCTGGACGGAGAACATTTGGGAGGGAGGGAAGAGTTGGAACATGAACAGTAATCCTCAGTGGATTACATCCAACAGCTGAACTTTACGTTGCATTCATATAAACACACAATATTATATCATTTATCATACTTAGGCACTTTCGGATGAAGGCTAGCATGCAGAACACAACAACGTCTTGTTGTACTACTGTATATGACCTTAAATGACACACTAACAGAGCTAGAGTTTGACTGCGTTACTGTTTAATAAACACACAATTGTATATCATTCATCACACTTAAGCACTTTTGTATGGAGTATTTGCTGAACGCAGTAAAATCTTGTGACTACATGACCTTAAAATTACTTTCTCTGGGAGAAAGAGCCACACCCAGTACACCAGGGTTGTATTCATTAGGGCACATTCAGCAAAACATTTTGCAACGGAAAACAAAAATGAGTGTTTCTTATCCATGTAATCCCTCCCTGTTTCAGTCAGTTTTCATTTAGTTCCTAATGAATACGGACCATGAATAACAGTGCCCCAAGGCTGTTTGGTGGAGGGCTGTGGCTGACTCACATCTGCATATTTTTTAGCTGTTGAACAACGGCAATGGGAACAAGTGTTTTTATTAAGGCTTCTTCCATTTCCCCACCTGCTGTCTCATATTATCTCCATAAAAACGATGGTGCATAGTAACCGGTCAACAACAGGCAAATAGACACCAGATAGGGACACACACACACACATAAACACAAAAAGACTAGACACAATACCCATATGCATGCACCATAAACCTTAACAAAAGCCCAAGATGCACAGGAGACCACAGTATGAACATAAAACAGCAAATTGTTACTCTGACTGGGTCAGTATTTGAAACTGCCAAATGGAGGGCAGCTGGGAAACAGGCTGTGGGAAATGGTGTGTTTGGTGAATAAGTGCATGTGTTTATTTGGGGGGCTTCACTCAAAGAATACAGGAGAGATTTGTTTTTGGAAAAAGGATATCTGGCACTTTTTATAGTTGCAAGACTCCAGCTGCTTGCAGAATTGACTGCGTGCCACAAAACCAATTTGGCTAATTATGCACAGAAACATCTTGAAATGGTAACCAATAAAACTGAAATAGTTCATTCAAACAACGTGGTAGTGTGTTTAGAAGTATATTCTAAAAAGACATCATCTAGCTATTGACTGAAAGAATGAATGCACAGAAACACTGAGGCTGCAGGAAGACATTTCACCTATCGACACAGCACACACACACACACACACACACACACACACACACACACACAGAAATACACACACACACACACAGAAATACACACACACAGAGAAATACACACATGCCCACCAATCCCCATGCAGACATAAACAGGACAGAGTCGAGTGAGAGAGAGAGAGAGAGAAGCGTACGATGAAGGACGGTAACGAGCATGAAGACAGACACGTCGCAAAGGCAGAGCAGGGTAAAGGTCACATAGAGAGGTCAGAGGTCACTCACCTTATTGTTCAATGTTAAGAAGTCCTAAACAGGCGAATGGGCAGAAAGCAAGGAAGATGCAGCATTCATTATTATTAATTACAAGATGCAGTAGGCTATGTATGGTGAATTACAGCAAAAAAAGGGCCAGCTCAGCAGATCAGTGATGCATTTGTTTGTGAGGACAAGCAGAATCCTGAGTAGCAGAGTGAGTCAGAGATGCAAATAACTGTGTTCAGACACATCATAGACAGCATGGCTTAAAACTCATAAAGTCCTTATAAGACTAAAGGAATTCCATGCAACTTTATTTGTACCCTTAAGGGCAGTTAGTAATGGGAATAGGGCCCTAGTATAACCTTTACAATCACAGTCTTATTAGGTTGGTTATGGGAAAAGCTATCTGGAGGATTTCAATTGAACTACAGTAGACAATGTGGACATATAGAGGCTTAGTGAAATATGCCTCACTTCGCATGCAGCACTAGTAAACTATCCAAGGACCATGTTATCAGTATGGCTACTTCCTGTTGCAAACATTCCTGTTATGTCTGGTTCCCCATAACACTCACAAGGTACAGTGAGGGAAAAAATTATTTGATCCCCTGCTGATTTTGTACGTTTGCCCACTGACAAAGACATGATCAGTCTATAATTTTAATGGTAGGTTTATTTGAACAGTGAGCGACAGAATAACAACAACAAAATCCTGAAAAACGCATGCAAAAAATGTTATACATTGATATGCATTTTAATGAGGGAAATAAGTATTTGACCCCCTCTCCATCAGAAAGATTTCTGGCTCCCAGGTGTCTTTTATACAGGTAATGAGCTGAGATTAGAAGCACACTCTTAAAGGGAGTGCTCCTAATCTCAGCTTGTTACCTGTATAAAAGACACCTGTCCACAGAAGCAATCAATCAATCAGATTCCAAACTCTCCACCATGGCCAAGACCAAAGAGCTCTCCAAGGTTGTCAGGGACAAGATTGTAGACCTACACAAGGCTGGAATGGGCTACAAGACCATCGACAAGCAGCTTGGTGAGAAGGTGACAACAGTTGGTGCGATTATTTGCAAATGGAAGAAACACAAAATAACTGTCAATCTCCCTCGGCCTGGGGCTCCATGCAAGATCTCACCTCGTGGAGTTGCAATGATCATGAGAACGGTGAGGAATCAGCCCAGAACTACATGGGAGGATCTTGTCAATGATCTCAAGGCAGCTGGGACCATAGTCACCAAGAAAACAATTGGTAACACACTACGCCGTGAAGGACTGAAATCCTGCAGCGCCCACAAGGTCCCCCTGCTCAAGAAAGCACATATACAGGCCCGTCTGAAGTTTGCCAATGAACATCTGAATGATTCAGAGGAGAACTGGGTGAAAGTGTTGTGGTCAGATGAGACCAAAATTGAGCTCTTTGCCATCAACTCAACTCGCCGTGTTTGGAGGAGGAGGAATGCTGCCTATGACCCCAAGAACACCATCCCCACCGTCAAACATGGAGGTGGAAACATTATGCTTTGGGGGTGTTTCTGCTAAGGGGACAGGACAACTTCACCGCATCAAAGGGACGATGGACGGGCCACGTACCGTCGAATCTTGGGTGAGAACCTCCTTCCCTCAGCCAGGGCATTGAAAATGGGTCGTGGATGGGTATTCCAGCATGACAATGACCCAAAACACACAGCCAAGGCAATAAAGGAGTGGCTCAAGAAGAAGCACATTAAGGTCCTGGAGTGGCCTAGCCAGTCTCCAGACCTTAATCCCATAGAAAATCTGTGGAGGGAGCCTCGAAACCTTAATGACTTGGAGAAGATCTGCAAAGAGGAGTGGGACAAAATCCCTCCTGAGATGTGTGCAAACCTGGTTGCCAACTACAAGAAACGTCTGACCTCTGTGATTGCCAACAAGGGTTTTTCCACCAAGTACTAAGTCATGTTTTGCAGAGGGGTCAAATACTTATTTCCCTCATTAAAATGCAAATCAATTTATAACATTTTTGACATGTGTTTTTCTGGATTTTTTTGTTGTTATTCTGTCTCTCACTGTTCAAATAAACCTACCATTCAAATTATAGACTGATCATGTCTTTGTCAGTGGGCAAATGTACAAAATCAGCAAGGGATTAAAAATACTTTTTTTCCCTCACTGTAGATGACTAATTTGAACAGACCTAAAAAAGATAGCCTGGTCCCAGATCTGTTTGTGCTGTCTTGCCAATCCGTATGGTCATTGTCATCCTAGGTGTTGGCAAGACAGCACAAACTGATCTGAGACCAGGCTATAAAAAAAAGCACTGTAATGGCCTGATATCCCTCTGAGCCAGTTCCAGACAATGTGTTGAGAAGTGCTGCTGGAAGGATTCAGTTACGGAGTGCAATGGCATGCATGTGTTTATCACTAGCAAGCAGTATTTGCTGGAACAGCATGGTCGGTGGTCATGGAAACGCTCCGAGTAGTTACATGCAAATTGTTTTGGGGTCTTGTATCTTGTCCTTAAGGGTGAATTGCTATATACTGAAATGCCATTTCCCTACAGTAATACTTTGGTATTTAGGTGTTAGACTGTACCTGCTGTCTCTGGTATGCAGAGAAGGTCTTCTCGATGTCCTCAAGGTCCAGGATTTTGAAAACCTTGATGTCATCGACGTCCGTCCACACAGTGCCCTCCAGCTTATTCTGCAACAAATCAAAACAGCCCCCATCCATAACTAAGACTGTAATAGCTGAGTCAATTACAACACAGGCCATACATACACCCCTGGAACTCTAAAGGTTACTACAACAACATAAAAACACACCCAGGGCTTGTTTGCTATATTGATTTCATGCCATTGTGCAAACAATGCAAGAGATAAAGCATTGGGCCTTCCTTATCCTTCATTACCCCTGGCCACTCTGAGGTGTAACTACAAAAAAAACTATTTTCACTCCCTCTGTTATGGACAGAGATGCACAAAACATGTCCCAAATGGCACCCTATTCCCTACTAAGTGCATTAATTTTGATCAGGGTCCATAGGGCTGGTCAAAATTAAGGGCTGGTACCTGACTAAGCAGCACTCACTGACCTCAGCCAGCTTGGCCCAGTTGAATGACTTGAGTGGGTTGGAGGGCTGGGGGATGTTCTTCTTCTTAAGCCCAGGTCCCATTGGAGCTCCAGGGGGAGGAGGGAGACCGAAGGGAGCCATGCCCGGAGGCGGTGGGGGTCCACCGGGTGGAGGGGGTGGTGGTGGTGGTGGAGGCATGCCCTGAGTGAGTGGTAGAGGGGCTGGGGGCATGCCAGCCTGCATGGGAGGTGGGGGTATGGGACCTCCAGGGGCCCCAGGTATGAATGGAGGACCACCAGGAACACTTGGATTTGGTCTCTGAAAACGATGGGAGACATTGGGATGTACATTCGATTAGTACTGGACGTACTACAACATTATCTATGTTCCATAATGGAAATCCTAGAAACACTCTGTACTAGCTAGAGCAGTTCTAATCAACATATATTGACTTGGAAGAACATCACAAGGCAATGTTGTTGTGTGGATGTTCATGTCTAACTGTGCTCTAATCAAACATCCTGTGTATCCGCTCCTAAATTGAGCTAAGGGGAAAACCATGCGGTTTGGACAGTGAAGGACGCTGGCTAGCTAGTTTTGCAAGCTATTTACCAAGGACAGCAACCGCTGTCATCTGGAGGACTATTGAAAATGTGTTATTGTTTTGGTCTTTGCACAGTTGAATTATTTAGGCCATGTGTTGTTTACTTCAATTCAGCTTTTAGCTGTGAATGTGTTTGTTTGATGTTTGAACAGAACCACAATACAAATATGTTTTTAACGTTTCCTTTTTATCCTCAAAGGTTTTTGTTGCATTGTATCCACATTTGTGGTTGTATTTGAGTTTTTAAATTGTCAAATAAATCCGAAAGAAGACATTAGCCTGGTCCCAAATCTGTCGTGCTGTATAGCCAACTCCTATGGTTGTTGTTTAGCATGACAATGACCATAGGAGTTCGCAAGACAGCATAAACAGATCTGGGAACAGACTACGAGGACAGAGGCCATGTTTGATATTCAACTGTGCCATAACCAAAACATTGTGCATTTATTCCTGATTGGAAAAGCTAAAGGGAGGAGGAGGATGTAAAGATGTGATTGTGTAACGTGAAATTACAATGCATTTTCTAATGCAATTGTATTTTCTATGTTTTTCTATGGAGTCTTGGAAGATTAGCCCTATCGTGAACTAGAACAGAGATCTAAACAAACAAACGTACAGTGCTGAGGTCATGCAGCTGGGCGGAGAGGTCGGCCACTTGCTGCTTGACCTGCTTGTGCTCACTGGACTCTTTCTCCAGCTTCTCCTTCATCTTATTCAGCGTCTGCATCATGTCCTCCTTCTCCTGGGTCTTGGCGTCACATTCACGTTCCTTCTTGTCAAACTTCTGCTGCAGCTCATGGTGGTCTGAGAAATCAGACCAGTTCAGACCAGATCAGATCAAACCAGACCAGACCAGATCAGAGCACACCAGATCAAACCAAACCAGACCAGACCAGAGCAGTCAGCAGTATGATGATACACAGTACAGGAGGGTCTGCCTTTCGACAGTTCCATTGCTAATAGAAACCAGAGACCATTAGTGTGTGTACCTTTTCTCATTTTCTCAGCCTGTTCTTTCCACTGTTTGACTTCATTCTCGTTAACCAGCCTGAGCAGAAGAACAGAGGAGGTTAGGCTAGGTATCTGAGGTATTAAGACATCACAACACCACTGCACAATCCCACTAGGCATTACATCCCACTGAGGTTAGGCATAGGCTTAGTTATAAAAACAGATTCATTAGACAAGTCATTGGTGATCAGAGTTAACAACAGGGAACCTGTAAGCTTCTTCTAAACCTAACCAGAGACAGTCAGACTTTATACCCAGAGTCTGATTGAGATTTGCAAGAGGCAGCTGCAGGGGGTTGACTGACGTTTCTGTCTATGTGTGTTTGGAAATGTACATCTCACTGACTTCTTCATCCAAAAACCAGATCAAAGTGCTTTCACTATGGATTAAGAGTTTGGGATTATATTTCCAAAAACAAATTATGAAAATCCCGGTAAAATCCACAAAATGACTTGCTGATTTGTGGCGAGTATTAAGGGATCAGGGTATTCATGCTAGACCAGCAGATAGTATTGAAAAGGATTGTAAAATGAAGGAGATCATGGGAAATACAGATATATAGAAATGCTATGATTTACATTTAGTATTTGTGATGTACAGTACCTTGATCAAGAGTGATTATGATTATGGCCACTGTATTAAGCCGAGGATAAGATGAACTCATGAGTGAATATACAGTACAGATTTTAGTCATGATCACCATATTTGGGTTTAAAGCCATTTCTAGAACGAAGCATGTTAAATAACACATGGAGATTTACGATGAAGACAGTCGGTGCTCTGCCGTGCGAGGTGGGGAGGACGTCAAACCGACTCAAACATGTCAAAACATTTATCCCCCTCTTGTTCCTCTCCTCTCACTCACATTCGCACCACGTTCTTCACGTTGAAGTTCTCCAGAGGGGTGACGTCAGGGTCATGACCTTTGTCGTTCTGCAGGACGATCTGCTGGACGATACGGTCCAGGAGGAGCCAGTACTGCACCGTGTTCCCACTACGCTTGTCTGTGAGAAAAGAAGAGATCACTTTATTAATACACAAATGGAACATTTGATTGCACCAGCCAATGCATACGCAACAATGAAGACCTAGGGCCTGTTTACTGAACACAAACTAAGTATAGTCCTGGAGTAAAACGCATGTTCAATGGAGATTGTCCATTGAGAGTGCTTCTTAGTCCAGTACTAGGCTAAATCCATGTCCGGGAAACAGTACCATACACATAGCAACACATTAAGGAGATAGTCTAAGTGGAGAGATCAGGCTGAAGTCAGCTCCCTCAGGACAACATAACCATAGCTAAAGCAATGTGGAGGAACAACATTACCGCTATAATGTAGAAAGTTCTTATCGACAGATAGAATACCTTCTAGAGAGAAATACCTCACATAGGCAGAATTCCAACAATAATTTCCAGATATTTAGAACTCCCTAGAGAGGACGTAATTTTAACATCCGTCCTAAAAAGGCATTAAAAACACTGATTTATAACCACTTTGGATCCCTCTGAGAAAAAAAACTGTCCAGTTCTCAAAGATATAAAATGAGGAGAGGTCTGAAGAGTCTTGGTGAACTCAAACAACTTTAGAGAAATGGTGGACGGCAAGCAGCACTTACAAGGCATAAGGAGACAGTGTTGTAAGACAGATATAAAGTGTGGGTGTGCATCTGTGTGGCTCATCTTCTTCTTTATGAGTTCAAACACTTGTGTGGCACTTTTTGTGTCAATGTGCACCTGCAACAACAACAACAATGTGATATTAGTGGACAGAGAAATGACCATTGTAAACTACATGTACTGTATAGGTCAATCGTTACTCACGGTGTCAAAGCGTTTTGCCAAAGACAGTTCATCCTCGTTTCTCAGCATCTCAAAGAAGTCCAAATGCCTGGAAGACAACAAACACCTCATGGTCAGACACAATCTACTGCAGTTGGGTATGACAGTGTGGTCTAGATCTGAAATGTACTATACCAGTCTTGACTTCACTCACCTGTCTAACGTTGAGTTGTCGTGGGACCTCAGTTTATCGATGACCGGCTGGATGCCCAACATAAGGAACTCGTACCTCAGGTGAATTCTGAACTCAAAGCTTGACTGCGGAGTACAGTACACATAGCAGTTAAGACTCTCTGAAGACAACCAACACGACCATAAGAGGGTAAAGACTTAGAGAGGAAGAGGAGCCCTCACCTCCCCTGCTCCCTGACTGAGCACTGCATTGATGAAGGACATGATGGCTGTTTTCAGATTGACCTCGTCCCTGTAGCGCCCCGTACTCTTGTCCAGGTCATTCAGCAGAGTCTAAGACAGGAGCATAGGAGAGAAAGAAGGACTAAGCATCAGTACAGACATTGTTATTCTAGGTGTATGGACATAAGAAAAACATTGCTGTGGTCGCAAACACAACACTATTTAGAGTGACGCCTGAAAGTTCAATATGTTGAGTGAATGAGACCATGCAACATAACTCTGGGACAGTCTTAACACAGGGTTAAGGAAAGCCTTGGGGTAACACATTACAGTGTGAAAATCCCTAGTGAACGCTTGGCTACAGTGATGTCTATGAGGTATAGGTGTCTGTCCCTCCACCTGGAAGCGAGTCCTTTCGCATGCAAACTTCTGGTAGTGCAGCATGGCCTCCAGGATCTTCCTGTGGCCTCCTGGCACCAGACAAACAGCGCCCATGATCTCCAGCACCGCCACCTTGGTCTTGACGTTCTCAGTGGCCAGGCTCTGGGCAATGATGTTGATGCTCTCTGTGTGAGAGAGCACATGGGAGCGGCCCTGGGAGTTGTTCATCAGAGCCTTGATGCAGCCGATCAGCGACGTGTGGATCTGGGATTCGGTGGTCTCGTAGTCCATGCTCTTCAGGAAGTTCAGGATGCAGGTTAGGCCGTCCAGGTCGATGAACCGCGTCACAAACCTTTAGAGGAAGAGGAGGATTGAGGTTAAAGGTCAGAGACAGAAGCAGCATCGAAATGGCACCCTATTCCCTATGTAGTACACGATTTATGACCAGAGCCCTATGGGCCCTGGTCAAATGTAGTGCACTACGTAGAGAATAGGATGCAATTTTGGATGGACCCAGAAACAGATAACATTTACTATAAATACCATTCTGTTCCTGAACAATACACAATCAGTGACTACTACACCCCTCTTTTACTTTGACGAGAGAAACTAATTTCGTAGTTGACTGGGTTTCATTAGAAAATGGAGAGATGGAAGCTATAAACATTAGTGACAGGTGTATGGGAGTGTGCGTGCGTCTGTTCGTATGCATGTTCAATATAAGCTAGTGGAATTGAACAGTGGAAAAATAAACATCTTTAGCCAGCAGTCAAGCACCATTTAGCACAATAACACAGGCTGGAGGAAAACAGAGAAAGCACATTGGTTACAGACTACCATAACACTTGGGAGGGGTTAGAGGTCAGAGGTGAGAAGGGCAGTGTTGACCTAACCTCTGGAGGACCTTAAGGAGAAGACGTATTATGCCACGTGTGTGTGTGTGTGTGTGTGTGTGTGTGTGTGTGTGTGTGTGTGTGTGTGTGTGTGTGTGTGTGTCTGGCTAGTCTATTATGTGTGAGCTACAGGGCTGTAATATCATATTAGTGCAGTGGTGTTTGGACTGGAGAGGGAAGTGGCAGCATAATGAATGAGCTGGGGCTGTTGAATGGCTCTCAACACGAAGTCTAGCCTATTGATGAATCATATTAGATCACTCTAATGACGATGAATGGACTCTGGGAGACTCTAAGCACAGTGAATTAACCCAACCTCCTTTGTGCAAATAGCAGACTCACTAAGGCATTCTCTGCACTGTTGGGAAGTGCCTGTAAGTAAGCATTTCACTGTTAGTCTACACCTGTTGTTTACGAAGCATGTGACAAATAACATTTGATTTGATTTGTCATCCTCTATTATGACTTATAGAAAATAGAATATGAGTTTATCAGAATTAATGACTCAGAAAATAAAAGGAAACTCTATATCATGTTATCTACATGGATATTATTACAATGGGTCCTTCTCACAAGCAAGGCTATCCAGTGAAGTAACGTCGCACTGCAATTCTTCAGTTTTCGGCCTTCGGTTTCACAAACACATACTGTACATAGCGCACATCATAACTGAATGCATGCATATGAGAACAAGTATGCATGAAAAGGAGCATGAGTGTATCAGTGTCACTGGTATACCTCATGGGTTGAGTCCTTAGAGCGGTCTTCAAGCTCTCTATGGTCTTGTTCCTCTCTTCCTCATCCTCCATTTCCAGAGCAATAAGAGTCTTCCTCTGTTGATGAAAACATTGAGAAAACTTGTTAGACGAGAAGACTCAATGACAATGTACTCACTTATCAAACTCAAATTATGTCCCGCAAGGCTCTGTTCTAGGACCATTACGGTTCTCTCTTTGTTCCCAGGCCAGATGAACTTTGACCCCCTGACCTATGATTCACGGTGCTAGGAAGGAACCTGCTCAGTAAACTAGTATCCCTGGCTGTAGACCAACAGCAGGCAGCTCTTATCCCATTATCCCAGCAGCCCACTGCTAGTTCCTTCACGGATACATGACTGGAGTTCATTTCCTCTACAGGGTCTGGCGCAGGCTATACGCTGTATTAACAGTTAGAGGTTAGGGATCCAACCAGAAGCTCTCACCTGCCAGCCCTAGTGCTACTCTAGTGCCCTGGGAAAATGATTATAAAATAGCCCACAGGGTTCCCCCTCCCAGGACTACTGCCTCAGCTCCAGAGGAAGTGTGTGGAGATTTAATACCACACCTCCAGGGTGTGAGAATCCTTTGAGGTAACACAGGTTAACTTCATCAGCTTGTCAAATAGTGCATGTTCAGGTGGACAAGCCTTCTCAGGTCATCATCATTTTCAATACCTTACCAGGTTAAATAAAGGTCATACTAAATAAAGGTATCTTTGACTAATATAATACTGTGAGGGTTTTCATAGTTGTTTACAGATGCAAGACATATCTAGCGTTATAAAAAGACACACACACAGATCCCCCCTCCTATAAAACTAATTGATATTACCCCCCCTAATTTACTCCAATTTCCCAAAGATTTAGCATCAGACCATAAGCTTTTAGAGAGATGCCCGTAGCGGCTAGTGGAACACCCAAATCACATGTCTACAGCATGTCTTCATGGTTGGCTGGTTGTTGTGCATTACAGATTGGGTATTTGATGAGGGGAGAAGGACACTTACAGCAGCCATGGAATTCAACTGGTCGATGTAGAACTCTGGCCAGCTAGTCGCACCTTTGCTCTCTTCTCCCTCCTGAAAACAGACAGACAATGGGTTAGATACAACACACACACACGTTCACACACATACTCACACACACACATACTCACACACACACATACTCAGGCAGACACAGAACTACACACACACCTTCCTCCACCACCACATTCACTCCTACATTTTCCTTGACCATCATATCATCCTGACATCCAAACCCTGTATTGAACAGTACAGTACAAAGCCTGAGAACAGAGCATTCCTCCAAGGCCTAATAACCCCCATATAAACCAACCCACTGGTGTGTAATTGCTGCTGAACTCCTACCAGTGACAATGGAAGCGTGTGAACTGGACTGCCCTCAGTCATTTCCAGCCCAGTCTCCCTTTGAGAACACAACCACACCATATATGTACTCTCAGGCTCTCACCTGGCTCTCTGTCTCACATATACTGTATAAGGTTTCTGTGTAGCCTCAGCTCAGCTCAGCTCAGAGATTCTCATAAATCCCCTGTGTATCACTGGAGAGGAATTAGGCTCAAGTGGTCCATTTTGTCTGAGGTTTTTGGCTGAGCATGAACAGTCTAGAGTGATGTCCAGTACATGCCTTCTCCCTCCTTAGTTATGGGTTCTCAACAGATGGTAGCATTTGCTTTCTATAAAGGTTGATGATCTGAAACAATGCCATCGTACATTCACTGCAATGACCAGGACAAGACATATATCGAGACCAGCCTTCATTACACATGTTCTCTCAAACATTCTTCCACAATCATTTCAAAAGAGAAATTCTTCCAGATGCCATTTTTTCTCCCTGCTGAGGGGTTAGTAACTCAGATTCCCATCCATCCTTATCACATGAGCAATGAGATTATAAGGACGGAACCAGGCTATATTTCAAGCAGCTGAATTCTGGCAGCTGAAGGCAGCTAAATTCAGTGTCCTTGTTCCATTATTGTCCAGTCCACTTGTAATTGAAGCCCCCACAGGTGTGGTTAGGTAATCAGATTGACTGGGCTTCTTAATTTAACTACCCAGCTGATCTATCTCTCCACAGTGGCTTTTCTCACAGGCTTAGTAAAGGTCAACACAATATCCCATTAAAGGGGTCCAGAAAGCAGACACATCCTCTGTGAAAACAAAGGAGCTGGAGCTATCTCTCCCTGATGAGGGGTTAGTAACTCAGATTCCCATCCATCCTCATCACATGAGCAATGAGATTATAAGGATGGAACCAGGCTATATTTCAGGCAGCTGAATTTATTAAATGGTTGAGTAGATCTTCATTCAAAAATAATATACCTTAAGGGTAAGAGAGGGCCTTTCAGCAATCAGTATGCTCCAATCACCAATTCCCTGATGCATGAGGGTCAAGTTGGACAACATGAAGGTCACAGCTGTGTGGTAGCAAGGCGCACATTGATTAGCATCCATCATGAACCACGGAAAGTCCAGTGCAGGACCATAGATACAAGCCAGGGATACACTCACAGATGGAGGCCAAAGAGTGGGTCAGCAGGAATGAGGAGTGGGTCAGCAGGAATGAGGTCAGTAGTTGTGCTGCTATATCTCCCAGTACTTACTGGAAGACTGGTAAGCTGGGGCTCTCTAAGTAGGTCAATAAGACATCACAGAGAACGCTAAAAAGAACCCCACATTCACCCCCTTGGCAGTTGGGGCTGGTAGATTCAGGTAAAGTGGCGGTGAGATCTAGTCTACAATCCAAACTGAATATTGCTTGATTTCACTATTGAGTCACTTCACCGATCAGCAGTAGTGAAACAGAGCAGTTTGGATCCCAGACTAGGTGAGAACCGTGACGTTATTGAGACAAGACGTGTACACTGGACATTAATGTTATGTAATATGACAGGAAGTGAATAAGCTCTACCTTGGCTCGGAGAAACCAACACCTGCTATTGGCTACTGGCCATGCCACTCAGAGCACAACATGGAGAAGACAGCTGCCTACTGGTCGACAGACAGCAGCTGCACTGGCGTTTCTATGGCAGCACAGCAGTACTCTCTCTCTCTCTCTTAACGAGGTCTTACAGGGCAGGACATGCCAGACAACAGAAACCCACCAATTACAGAGCTGTTACAGACCAGGGGGGACCTCACATTCAGCCAAACCCTATCCTTTATGAAGTCAATCCCATGCAATACCTCACTGGATAAAACGTTGTTGTTTAGGTTAGGTCTGTGTGTTAGAGGCATGACATCAGTATGTACTTTAATACGGCATGTCAGCCAGTCTTCTATATTCATAGAATTCACTAGTGAGATTTATGATCTACAGTCGGTCATGATAGATGAGAACGTCCTTCCAGGAAATGTATCCAATCCATTAAAGGGGAACAGCACAACTCCCCAACGATGGGGTTAAGTTCCTATTAGAGCGCTGCAACACCAGCGGAGGGCTTTGATGTGTTGACTAGGCTGAATTGGGGTTAGGGCACGGAGGTGGGGAGTGGAGGGGGACGGGGGGGCTGTGTTGGCCCCATGTTCTGTCTGGCAGCTATTTCACAGAGACTTAGAGGATAGATCTGCTCTCTCTCACTGCCTGACCACTCACACACCCTCTCTCTTACCGTCTCTCTCTCTCTCTATCACACTGCTCTCTCTTTCCATCTCTCCATCCCCCTCTCCCTCTCTCTCCCTCTCGCTCTTCCTGTCACTCTCTCTCACTCACTCTCCCTCCCTCCCTCCCTCTCCCCTCCCTCCCTCTCCCCTCCCCTCCCCTCCCCTCTCTCTCTCTCCCATGCCCTCCCCCTCCCTCTCTCTCCCTCTTCTCTCACTCTCTCGCAGTCCAGCTGCAAAACCAGCTCATTTGTTTCAATCGCAATGAAAATATTTCCCAAACACTAGCAGAGCTCAGCAGACATTGCCTCTAGATACTGTAGATAATGTACACAGAGAGAGAGAGAGATGCACACACACACACACTCTCAGGCATACTCTCTCTCACGCAAACACAGTGCAGACAGAAACAAAACACATTGAGGTTACACGCACACTAACTACTAGTCAAGTGGCCTTAAACGTACCTTCTTCTTGCTGCAGTACATCTGCCATTTCTTCTCAGCTGGCAGGGCGAACATGACTTCCCTGTGTTTCCCTGACAGGTCCAGCTCATCCTGCAGAGAGAGAGAGGAACAGAGTACTGTCTTAGTGGGATATTAGGCACCTCCATGTCTGACACACTTTCATGAACTTGTGGTAAGAGGGACTACCTAATCTTTCCTGATCCATGGAAAACTCGTATTATGCTAATTGTAAGCTGATCCAGTGTTCTTAAGTGATCTTGGCTTTGTGATTTCTCACAAGATTTTGTTTTCGCTTTCAAACTGGTTTCGTGAGTAAGACAGGAAGCGGATTGATCAAGCTAAAGATATGAGAAGATGTGCTGATAATAGAAAGATACATTATGAACTCAAATGCTCCATCTGTGTGTGTCTGCTGTTCCCTGCATCTAAACCAGCCTGCAGCGTCATTGATCCACTGTCTGCTCTCTGTGTCTGTTACCAATCATGACCACTTACAGCCAAACATCCATTGTCCCTGCAATATCAGATTAATATTGACATCCCATAGAATTCCATTGGAAAGATTCCGGACAGGACTGCTGCCAAGTGGGATATCAATTATTACATTAAGAGCGACCCTACAACACCCTATTTCAATGACAACAACCATAATGCATCAGCATTCCTGCCTGAACTGGATCATTCTCAAACGATATGTTTGGGTGCAAATACATCAACTTCATGTGCAAGTTATTATTAACAGCCAGGTCAACTATCTCTCTTCATAACAGCACTGTGATGACTGGAGGAGGTGGAGGAGAGGAGTGAAAAAATTAATGGTTTTGACCAACAGACAGCATGAAATGTGGCTAACATAAAACCAATCTAAACAGAGTAGCAATAGCAGAGCAGATAGTCCAGTGTGAACAACAGGCATACCAGAGAGAAAACGTCACTGCCAGATGCCACATCTCTTCTCCAGGTCTGCCAAGCTACAGGCCTGATCTTATCCAGACGAGCCCTATGGAGTCCCAAGTCAGAGAGACAACTGGCTGGTACATCAACGGACGGAGGGACGGCCGGACGGACAGAATGGAGGACTGAAATAACAGAGATAACTAGAGCGTTTCCTCAATCGTTTAGCTGCCAACCTTTGAAGTAATATAAATAACTTAAAAGAGAAGAACAAACACAGGTCTCACTATGTATCCTGTATTCTTCTTCTTCTTTCAAAGATGGTTGGCAACATCCCCTCGTCTATCAGCGTTTTGGAATATTTTCTTCCGTTTCGTGCTCACTGAACATGGCCCAAGCCATATTTCCCTCGTCCTGAGGCATAGAGCCAGGGTGTTTACCAGACTAGGGTTTAGGCTGACACTGTTTGACATCTCTGTTTTGGCCCATTGTGAGAGGTCCCGTCAGGACACAATGGCTGCAGATGGGTTCTCTGCAGGAGGCCTGTTTGGCCAGTGCCAGGGACGAGTGACTCGGCAGAGCGCGTGCAGCCCTGCGAGGCGAGGGGCCCAACCGTACCACTGGCTGCTCTGCTGGCTGCTCTGCTGGCTGCTGCTGGGGGGGGACAGGCACTGTCACGCGCTGGTGGCCCCTGCCTGCACAGACGCTCACCGGCCCCCTGCTCAATGGAGTCTGCAGATCTAAATGAAGACGGGCTGTATGGTCTCACTCACAGCTGTTAACCCTTTAATGGATAATTAGTGAGAGGAACCAGAATATCACAGAGAGGTTTGGTCACAGAGAGGTTGGGATTATTAGGATGAGGACTAGGAAGAAGCCATTCTCTATCTTTATAGAGGCATGAGCACTGACCCGATTGACCATACAAACAGGACGCCATGGGCCTCTGAGCTTTCTGAACGGTCCTTTATCTGAAATACTGTATGGTTGATGTGCAGAGAGCAGTCTACATGTGTTTTAGTGTACTCAAGCTAGTAGTAAAGCACCTTTATATTGCAGTCAAGAAACATTGATTTGGCTGGAAACAAGCAAACATAGAGTATATCAGAGAACATATAGTATATCAAAAGCGAGCCCCTCCCTCAGTGAGTATTTATGAGTCAATAACACAGCCAGGCCCTGGAAACAGAGTTGAAGTAAAGCAAGTGCAGACCTGGCCGCTTCGCCTTCCAACATGGCAGCCGTCCACGTATCCCTCACATGTGATTAAGCTAGTTAAATACTTCACAGTCCTGAAAGCTTTTGATTAGATTGTAATCATGTAATAAATGAAAGCCAAACGAAAACATTTACGTCCAACGCAATCATTTTGTTTAAAAGTCATTGTCAACAAGAGTGCTTTTTATGGCAAGATCCCTTTACTAGTCATCTACATTTTATTTATAGTGTAGAGCTGAACTAACTACCAACCAGCAGCTCTGTATGGGGGAGAGAGGCAGAGTAGAGAGAGACAGAGAGACAGACAGAGAGACAGATGACAGGAAGACAGACAGAGAGCGAGAGAGAGACGAGAGAGAGACAGAGACAGAGAGACAAGAGAAAGAAAGAGAGAGAGAGAGACAATAGAGAGAGAGCGAGAGAGAGAGACAGAGACAGAGAGACAGAGAGCAAGATTAAGCTTGTCAGCATGGCAGTGGGCCAAGCCCAGTCCAGGAACAGTACGTACCACAAGCTCAGAGAACATGGCATCCAGCTCCTCCTCAGGCGGCATGGGCAGGGATGGCGCCATGGTCTGTAGGGTGAAGTTACTGTCATGGCGGAGGCGGTAGGTGATCTCCGGGTGATCACTCCCTTTAAAACAGCAGAATATATCGGAGAGGCCCCGCCCTGGACGCTTGCGAGGGGCCATGACTTGGCAGTGGCGGGGTCTGGGCCCTTTCTAGGGAACGTTACCGTCTCTCACAACGGCTCCCTATAGAAGGAGACAGGGGGAAACTGTTAGTGGAATACATGGTCGGAGTGGTTTCACCAGGAATATGTCTTCCCCAGGGCGTGGTGTATGTCACTCAAATGTGGGTGGCTGAGTTCCAAAACACAGGCCTAAATGTACTGTTACACAACCAGATCCAACAATGAGTCGAGGTAAAGAGACACAGAGAGTCCCATGTCAATGGGAGAGAGCCATCACTGGATTATTGGCTTCTCTATAGAGAAAACACAGTGAAACACTACAGATAATATGAGAGAGTCTGATTGATTCAGAGAATTAGATAAAAGCATGTTTTTTAACAAGCCAGCCCTTCATCATCATGTGCTTCACATTGTAGGGCTCCTTCCTTTCTCCCTTACTCCTTTTCTAACTGTAGACTAGAAGGTGAAAGAGTATCTGATACTGAGATACACACACACCATGTATGACCTTGTAGAGGTGTCTGTACCCCCATCCAGTATAGCATCACCATATTTGGCCATGTGGATGTGCACAGTTGACCAGGTTCCAGGGGCAGTAGCATAAACCACCCAACACATAAACCGAGAGAGAGAGAGAGAGAGAGAGAGAGAGAGAGAGAGAGAGAGAGAGAGAGAGAGAGAGAGAGAGAGAGAGAGAGAGAGAGAGAGAGAGAGAGAGAGAGAGAGAGAGAGAGAGAGAGAGAGAGAGAGAGAGAGAGAAAGAAAAAAAGAAAGACAGAAAGAGAGACAGAAAAATAGAGAAAAAAAGAGAGAGAGACAGAGAGAGACAGAGCAGAGTTATACCGAGGGGCCTCAGCCTGCTGTATTCCTCTCTGTGACCCTACACAGCAGGACCAGTATTTACAGTGTGAGCTCCAAAAGTATTGGGACAGTGACACATTTGTTGTTGTTTTGACTGTGTACTCCAGCACTTGGGATTTGAAATGATACAATGACTATGAGGTTAAAGTGCAGACAGTCAGATTTAATTAGAGGGTATTTTCATCCATATCGGGTGAACCGTTTAGAAATTACAGCACTTCATTCAGGATTATCCGTATTATCATGGTAGCATCCACATAATGTAGAAGTGTTTAGAAACAAATGACACAATACATTATTTACCATTAATTTCTATTGGGCACCAAATAATCTGAAACACAACCAATACAAACAGTAAATGCAATCCAACAAATCTGTAGAGTCACAAGCTTGATGTAGTCATTGTGTGCTATGAATATGGGACCACATTTTACTACTTTAATACACATATAATTGAATTTGTCCCAATACTTTTGGTCCCCTAAAATCATGGGACTATGTACAAAAAGTGCTGTAATTTATTAACGGTTCACCCGGTATGGATGAAAACACCCTCTAATTAAATCTGACTGTCTGCACTTTAACCTCATAGTCATTGTATCATTTCAAATCCCTAGTGCTGGAGTACACAGTCAAAACAACAACAAATGTGTCACTGTCCCAATACTTTTGGAGCTCACTGTACAGCCTGAACACACACACACACACACACACACACACACACACACACACACACACACACACAGAAACACAGCTTTCTGTGGTGCATGTAAATGTGAGCTGCATTTTAAACAGGTTTAATTGAGGGGCACCTTGAGCCTTAAGAAGTGAGCACCTGCAATATCTTCTGCAAAACACACTTTCACTCAGGGGGTTATTGTATTGTGCGACGTAGTAAGCTTTACACTTAAACTACTACTTTGGTAACAGGCTTGAAACATGCTGATAGATCATAGTGACCAGTAAACTACAGTGGCTTGACTATTCGATATAGAAGTAGGTATAGGCTTCAATTCATCACATCCTTCATCTACTGTCCCTTCTAGTCATTTTCTTCATCCTGCATCCCACTACCTCACTGGAAATATACTTCCTCATACAGTAACGATACTGTCTCATAAAAGGTTAAATGTCTTCAAACAGTGTGCTGGCTGCTTCTATCCCCCTCTCTATCTCTCTGGCCTGCCAGACGGTGAGTCTGAGCAGAAGCAAAGTGATTTCTATAATCCAGACTGGGCTAGTCAAAACAAATTGCAGGATGTTAGTCTTTGAAGAGGGAGAGATTCTAATGTTGTGAGAGTAAATCATGTGACTCATATCTGTGAGCTTTCATTAAGCAGGAGCCAGAGACTCAACTCCCGCTGTTTCTGCTGAGAGAGAGAAGAGAGAAGAAGAGAGAAAGAAAGAGACAGAGAGAGAGAGGAGGGAGAGAGAGAGGATGGAGAGAGAGAGAGAGAGAGAAAGAAAGAAAGAAAGAAAGAGAAAGAGAGAGAGAGAAAGAGAAAAAAGAGAGAGAAAGAAAGAGAGAGAGAACATCTGAATGAAAGGAGAAAAGCAAAATAAAATAATATCACCTCAGCATTTTGCTTAAACCGAAATGTTACATGAATATTAACTTAATAGTAATAATCTATGAGGTTTCTGGGTTTCAGGGCTGGAAATTGCTTACTTTTTCTTTCTGTTTTCTACAAGGGAGGCTAACTAATTTTCCATTTTCTAACTGTAAATATGTTGTGCTCCTGATAACTGCCGGAGAGCAAACATATTTACGCCTGTGACACTGTCAAACTAACTGAGGGGTGAAAAATATGCAAAATCCAATTCCGAAATCACAAGATAAGTATCATTCAGGTCTCAAATCAAATACAAATACCATGGGCCCTTGTCAAAAGTAGTGCACTATATAGGAAATAGGGTGCCATTTCAGACGCACCCCAGGGTTGGCCCAAAAGCCAATCTAACAACCGCAGGAGAGGAAAATGAAACTCAGCCATCTGTGGTAGCAGACGGTGCAGCCCCCAGTCGGGTTAGGGTCAGACAGCGGGCAGTACTTTGTTTGGGGTTCATGCACAAAAATCTCACAGTGAATAATTTACACAAAGTTAGATGAGAGGGTCTTCCCTTGCTCTCGGTGTTTCTCCTGGGAGAGGTCGATGCACACACAAGGCCACAGCGAGAGAGATCAGCTTCCCAAACACCCAAGCAAGCACTACTCTGACGTTCCACAAAGCGCTAAGCAAACAATATCATTCAACCTCTTCAGTTGCTATAAAGGGTTTTTCTTGAACTAAGGATGTGTGGGTGTTTAGGCAGTCTAAATCCTGTGGATGTTTAGGCAGGTTAAATCCTGTGGGTGTTTAGGCAGGCTAAATCATGTGATTGTGGAACACACAGATCCCATACAATCCACAACATTGAAGTCTTGGAGTATTAGAGAACAACTTGACCACTTTGTTAGAGTAGTATGGATGTACAAATGAGAACAGACCAAACAAGAATGGAAACATAAATGACCACTCTTTGCACCAGGCACATCCACTTTATGTTGTATATTTCCTTTTATAAACTGGGTGATTCAAGCCCTGAATGCTGATTGGCTGACAGCCGTGGTATATCAGACCGTATACCACGGGTATGACCAAGCATTTCTCTTTACTTCTCTAATTACGTTGGTAACCAGTTTATAATAGCAATAAGGCACCTCTGGGGTTTGTGGTATATGACCAATATACTACGGCTAAGGGCTGTATCCAGGCACTCCGTGTTGCGTCGTGCATAAGAACAGCCCTTAGCAGTGGTATATTGGCCATATACCACACCCCCTTGGGCCTTATTGCTTAAGTATAGGCTGGTACTGTATGATACTGTATGATATGATATGTATGATATTTCCTCCTTTAATTGTGTCATCACTGAATTAACAGCTTAAGAACTCGTCTCCCGAGTGGCGCAGTGGTCTAAGGCACTGCATCGCAGTGCTAGCTGTGCCACTAGAGATCCTGGTTCGAATCCAGGCTCTGTCGTAGCCGGCCGTGACCGGGAGACCCATGGGGCTCTGGATAAGAGCGTCTGCTAAATGACTAAAATGTAAAATGTAAGAAGGCAGGGTGGTTTGAACATGATGGCAATAAAGACAATGGCTGGCAAAGTAAAAACTAACACAAACCGTCTAGAGTAGGGCTATCCAACCCTGTTCCTGGAGAGCTATCCTCCTGAAGGTTTTCACTTTTAAACCCTGTTCCTGGAGAGTGACCCAGTTGTAGGTTTTCAATCCAACCCTGTTCCTGGAGAGCAACCCTCCTGTAGGTTTTCAATCCAACCCTGTTCCTGGAGAGCAACCCTCCTGTAGGTTTTCAATCCAACCCTGTTGCTGGAGAGCAACCCTCCTGTAGTTTTTCAATCCAACCCTGTTGCTGGAGAGCAACCCTCCTGTAGGTTTTCAATCCAACCCTGTTGCTGGAGAGCAACCCTCCTGTAGGTTTTCAATCCAACCCTGTTGCTGGAGAGCAACCCTCCTGTAGGTCTTCAATCCAACCCTGTTGCTGGAGAGCAACCCTCCTGTAGATTTTCAAGACACACACAGGTCAGCGATACTGTCTGAAGCAACAGACAGGGTGTTTTTCCTCTCCTTTCTCTTTCTTCTTCCCCCTCTTTTTTCCTTGCTTTTATCAAAGACTAAGAACAAAGAGGCAGACTGGGGATGTTTAATATCTCCCATTTCAAAGAGCAGCTTGCAATAATCAGGATGCTGTTAGCAATACTAACTGATCCTCTTCCGTTTATTATCTCGTTCTCATCCTTTAGTCGTGACATGACAGAGGGAATATACCATACATACATACACTGTACATACATACACATACTGTACATACATATACTGTACATACATATACTGTACATACATATTAGGGGTGTAACGATTCGTTTTAACAACGATTCGATTTGTATCACGATTCGTGGTTGTCGATACGATTCAAGGACGATATTGGTTCATTTAGAACGATACGATCCGAAACGATTCAGTGACTTGAAATCGATTCAGTAACCTTTTAGCCAAAAATTCAACCAGTGTGACTGAAATAAATACATGGATACTGGACAGTGCAGGTGAAGTTTCCTAGCTTCCTGTTTCTTGTAAGGACCGCAATGGTGGCTTGATAATTTCTCACTCGTCGGCTTCTCCTCTGTCGTCCGCCATGCTATGTTTTGTTGTCTTTGCGCCTTTGCGCTGCTGCTGGCGCGGGGCGATGACGTCACGGATAGGCAGACTGAGTCGAGTAATGTTTAAAGCCTTTATCATTAAAAGTGCTAAGAAAAAACATCCATATAAAGTCTGACGTGCTTAAATCCAATGGGTTATTTCCTAGTATCGATACAATCGATTTATTACATTTTAAAACGATGTTAGATTGATATATGTTGTCCAAAAGGCCAACTCGCCGAGCACAGATCGATGTAGTTGGATCATAGGAATATAAATCGATACATCGATGTAGTAGATGGATCGTTACACCCCTAATACATATACTGTAATAATAATAATAATAATAATAATATGCCATTTAGCAGACGCTTTTATCCAAAGCGACTTACAGTCATGCGTGCATACATTTTTGTGTATGGGTGGTCCCGGGGATCGAACCCACTACCTTGGCGTTACAAGCGCCGTGCTCTACCAGCTGAGCTACAGAGGACCACAATGTACCATGTACATACATGGTACATACACGGTAGGCCCCACGGTAGGCCCCGTGTAGCTCAGTTGGTAGAGCATGGCGCTTGCAACGCCAGGGTTGTGGGTTCGATCCCCGGGACCACCCATACACAAAAATGTATGCACGCATGACTGTAAGTCGCTTTGGATAAAAGCGTCTGCTAAATGGCATATTATTATTATTATTATTACAGTATATGTATTAGGGGTGTAACGATCCATCTACTACATCGATGTATCGATTTATATTCCTATGATCCAACTACATCGATCTGTGCTCGGCGAGTTGGCCTTTTGGACAACATATATCAATCTAACATCGTTTTTTTTTTTTTTATGTATGTATGCACTCACTAACTGTAAGTCGCTCTGGATAAGAGTGTCTGCTAAATGACTAAAATGTAAAAATACATATACTGTACATACAAAAGAGGCACTCAGAGAGCATTCTGGGGAGAGTGAGATTTTCAAGAGTGGGAGGTAAAGCCTGTATGTATGCATGCTGAGCTTTACATTAATTCCCTTTACCCATGATGCACTACTTTTTAATTCCCCCCCCCCCCCCACCCCCTCCTCTAGCACACACAGTACATTACACACTCATAATCCCCATGTCACATATCAACAAAAACATGCCGATCCATCAACATGTGGTGTGCCTCCCTCCCACCGAGACACTGAGACACTGAGTCTCAGAGCCACACCTGTTCTGATTGTTGTACCAAGGTGAGTCAGCAGGAGAAAACAGGGTGTGTGCAGTGCCCCAGGTTGTTTCATGTGGCTTCGCTCATTCACACCCACACATGTTCCTACTGTAACAGTCCAGCTGATTATCCAGTACCAGCTGCAAAACACACGGCCACTGAGCTGACCTGAGAGAGTCCATTGCAATTTGATCAATTCAAAGAAATTGAATTGAAATGGAATTAGTCCCTACCCTGATCCAAATGTGTCTTGTCGTTTGACTGGTATTGCTGATGCCTATGACAGACGTCTAATTAACAATACCTATAACAACCGTTATTACTAGGCCATTATAGTGTAGCATTGCATGGATTACTGAAAGGAAGTTTGAGAGAAATCCTAAAACAATGTTTGAACAAATACAACTCACGATGTGCAGAATCAGATTAAGTGATAATCTTGAGAACCCAAAGTGTACTTCAACTTTAGACAACATACCAGGCTGATTATTGCCCTTAAAACAAAACCTGATACGCTCGACATGTTCAAGAAGTCATTGTTGGATTCTACGTTGCTAGAGCTTTTTACACATATTGGATCCAGATGTCCAAAAGGGCCATGATGCACTGCAACTCCTCACATGAATCTGAGAACATCTGGCAATTAAAGGTCCTGAACAATCACAGGATGTTCATGGTCTTTATCTGTCTGCTGACAGGCAGTACAGTTTGATATTCTCTCCAGAGCTCAGCTGAGACAAACTTCTGATTGCTGAACACACAACAGCAAAGATGACTCACTCTCTCTCTGTTATTGTTCACCATTGGGGATTCTGATAAAAGCAGACACTTAGGGAAACATACTGTCCACAGTTCCTCTATCTGATTATGTAAAATATTTTAGCTGAATGATTGGATTGCATTGTGTACTTGCAGTATGGAGCTGGTTTCCTGGACCAAGATTAAGCCTATTCCTGTTCTAACAAGCACTTTCAAGGGAGTTAATTTGCCATTAATCTGGAACCAGGAAACTGGCCTTTGATGGCTGCTCGAAGACAAACTCAATGCTCCATGAGCAGCAGAATAGGCCTACAGACAGACAGGGAAGGTGCAGCAACATGGGAGGCCTAGAGACAGACAGGGGAAGGTAGAAAGGAAAGACATTCCCTCTGAAGTGTATTGCTCAGCAGCCCAGTGGTCAGTCAGAGATGATGTAGTTCTAGTCCAGTAATTAGAGAGACTTTAGAACAGATGTTGCACATCCTGCTGCTGCTTATCCATCCGCTGGGCCAAACCTACAGATACAGATACCGCCAGATATATACAGGTCCACTGCATGGTATCCTGTAAGAATGTCTGTTCATCAAGTGTGTGGGGACCATTTGGTCTGAGCATCCATTTTGCCAATACCTAAACAAAGTCTGCATCAAAACATTATTCTAAACTCATAGACAGATCTTCCGTTAGTTCAGGGCTGTCAGATTCAGGACAATAATACAATAACAATGTTCTGCCACAATAACATTCATGTTCGACCGTCCTGTAGATAAACAAAGCTATAGAACAATCAGTCTCTACAACTTAACTGTCACGTAGAAGAGGTTATAATCTGAACCCTTTCAGTATGATTAATGTACAATACGCATAACAAGCTGATGAATAATGACAGGGAGTGAACATGCATCAAGCTGTCTTCTCAGTGTCATCAACAAGTTGCACAACCATCTGAAAGATGTTACCCCAGCATAGCAGAGTTGTTCAGCGAGTTCTACAGATAGCAAGACATGAGTTCCACCTGTGCTCTCCTCTCCGTCTTCCACAGGATGTCCAAGTTGAGAAACCAAAGAGCTGAAGTTATGACAGCCAGACAACAGACACTGTGATTACAACCGTGTAGATGCACCTTTATTATGATGATGGGGAATGTAGAAACAAGCCCTTATTCATCCCTAGTCAGTATGTTTATTTATTAATGTTTTAAATTCCCCATTATACTACTATGAACATGCACCGGTGGTTGTGTCCCAAATAGCACCCTATTCCCTACATAGTGCACTGCCTATAGACCCTGGTCAAAAGTAAAGCCCTATATCGGGAAAAGGGTGCTATTTGGGAAACCGAATATGTGAAACAGGGTGCTAACAGGAAAGACTGGGTTCACTAGGCAGGGCTAACCCATACAGAGAGCAGACTTGCTATCCCCTGGGGTTTCCCCATCACATACCTGTCTCTGTCTGCTAATGGCAGGCGAACCACAGCCAGAGCCAAGCTCCCACTCCCAGCCTCATGATGGTCCCCTGTAGCTCAGTTGGTAGAGCATGGCGCTTGCAACGGCAGGGTTGTGGGTTCGTTTCCCACGGGGGGCCAGTAAGAAAAAAAGAAAAAAATGTATGCACTCACTAACTGTAAGTCGCTCTGGATAAGGGCGTCTGCTAAATTACTAAAATGTCAAATGTACTGAACTCCATCCACCATAGGCACTTCACTGCAAGAAGCCCATGCCAAGGGTTGAGATTGTATAAGGGGGTGCAGGAATAAAACACAAGAGCACTATACTTTTTGTGGGCCTTTCTTTCTTTTTGTCACAAGCCGGGCTAGAACTCCGGTCTCAAATGTGTAGAGCTGGGGGTACTACCCCTTGCCACAGAGGAGATGTAGTAGGACCCAAATGAAACACCCCAGGCAATACTCCAGGTAAGTAGATTTAATGTTCAAAACAGGAGGCAAAACAAAACAACTCCCCGAGGGGAGAAAAACAAACAAAAAGATAACTTCGAATAACTTACTAGGACTGATACGGTGGGACAAAGCAGGAGACACATAGACAGGACGCAATAACCAAGTGAGAAACAAGGGGAAAACACACAGCTAAAATACTCAAGGGGAAACAAGGCACAGGTGACATAGATAAGCTAATTAGGACACATGATGAAAAACTAAGGCAAAGGGGGAACACAGCTGACCTCTAGAGGCCAGGAGACAAACAGGGGAAGCAGGAAGCTGACAGGACCCCCTCCTCTAGGAACGACTCCTGACGTTCCTTCCAGAACACCCTGGCCCCAGGGTGCGAAAATCTCGGATCAACCCTGGGTCCAGGATGTCCCTGGCCGGAACCCAGGAGCGCTCCTCCTGGCCCGTAGCCCTCCCAGTCCACCAGATACTGCAGAGAGTTCTGGACCCTCCGGGAGTCCAGTATCCGGCGGACTGTGTAGGCTGGCTGGCCGTCTATGATCCTGGGAGGTGGCGGGGGTCTGTGTGGGGGGCAAAAGGAGAAGACAAGACAGGTTTAAGGAGTGAAACATGGAAAGTGGGGTTAACTCTAAGGGAGCGAGGCAGAACTAAACGATACGACACAGGGTTAACCTTTCTAGAAATGCGGAAAGGGCCGATGTATCTCTGGGAAAGCTTCTTGGATTCGACCCGGAGGGGCAAGTTCTTAGTGGCCAACCAAACTCTCTGACCAGCTCGGAAACTAGGGCGTCCGGCGGTGGCGATTAGCCTGACTTTGGTATCTCTGGGAGGTCCGAAGGAGGGTACACCTGGCCTTCTTCCAGGTCCGCCTACAGCGTTGGACAAAGCGCTGGGCCGAGGGAACACCAACTTGCGCCTCTTCCTCTGGAAACAAAGGAGGGTTGTAACCGAACTGGCATTCGAAGGGGGACAAACCGGTGGCTGAGGACTGGAGGGTGTTGTGGGCATATTCAGCCCAAATGATATAGGTGGCCCAAGACGTGGGATTACTGGCCGCCATACACCGCAGGGTGGTCTCCAGATCCTGATTAATCCGTTCCGTTTGGCCATTAGACTCTGGATGGAATCCTGACGATAGGCTGGCTGTGGCCCCAATAAGCCTGCAGAAGGCCCCCAAAAACCGGGACGAGAATTGGGGACCTCGGTCAGAGACCACGTCCAGGGGAATGCCAAATATCCGGAAGACATGGTTCATGAGGAGCTCCGCAGTCTCCTTAGCCGAGGGCAGCTTGGGCAGGGGAATAAACCGGGCAGCCTTAGAGAAACGGTCTACCACCACAAGGATGACGGTGTTGCCCTGGGATAGAGGAAGTCCCGTAACAAAGTCCAGAGAAAGGTGTGACCATGGCCTTCGAGGAACAGGTAAGGGATGGAGCAGTCCCTGGGGTCGCTGGCGTGTCGACTTACCCTGGTTGCACACAGGGCAGGCCTCAACATAGACCTGCACGTCCCTTCTTGATGGACGGCCACCAAAACCGCCGTCGGAGGAACTCCAGTGTGCGAGCACTGCCAGGATGGCATGTCAAGGGCGACTCATGACCCCACTGCAAGACGCGGGCCCGAACCGAGAGAGGAACGCACAGGCGACCGGCAGGACCACCGCCTGGATCGGGCTCATGGGCAAGAGCTTCGCACTCTCTTTCTAGTTCCCACTGAAGAGGTGCGACGATCCTAGACCTCGGAATAATCGATGCCAAGGGCTTCTCTTGTACCTCGGGAGAATAGACTCGAGACAGAGCATCCGGCTTGACGTTCTTGGTGCCAGGTCGGTAAGTCAGGATGAACTGGAATCGATTAAAGAAAAGGGACCATCGTGCTTGCCGAGGGTTCATCCGCTTAGCCTGTTGGAGATATTCCAGGTTCTTGTGGTCTGTGAGAACCTGGAAAGGGTGCTGAGCCCCCTCAAGCCAATGGCGCCACTCTTCCAAGGCCAGTTTAACCGCAAGCAACTCTAGATCCCCCACGTGGTAGTTGCGCTCGGCCTCAGACAGGCGGCGAGACATGAAGGCACAAGGGTGTAATCTCCCATCCGCACCCCTCTGAGACAGGACGGCTCCCACCCCCCACCTCTGAGGCGTCCACCTCCACCACGAAAGGTCTCTCTGGGTCAGGGGTCACCAGAATCGGAGCAGAAGTGAAGCGGCGCTTGAGATCCTCGAAGGCCCCTGCTGCTTCCGGACCCCAGTGAATCTTGGTCCCTCCTCCCTTGGTAAGCGTCGTCAAGGGGGCTACCACCGAGCTGAAATTCTTAATGAACTTCCGATAGAAGTTAGAAAAGCCAATGAACCGTTGAACCTCCTTGACCGTGGCAGGTGTGGGCCAATCGTGGACCGCCTTGACCTTCTTGGGATCCATCTCTAGGTGCCCGGGAGTGACAATAAACCCGAGAAACTGAGTCTGAGAAACATGAAATTCACACTTCTCAGGCTTAACGTAGAGGTGATTGTCAAGGAGCCTCTGGAGAACCCGGCTAACATGCCCCTCATGCTCCTTCAGTGACCTCGAGAAGATGAGGATATCGTCCAGGTACACGAAGACGAACAGATTAAGCATATCCCGGAGAACATCATTAATCAGGGCTTGGAATACTGCGGGGGCATTGGTGAGCCTGTTGAACGCCGTCTTCCATTCGTCTCCTGGCCGGATCCGCACGAGATGGTAAGCATTGCGGAGATCCAGCTTAGTAAAAATGGAAGCCCCTTGAAGCAGCTCAAAAGCAGTGGCCATGAGAGGAAGAGGGTATCGATTCCGAACCGTGATCTTGTTGAGTCCCCGGTAATCAATACAAGGCCTCAGACCCCCGTCTTTCTTTTCAACAAAAAAGAAGCCCGCCCCAGCCGGGGAAGTAGAGGCATAGATGAGGCCGGCTGCCAAGGACTCCTTAATGTAGATGTCCATAGCTGCGTGCTCGGGGGAGGACAAGGAAAAGATCCGACCTCTAGGAGGGCAGCACCCAGGGAGTAGATCAATGGCACAGTCATAAGTGCGATGAGGCGGTAAGGCAATAGCCCGGGCCTTGCTGAACACTGCTTTGAACCGATGGTAAACACTGGGGACTCGGGAGACGTCAACAGACTCTTGAAACTGGGTACTAGGGGCTGAGGAACTCTGAAGCATGCAGGTGAGTTGGCAAGTGGGACCCCAGCTAAGAATGGTGCCAGTAGGCCAGTCGATCTGGGGATTATGTCTGCATAGCCAAGGGTGACCCAGGATAATAGGATACTCGGGAGAGTCAATGAGATAGAAGGTCTCCTCCTGCTGGTGTTGAGAGATGGTAAGTCGCAGGGGACTGAGTCGCCTCAGTAACTTTTCCTGGTTCCAGAGGTCTGCCATCTAAGGCTGTAACTGCCTGGGGTTGAGGAAGTAGTTGGGTAGGGATCTTAAGTTCTTTAGCCAAGGTTACATCCATAAAATCACCTGCGGCACCGGAATCGATCATAGCCTGGACCCGATGCTGGTGGCCCTCCCAGGACAGAGTGGCTGGAATAGCTAGGACCGCGTTAGTAGGAGGAGCTCTAATTTTTCCCCATCACAACCCTCCTGTAGCTGGGCGGGACAGGCGTTTCCCGAAAGCTCGGGGCAAGTGGAGCGGAAGTGGCCGGCAACCCCGCAGTAGAGGCACCGACGCTCCCTCATGCGACGTTCCCTTCGTTGGAAGAAAGCCTGGAACGGCCTAACTGCATGCTCTCCGGGGAATCCTGGGGCAGTTCAGGAGCCGGGGCAGCTCTGAATGACGGAATCCAAACAGGAGAAACAGAGCTGCTCAGAGGAACTTGGGACTGAGACACCTGACGGCGAGCCGTTCTCCGCTCTCTTAGACGATTGTCCAGGCGGATGGCCAAGGCTATGAGGGACTCGAGATCTTCAGCTGGTTCACGGGTGGCTAACTCATCTTGAAGGGGCTCAGATAACCCTCCCTGAAAGCAGACCCTCAGCGCTTCATCATTCCATCCGCTCCTTGCTGCTATGGTTCGAACTCAATGGCAAAATCTGCCGTGCTTCGGGGCCCTGACGGAGAGACAGTAGGCGCTTGGAAGCCTCCCGCCCACTGACAGGATGATCGAACACCCGCTTGAACTCTTCTACAAATGCAGCGTGGGAGTCACAACAGGCCTCCTGGGACTGCCACACCGCAGAGGCCCAGGCGAGCGCCTTGTCTGAAAGAAGGGTAATGAGGTAGGCAATCTTGGAACGGTCTGTGGGAAAACTTGAGGGTTGGAGCTCGAAGGTGAGGGAGCATTGGGTGAGGAAACCCTGACAAGAGCTTGGATCCCCAGAAAAGGGCTTGGGAGGTGGTAGTCGGGGCTCCGCCAACCGAGAAGGCCTGTCGTCACTGGGAGGTGACCGGGGGGAAGGGGGGAGAACCAAGGAGGCGTTCAAAGAGCTGGTGAAGGGAACTCATCATTTCGGCCAGGAGTTGAGAATGTCTAGCCATCAGCTCCTCTTGTCGGCTGAGAACGGCTTCATGGCGCTGGAAAGAAGCCTCATGTCGAATGATCACCGCCAACAGGTCCTGGGAACTGAGTGTTTCTGGGTCCATGATTGACTTGGTTATTCTGTCACAAGCCGGGCTAGAACTCCGGTCTCAAATGTGTAGAGCTGGGGGTACTACCCCTTGCCACAGAGGAGATGTAGTAGGACCCAAATGAAACACCCCAGGCAATACTCCAGGTAAGTAGATTTAATGTTCAAAACAGGAGGCAAAACAAAACAACTCCCCGAGGGGAGAAAAACAAACAAAAGATAACTTCGAATAACTTACTAGGACTGATACGGTGGGACAAAGCAGGAGACACATAGACAGGACGCAATAACCAAGTGAGAAACAAGGGGAAAACACACAGCTAAAATACTCAAGGGGAAACAAGGCACAGGTGACATAGATAAGCTAATTAGGACACATGATGAAAAACTAAGGCAAAGGGGAACACAGCTGACCTCTAGAGGCCAGGAGACAAACAGGGGAAGCAGGAAGCTGACACTTTTATTAGTCTTTTTGAATATTGATCTAATACTTTCTTCCCCCCTTACTAGCTCTGACTTTACTGATAGCTATGGCAACTGCTTGGCTTCCGACAGCAAAGGCGCTACAGAGGGTAAGTGTTCCCTCTGCCCCCTTGTCTTTGTGTGTGATTGTTTATAGTGAGGTTAGTGAAGCTCGGTGGAGCTCCTTGTATTTTGTATCGCCAGGTTTACTTTCCCAGTGTGCCTTGTTGGTTCCAGTGTGCCTGTTTTGCGCACTGGAGTGTTTTGACGCTTTACTGCGTAACTCTGCATTCCGGAATAAATCCTGTTATTCTGTGATTTACCCTCCTGCGCCTGACTCCTTCAAATCACCCATCACATATATACACATATCTACCTCAATTACCTTGTACTCCTGCACATCGACTCAGTACTGGTACTCCGTGTACAGTATATAGCCAAGTTATCGTTACTCATTGTGTATCTATTATTACGTCTTTTACCTTTCGATAAATAAATATATTTATTTTTCTTTCTCTCTCGGTTGGGAAGGGCCCGTAATTAAGCATTTCACTGTTAGTCTACACCTGTTGTTTACGAAGCATGTGACAAATAACATTTTATTTTATTATATTTTGATTGAGGAAAAATGTACTTACTATGACTGCGATAAGATGAATGCACTAACTGTAAGTCACTCTGGATAAGAGCGTCTACTAAATGACTAAAATGTAAAAAAGATATATATATTTATTTATTTATTTTATGGGGGGGTCAGCACTGGTAGAGAAATGTAAGATGTGCTTAGCTATCATCACCTACACAATCTTCATCTATGTTCTGATTGATGGTCATTCATACATGTGAACGATTTGCACTGCAGGTAATCTAATCAATCGATCCTACCTGAAAATAAACTATTGCATTTGTCATCTTCAGTAATGTGGGTGAATATATCTGCAGCTCATACCCCCTGTGATGTCAATACCATCAACATGAATCTAATGATAAGCCGGGTACTGAGGAAGCCTGCTGCATAGTGCATTGAGCACAGCACAGCCCTCCCCTTAGAAGCCAGACCTTTTAAGTGGAATCAATGATCAAACAGCATTGCGAAACCCAGGACAACCTTCTAGCCTTTTACATAGGAGAGAGAAGTCAGCGTAGGCTGACCTGTCCAATTCAACGAGGTCAGTCAATCAGACCATGGGATGCGTTTTACGTAATGAACCCAGCAAATCCCCTGATCGATTTAACCTCTGTCAATATGTTATCAAAAGGAGGCAAAGTGCGTCTATTTAGAACTCATCGGTCGGCGCAACAGTAGATACTAGATTTATAAAACACACACATTTTACCATGTGACCCATTCACTCACTGCATGGATGGAAAACTAGCTCATCTTATTGTCAGATCCCATTATAACGGAGATGATCTGGACAGCAGCATTGGAACCACTGGGTGAGGAAAGGAAACAAGGACAGAAATAGACATGCATGTCGGAGGTAATAGGGGGGCAATTTCCCATTCACTGAAAACCACCCACGGCTGCATCCCAAATGGCACCCTTTTCCCTATATAGTGTACTACTTTCGATCAGGGCCCATAGGGAACGCAGACCAGGTCATATAGCCTAGCTAGCGACATGTGTGTTACATTTTGGTTAGAGTCAGGAACATTTGGAATTGATTTTGGTCGGTCGGTAGGTCGGTCGGAGCTGTTTTGGTGCTCTCCTGACAGAATGCCATTGGGATCAGATCACTCAGACTGCAGAGTGGAGCACTCTGGGTCTAGATAGTTGCTAAGATCAATATTAGCAGGGTGCTGACAGGCCAATCAGCCCTTAGTTCCCCTGGGCTCCGCTAGAAGAGTTAAAGGTCAAGCCCCTAGGGGGATGCCTCCAGCCCTCCTCAATCCCACTCATGAAATAACCAGAAAGGCAGACAGTCCCTGGTCCCTGCAGGAATGCAGTTACACACACACACACACACACACACACACACACACACACACACACACACACACACCACGGCTGGTTTAGATGCCTCTGATGACAACCAACCACACACATACACACTTTTCACCAGCCCAGACTTGAGCCCTCCCTCTCATTCAGCCATATCCTAGCTAACTCCCAATTTTCTAAACTCATCCTTTTCCACAGGACCCTGGATACCCACAGCCCTCCTCCCTTGTTGCCAGGGCTGTTTTTGATTCAGAGCCCTGCCTGCGTTACATGTGCTAATCCAGCGGGATGAGTCGCTGGGATTGAACAGGGACCAGTGTGAGTAATGAGTTTTTACAGGCTAAGCTTCAGATGCATGGGGCCCCCAGCTGCCAATCAGAGATGGGTGGGAGTCTCTGGGCAGTGTGTGTGTGTGTGTGTGTGTGTGTGTGTGTGTGTGTGTGTGTGTGTGTGTGTGTGTGTGTGGGGGCAAACAGCAGTGACCAAGCTGCTTTATACAGAGGCTAAGCATCTAACAACATCCATTCAGCCATCCATCCTTGGAAACGGATATGATATTGAGCAGATAAGGAGGATACAGTATATTCAATCATGATACAGCCAAAATTCAACTGCCCCGTGCCCTCACTCTTCATTGAAGAATAGCGATAGGGAAACTACTAACTCAGAACAGTCAGGGGTATTAACACAAGGCCAAAGTTCATGGCCCCATTGACCTTTCTCACAGCCTAGCCCTAGTACTCCACCTCCGACTCAAACACACAAAGTCATGGTGAATGCCAGACCAGACGCTAAACACCGAGAGATCCTAAAAACAGTAACACTCAACAGTGCAGCGGTGTACTTATGATAAACAATCTGACGTGCAAGCTGTGTGTGTGTGTGTGTGTGTGTGTGTGTGTGTGTGTGTGCGTGCATGCGGACGTGCATTTGTTGGCACACCCTAGGAAGAAATGCATACGAGTCTCATTATAGTTTTTCGGTTCAGGGCTCCCTGCAATCCCAGTTCACACCACACAGAGACAGACAGAGTGTTGTTTTCCTTTGAATTATGAGAGACACATTCTGAGCACATAGCTGCCTAAATACAGAGGGAGTAAAAGGGAGAAAAATTCCACTGTGCCTGTAGCATACTACTCATACTTCCCTTACAGCTAGTTGTCCATAGTGAAACAGAAGCAGCCACCGATTTCCACTGAGATCCATTACTATGCTAGTGTTGTTGTTCCCCTGTTGAAACTCTGACCTGGAATAACATACAGCCAGAAGTCTTGTTCCTCTTTCATTTAAAAAAATGTAAACAATCATCTTACCTTTTTACACAACAGCAATAGATCCTCTTATATGGGTAAACATCCTCGTTATAAAGTCCAGTCCAGGCAGTGAAGCAAGCTCCACAGAACAGAGTGAGCTCTGCTCTGCTCTCTACAGGCAGGCAGCCAGCACTAGTAGAGACCAGATGACAGAGAATGTGAGAAGAGCTGAAGACAGGGCTTCCTATGTCTCCAGCAGTGAGATCACCACAATCACAGTCCAGGAAAGGAAAGGAGAGAAACACATCCAGCTCCAGCCTCATCCAGTAGAACAGCCCGGAACAGAAAGGCTTCCTCAACATGGACATAGCATTGTGACATCCACGGGTTGAGTCAGTGAAGCGTGGTCACTGAACTGTAGCTGTAGTCGAGCCAACTCCACTGTCTGCAGATAAATACACAGCCTTACGGTCAGTCACAAACTATCTCTCACACAGAACTGTCTCTCTATTCTACAGTAACACTGGGACCTATCAATCTATCCAAGTCTAACTCACTTTAATCCAGTAAAGTCTCCACGCTGAAACAATCTCTGGAAGTGGCTACACTGAGTCAGAGCACACAGGCCGTCAGTCCACACTGCTCTGAGGCTCCGGACAGAGACACACAAACCCACAGATGTTGGCTTCTGCTGCTGCTGCAGTCAGCCAGCCTCATCCCTATGACAGGCCACACACCCCAGTGACCAGCCATGTTTCTATTGGAGGGAGTCAGAGATGGGCTCCTCCCACTGCTCTCAGCTTTCTTTCTGTTCCACTTAGAGAAGTGGTGTGTGTGTGTGGGTGGGTGGGTGGGTGGGTGTGTGTGTGTGTAGGTGTGTGTGTGGGTGTGGGTGTGTGTGTGTGTGGGTGTGTGGGTGAGTGTGTGGGTGTGTGTGTGTGTGTGTGTGTGTGTGTGTGTGTGTGTGTGTGTGTGTGTGTGTGTGGGTGTGGGTGTGGGTGTGTGTGTGTGTGTGTGTGTGTGGTGTGTGTGTGTGTGTGTGTGTGTGTGTGTGTGTGTGTGTGTGTGTGTGTGTGTGTGTGTGTGTGTGTGTGTGTGGGTGAGTGTGTGGGTGTGTGTGTGTGTGGGTGGGTGGGTGTGTTTCCTGCTCTATTGACTCTCCTGGGAGAAAGATCAATACTCTTAGTGACATGGACCATCTGTATGCAGATTGGGTTTCACTAGCAGGAACTCTATTGTAGGAGATCAACTCATCACACATCCTAACATATTATCTATCACTAACAATAAATAATTTCCCAGACTGGGCCAATGTAACATACATTGCGCTACAATGTCTGGATCTGTCATCCTACCTTCCATCCACCAGACAGACAGAGGCAGAGTTCATGTCCTATCATTTTCTCAGAATACTAACCTATTAAGGCAGTGATGAGGGCTTTCCTCTCCAAGAACAGATGACATTACCATCCCTTCCCCTTACTGTCTGACACACACACGACAGACACACACACACACGACAGACACACACACACACACACGACAGACACACACACACACACACACACACACGACAGACACACACACACATACGACAGACACACACACACACGACAGACACACACACACACGACAGACACACACACACACGACAGACACACACACACACACACGACAGACACACACACACACACACACACGACAGACACACACACACACACACACGACAGACACACACACACATACTGTATCTGCCTCTGAGGCAATCCTTTCAATCTGTTTTAAGACTCAATTTCCCACCAACCACCACCAGTGCTCCAGGTAGCCTAGCGGTTAAGAGCGTTGGGCCAGTAACCGGAAAGGTTGCTGGTTTGAATCCCCGAGCCAGCAAGGTGGAAAAATCTACCATTCTGCCCTTGAGCAAGGCAGTTAACCCCTAACAACAACTGTTCCCTGGGCGCTGATGACGTCGATTAAGGCAGCCCCCCGCACCTCTCGGATTCAGAGGGGTTGGGTTAAATGCGGAAGACACATTTCAGATAATCACTTTGGGCTAATCATAGTCACTACCATTTATTCAATTGAGTCATTTCAGATTTCATACACACAGGGAGAGCTTATTTCCATCCATGGCTGTAATTATTTCCTCCGTTGGCAGTATATTAGCATCATCTAACCATTTATTTCTACACAAATGTTATAAAGAGATTAATGTCTTATGGTGGTGAGGGAAAATTCTGAATGGTTGCTGATATTTCTCGTCTTTCCTAGCTGCAACTGATTCTGATTGGATGTCGACATTAAAATAGGATATTTTTATTAGTGTTTGCAAAGTGACAGTTCTTTGTTTGAGACCTAGCACCTTTGGGATCATTCTAGATGTGTTTTCCCCACCCATTTGACTCATATCTATAAAAAAGGAACACAATCCTATACTATACTGCAATACTACACCCAATGTAAGGTGGGGGTATCATTTCAACCATTTTAGATCTGCAAAACACACTGAAACTTCCCTAAGGAATACATCTGCAACAGTTGCCTAACGTTGGAGCTGCAAAAACCATAGCAGTAACGCAATGTTGAGCTTAAAAGGTTACAGTAAGTAACTCTGGGTTCATCCCAAATGGAACCCTATATAGTGCACTACTTTTGACCAGAGCCCTATGGGCCCTGGTCAAAAGTAGTGTACTAAATAGGGAGCCATTTGGGATGCATTTGGGATGCAACCTCTATCCACTCCAGTCAGTAAACAGCATGCTAGTGTTTCTGTGGATGACTGACCTTTGCCCAGATAATACCCAGCAGCATTTGCTCTCATGTTCGTTTTCTCAGATAGTTGCTAAGTAGAGGAATAAAAAGGGGTTTCCCCTGCTGCCAGAATCCTCTTTAATGAGCGAATGGATAAAGGCTTTCTATGATTTAAAAAAACTTAACTCGGCACATGCTTCTCCCTCTGTCTCTCAGTGCAAAGCCCTCTCATGTACAAAGTCTCATTCACTAGGCTGTTGGAAAATACAGCATCATTCACGACACATACAGTGTATTGATGACAGATAACAAGCAGAGAGCAACTTAGCTATACTCTCACATGCTGTGAAATGAATGCCACACAGAGATACTGTGACAATTCTTAGACAACTGGTGGTCTAGACTCCACTATTATGTGGACATTAACTCATTCAAAAGTATCCCATGGTATCAAAAACACAGGAGCCAATCTAATCGAGCCCGTTATAAGCTATTCAATGGACTCAGCAATCCTCCTCCCCTCTAGAAAGAGGACTTTGTCCATGTCATTGAGACACACAGAGCATGGCCTGGCTGCCCTCAGAGAGGGAACCGTGTTTGCCAGCAGTCAGCACCCTGGGCTGGCCTAGCTGTCTAAGGATGCCTGCCCAGTCTGCAGAGGCTCAGTGGCTGGCTGATACTAACTGGTCAGTGGTCAGACAGACTGACATTCCCCTGTGGGGCCAGACAGCTGAGGACAGCTCTCCCTCAGTCTCATTCAGGAAGAGTAGCTGCTGCTTTTGCAACAACTAATGGGGATCGTAATAAAATACCAAATACCATTCACAAAGCCTGCAGCCTGCCAGGCTCCTAGTAAATGACATGGCCACCATCACTGATGTAATGAAACAAACTGGCCTTGATGCATTCCCTCTCTGGGACTGATTAACTGACACACTGTCAGTGTCTGTCTGTGGAGACTGTAGAGGAATGCCACAGATGGACGAACCCATACACACACACACACACACACACACACACACTCATATTATCATATCACGCGGCTGCAAAAACACTCTTCCGATTACAGATATACTGTATTTTAATGGGATATATGGGATATTCAAGCCATTTTTTATGACAGTGGATGACAAGCCTGGGAAATAAAACAGCCTGTGCATGTTTTATGCATGCTATGCTCCCAGACATTTAGAATCACCTAAGCTGTGTTTTGGTAAACAGTTCCGTGAAGGGAGAGTCTTGTTTTTTCCCTCTTGGCGTGCCTCGACAGGATAAGCTGATCCATCGAAGGAGTGACACACACACCTCAGTAACCTGACCTGGAATATCTGCAAACCCTGGAGACAAATCTCACAATAGGTCATGATCTGACACAATCAATAACACAATGTCACAATCACACATACACATTTCCAGCTGAATCCAACATAATGACAGACGTCTGCTGTGATGCATAGGGCTTGGTTAGTTACAGGACATAGTTAAACATAATAATAATAATATGCCATTTAGCAGACGCTTTTATCCAAAGCGACTTACAGTCATGCGTGCATACATTTTTGTGTATGCGTGGTCCCGGGGATCGAACCCACTACCTTGGCGTTACAAGCGCCGTGCTCTACCAGCTGAGCTACAGAGGACCACAACACCAGGATGTAAACACAAATCATCAACAGTTTCATGAAACATCCGAACATGATAACCATTCCACTGTGAGAATTACAGTTGGCTGAAACACATGGCACTGCTTTTGTTTGGGTCCCAGTCATGCTGTGGAACAGGCTGTGTCCTTTCACTGTCATCAGCAGGGTACATTGGTCAGTTAGCTGCTGCCTCATTAGCACGCTGAAGTTATCTTAGGTAGCCATAACACTGTTCCCTGTGAGAAACATACTTACCCTGCCTGCATCCCAATTCTCTGGGAAGTGTACACGTGTGCACGCCTCTGAACATATTTACAGTAAAAAGCATTTGATTTGTGTAAACATAGGCTAAAGAGAGTTTCCATCACATTTCTTCACATCAGTCATTTCCTTTTTAATTGGAAGTGGGCAAGTGCACAAGAAGGGTAAAGAATCGGGCCCCTGTTTGTATGCGGGATACTAACAACCTTCAAAGGAATGTATAGATCATCCAATCACACAATCCCTCAGCTGATTGGAGATAGTCAGCAAGAGACTGTCTTGATTGATCCCTCTGTTCCTCCCCATGTTGCCCGACGGTATTCCAGGGCACGTTCTCAGAGCATGCGCAGAACAGCTCGCAGGCATATTCACGGTAATGACCACCATCATTCCTGTCCCCAAGAACTCTAAGGCTTCATGGCACAATGACTACTGCCCTGTAGCACACACTTCTGTAATCATTAAGTGCTTTGAGAGGCTGGTTATGGCACACATCAACTCCACCATACCAGCCACCCTAGACCCACTCCAATTTGCATACCGCCCCAACAGATCCATAGATGACGCAATCTCAATTGCTGTCCACACTGCCCTCACCCACCTAGATAAGAGGAATACCTATGTGAGAATGCTGTTCATTGACTACAGCTCAGCGTTCAATACCATTGTCCCCTCCAAGCTCGTCACCAAGCTTAGGACTCTGGGTCTGAACACCTCCCTCTGCAACTGGACCCTGGACTTCCTGACGGGCTGACCCCAGGTGGTGAGGGTAGGCCACACTGACCCTCAACACAGGGGCCCCACAGGGGTGTGTGCCTAGTCCCTCTCCTGTACTCCCTGTTCAGCCACAACTGCGTGGCCACGCACAACTCCAACACCATTATCAAGTTCACTGACGACACACAGTGGTACAGTGAGGGAAAAAAGTATTTGATCCCCTGCTAATTTTGTACGTTTGCCCACTGACAAAGACATGATCAGTCTATAATTTTAATGGTAGGTTTATTTGAACAGTGAGAGACAGAATAACAAACAAAAAAATCCTGAAAAACGCATGTCAAAAATGTTATGAATTGATTTGCATTTTAATGAGGGAAATAAGTATTTGACCCCTCTGCAAAACATGACTTAGTACTTGGTGGCAAAACCGTTATTGGCAATCACAGAGGTCAGACGTTTCTTGTAGTTGGCCACCAGGTTTGCACACATCTCAGGGGGGATTTTGTCCCACTCCTCTTTGCAGATCTTCTCAAGTCATTAAGGTTGAGGCTGACGTTTGGCAACTCGAACCTTCAGCTACCTCCACAGATTTTCTATGGGATTAAGGTCTGGAGACTGGCTAGGCCACTCCAGGACCTTAATGTGCTTCTTCTTGAGCCACTCCTTTGTTGCCTTGGCCGTGTGTTTTGGGTCATTGTCATGCTGGAATACCCACGACCCATTTTCAATGCCCTGGCTGAGGGAAGGACGTTCTCACCCAAGATTTGACAGTACATGGCCCTGTCCATCGTCCCTTTGATGCAGTGAAGTTCTCCTGTCCCCTTAGCAGAAAAACACCCCCAAAGCATAATGTTTCCACCTCCATGTTTGACGGTGGGGATGGTGTTCTTGGGGTCATAGGCAGCATTCCTCCTCCTCCAAACACGGCGAGTTGAGTTGATGCCAAAGAGCTCGATTTTGGTCTCATCTGACCTCAACACTTTCACCCAGTTCTCCTCTGAATCATTCAGATGTTCATTGGCAAACTTTAGACGGGCCTGTATATGTGCTTTCTTGAGCAGGGGGACCTTGCGGACGCTGCAGGATTTCAGTCCTTCACGGCGTAGTGTGTTACCAATTGTTTTCTTGGTGACTATAGTCCCAGCTGCCTTGAGATCATTGACAAGATCCTACCGTGTAGTTCTGGGCTGATTCCTCACCATTCTCATGATCATTGCAACTCCACGAGGTGAGATCTTGCATGGAGCCACAGGCCGAGGGAGATTGACAGTTATTTTGTGTTTCTTCCATTTGCGAATAATCGCACCAACTGTTGTCACCTTCTCACCAAGCTGCTTGGCGATGGTCTTGTAGCCCATTCCAGCCTTGAGTAGGTCTACAATCTTGTCCCATACATCCTTGGAGAGCTCTTTGGTCTTGGCCATGGTGGAGAGTTTGGAATCTGATTGATTGATTGCTTCTGTGGACAGGTGTCTTTTATACAGGTAACAAGCTGAGATTAGGAGCACTCCCTTTAAGAGTGTGCTCCTAATCTCAGCTCGTTACCTGTATAAAATACACCTGGGAGCCAGAAATCTTTCTGATTTAGAGGGGGTCAAATACTTATTTCCCTCATTAAAATGCAAATCAATTTATAACATTTTATAGACTGATCATTTCTTTGTCAGTGGGCAAACATACAAAATCAGCAGGGGATCAAATACTTTTTTCCCTCACTGTATGCCTAATCACCGGCGACGATGAGTCAGCCTACAGGGAGCTGGCAGTGTGGTGCCAGAACAACAACATCTCCCTCAACGTCAGCAAGACCAAGGAGCTGATCGTGGACTACAGGAAACTGGGGGGGTGAGCCCACACCAATCCACATCGATGGAGCCACAGTGGAGCAGGTCGAGAGCTTCAAGTTCCTCTGTGTCCAAATCACTAAAGACTTAAAATGGTCTAAACACATGCGCACAGTTGTGAAGAAGGTGCAACAGCGCCTCTTCCCCCTCAGGAGGTTGAAAAGTTTGGCATGGGCCCCCAAATCTTCCAAATGTTCTACAGCTGTATCATTGAGAGCATTTTGACTGGCTGCATCACTGCCTGGTATGGAAACTGCACCGCCCTCGAACACATGGCACTACATAGGGTTATGCGGACAGCCCAGTACATCACTGGGGCCGAGCTCTCTGCCATCCAGGACATCTATATCAGGTGGTGTGGTAGGAAGGCCCGGAAAATCGTTAAAGACTCCAACCACCCAAGCCATAGACTATTCTTTCTGCTTCTGCACGGCAAGCGGTACCAGTGCATCAAGTCTGACACCAACAGGCTCTTGAATAGCTTCTATCCCCAAGCCATAAGACTGATAAATAGCTAACAATAGCTACATGGACTATCTGAGTTAACCTTGTATCCTCATTGACCTTTTAAATTTTTATTTTTGTCTCTATGCACACATACAGGGCCCTACACACTCACACAGTCACTCCATCATCTTCTCACTCACCCATAACATGCACATACATTTATACTGACTCTACACACACACACTCACTCACATACAGTTGGGGAAAAAAGTATTTAGTCAGCCACCAATTGTGCAAGTTCTCCCACTTAAAAAGATGAGAGAGGCCTGTAATTTTCATCATAGGTACACGTCAACTATGACAGACAAAATGAGAAAAAATAATCCAGAAAATCACATTGTAGGATTTTTTATGAATTTATTTGCAAATTATGGTGGAAAATAAGTATTTGGTCAATAACAAAAGTTTCTCAATACTTTGTTATATACCCTTTGTTGGCAATGACACAGGTCAAACGTTTTCTTTAAGTCTTCACAAGGTTTTCACACACTGTTGCTGGTATTTTGGCCCATTCCTCCATGCAGATCTCCTCTAGAGCAGTGATGTTTTGGGGCTGTCGCTAGGCAACACACACTTTCAACTCCCTCCAAAGATTTTCTATGGGGTTGAGATCTGGAGACTGGCTTGGCCACTCCAGGACCTTGAAATGCTTCTTATGAAGCCACTCCTTCGTTGCCCGGGCGGGGTGTTTGGGATCATTGTCATGCTGAAAGACCCAGCCACGTTTCATCTTCAATGCCCTTGCTGATGGAAGGAGGTTTTCACTCAAAATCTCACGATACATGGCCCCATTCATTCTTTCATTTTTTTTTTTTTCATCATTCATCCTGGTCCCTTTGCAGAAAGACAGCCCCAAAGCATGATGTTTCCACCCCCATGCTTCACAGTAGGTATGGTGTTCTTTGGATGCAACTCAGCATTCTTTGTCCTCCAAACACGACGAGTTGAGTTTTTACCAAAAAGTTCTATTTTGGTTTCATCTGACCATATGACATTCTCCCAATCCTCTTCTGGATCATCCAAATGCACTCTAGCAAACTTCAGACGGGCCTGGACATGTACTGGCTTAAGCAGGGGGACACGTCTGGCACTGCAGGATTTGAGTCCCTGGCGGCGTAGTGTGTTACTGATGGTAGGCTTTGTTACTTTGGTCCCAGCTCTCTGCAGGTCATTCACTAGGTCCCCCCCGTGTGGTTCTGGGATTTTTGCTCACCGTTCTTGTGATCATTTTGACCCCACGGGGTGAAATCTTGCGTGGAGCCCCAGATCGAGGGAGATTATCAGTGGTCTTGTATGTCTTCCATTTCCTAATAATTGCTCCCACAGTTGATTTCTTCAAACTAAGCTGCTTACCTATTGCAGATTCAGTCTTCCCAGCCTGGTGCAGGTCTACAATTTTGTTTCTGGTGTCCTTTGACAGCTCTTTGGTCTTGGCCATAGTGGAGTTTGGAGTGTGACTGTTTGAGGTTGTGGACAGGTGTCTTTTATACTGATAACAAGTTCAAACAGGTGCCATTAACACAGGTAACGAGTGGAGGACAGAGGAGCCTCTTAAAGAAGAAGCTACAGGTCTGTGAGAGCCAGAAATCTTGCTTGTTTGTAGGTGACCAAATACTTATTTTCCACCATAATTTGCAAATAAATTCATTAAAAATCCTACAATGTGATTTTCTGGAGAAAGAAAATCTCAATTTGTCTGTCATAGTTGACGTGTACCTATGATGAAAATTACAGGCCTCTCTCATCTTTTTAAGTGGGAGAACTTGCACAATTGGTGGCTGACTAAATACTTTTTTTCCCCACTGTACAAGCTGCTGCTACTCTGTTTATCTTATATCCTGATGCCTGTTCACCTTACTCCTATACATATATCTTCCATCACTCCAGTATCCCTGCACACTGTAAATATGGTATCGGAACTGACCCTGTATATAATATGCTTACTTACTTAATGTGTTCTTCATATTTATTTTATATTTTTTCTAGTTTTACATTGTTATTGCATTATTGCTTTGTTGGGTTTTGAGTTTGAGTTTGCAAGAAATACATTTCACTGTACTTATGCATTAAAACATGAAACTTGTTGTTATTGTTCAGAAGTTCCCTTATATACTTACTGTAAGTTACTCAAGGTACAGACTGAGGGTGAAATCAGTGTCATGGAGTCATACAAAGTGCAAACAAAGTGCAAACACATGATGTATGGTAGCACCAACAACAAAATCAGAATCCTGGTTCACTTTGGACAGATCAGACAGAGCTTCTTTCCTACTTGAGGTAGTTAAAAATAAAATTCAAAGAGGTCAGAGTTTCTTTGGAACATTTTGATACGCATGACCAACATAAGACAGTTCCTCTGATTGAGTCAGAGACCAGACAGTAGCCATCAATTCTCCTCCCATCTGTTGAAAAGATCAGAGCTACCTGACATCCTCCTCACCAATCCAGGATATGAACACTTATAACTACATCAAGTTTTATGTTGGAAAGATACCCAGACCTGGATGTCTCAGACCTCAGTCAGCAGAATATGATCTTCTTTGAGGAGGACCTGTGCTTTGTGGTAGAGGTTCAGCCCACCCATCTGCTTTACCTCTGGCCAAAGGAGTTATACAGGAAGTACCAATATGACAGAAAACATTTCCTATAAATCATCTTATGAAGAGAACAGTGAGGCCGAGACACAGGTATAGAAAGCACAGCATGTCCACATTGAATGATAGAGGGCTATCGTCAATTTGGGGGATCTTACACAAGATCAGGAGTCCTTTCAAACATAAATCACCTGCAGCCCATATAGGCCTAATTTCACATGGTAAAAAAGACTAAAACTTTGCTCAAAAGTGATGTTGCATGGGAAATCAATTCTTATTATGAACATTACAAAAACAATCCCATTGGTTTGCTTTATTTGGAAACCCCATCAATATTTAGAGTACAATAACTCTGTGAGAAACAGCCCCACTCACAATGACATTGACAGGCAAGCAAATACTGTAGTTGTTGTCTGTGAAAACAGCAACCATGGAGCGAGGAGCAGTAGGACTGATAGACAGGGAATTGGTTTATTTAAACAGATAGCTACAGGTAACTATAAACATCAAAGCACATTTTTGGTCTTCTTTGCATGTCTGTAGCAACACTGTAGCAATCATTCATACCGATCAAGTATCATTGCAACATGACAAGGCACATTGCTTCAACTTTTGGTACCCTCCCAGCCATTTGGAACAACAGTGTCTGTGAGATGTCCTACTTGGAATGTTGGTGACAAACAACAAAGGTTCTTCAATGTGATTCACAGTGGAATGCCACCTGGGCTCTATGTTAGCATGTCACAATCAGATATTCATTTATTTAGGCCTAGCCTTGTGGGAAACCATTCTGGCTCACAGTTTGATAGTTTCACTCTTGCCCCAAGGACAATTCCATGGTGACAGATTTATGAGACTCAGATTTTTCTCTTTAAAATGTATACCAAACAAAACAAAGTTTGGTAACAGAATAAAACTGAGGGAGATTTTACCATAATTCTGTTACCAAACTTTGCATCTGCACAGTTTTTCCAGTAAAAGTTTTTTATTTTTTTTACTGTGTAAATTGTTCAAAGTAGTCATTGTGCATAGAGTTGTATGGTTTGTTAAACTTTGAATGTTTTTTGTTTGTTTTTTGTTTGACATACATATTTGATGTATTTTTTTTTATGAAAAATCTGAGTCTCAGCGTAATTCCGTTACCGTGGAACTGCCCCCGAACTAAGCTTGTTCAGTTTAGTTACCTCATAGTTTGGGATCAGAGTAGGAACCGGCTTAGTTTGTATGTGAGGCTAACATTGTTTCTGAGTACGGTGATGTAGTGTGTACATCTAAGATGAATGCCTGTTTAATGACTCAAAGCTTAGCACTGTAACACACTTGCCAACAATGGAAGATTATTTAAAACATTTCCAAGCTGCCTGCTCCTCACACCCACTCAAAGACACAGAGCATAAGACAGTGAAGAAAGGGAGAGATGAAGCACTTATGCAATAGGGACACTTCCCAGATACACTGTTCAGTGTAAAGTACTATAAAACAGTCTGTAGTGCCTATATCTCTGGGGTGTATGTTTGTGTATGAAGTGTGGGTGCTGACAACCCCGTCTGGAAGGTTAGGGGAGCAGAGGGGGAGCTGGGTTCACTGAGGCAGTCCTCTGGTCTGGGGGGTTTAGGTTAGGGGGAGCTGACTGACAGGCTGCGCCTCTGCCTGAGAATGAATAACACCAGATCACACCATTGTCCAGCCCCACTGAAGCACACAGGCAGAGAATGGGAAGTTCAAACAGCTACACTGGGCCATTGTTGAGCCTCACCGGACCGACAGGGCTGGGCTCAATGGGTGGGGCAATGCAGGCAGGGCAGGGCTATAGTGGCCTCTGGGACAGTCCCATCCATTTCATACTAGTCCTACAAAGCAAACTAAATGGTGGCTGATGCAACCACCGCACACGCTGCTGCTCCTCCTATCTGCCTGATTTTACTGTGGGTGGTGCAAGGGGTGTGTTGCTACCAACCTTGTGGCATTACGCAACGTCTGTCTCCACCACATGCAAATATGCCAGTCTTGAACAGACACACAAACACAGAGTGAAACACACACACTAAAGTCCAGCAGAAAGCATATAGGACACTGGTAAATCATTCTCCACAGCAGTTCACAGGCAAAGGCGGAAGCTGAGCGAGCACTGAAGGAAAAACAACTTGCTTGGTTTCACTGAGTGAGATAGCTCATCTATCCTCATCTCACCATAGCAACAAAACTATTCCAACAACAGTATATCATAACTTCAAAATGAGTAAAAATAGTGCCAACCAGAACTGTGCCAAATAGTATAGGTAGCTCCACCACACAGGTAGCTCCTCTACAAATTTAGTGGAAGAGCTTCAATGTTGCTCTTTTGCAAGGCTTTCCCAATTGCCATAGAGTTAGATCAAGACTGGCAAGTTTTATGAACAACTAGCCTAGTTAGAGTTGAATGCTCTACCTCCTTTCTCTACAACCGTCTACCCCTTCTGTACTTCTCCTCTACGACTGCATCTTTAGATGTTACAGTGGTAGACCAGAGGTCAGTCATTCATTCTCATTCATTACTAATATTATATTCATATGTTTGAATGACTAAATGGTATTCATTACTCCATTACTCAGTCCCACTTTATTTGAAGTGCATCTTATGAAGGCTTCATAAAGCCTTCATTAAGGCTTCATAAGCACTACATAGATGCTTCACAAATCATCTATAACCGTATATCATGCTCTATAAAGATTCATAATGTGGCATTACTGTATGACATAACCATCAATTTATTTGTTCACATTTATTTATCTTTTATAGAGAATGAAATACAGTTACAGATTATTTGTGAGTCATTTATGCAGTGCTTATGAAGCCTATATGAATGCTTTATGAAGCCTTTATAAGATGTACTTCAAATAAAGCGGGACAAATGACTCTTTACCAATACGTCATGGTGTCGTTGTGCATGACTAAGTCTGGGACTGGGGCTGCTGTGAGCAGAGCTTTAGATTAATTTGAGGGGGTGGGAACATCACAGAGGAACACAAACATCCCTCTCAGGACTCCTCCTCACTCGGTATCGGTTCCTCGAGTGGAAATAAGTCCTGGTATCATGTCTTGGCACAGCTGTGACATTTCCTCACGTTGAGATAGCTCCTACAGTATGTACTGTATGGTACTGTATCAGTATGACCTCACTGGTTTTAATTTAAGACTTCTCCTCCCACACTCCATGTAAGCGATTCTGGATCTCTCACTAATTGAGCTAAACAACAAATCCGCTGTGGCTGTCTGCTGTATAACGAGACACACACACCAGACAGGCACACAGGTACGCACACATACACACATGAGAGAGAGATAAGGGGTTCCCAGACAGGGGAATGCAGAGAGGTCAGAAGTACTGTAGGAACCTGTGATTCAGGGCTGGTGAACCAGGGGGAATGTCAGCCTGGGGGCGCAGCGCAGGCAGCCAGACAACAACCCATCTGAATTGAATGGTCTGCTGCTGCTGCTGGGAAGTAACTTGGGCTTCTGCCCAGTGCCTGGCGTGTTAGATATCGGGGGCGTTACTAATTAAAAAGGCTGAGACTCCAGCGTTGTACACAGACACACACATTATTACAGCACTGTAATAATCTCAGTGATTGTGAGACTGACTCGGGCATGTGATTTGTGTCAAAAATTCAAAAAGCCCATATTTCAGAATGAGAACAGGTTAGCACTTTGCTCCTGGGGATGTTATCATTAGCATGACTTGGGCTTGATCAGAGGCCCCCAGGCAGCATGCAGACTATTATGTTTATGATAGAACATTCAAGCCTATGCATGTCTAACATCATGGACGTAATTGCAGTGCAGGGAGGTAACCAAGACATTACCCATCTTCCGCATCATTACACACAGCAATTAGGGATAGATGCGTGCAGAGTGCAGACGGTTCAGCAAACATTGATGTTATCATTCTTTTAAATGCCTCACCTGATGCCAGGAGGAGAGGGGCAAAACTGGTACATGTATATGAGTTGTGCTGTCCTCTAGGCCCTTTTCTAATTGATTAAAAACAACTAATTGGAGCTTAACTGGTTTAATTACTTGGATAAGTCTGATTGCTGGAGGATCTAATAGAATTAAATGACTAATCTGAGAATGGGGATGTCTTACATCAGGGTTCTTCAATCCTGGTCCTGGAGGGCCGAAACACCTCTGTTTTTCATCCTCTCCTTCTAATCAGGGGCTAATTCAGACCTGGGAAAACCAGGTGAGTGCAATTAACTACCAGGTAGAAATAAAAAACAGAAGTGTTTCGGCCCTCCAGGACCAGGATTGAAGAACCCTGTCTTACATCCTCAGCCAGCCAAGTCTAGCTATAGGTCTCAGACCTCTAGTATTAGTATAATGACTATGAGTTCCTGTAGCAGAAGTGAGTTCCTGTAGCAGACTGAAGTAGCCTACCAGACAAAACAAAACAATTCAGAAAAGTACCAGGTGACTGAAGCCAGTAAAAAACCCTGTCTCAGACTCCACCCATGAGTTCCAGGTGTGGTCCACCAATCTAAAAATACCAAACATCTGAAATGATCCACAACATGAAACCTCTTCATGAATCGGTATCACTGCTATTCTGACCCCCAGGGAAGAGTAGATTTTGAAAATCAGTTTCCCATCAAAAATATATCATAAAGAGAAACTTGTTTGCTTGTTGATAGTCAAACTTAATCACTTTCTCCCTTGAGAGTCTTGGCAGACATAGTAGCATAATTTCTAACTGAGGTTCAAGGGAGATTACATTGAATGGCAAAGCCTACTGTTGGCACAGTAGAGTAATACACATGCTGTGAATGCAGTCAAGCAACACTGATGTAGCCTAAACACATATCCATCTCGAATTGTTTCCATCATTCATACCATAATTAGCCTACACAGTATGCCTATTTAGGCTATACTACGTTCATACAATTACAACAGATCAAAGCATATTCAGAAAGCAGGTCGAATCTCGATGTAACTTGAACACTATGGCGAACACTATGGCGGTTTGCGTTGCATGCACACCAGTTCTAGGGGTAGAACACCGGTTCCTTCGCCACATAGCCCATAAATAAATACCAAAAGACATACGAAACTCGCAAACGCAACCACGTAAAGACATTCTTCACATACCAAGGTGATCAAATCACCTTTACTATGCAACATTTTGCCCACAAAAAGTGCTATCTTATTTACATGTTATCCCTTCGTCCCACCCATATAGCCTATCCTCAGTCATCGGGTCTCATCTGTGTCGCTGTGTCGCCATAAATCATTTCAAATAATTTATCTTGATTATATTCCACTGTAGATAATATACACCACTGTCATCATGTTAGTTATCTAATATCGTTTTAGCTCACCTCGTAAACAAATCCATAATCGAAGCAGTTCGATCAGTGCTTGACGCTTGTGTATTCCCCTTTAACACAATAGTCATTGGGCTGTTATAGGTGACATCATCCCTTTTGCGCACATGCAAACATTATCTATTATATTGACAAGATAGTTGAGTGACCGGTCTAACAATGGAAATACATGTCTTCAAAGATGGAAGGCAGGCAGGAGGAGGCGAGATCAGGTCGGACCATTCTAGCCAATGAGAGTGCAAATTCAGCACAACTCCAATATATAAACTCTCCGATATAATATTTTTTTTCCAAAAGTGCCGAAATTCTACGTGCATCCACTTATATCAGTGCATTCGCAACAACCTACCATTAGCCTACGAAACGTATTTTCGATCAAATAAGCTTCATGTAGCAAATTAGAAAATACATTTTATGTTTACCAAATTCGACACCCTCTCACTGACCTCCATACAAAAATTCCTAAATTCGAGGTCATATTTTCGTGGACAGAATTTGGGGGAGTAAACCCTCTCGCTTTGCCTCTTCCTCTCTGCCTCATGTTAGAGCGAACGTACCAACGATAACAAAGCACATGTTTTCATGGGAAATGTAGTTCCAGAGGAATGGCGCTCCAACGGAGAACTATGATCAGTTTATAGTGCCTTACATTTTTACATTTTAGTCATTTAGCAGACGCTCTTATCCAGAGCGACTTACAGTTAGTGCCTTCAGAAAGTTTTCACACCCCTTGACTTTTTCCAAATAAAATTGTGTTACAACCTGAATTTAAAATGGATTACATTGAGATTGTGTGTTACTGGCCTACACCCAATACCCCATAATGTCAAAGTGGAATTATGCTTTTTATTATTTTTTACAAGTTAATTTAAAATGAAGAGCTGAAACAATAAGTATTCAATTCCTTTGTTTTTGCAAGCCTAAATAAGTTCAGGAGTAAAAATGTGCTTAACAACTCACATAAGTTGCATGGACTAATAGTGTTAAACATGATTTTTGAATGACTACCTCATCTCTGTAACCCACACATACAATTATCTGTAAGGTCCCTCGGTCAAGCAGTTAATTTCAAATACAGATTCAACCACTAAGAGCAGGGAGGTTTTCAAATGCTTTGCAAACAAAAAATTGATTTATTTTTAAAGCAGACATTCAATATCCATTTGAGCATGGTGAAGTTATGAATTACACTTTGGATGGCGTATCAATACACCCAGTCACTACAAAGGTACAGGCATCCTTCCTAACTCAGTTGCCGGAGAGGAAGGAAACCGCTCAGGGATTTCACCATGATGCCAATGGTGACTTTAAAACAGTTACAGAGTTGAATGTCTGTGATAGGAGAAAACTGAGGATGTATCAACAACATTGTAGTTACTCCACAATACTAACCTAAATGACAGAGTGAAAATATGGAAGCCTGCACAGAATACAAATATTCCTAAACATGCATCCTATTTGCAATAAGGCACTAAAGTAAAACAGCAAAAAACATGGCAAAGAACTGAACTTTATGTCCTGAATACAAAGCATTATGTTACATGTAATACATTTGCAAAAATGTCTTTCGCTTTGTCATTATGGGGTACCGTGTGTAGATGAGTGAGAAAATACATATTTTTAATCCATTTTGAATTCAGGCTGTAACAAGAAAATGTGGAATAAGTCAAGGGGTATAAATACTTTCTGAAGGCGCTGTATGTGTAAATTGCTTATTGAGAGCCTTTAAAGACTACAAGACAATGTGGCAAATCAACATGACACCACATCTTCATCTGACAGGCATCTTTCTGGAATAAAATAAAATATAACATAATAGAATAAATACATCACAGTAGATGTAGCTAGTGGCTACAGTTTTAACCAGTAAGTAATAAAAAAGTGATGTGAAAAGTCTTTGAAACCTTCCTACGCATGATGAACTATGTCAAAGCTGACTTTAAAAGTTGTATCCTTTTGCAGAGCTGACTAGGAGCTGATGGTGGAGGGGTAACATGGGATTTATTTATCCAAAAACAGGGCACAGACAGAATTACAGGGGATTATAGGAATAATGGTGGAATGAGAGCTGTATGGTGGAATTACAGCCATGACAGCAGCTGGTGATGCATGCGGTGCAGAGCAGACCATGGCTCCAGGATTATGGTCCACTTTGGAATACAGAGATTTACTACTGATTTTAGCCCTAAAAGTTGATGTTGTTCCTTTTATGTACAGTCGTGGTCAAAAGTTGAGAATGACACAAGTATTGGTCTTCACAAAGTTTGCTGCTTCAGTGTTTTTAGATATTTCTGTCAGATGTTACCATGGTATACTGAAGTTTAATTACAAGCTTTCCATAAGTGTCAAAGGCTTATATTGAGAATTACATTAAGTTTATGCAAAGAGTCAACATTTGCAGTGTTGACCCTTCTTTTTCAAGACCTCTGCAATCTGCCCTGGCATGCTGTCAATTAAATTCTGGGCCACATCCTGACTGATGGCAGCCCATTCTTGCATAATCAATGCTTGAAGTTTGTCAGAATTTGTGGGTTTTTGTTTGTCCACCCGCCTCTTGAGGATCGACCACAAGTTCTCAATGGGATTAAGGTCTGGGGAGTTTCCCGGCCATGGACCCAAAATGTCGATGTTTTGTTCCCCGAGCCACTTAGTTATCACTTTTGCCTTATGGCAAGGTGCTCCATCATGCTGGAAAAGGCATTGTTCGTCACCAAACTGTTCTTGGATGGTTGGGAGAAGTTGCTCTCGGAGGATGTGTTGGTACCGTTCTTTATTCATGGCTGTGTTCTTAGGCACTCACACCTGCCTGCTGCCATTCCTGAGCAAGCTCTGCACTGGTGGTGCCCCGATCCCGCAGCTGAATCAACTTTAGGAGATGGTCCTGGCGCTTGTTGGACTTTCTTGGGCGCCCTCAAGCCTTCTTCACAACAATTGAACCTCTCCTTGAAGTTCTTGATGATCTGATAAATGGTTGATTTAGGTGCAATCTTTCTAGCAGCAATATCCTTGCCTGTGAAGCCCTGTTTGTGCAAAGCAATGATGACGGCACGTGTTTCCTTGCAGGTAAGCATGGTTAAGAACAATGATTTCAAGCACCACCCTCCTTTTAAAGCTTCCAGTCTGTTATTCTAACTCAATCAGCATGACAGAGTGATCTCCAGCCTAGTCCTCGTCAACACTCTCACCTGTGTTAACGAGAGAATCACTGACATGATGTCAGCTGGTCCTTTTGTGGCAGGACTGAAAGTTTTTTTTGGGATTAAGTTCATTTTCATGGCAAAGAGGGACTTTGCAATTAATTGCAATTCATCTGAACACTCTTCATAACATTCTGGAGTATACGCAAATTGCCATCATAAAAACTGAGGCAGCAGACTTTGTGAAAATTAATATTTGTGTCATTCTCAAAACTTGGTGTGACTACTACTTTTAGCTCCTCACTCCTCCGATCTGGTTCATATATCCAAGGTTTATTTATTTTGGTTCAACAGCATACTTAAAACACCTCGTCCTTATCGTTTACCCACCCTTGCTTTTTTATCAGCCTCATTCTTTACAGTGGTTGAAGAGATCATCAATTTGGCAAACCATCATCATCACCATCATACTTTTCCTTATCATCCCTATAGAAATGATGCCTTCCCTTAGAGGCCAAGCTACACTGCTGTCCCAGAGCCAGAGCCAGAGCCAGCGAAGGAAGGGAGGCATGCAGGGGGTGACGTCAGGGGCCGGTTGGTCTGCTTTATGTGCAGAAGGCAGCACTTCCAAAGGTTGGCCTGAGAGTATTAGTGATGCGTAAATATTTAAATTGTCCAGGTCTGCTTATTGTTCGCAGCTGGGGGGCTAATGGAGGTATGTAGGTGTCGTGTACAGTCTGTAAAGCACACTAAAGCTGCTCTAGGGATAAGCCCCCTGTACAGACAGACTGGTCGCTGTCGCCAGGCAGGGCAGGCAGGACTGTAAGGAGTTCAAACTAAGGTTTCTCTCTCTGGTTTACATTACTTATATTACTTTCTCTTCTCAGGTCTGTTCTGTTCTCTTTCTGACTTGGCTGTACTGTAACTCAACTAGATTAATTTGTTATGATGTGGTCACTTTCATTTGTCTCACCTAAAGGTCAAATATGTAGACTTGTTGACTTCGTAGTGATCTTTTGTTGCTATTCCTGAGACCAGCACATTTGTAAGGAGGATTGCCCACCTCTGTGCAGTAAAGCCAACCAGACAATGCCTCTACAACCTATAACTTTACTGTGGAGATGTGTAAGAGCTCTTTATAATGCAGATAAAACTTCACTGAAGCAAACAAAGATTTGATTTCCAGTTGATTTATAGTTTTAAACAAAAGGAGAAATCCACCAAGCCTTGTTTACACACACACCGTACATCTAGACATCAAAGGTTGTGATTGATGGAGGATTAATGATTGGTACCGTAGTATGTCACGCTTTGTTTAAAAACGCCTGAGATGAATGAAGTTGGACTGCAAGACTATTTCTATAAATAGTCTACTGTATTAGACCTATAGCTAACAGAACAAAGGAAACATTATTCAGCAGACAGGCAAACTATGCAGCTCTCTGCACCCTCTCTCAAATCTTTCATATATCAAACATACAGAACTGTGCTTTTTTTTTTCAAACCAAAGATCCCACATTTCTTTCATCCACAATGAACATTAGGAACACATTGTGTATTTCCACACGTGTGATAGTTTTCAATGAAAACGGCGTACAACGTTACATTCTTCCTTTAACTCCTCCCGAGTGGCGCAGTGGTCTAAGGCACAGCATCGCAGTGCTAGCTGTGCCACTAGAGATCCTGGTTCAAATCCAGGCTCTGTCATAGCCGGCTGCGACCGGGAGACCCATGGGGCGGCGCACAATTGGCCCAGCGTCGTCTAGGGTAGGGGAGGGAATGGCTGGCAGGGGATGTGGGTTCGTTTCCCACGGGGGGGTATGAAAAAAAATAAAGTAATGTATGCACTAACTGTAAGTCGCTCTGGATAAGAGCATCTGCTAAATGACAAAAAAAAAAAAAAACTCCATTAGAGTAACAGAATATAGTATGCCAATTATCGTACAGTATATTGTTGTACCACCCTGTACTTTCCAAATGGCACCCTATTCCTTACATAGTGCACTACCTTTGACCAGAAAAATAGTGTACATTGAATAGGGTGCCATTTTGGGATGTAACATCAGTGAATCTCAGGGATGTCCACTTATGGGAGGTGGGGATCAAGCCTCTAATGCTTCTGATCTGATCTCAGATTAACCCTTAATACTCTGTCTCCTGGGGGAGGGATAATTGACCAATCAGATCAGCTCTGAAAAATATCTGATGTGAAAAGATCTGATGTGATTGGTCAAAAGACCAATTAGTGGGAAAAATATCAGAATTGGGCTGCTTGTGTAGACACAGCATTAGTGGTTCTCAATGACTGTCCTTTCCAAAATATCAGTGACCAAAACAAAATAAGAAAAATAAACACCTTACTTTCCATTTCTACAGCTTATATCAAACTGATAACTCTAAGCTTACCTTATTTTACTATATAGTCTTTAATTGTTCTACTCATGCTGGAAATCATACTTAAATTCATGAAGCAACATAAAGGCCTGTTAGAGCTGTGACTGACCTAGGGCCTTGGTGAACTGTGTCCTAACATAAAGGCCTGTTAGAGCTGTGACTGACCTAGGGCCTTGGTGAACTGTGTCCTAAGTGTGCAGTAAAACTGTCACATTCAATAAACTCCCATCAGCAGCCATGCCATTCCATTCTATGGTGTTTCCTTATGACACTGTAGCTTGGGAGACGATAGTGCTTAATACATACTCTCAGACAGTGAAACACACGAGGCTACTATAGGTAGAAGCAGATATTACATCTTTATATACATATAGTATATGCTCACACACGGCATATGCCAGGGATGCCCAACCCACTTCCTGGAGATCTACCGTCCTGTGGGTTCAGTCCAACCCTAATTTAACACACCGGATTCTACTAATTAGCTGCTCAACAAGTCCTTAACTAGCTGATTCAGATACGCTAAATTCGGGTTGGACTGAAAACCTACAGGACAGTAGATCTCCAGGAAGAGGGTTGGGCAGCCCTGGCATATGTGTTGACATTATGGATGGGCAGAATTATGTGTGTGGAAGAGTAAGACTTGGTATTCCAGTCCATAGCTTTTAAGATACAGGATCTATCCTCCACACACTCTGCTCTTCAGAAGATAGCCCAAGGCCAAGGGGCTTTTGATCATTAAATATTTACCTTTAGAGACCTCATAGCTTGTAATTAGCCGATCCCAATAGCAGACATTCTTCAATTCAACACAGCTTGTCAAAATAGTTAAATCGAAAGTGAACACTTCTATTGAAGTAGCCTAAACATGAGCTTTTTCCATGACTGTTTGAGATTATTTTATGATTGGTTTTATATGAGGCTGCTACTGATATCTGTTTAACATAGCCACGTTGGTTTGTTAAGACTGTGTCTCATCAACCATGACAGCTTAAACAATAGAGTAGCCTACATGTATATCATAAACAATGGAATACTAGATCATTCATGGTTATAGCTGATATAAACAGAATGGTGTCAGAAGGAAAGCAATCTAAGCGTGTCTCAGTATAGCCTACCAGTTCCACTGGTCTTTGGTTGGTCGAAGGTACTGCATCAAAGATTGCGGAATATAAAGATAACGCAAAAAGGCCTTTTACCATTGAAAAGAATAGGCACAGTTCCAATCTACTTTAGGGGTGGCTCTCCCATAGGCAACAATGCGATTGCAGCTGGGTCTGGTCTACTTAGTTTATTTGCCAGGCACCAAGTAGAAAAAAGTAACCTATGAAATGTCTTGCTTTCTCTATCGTCTCTGACTGCATCTTCTCAGTGACAAGAGGTACCACCTGTTGGTCACAACTAGTAACTGCATTTGAATGGTGCCTCAAATGTCCACTAATAATAACCACTACTGAATTTTATTTCAGATTTCATTCCATGAAAAAAAAGGTTGTCAGAAATTTTCCAAATTTGGCACTGATTACAAAGCTGAGAAACTTGGGGTAGTATTGGTCAACATTGTAAAAATGTATACAACGGGTTAAAAAGCTGTAATCAAAAACTATTAAGAATCCGTCCTCATAATCTTTTATTAACACAGTCTGGAGCCATGACCTGGTGGGAGTCCAATAGCCTTGTCCTTACTGTATGTGCTGTAGCCAACTATACTATTGTTCAATCTACTATGGCAGGGTTTCCCAAACTCGGGCGGGCCCCAGTACCAACTTTGGGAAATCCTGTACTATGGTACTAGGCTAGGTCTACGTCCCAAATGGCACCCCATCCCCTACACTATATATAGGGAATATGGTGCCATTTGGGATGTAGCAGAGTTCCATGTTCATGTGTTTTGGACCTTCCAATTCTAATTATATGGTTCCATGGCTATGTTCTTTTATGGTTTATCTAATTCTATGGTTCCATTTTCTGTGTTCATCTGTTGAGGACTTTCCTGAGATGTTGCAGCTGTGCCTGGTTGACGCTGCTGCCTCCACAGACAATCATCACCAGCAGCCCTGCTAGGGGAACGGGCAGCCGGCCCCCACCCTGCAGTGTCTGGATGACCCCACAGTATACAGCCGCAAACGCAGCCCCGCAGGCCAGCTCCACCAGCACACGCTCCTCATCTGGACACACACACAGGCACACACACAAGCAAGCATACATGCAAACAGAAAATATTTAGTCGTAGTTGTAACCCGTAGCTACGTTTCTTTTAGAATAAAACTATACCTCAAAGCAGAGTAATGTATAGGGATGTATTAAACATTCCTACTGATTCTAGAATGCTCCATCTGAGAACAGTGACGGCTGGTACAACACTCACCCAGGAAGGTCTCCACTGCTTGCAGGGCGTGCTGGTCAATGACCAGCTCTGATATGATGTTCATGTTGCCCCCCTTACTGTACTCAAAGGCCTGCCTGCACACAGCCTTTGAACCCAGACATTTGGCCTCACTGACAATACAACCATCACAGATCATTAGAATGGAATGGATTTGAGTACAACATAATGATAAATGAAAATCTCCATTTAATCTCTGTTCTCTTCTCACCTGGTGATGTCAGGGAGGGTGACTATCTTGCCAGCCTTCACTGCTGCGTTAAAACAGTCTGCTCCCTCAGTCTACATGCAGATGATGGGCACACTGCCCCAGCCCACCTCTTTCATGCCCTTCACCACCCCACAGAGCAGCCCTCCCTCCCCCCACAGATAAAACTACAGCCCCAGGCTTGGATGGAAGAGAGGCCTTGATCTCTCTCACAATACTGGCATGGCCTTGCCTTGGGGGGGAATCAAATCAAAATGGATTTAAATATTATTTTACAAACAAAATGTGTCATCATACACAAAATAGGAAGGGGGAAAAGGAGCAAAACATAGGTTAAGGGGGAGGGAAAACAGTCAAATCAAAAGAAATGAAGAATGGTGTTAATTTCAACAACAGGTCTGGAACAAAGGTGCCCCTTACTACAGGCTCAGTTAAGGACTGGTCTGACTGAAGTACCTTCTCACCAGAGCAGAGGATGGTCAAAGGGTGGGACGTAGGTCAGGCCATCAGTCCGGGTCAGACGCAGGGCCTCATCATTAGCATCATCCCACACCTGAACAGGCAGAATGAGACAAAAATGGCAACACACACATGGGGGAACAGACATAGTCTACAAGTAAATCAGTCTTCAATTATAAGGCTGACAAAAAGTATTGAGTGGGGAGACGGTCACTAATTGGCGGGCTTACCTTGCCCACTACTCTGGCCGTGGCTCCCTGGTCCTTCAGTTTCTCCCTGATCAGTTCAGATGTGGATGAAGACACAATGACAGTTGCTGGAACGTTTAGTTTGCATGCCACATAGGCCGTGGCCATCCCAGCATTGCCACTTGAACACAATACAAAGATATCGTCATAATGAGGAATGTTGGGATGATTTGGGAATATTATTAATGGTCTATATACAGTTGAAGTCGGAAGTCTACATACACCTTAGCCAAATACATTTAAACTCAGTTTTTCACAATTCCTGACATTTAATCCTAGTAAACATTCCCTGTCTTAGGTCAGTTAGGATCGCCACTTTATTTTAAGAATGTGAAATGTCAGAATAATAGTAGAGAGAATTATTTATTTCAGCTTTTATTTCTTTCATCACATTCCCAGTGGGTCAGACGTTTACATACACTCAATTAGTATTTGGTAGAATTGCCTTTAAATTGTTTAACTTGAGTCAAACGTTTCGGGTAGCCTTCCACAAGCTTCCCACAATAAGTTGGGTGAATTCTGGCCCATTCCTGAGTCAGGTTTGTAGGCCTCCTTGCTCGCACATGCTTTTTCAGTTCTGCCCACACATTTTCTATAGGATTGAGGTCAGGGATTTGTGATGGCTACTCCAATTACTTGACTTTGTTGTCCTTAAGCCATTTTGCCACAACTTTGGAAGTATGCTTGGGGTCATTGTCCATTTGGAAGACCTATTTGCGACCAAGCTTTAACTTCCTGACTGATGTCTTGAGATGTTGCTTCAATATATCCACATAATTTTCCTTCCTCATGATGCCATCTATTTTGTGAAGTTCACCAGTCCCTCCTGCGGCAAGGCACCGCCACAGCATGATGCTGCCACCCCCGTGCTTCACGGTTGGGATGGTGTTCTTCGGCTTGCAAGTTGCCCCCTTTTGCCTCCAAACATAACGATGGTCATTATGGCCAAACAGTTCTATTTTTGTTTCATCAGACCAGAGGACATTTCTCCAAAAAGTACGATCTTTGTCCCCATGTGCAGTTGCAAACCGTAGTCTGGCTTTTTTATGGTGGTTTTGGAGCAGTGGCTTCTTCCTTGCTGAGCAGCCTTTCAGGTTATGTCGATATAGGACTTGTTTTACTGTGGAAATAGATACTTTTGTACTTGTTTCCTCCAGCATCTTCACAAGGTCCTTTGCTGTTGTTCTGGGATTGATTTGCACTTTTCGCACCAAAGTACATTAATCTCTAGGAGACAGAACACGTCTCCTTCCTGAGCAGTATGACGGCTGTGTGGTCCCATGGTGTTTATACTTGCATACTATTGTTTGTACAGATGAACGTGGTACCTTCAGGCGTTTGGAAATTGCTCCCAAGGATGAACCAGACTTGTGGAGGTCTACAACTTTTTTTCTGAGGTCTTGGCTGATTTCTTTTGATTTTCCCATGATGTCAAGCAAAGAGGCACTGAGTTTGATGGTAGGCCTTGAAATACATCCACAGGTACACCTCCAATTGACTCAAATCATGTCAATTAGCCTATCAGAAGCTTCTAAAGCCATGACATCATTTTTTGGAATTTTCCAAGCTGTTTAAAGGCACAGTCAACTTAGTGTATGTAAACTTCTGACCCACTGGAATTGCGATACAGTGAATTATAAGTGAAATAATCTGTCTGTAAACAATTGTTGGAAAAATTACTTGTGTCATGCACAAAGTAGATGTCCTAACCGACTTGCCAAAACTATAGTTTGTTAACAAGAAATTTGTGGAGTGGTTGAAAAACAAGTTTTAATGACTCCAACCTAAGTGTATGTAAACTTCCGACAGCAGGGGTAGGCAACCCTGGTCCCGGAGTGCCGCAGGCACGTCATGTTTTTTGATTGAACCAACCTGGAAAACCAGGTGTTGAATTTAGGCAATCACTGAACTGATCAATTCGCTCAGTTGGTCAGGTGTGGTGCCTAGTTGGAACAAAATCCTGCAGTACCTGCGGCACTCCAGGAACAGGGTTGCCTACCCCTGATATACAGTATACCATCATTCTTTTACTACCTGAGGAGCAAACAACTCCTTTGGACTCTGGTCCTGCAACCTAGAAATGAACAAAATAATAATGTAATTGATCAGATGATAGTATTCTTTGGACAAATTCAAACTAGGAGCGTGTAATTTATAGCCTAAAATATGGAAAGGTCTCTCCCTATCCTCTGTATCATCATGAACTCAAGGCAGCATTGAATCACATCTTGTCTGGACAACACTAGGAGGTACTGTCGGACAAGGGTTTAAACCGCAGTAAACAAATCAGTTCTAATGGTGTCCATTTCCAATATTCCATGATGTGTGTAATTTAAAGGTTTGTGTGAAGCTGTTTGTCTGTTTCAAGTGGATTCATATAGACCCATCACTTGTGTGAAACACTAATCGTTGAAATGTTACTAAAGTAATATTCTAACTGTGTATTCAATTAGACCTATAGATGTGAAATTATTTATGGTCATTTATCTTCAACCCTTTTGAACATGCTTACCTTTTGACACGTGTCCAATACCGCAGATTCTGAATGAACCAGAGAGTTGGGAACTTTCCATTTATTTATGTGAAAGGCTTCTGGATTTGCCATGATGGCTCAAGTCCCTTGATAGATGATTAGTCAACAACTATGAAACTATGCGCAAATTCAGGGTTTTATTTTCACACCTATGTGCCCAGTCCACAGAAAATACAGTAGGTAAGAAGTAGGCTACTGTAGTACAATTCAGTTTGTAATGGTGCAACTTTGTGCCAAGATAACCTACTGCGGCTCTCAGTACGATTGCTCCTTGACCTTCACAGAAAACTGTACCTGTCAGGCAGATACTGGTCAATGTTTAGCCCAGAGGTGGGATAGATCATGAATTAATTATTAACTCTTGTTTGGTGGACTGTATGAAGACTGTAGCCAATGTCAGCATTGTGCATATCATTGTGAAATGTAAGTTATAACATTCTACACTGAACAAAATATAACTGCAACATGCAACAATTTCAAAGATTTTACTGAGTTACAGTTCCTGTAAGGAAATCAGTCAATTTAAATACATTCATTAGGCCCTAATCTATGGCTTTCAAATGACTGGGAAAACAGATATGCATGTTTGTCACAGATATAAAAAAAAAAAAAAATAATAATAATAAAAAAAAGAGTAGGGGTGTGGATCAGAAAACCAGTCAGTATCTGGTGTGACCACCATTTGCCTCATGCAGCGCGACACATCTCCTTCGCGTATAGTTGATCAGGCTGTTGATTGTGGCCTGTGGAATGTTGTCTCACTCCTCTTCAATGGCTGCACAAAGTTGCTGGATATTGGCGGGAACTGGAACACGCTGTTGTACACGTCGATCCAGAGCATCCCAAACATGCTCAATGGGTAACATGTCTGGTGAGTATGCAGGCCATGGAAGAACTGGGACATTTTCAGGTTCCAGGAATTGTGTACAGATCCTTGCAACATGGGGCCGTGCATTCATGCTGAAACATGAGGTGATGGTGGTGGCTGAATGGCACGACAATGGGCCTCAGGATCTCGTCACGGTATCTCTGTGCATTCAAATTTCCCTCAATAAAATGCAATTGTGTTCGTTGTCCGTAGCTTATGCCTGCCCAAACCATAACCCCACCGCCACCATGGGGCACTCTGTTCACAACGTTGACATCAGCAAACCGCTCGCCCACACGTCTGCCATCTGCCCAGTACAGTTCAAACCGGGATTCATCTGTGAAGAGCACACTTTTCCAGCGTGCCAGTGGGCATCGAAGGTGAGCATTTGCCCACTGAAGTCGGTTAGGACGCTGAACTGCAGTCAGACCAAGACCCTGGTGAGGATGACGAGCACGCAGATGTAAACACATTTCTGCATAACATTTTAGAGAAATAAGCTTTTTGTGCATATAGAACATTTCTTTTATTTCAGCTTATGTAACATGGGACCAACACTTTACATGTTACATTTATATTTTTGTTCAATATATGTAAAAAAAAAAAAAAAATGATGATATTTCATGATACATACTGTTTGGTGTTTGTTTTGTCACATAAACTATCCGATAGAACTGATGGTAATACACAAGCTATAGATCAAGCCAGCGTCGGTCAACATGTAGGCTATACCAAAGACAGTACAGTATGGCTCAGTGGAGGCTGCTGAGGGGAGGACGTCTCACAATAATGGCTGGAACGGAGCAAATGGAATGGCATCAAACACATGGAAACCATGTGTTTGCTGTTTTTGATACCATTCCACGATTCCGCTCCAGCGATTACCACAAGTCCAACCTCCCCAATTAAGGTGCCACCAACCTCCTGTGGTATGCCTATACTCAGTGATCTAAATGTGTATCACTTTGCCTTATAGGTATTAAATAGACAACAACCAACCTAAAACAAAAATAGGGAACAAACGTCTGCCAAAATGTAACTCAATATTAATACGAACTCCAAAGAGAGATCCAACTATAGGCCTTTTTAGGTGATAAAGCATTTATATATTGTAGGCTTATGCGTGTTTGATGAGCTTAGTTTAAATTCACACCCATTGTTAGCTTCATAGTTATTGCATCTGTAGAACAGAACGCAGCCCCTCTCACGTTCCCATCCCAGCACTACATCTTCCACTCATTCCTTCAGAACACATTTTGGTTTGCAAAAATAACACCAACATTGTATGACTGTTTTAAACATTCCACAAATATTTTAGTAGCTTTAACCAGCCTTCAAAGTCTTTGAATAACACCTTCTTTCACTTTCCTTCCTTTTCTCATCTTGTAAAAACATTATCTTATCTGTTCCCTTCTTTCCTCTGTTGAAACCCTGAAGATTTGACCTCCAGGGTTTGAACTCTGATCTCCTAACAGCACTTACTGCAAAACCCACATTTACTAAGTCATGACTGCCCATGTCCTCTGCTCCCTTCTCTGAGATCATCACATTCAAGTCCTTACTCTGACTGACACACAGGAGACAAACACTGAGTGAGAGGGGGAAGAGGGAAGCTCTGCTCAGAGTATTCTCTGAATGAGTAGGTGGTGGCAGGGCGGTTGGAGTCGTTCATTGCTTCATGGTCCAGTGAGCTTCATTGCTTCATGATCCAATGACGGGGGGGTGCAAAACCTTAAAAAATGCAGACAGAGAGATCTCTGGGCCGTGGATACTGCCTCTACTTCCTCTTTGTTAAGTGACCACCAATACCGAGCCTGTCTGTCTGTCTCTGTCCGGATATGGCCCCCTCTGTCCATGCCCTGGCCCTTGTCCTTTGTTCTGGGGTGGCACAGACTGGCACAGAGAGAGGGCCCAGTCACAGCGCAACAACGTGCACTGCCTTCTCAGCAACGTGCACTGTCTTCTCTATGCCAGAGAACGTTGTCTAGGCTTGATCCTTGGATACAACTGTAAGAAGAAGATCATGGAAATTCATCTTCTACAGGCAGGTACAACTTAGGATTTATTACCAAATATTTTGAGATGCCGCTTCTGTCATTTGGGATCCTAACCAATTCAACTAACATTTAACATCTAATTTCAAACAAGATTGAGGAAATCTATATACCTAGATACAACATATTAACCACAGAATTAAACAGAATTACAGGATCTCTATGATATTAACGTCCTGGTGATTCAGACCATAGTAGTATCCATCATGGTGGCTGTCCTTACCCCTAGCAGGTTGCGTGGCACGTAGCCCTCCTTGTCATGTAGCCTGGCCCACCACCACTCTGTCTCAGCATCGTCCCTGCGACTCAGAGTGGTGATGGCGTCTCCCTCGTGGAAGGACAGCTCGTCTGAGCTCTGGGCCTCGTAGTCCCACAGAGCATACACAGACCCTTTATTCATCACACCCAGCTTCTCCTGCAGCTCTGGAGGACGGACAGAGAGAAAGAGGGTCAGTTCACATGGAAGGAAACACTATTGAACCTTCCTTATACAAATAATGTCCCTATCCAGAAATAACCCCTCGTCCGTACCTCCTTGCCCCTAGTGTAGGTCTGAAAGGATTGGACGGGTACCAAGGTTGATGCTTTGCCTTGCCTTCATATAAATTAGATGGAGCTTTCGACATATTGCTAATACCTATCCAATTCTACATATCCTAGCCCGAGTGCCTAGAGTGTAGGCTGTAGGGTTAAGGGTTGTTTTGGGGACAGGACCCATAGCTCTCTTTTGAGCCCCACAGATCTACAAAAGTGCGTAAGGATATAGGGGCTAGGGGTTGTTCGTAGACAGGAGCCGCATGTCTCTCTATATAACACAACTCACCGAAGAGAAACTGGGAACACTGTGTGTATCCGTCCTCCATCTCCTCACACTTATCAGCCGCTGTCTCCACGTCACTGATGGTGGTGGCAAAGATGGCCGCCCCCGACTCCACCAGCAGCTTACAGAGATGCCCACTGTTACAGGAAGCCGCACAGTGTAGTGGGGTCCTGGACACATGACAGACACATTGTGAAGTCTTGACCATTTTAAATGCAGCTAAGGTTTAACAGAAAGAGAAGAGAGAAAGTGAAAGAAAAAGGTCAATAAGAAATGGTCACAGTGTTTGTCCTCACCATCCGTCGCTGTCAGCAGCATTGACGTTGACCCCAAAGTCGAGCAGGAACTTGACGATGTGGTGACGTCCAGCACATACAGCATTGTGCAGGGGGGTGATGCCCTCGTCATTGGCTGTGCTGGGGTTCTCAACCTGCATGGGGGAAAGGATAAATCAAGCACATTTATTTCATGAATCAAATAAATGTATTGATAAAGCAATTTTTATATCAACAGTCACAAAAGCCATTAATATTTTTAAAGAGCAGACGATTTAGAAGTCAGTTTGAAATCCCTCACAGGCTGACAGACTGGCATGTAAAATGAGAAGACTCAACACAATGAATTTCTCTTCTGGGACAATAAAGTTTGAATTCAATTGAAGAGCCTATGATTACCTCATAGATGATCCTCTGCACCAAGTCAAACTCTCCCTCCAGAGAGGCGTCCAGTAGCAGGGCCAGGGGGTTGAACTTGACCCGCAGCCCGTGGCCTGTCCGCTCTGACTCAGGCTTCTTCAGGTTAGTCCTCTAGAGAAAGTAGAGTTACTCTCTGGCTAATACACAGGTGGCTGGTGGCACCTTAATTGTTTTTTTTGCTGACCCTGTGACCTGACCAGGAGAAACTCTTGACCCTATGAATTATGACATACAGAAAGGAAGCATGCTGTTACATTATGGAGCTGTGGCTCCGCAGGCTGACCTTAGGCAGTGCAGAGGGTGTGACAGTCCGGGGAGAGGTGTCTTTCTGTTGGGGAGCCGAGGCCTCTGGGATGGGGCTGGGCCTGGGAGTGGAGGTGGTGCTTGTAGGACCAGGTTGGTTGTTGTTGTTGTTGTCTTCCAGGCTAGGCTGGGGGCTGGGTAGGCGGGGAGCGGTCTCACTGGGTGGGGGTGTCCTCTGCCGATGGTTCTCATTTGAGTCAAAGGAAGGGGACATGAAAGGGGACCGGCGATGGTCTGAGTTGGGACCGTCTGCCGCAGTGACGACCAGGGACGCGGTCTCCATCAGGTTCCCGTTAGAAGTGTTGATGTTGTCTACGTCAGGACATCCCAGGACACCACCCATAAAGACGGGCTGGTAGAAGGGGGTGCTGTTGCTGCCCTCCATGCCCCCGGCCAGGGTGTTGAAGCGCTGGTACAGGAGCTTCTGGATGTTGGGTCCGGTGGGGCCCTCTGGCTCTGTGATGGAGCTGCGTTTCTTCAGCGGGCGCGGTGCGTTGGTCAGCCGCCGGCGCAGGACCTCCAGGTCAGAGTCGCTCTGGTAGCGCAGTGGGGAGTGGGCCACGGGGGTCAGCTTGGTGGGGCTCAGGGGCCGCGGGATGTTTTCCACACTGGGAGGGAGTAGGAGTCTACCCTCTGTGGTGTCCCCTTCCCTGTCCACCATGTCCTCTCCACTCCCTCCTCTTGGGGACAGGGCCCCGTGCTGGAAGGGCACAGGGGAGGGAGAGGTGCTGGAGGGAAGCACTGGTTTCCCATACACTTCAAACAAAAGGAGATGGATATTAATATTGAGCCATACAGATTGAGACCCAACAGGAAAGTCAAGCATTATCTGAATCAGGCCAGGGTTCAAATGCTATTTGTTTTCTTCAAATACTTTGAGAGTTTGATTGAGCCTCCCTGGAGTGCTTTGCACTCTTGGAACTATTACATTGGTCCCACTGTGCCAGGCATGCTCAATCAAGTGCAGCTTAATTATTGGAAGGCAATCAAATACTATTAGAACCCAGGTCTGACTGACTCTTAAAAAAATATTATGTTCATCGATTGAAGGGTTTACCTGCTTTGACAGCAGACCTGCCTCCTGCTGGGTAGCTCTTGGCTGCAGGCTGCTGCAGGTACATGTGGTAGATGGAGGAGGAGTTCATGGTGGCAGGGCCCTTCCTGGGGGACTGAGGCCTGGAGGAGGACCGGTCTGGGACGTAGGGCCTCACAGCCACGGCCAGCGGGGGGTCAGGCCTCTTCCTCTCCCCCTGGCCTGACTGGGGTGTGGGGCTGGGGGGGAAAGAGATACGCTGCTGGATCTGCTGGGAGGAGAAACCAGGAGGGGCTGAGCCCTGCCAGGCTAAGGAGGCATGGGTAGACCTGGGCAGGGAGCTGGTAGAGCAGATTATAGATGGGTGGCCAGTAGGTGCAGGGTAGGTCCCGTAGATGGGTGGTGGTTTGGACACGGATCCACCTGGTAGCTTACTGGAGTCAAGGCTCTGTGGAGGGAAACACAGTGAACCAGTTAGATAAACATCCATTATAGGACAGTAGGAAGGAGAGAGTCCAAGGAGTGTGTGAAAGAGCCAAAAGTGAAACGGCTGCATCTCAATAGTTTTAAGTGGCTTCCTCTACTTGTGTCCTCTCCTTTGTCTGCATGTATAAAAAAAAATACAGGGTCTGTGAAAGCAATATGGTGGAGAATCCCTACCAGGAATTGCTTTTAATGGTTAGTTATTTAATATAATTGCAGATGAAAGAGAGGAGACGATGATAGGAAGCCACTACAGACTATTGAGATGTACCCAATGACTGTAGTAGTGGGAGGTGGAGCAGGGATCTCACCTGGTCTGGGCTGGTGTTCCTCCAATCTGAAGGTTGGATCGAGGAGACACTTTTTCTCAGGGTGGGCCACTCTGCTTCATTGGCTACAGGAGGGGTAGAGGGAGAGGTAGAGGTAGAGGTAGAGGTAGAGGTAGAGGTAGAGGTAGAGGTAGAGAGAGAGAGAGAGAGAGAGAGAGAGAGAGAGAGAGAGAGAGAGAGAGAGAGAGAGAGAGAGAGAGAGATAGAGAGAGATAGAGAGAGATAGAGAGAGAGAGAGAGGTAAAAAAGAGAGAGAGAGAGAGAGAGGGGTAAACGAAAGACAGCAGGTAGATAGTCTGTGTTCCGGGATAACGGTTGAGAAAGATGGGCTGTGATATTCTAGTTGTCTCGTGAAGTGATCAATAGAATGTTGACGCAACTGAAAGTACAGTTACACACACAACACACTGTCTGTCTGAAGAACTAGTACCTGTAGCTAATACGTTTCAATTTCTAGATCATGTTGCTCTCTTTGCCTTGTGTTCTCATACCTACAGACTGGCACAGTACAGGAACAGGTTGCCCTCCATACCTACAGACTGGCACAGTACAGGAACAGGTTGCCCTCCATAACTACAGACTGGCACAGTACAGGAACAGGTTGCCCTCCATACCTACAGACTGGCACAGTACAGGAACAGGTTGCCCTCCATACCTACAGACTGGCACAGTACAGGAACAGGTTGCCCTCCATAACTACAGACTGGCACAGTACAGGAACAGGTTGCCCTCCATACCTACAGACTGGCACAGTACAGGAACAGGTTGCCCTCCATACCTACAGACTGGCACAGTACAGGAACAGGTTGCCCTCCATACCTACAGACTGACCTGAGGGACACAGGGTCAGTTCTAATACAATGTGTATGTGCTGGGTGTATTTTGGTCCCTGATTCTGATCAGGTTAAAGAGATTAGAGTGTCTATCCCTCCAAGAGGATCTCTCTCTCTCTAAGACATAGTCTGTCTGGAGGTAAACTATTCCCTGCATCCTGTCTGTCTGTCTGTCTGCCAGACTACCTATTAAACCTATTGCAGTGTCTGTACCAACTGAGCTTTGGCTACTCTCCCTTTCAAACATTACAACTGCCCAGCCCTATTAAAAGGGGATCACTAGAAGGGCTACACCTGAAATGGCATCATACTCCCTATATAGGGCACTACTTTTGACCAGGGCCTGCATAGGGCTCTGGTCAAAAGTAGTGCACTATATATGGAACAGGGTGTCATTTGGGGCGCAACCCAAGTCATCAAAGACAACCCATCATTTCACTCTCTACTGCATGTGAGTTCTGTTTGTGAGACCTGTTTGGCTTGTTACATTCAAAGAGGTGGAGAACAATGCCGCAGTAACCCCTTCTCTAACGTCATACGTCCATTTTTGTCCATTCAAATAAACCATGTTACCTAACCATTTCCCCTTATGCAATAGAGGCCGTTCATACCGACAGTGGTATTTTGGGCAAATAAATATTCACACAGTGACAATGAATTCCAATATAGATAAATACATTTTCTAGGCCAGAAAGAAATGGAACCTCACATAGGTCTACTGAAGATGAACACAATAGTTAATGATTTCAACGTGTACATATTTTATATAAGGAGGGAAGGCAAGGGTGTGGCATTAGTTTTAGGTAAATGTTATCCTATGTTATGTTGTTGCTGTAGGGCACTGTTACTGAGGCCCCACTCAATGTAGTTATCTTTTACTAAGTCTTATTGTTGTTGTATTGTCGAGAAGGAACCTGCAAGTAAGCATTTCATTGGATGGTGTATACCATATGTTTCGTGTACATACAACGAATAAAACTTGAAACTTGAAATGTGTATATTATTATAATATAGGGCCCTGTTACTGAGGCCTTGTTACTGAGACCCCACTCAATCTGTATATTTCATTCTGTATAAAAGAATGGAAGGATGTGAAACTGGTTTTAGGTAGAAGTTATAACTATGTTATACATGCATGTACAGAACTATCTAAATTTATGTTGTTGATATTAAGCTGTGTTACTGAAGTTCCTCTCCTTCTGCTGCCCTAGCCCCTGGCTGCAGACTCACTGTCGGCACTGCGGGCCCCTGAGGGGGACCGGGGCCCCTCTCTCAGCTCCACGGGGTCCACTATGATGTCTAAATCTGAGACCTTCCATTGGCCGGAGGGCTTCCTCACACCGCACCCTTCATCCTCTGCTGAGCCCGCGACCACACAAATCGTGACACACCACAACATCAACAACAACAACGGGCACGACAGAACAGACGATACGAATAAGGGTAGGAGAAGAAGAGGTCCACAGACAGACATGAGAGAGGGCAGGAAGTCAGAGAACGCTGAGTCAGATTTATTTTTAAATACTCAGAAAAAATATAACGAGTTTAGAACTGAAATATCTGCTCAGAGGAGTTATGCGTAGCTACCACTCTGAACTAACATCTACCAGCTACACCATAGCAATCTCAGGACTGTCCAGATCAGATCAAGGTGTCCCAAATAGACAGATATAGTCTGACAGTCAGTAGTTTGAGAGTGATAAAGTAGGTAAAGCTGCAGTGTGGGGCAGGGACTGACCTGATTTGGAGCGGCCATGGCTGACGGTGCCAGTCCCAGGGACAGACGGTGGTTTAACGGGGTCTGGGAGCAGAGCGTAGCCCCCCTCCTGTCTGCCTGGGACGGGCACCTGGATGTAGGGACATACCGCGGCAACGCGGCCTGAGCTGCTGGGGGTGGGCTGGGGGGAGGGAGGACCGTTGATCCTGTTAAGCTGTGGAGTGGAGCGAGAGAGGGCAAAATACAATGTCAGCTATACTTCCACAGCCCAAACAGCGGTGGTTAAAATCACAATGATTACAGAGAATTGTTAAGAGACAGAGAGCAAAGTCAACTACGTAAATATGTGTAAACAGTGCCTAGTGAAATTATCAGCATTTTGTTGCGTTAAATTTTGAAAATAATAAATGCTAGTTTTTAAGGCAGCAAAATGTGAAAACTGTGTGTTCTTTCACTATGCACTGTACAGTATGTAGGCATACTATGCTACTGTATATGCTGGTGGTCTGTGTGTATGAGAGTGAGTGAGAACACAAAGGTATTGAGATAGATTGTGTATCTCTGGGGAACTTCAGAGAGTTTCTTCCTGGTCTTACTGAGTTGATCTCTTTTTGACATGCCTCAGTTTTTTTCTTGTGCAGGCGCTGGCGAAGGTCCCCGATGCGCTTGTCCATCATGGTCACCTCCGTGTTGCGCTTATTCAGCAGCTCCTTGTTCTGCTGTAGCCTGCCACTCTGCTCCGCGTTCAGCTTGTTACACACCTGACAGAGACACAGAAGGAACATGGAACACAATGAGTGTGAGTCAAACCAGGAGGCAGATGGATGTCCTGTCTGTCCTGTCTCTGTTTAACCAAGCCCTGGCAGGATGAGGAATGGAGAGACAACGCTGAGAGACATCTATTATGTCAGTGTCACAAATGTCCTTCAGAATGAAAATGTCTAATCGAATCTCCTCTCCTTCATCTGATCTGCAGCTGGATGACATAATCTGGAACTTCCTAACAAAATATGAATCTGAAGTGTCATTTCATTACATAATCTGGAACGTCCTAGCAAAATATGAATCTGAAGTGTCATTTCATTACATAATCTGGAACGTCCTAGCAAAATATGAATCTTAAGTGTCATTTCATTACATAATCTGGAACGTCCTAGCAAAATATTAATCTTAAGTGTCATTTCATTACATAATCTGGAACGTCCTAGCAAAATATGAATCTGAAGTGTCATTTCATTACATAATCTGGAACGTCCTAGCAAAATATGAATCTGAAGTGTCATTTCATTACATAATCTGGAACGTCCTAGCAAAATATTAATCTTAAGTGTCATTTCATTACATAATCTGGAACTTCCTAACAAAATATGAATCTGATGAAGTGTACAGTACTTCTGAGCAGATACATTTTCTTCAGGAAATGTACCTGTAGTTCCTGGTAAAGTTTGCGTAGCTCCAGAGCGGCGGTGCCAGTGAGAGGTCCTCCCAGGGGCTGCAGGCCGTTGAGACGTCCCCTCCTCAGGTCCTCCAGCTGCTGGGTGAGCTGGTCCACCTTCACCACAGCTGACTGCAGCTCTGCCTGCTTCTCCTGGAACTGCCCACTCACATGCTGGATCTCAGCCGCTGCATGGGGAGAGGAGAGGGGATGCAGTACACTGTGAGATACAGACTGGCTGTGTGTATGAGTGTGTTGGGAGAAATCAAAAAAATACATGTTTCAAGTCTGATGGTATGAGAGAGAAGAGTGAATAGAGTGTATTGGAAAGTTGTGGACTGGATGGACAACTCCCCTTTCTCCAGAGTACCAGTATCAGAATGTGGCAGACAGGGTGCAGCCTTGGACGTTATACAGAACAGGACTACACCCTGTTACAGTATGAACATTGGTACTTTAAGATACCCAGACACACCCAGTTCCAGACCACAATATGGGGAGGGTCAGATTCCAGGCTAACTGACAGAACTAGGGAAAGAGATGACATCATGGACAGCTGAAGAGAGCCCAGATTCCACTATGATGGGGTTCTCCATCAGAGGAGGCTGGTGGGAGGAGCTATAGGAGAACAGGCTCATTGTAACGGCTGAAATGGAATTAATGAAACGGTATCAAACACATGGAAACCATGTTTGACTCCGCTCCATCAATTCCATTCCAGCCATTACAATGAGCCCGTCCTCCTATAGCTCCTCCCACCAGGTGTGTGCGCACGTGTGTGTGTGTTTGTGCGTGCATTTGCGTACTGAATCACATTGCTTACACAGGTTGCCATTGATGAGCTTGCTGTAGTCCACCTGGCCCCTCATGGCGCGGATTTTCTTTAGTTTGGCCTCCTGACTCTCCACTCGCTCCTTCAACCTCTGTAGCTTCTCAGCCTCCGACACCGTCTGGCCCTGTGTGTGGTCCTGCTGCTGCAGGTACCTCAGACACTGCTCCTGAAAGGAGAGGAGGGGAGAGGACAGAGCGAGGACAGAGAGAGGACAGAGAGGGGAGGAGAGGACAGAGAGAGGACAGAGAGGGGAGGAGAGGGGAGGAGAGGACAGAGAGAGGACAGAGAGAGGACAGAGAGAGGACAGAGAGGGGAGGAGAGGACAGAGAGAGGACAGAGAGGGGAGGAGAGGACAGAGAGAGGACAGAGAGAGGACAGGAGAGGACAGAGAGAGGACAGAGAGGGGAGGAGAGGACAGAGAGAGGACAGAGAGGGGAGGAGAGGACAGAGAGAGGACAGAGAGAGGACAGGAGAGGACAGAGAGAGGACAGAGCGAGGACAGAGAGAGGACAGAGAGGGGAGGAGAGGACAGAGAGAGGACAGAGAGAGGACAGGAGAGCACAGAGAGAGGACAGGAGAGCACAGAGAGAGGACAGGAGAGGAGAGGAGAGGGTTGGAGGAACAGAGGGAACAATGAGTTACAGATGTGGGACGGAAAATGTAGTGCAAGCATTCCTCCACTTCATTCAAGCACAGTGCAATGACAGATAAATTACACACACTGACGCGCACACACACACAAACAATAACATTCACACACACACACACACTCTACACAGCCACACACCTCCGTTCGCACAGAAGAGAGCTGAAAGGAACAAAGGATGAAGAGGAAGGAGAAGTTAAAGGAAAAAAGAGAGTGAAAAGAGAAAGAAGGTAATTAAAAAGGATTGAGAAAAGAGGGAGCAAGAGATGCACATGAAATAGAATCCTGTTCAGCTACTCAACACACCGGCTCGCAGAGAAGACAGAATACACAAACCAGTTTTCTCTTATCTAAATAGGAAAAGGGCTTGTTTTTTTCCAATACAAAAAAAATACCAGCCTTGCAAATAATACTCACATACATAGACAATCTAAATAACGAGAAGCGAATCCATACCAAATACACACAAGTGGTGGAGTGAGTGAATGAAGGAAGAGCTCATCAGTATGTGAATGAGAGCGAATGAAAGGGATTGCAAGACTATGTGGTGCTGACTGAAGCATTTTCAGGTCTGCTCTAGAATGAGCAAACACAATGCAGGCTCTGACAGAGAGAGACAGAGAGAGTAGGAGAGGGAGTGTTGACTGAACACAATCTACTGTTCAATAGAAGGAGAGAGGTAACCCGCTCAATGCAAACACCCAAATTCACAGCTAATCACGAACATTAATACACACTGCTAATACAGTGAACAAATATTACTCAATAAAACGCTGCCATACTGACAACTGTGTAGTTTATACATTCATCTACATTGAGCCTCTAGGAGTCCACTTCATCACCATTATTATCCTAATCATTACAATCATCAACACAGAGAAAGGCATCATGGCTTCTCATAGAACAGACAACATTGGAACATTCGCAGTTTCTTCAGCCCCATCATAAAAGACAATCATATTTACCTTCAGAATGAGAAATATCAGTCAAAACCTAACCCACAACCGGATCCAAACTCCTTGTAAAGGAAATGTGATGATCAATGAAACACTAAAAGAATACGTGACAAGATGTCCCCCTGATGTCATGTCACACGTAAATGCTTTCCTGGTGCTGAATTTGAGTTTCCAGTATGTTCTGACTTAGATATTCCTGGGAAGTGACCAGTGCACTGGGTGTGGTAAAATACTGTTCAACCCTCTAGGTTCCTCTCCATATTATCCCCTCCTAGAGACAGCACACTTCCTTCCCAGCAGCTGGCTGCTCACTGCTGACCTCATTTCCTGCCGGACATCTAGTCCCTTCCTGTTGTTGTCCCTGCTTGTTGTCCCTGGCGACGCACGCTGCCACCACCTGCACTGACCTTGGTAACCATGACCCTGTACCTAGATCGTGACTGAACACATCACATACAAGCTGATCTAGGAACTGCTTGTTGTATTTAAATGACCACAGAGACCACAACAAGCTGACCACAGCACATGTGACCAGATCAACCACAGACCCTGTGTGAACTATATCCCATTCCATCAACCAATCAAAGAGCAAGCAAAAGCAGAAGCACAGTGGTCAGTAAAACCGCCCTAGAAGGAAGAAACCTAGAGGAACCAGGTTCACCCACTCTTCCCCAACCCAACCCATCCCACCCCAACTGCTGTTTGTGATTTGCAACCAACTCTATTAAGACATGACATGATACATACCCTGTCCACCTGACCTTTAACACTCATGTTTGCATGTTAAGGTGCCATGTCAGATGAGCCTCTGTTTTGGATCTTCTTCTAAACCCTTTGACAGTGAGCGGGTATCCCCCTGTCTGAGACCACAGTAAATCATCTCCCCAGTCCTCCCCATCCTGGCCTGTTCCCTATATAGGGAATAGGATCCCTGGTGACATATAGGAGCCAGGTGTATGGCCCAGCCCAGACAGTGGAAGCTGAGGATCCATCTATAGATCTATAACATATAGACCTGCTCTCTGACCCGGTGCCTGTCCCCCAGCCCAGTGGAAGCTGAGGATCTATATATTACATAACTATATAGATGAGCCTTCTGACCCACATGTTTACTGGCTGGAGCCCACAGAGAGAGAGGCTGAAACCTGAGCCAATCCAGAACAACTGTCTGTGACCAATCGGAATGATTTACACTCTGGACACTCAAATGGCACCAATCCCATAACACAACGGGGTCATGTTCAGTAGGCACCAAATGGACGAAAAAAGGACTGAAATAAAAGGGACAACCCCGGACTTGTCCAATGAGAAAAGCTTTAAAACGTTTTGCTACGGTGTGCTCTAATGGATACGACCCAAACTAACACAACACAGCCACTCAACTCAGAGGATAAAAACTTTGAGCATGGCCAGACATCTCAGAGGTATAGACATCAGTGGGTTTTCTGAATGTGAGGTCAATACGGTTCCTGGTTGGAAAGAAGGTCTATCACTGTGAGGTCGATAATGATGTTTATTGTTTATATTATTGTCTGTGTTCCAGTACCTTGGCAACCAGCATCTGCTGTTGGGCATCAATATGTTGCTGTTGCCGTTTGGCCATCTCCTGCAGCTCCGACAGAGTCAGCTCCACGCATGGGTTCCCCACCTACACACACACACATCAGACAAACAGAGAGAAAGAACAAGCTCAAAATGTGGGCCCTCTCAACCAACAAACATAGTAAATACTCACACACATTGACATGTACAGTGGGGAAAAAAAGTATTTAGTCAGCCACCAATTGTGCAAGTTCTCCCACTTAAAAAGATGAGAGAGGCCTGTAATTTTCATCATAGGTACACGTAAACTATGACAGACAAAATGAGAGAGAAAAATCCAGAAAATCACATTGTAGGATTTTTTATGAATTCATTTGCAAATTATGGTGGAAAATAAGTATTTGGTCAATAACAAAAGTTTCTCAATACTTTGTTATATACCCTTTGTTGGCAATGACACAGGTCAAACATTTTCTGTAAGTCTTCACAAGGTTTTCACACACTGTTGCTGGTATTTTGGCCCATTCCTTCATGCAGATCTCCTCTAGAGCAGTGATGTTCTGGGGCTGTCGCTGGGCAACACAGACTTTCAACTCCCTCCAAATATTTTCTATGGGGTTGAGATCTGGAGACTGGCTAGGCCACTCCAGGACCTTGAAATGCTTCTTACGAAGCCACTCCTTCGTTGCCCAGGCGGTGTGTTTGGGATCATTGTCATGCTGAAAGACCCAGTCACGTTTCATCTTCAATGCCCTTGCTGATGGAAGGAGGTTTTCACTCAAAATCTCACGATACATGGCCCCATTCATTCTTCCCTTTACACGGATCAGTCGTCCTGGTCCCTTTGCAGAAAAAACAGCCCCAAAGCATGATGTTTCCACCCCCATGATTCACAGTAGGTATGGTGTTCTTTGGATGCAACTCAGCATTCTTTGTCCTCCAAACACGACGAGTTGAGTTTTTACCAAAAAGTTCTATTTTGGTTTCATCTGACCATATGACATTCTCCCAATCCTCTTCTGGATCATCCAAATGCACTCTAGCAAACTTCAGACAGGCCTGGACATGTACTGGCTTAAGCAGGGGGACATGTCTGGCACTGCAGGATTTGAGTCCCTGGCGGCGTAGTGTGTTACTGATGGTAGGCTTTGTTACTTTGGTCCCAGCTCTCTGCAGGTCATTCACTAGGTCCCCCCGTGTGGTTCTGGGATTTTTGCTCACCGTTCTTGTGATCATTTTGACCCCACGGGGTGAGATCTTGCGTGGAGCCCCAGATCGAGGGAGATTATCAGTGGTCTTGTATGTCTTCCATTTCCTAATAATTGCTCCCACAGTCGATTTCTTCAAACCAAGCTGCTTACCTATTGCAGATTCAGTCTTCCCAGCCTGGTGCAGGTCTACAATTTTGTTTCTGGTGTCCTTTGACAGCTCTTTGGTCTTGGCCATAGTGGAGTTTGGAGTGTGACTGTTTGAGGTTGTGGACAGGTGTCTTTTATACTGATAACAAGTTCAAACAGGTGCCATTAATACAGGTAACGAGTGGAGGACAGAGGAGCCTCTTAAAGAAGAAGTTACAGGTCTGTGAGAGCCAGAAATCTTGCTTGTTTGTAGGTGACCAAATACTTATTTTCCACCATAATTTGCAAATAAATTCATTAAAAATCCTACAATGTGATTTTCTGGATTTTTTCTTCTCAATTTGTATGTCATAGTTGACGTGTACCTATGATGAAAATTACAGGCCTCTCTCATCTTTTTAAGTGGGAGAACTTGCACAATTGGTGGCTGACTAAATACTTTTTTTCCCCGACTGTACATGAACACACTGACTCAATCAGATGACAAAACATTAGGCTATAGAGTTACAGAGACTGGTGTAGGCAGCAGGAGATCCAAACAACAACATCAAACAAAGAGAACAGGTCTCATCTCTCTGTCTTATGTAAGACAAGTCTCTATTATATCAGAAACGCAGAACTGCCCTCTGGTGTGAAGTTAGAGGCCTCATACAGCAGTTATCAGAATATCATGCCTACACAAAGCTATCAGAAACAATAGCGCGATTCCACGCCAGGACAAATATATTTTTGTTATCACAGATTGTTCTGGCAATTCTCACAAAGAAAAGTAATTGGGAGGAAGGATGTTTGACATGCTTTTTCATTTGTATCACAAACCATTTTTGAGAAAGTCATGATGAAAGTGTCAATTTTAGGCTCTTTTTAGAACTATATACATCTCCTGTAAGACCCTGTGATCCGTGAACCGTACAAGATACAGACAATATCTTGGAGTCATTGTACTCTTTATAGTGTGCTCTCAAATATGCATTATGTCTAGATTCTGAAATAAAAAAATGTCACATTCATTTATTCAACATTACAAATATTCATAAGAATATTATAATAATAACTCAAAAGTACCCTTTTTGATATAGTTTATTTTTAGACATATTGTTTGGAACAATATACTCTTCAAGCACGTCAAATTTCCAGAGTGGGCGCTCTGGTACTTTTCATTATATTACCCATTTTATACATAGCAATGTATGTTATAGGTCAGGGTTCCACCAGTGATTTTGGTCCACCGGTGATTATATTTGACCCCCCCAAGTTTTCGGAGCTATACTTCGAGATATTAGCTGATGTAAGAAGGGCTATATAAAATAAAATTGATTGATTGATTGAAATAAACTAATAAAAAAAATTTGAAATCTTGGAAATCTTTCCATGACATAGACTACCACGTGAATTCAGGTGAAAGCTATGATCCCTTATTGATGTCACCTGTTAAATCCACTTCAATCAGTGTAGATGAAGGGGAGGAGACAGGTTAAAGAAGGATTTTTAAGCCTTGAGACATGGATTGTGTAGGTTTGCCATTCAGAGGGTGAATGGGAAAGACAAAAGATTTAACTGCCTATGAACGAGGTATGGTAGTAGGTACCAGGCGCACCGGTTTGTGTCAAGAACTGCAACACTGCTGGGTTTTTCACGCTCAACAGTTTCCCGTGTGTATCATGAATGGTCCACCAATCAAAGGAGATTCAGCCAACTTGACACAACTGTGGGAAGCATTGGAGTCAACATGGGCCAGCATCCCTGTGGAACTCTTGACACCTTGTAGAGTCCATGCCCCAACGAATTGAGGCTGTTCTGAGGGCAAAAAGGGGGAGCACCTCAATATTAGGAAGGTGTTCCTAATGTTTATACACTCAGTGTATGTGATCGTATACAAATGTAAGGAAGGTTTGAAATGATTATGCTCTAGTCAAATATTATACCTGTTTGTGCTTCTTGCAGTCACATCGGTCCATGGCTGTATCTAGTTAATAATCACGGTTATTAGGTCATTAACCAATCACAGCCCTCCTCCAGGATTACACATTCAGCAAATTGCAAGCAGAGGGAGTTCCCTTTGAATTTATTTTCCCATTCACTGTGTTGGTTGTGCTCATAAAATTGCTCATAATTCAGAATTAGCAAAGAGCTCACTCTGGAAATGTGATTAAATTGTATATTGTTCCAAACAACAGGTCTTAAAGCTGAGATCCACGAAAGGTGAAACAGCGTCACTGGTCACCCCAGGCACATTTGTTTTAGTTTTAGTTTTTGAAAAGGAGGAGATGAGCATCCAGCAACGTAATAAAAAATATTGCAGTACTCTGCTGTTCTATCGCACGTGCAATGATGTGCAATGATGTCAGAGGGAATAAAACTGTGTTTGTTGTTTAAAGTAATAACGTCTTTGTTGTTGTAATATCGCAAACATACGTGGCAGTTTGACCGCATCGGATTTCAACAAAAAAATAGTACTTTTGAGATATTCATATGATTTATGTTGAATAAATTGTGAAAAATTGTATTTCAGAATCTAGACATATCCACGTTAAATAGAGCACACTATAGGAAGTATAATGACACAAAGATGTTGTCTGTATCATGTACAGTTCGCGGATCATAAGGTCTTACAGGAGGCATGTATATCAAAATTGTTTGTGATAGACATGTTAAAAGCATTTAAAACATCCTTCCTCACAATGAAGTCTCTATGTGAAAATTGACAGAACAATCTGAGATACCAAAACTATTTTTGGGCTGTCTTGGCGTGGAATCGCCCAATAACGCTTTTTTAAAATAAACATTTTATTTCTCAGCGCACACACGCACGCTCACACACACACACATACACACACACACACACATCACATGGAGCTCACACACCAGCAATCATCACTGGACCACTAGGAAATGCCTGTTTTGCCTGAACAGGAAGCTTCTAGTCCTGCCATGTCCTGTGATTGTGTATAGTCACTGATTAACAAACACAATACTATGTGTGTGTGTGTGTGTGTGTGTGTGTGTGTGTGTGTGTGTGTGTGTGTGTGTGTGTGACAATGAGAGGTGCCTCTGAGTGGTCCATTCAGTCATGCATCAGTCAATGGACATGTCAAGTGTTGCCTGTCACATCAAGAGTTCCTGGAATACATGACAATACAATTCAATAGTGGAACATTGGGTCATCCATTGCCAGAAGGATAGAATGAGTACTACACTGAACATTATGGACTAGTGGGCCTATGGGCAGAATTGCCCTAATTCTATAGAGGCAACAAATTCTCCTTATCAGTCAAATGGGGTTTGAAAAGACCACTGAAAGCAGGCATGGTTGCATTTCAACAGAGCTGTAGAGTAGCTTTATATGACATAGCTTTAAACAGATGTTAAGCTTTGACGATATCAGTACTGCTGTTCTGGGTACCTGCTGTCAGTCTTTTAACATGTCTGTCAATGTCAGTTAAACAGCAGGAAAGCAAGAGTCAGTCAGGGTCTAATGCAAGGTAAGGGACATTTTCACAAAAAAACTGCTACAGTGCATTTCCTTCACGTCAAACCATGACATAACTGCTGATATTAGAAAACAAGTGTAGGATCAGAATGCTGCATCACCCCTCATACCATATTTAGGACCATGCCACTGTACTGTACTGTACCTACAATGTTTCATCCATGGGAATAGACATCGGTGTGACTATAGCACTACAAGAAACGTCTGACCTCTGTGAAGTACTAAGTCATGTTTTGCAGAGGGGTCAAATACTTATTTCCCTCAATAAAATGCAAATCAATTTATAACATTTTTGACATGCGTTTTTCTGGATTTTTTTGTTGTTATTCTGTCTCGCACTGTTCAAATAAACCTACCATTAAAATTATAGACTGATCATTTCTTTGTCAGTGGGCAAACGTACAAAATCAGCAGGGGATCAAATACTTTTTTCCCTCACTGTATATCACATGCAGTTTAAATCACATCCCACATGAATGGGGATCCTAAAGATAAAGATGTAAGCTATAATTAACAGAACATATCTTACACATTTCAATTACACACAATAATGGACATGCCTATGCCTATATTTCAATGCATAATTCAGTGCCATTTCACAATACTTCTATACAAGATTAATTTAATTTAATTGTGCAATTATGACATTGCATGATCATTAAAATCATGAAAATATATTTTCACAGCTCAGGATACATACAATGAAATGCTATAAAAACCAATAACAACACATGGAAAGCCATATAGGCAGAGACAATGATGTGACTGACCTGCACAGAGAAACTTTACACCTGACAAAACATCAAAGCTATCTAATTTAAATATGTTTTATTACCTGGTGGGCGTCCCAGGTAAATCTGCAAGATCGCACCTTAATTTTGCTACATTGTCCTTCAACTGTAAATTCCTGTACAGCCTCAACATGTTTCCACTCCATTTTTTATATCAAATAGTTCCTCTGCTAATCCAGAAAACGTAGCCCCGGTCACGGCGCCACTGAATGACAATGCACCGATTCCTATCTCAACTTTCGCACTTGTCCGATGCGTTGATTTACGAGTCTCTTCCTCTGGCTCGAGGAGCGCGGTTGGCAACTTTCGCACTTGTCCGATGCGTTGATTTACGAGTCTCTTCCTCTGGCTCGAGGAGCGCGGTTGGTTAGTCCCCTGCTGTCCCCGTTACAAGTGTGCGCACGCTGATCTGCAACCAGTAAACAGAGGGTGCGAGAATCAACGGGATGATATGGACCGAGGACCGGGATAGTTGTCATTCTCTGTATGTCCCAAATGTTTCTATAAACAATACCCCTATCTCAATATTTAAAAATGTACGTCGGCTAAGAACATCTAAAACATGTAGCCTATCAAAAGCGCCCATTCTTCGTTGCTGACGTGTCTTTGTGACGGCATAAATGTTTCTCCCGTTAGGGTTTTGTTCCAATTTTAACTTGCCAGCAATTCTTTCCACTTCTCCCTCTCTCGCTCCCCCTCTCTGCTGCTGGAGCTAGACTGCAGCACGAGTACACCCCCTCCCTCTCCCAAGCTCCTACTGCCATAAAGTCTCTGCGTCACAGCTGTCTGGCGGACAGATGCCGGGACCCTCCAGATGCGCACAGGGATTTTGGGGAAAACTTGTATCATTCACGAGCTTTCATGCATCATATTCCTAAATTGCTGTGATCTCAGGAATAGGCACAGTGACTACATTTCTTGCATATTTATAAATGTCATTCTCAATAGAGCCTCAGAGTCAAGGGTTTATCATAGTCCAAAACGTGTACGCATATGCACAGCAGTGTTGTATAATATTGGACCATTGACTTTCATACTTTTACAATTCTCAGCACAGCTCAAACAATTTCTCCAACTGTCACCACTTACAAATGAAAAGAGGACATTTACTGGAGAAGCATTAGTTGGGAAATGTGGAGAGATGCTCGTTCGGGCTGTGCATCCCCCTGCTGATATATGGTAACACAAAAGATCCACATAGCACGTTGGGGGCGATGAAACAACGGAAGCCCATTCATTTTCAATGAGGAGGCGAAGTTGGGCGACGCAAGCATGGGCAAGGGGCCAAAATTGAAATAAACGGAACCTTTTACATAAACCTCTGCTACATCGCGTTATGATTAACCAATCGACGCTCACTATAGTCTCCGGCCCCTACTGGATTGGCTGTTGATACCTAGCGCTACCTAGCCTGCTTGCAAGCTTGCTAGCACCAACATGAAGGCGAAGCAAGCATAGCTATCCGAATTTACACCTTAAAAGGATCTTGGCATGTATGAGTCAATGGAACGCAGACCATTCCATTGACCAGACTGGCACACATTGAACAAATCGGCCCACAATGTAACAGGCCCACAAAAAGTTCAGTTTGTCGCTCCCTCGGGCTCGTGCAGTGGAGATCTTCGTGGGCTATACTCAGCCTTGTCTCAGGGTAGTAGGTTGGTGGTCTGTTGATATCCCTCTGGTGGTGTGGGGGCTGTGCTTTGGCAAAGTGGGTGGGGTTGTATCCTGCCTGGTTGGCCCTGTCCGGGGGTATCGTCGGACGGGCCCACAGTGTCTCCCGACCCCCGTCTCAGCCTCCAGTATCTATGCTGCAATAGTCTATGTGCCGGGGGGCTAGGGTCAGTCTGTTATATCTGGTGTTATTCTCCTGTCTTATCCGGTGTCCTGTGTGAATTTAAGTATGCTCCCTCTAATTCTCTCTCTCTCCCTCTCATCCCGGAGGACCTGAGCCATAGGACCATGCCTCAGGACTACCTGGCCTGATGACTCCTTGCTGTCCCCAGTCCACCTGGTCATGCTGCTGCTCCAGTTTCCACTCTTCTGCCTGCGGCTATGGAACCCTGACCTGTTCACCGGACGTGCTACCTTGTCCCAGACCTGCTGTTTTTCAACTCTCTCTCTCTACCGCACCTGCTATTTCAACCTCTAAATGCCCGGCTATGAAAAGCCAAGTGACATTTACTCCTGATGTACTGACCTGTTGCAACCTCTACAACCACTGTGATTATTATTTGACCCTGCTGGTCATCTATGAACGTTTGAACATCTTGGAGAATAATCTTGCCTTAATGGCCATGTACTGTTATAATCTCCACCCGGCACAGCCAGAAGGGGCCACCCCTCAGAGCCTGGTTCCTCTCTAGGTTTCTTCCTAGGTTTCTGCCTTCCTAGGGAGTTTTTCCTAGCCACCGTGCTTCTACATCTGCATTGCTTGCTGTTTGGGGTTTTAGGCTGGGTTTCTGTATAGCACTTTGTGACAGCTGCTGATGTAAAAAGGGCTTTATAAATACAATTTGATTGATTGGTTACCCAAGAAGATTTTTTAAAATGTAAATATACTTAAATCATAGTTTATGAACTTATTTTAAGTATATTTAAAATTATCTAAATTGTAACAATTTTAAATACATTTAATGTCAATTTGATTTGTATTTTATTAGCATTTAAGTATATTAAATACACTTCAAATGATCTAAATTGGGACACTTTTTGTACTTAAGTATATTCTTAGTAATTCTTAGTAATATTCTTAGTAATTAGTGCAAAACAAATATAGTTCGAATACACCTTAAGTACATTTTATGTATATTTCTCATAAATCTGAATTATACTAAAATGGTACTTGAATTAGAATTCCTGTATTTTCTTTACAAAAAAAGTATACTTATAATGTGCTTCAAGTATACTTTTACAAATACACTTCTACTAATTAACCACATCTGCTAATGTAATTAGCCATGTAAAGGTTACCTTGATTGACCAAGGAATATTCTCAGCCAATGCTAACATGCAATTTACAGTACATAGCAGTTGTGGCTGGAGCAGCAATTTACAAGTAACACTTTTGAGAACTGTGCAGTATTGGCATTTCACACTTTAGTTGTTCACATTAAGGTAATAAATTAACATTTCAATAAAATGTGTAATGTGTAATATGTAATGTCTAATTAAAAGCACAACATTATTCAGTTTGAAAATGAACATCAAAACATTTGAATAAGCTAAATATGTTATAAATATATTATAAATCAAAACTTCTGCTGCAGAAAAGGATGCTGGGTTTGTGCACATGCGTTTTTGAAAGTATACTTTATGTGTATTTTGTGGACATTTAAGTTAAATATACTTTTTTGAAAGTATACTTAAGTATACTTTCTTGAGATATGAAAAAGTATACTCTCATGAAGCATGTTCCTCAGCTGTGCATTATTCCTTAAGTGGAATAAACATTCCATTATCATTGTCAACTTTCTCTGCACTCTTCTGAACAGGAATTCAGAAAGTAAGTCAAAAGTCATTATTGGAACTGAAACTACAGTGCCTCGCAAAAGTATTCATACCCCTTGGATTTCTTCACATCCTATTGTTACAAAGTGGGATTAAAATGGATGTACTTTTTTGTCAACTATCTAAACAAAATACTCTAATGACAAAGTGGAAGGTTTCTATAATTATTTTGGAAAAGGTTGATAGAAATTAAATAACAAAAATATAGTCATTGCATAAGTATTCAACCCCCTGAGTCAATACATGTTAGAAACACCGTTGGCAGCGATTACAGCAGTGAGTCTTCTTGGGTAAGTCTCTAAGAGCTTTACACACCTGGATTGTGCCATATTATCCCTTTATTCTTTTCTGAATTCTTCAATCTCTGTCAAGATGTTGGTGCTCATGGCTACACACCAATTTTCATATCTTGCCATAGATATTCAAGCAGATTTAAGTCAAAACTGTAACTTGGCCACTCAGGAACATTCACTGTCTTCTTGGTAAGCAACTCCAGTTTAGATTTGGCCTTGTGTTGTAGGTTATTGTCCACATGAAAGGTGACATCTTCTCCCAGTGTCTGTTGTAAAGCAGACTGAAGCAGGCTTTCCTCTAGGATTATGCCTGTGCTTAGCTCCATCCCGTTTATTTTTATTGGGAAAACTCCCCAGTATTTGCCTATGTCAAGCATACCCATACCATGATGCAGCCACCACCATGCTTGAAAATAAGGCGGCAGTAACTCAGTGATGTGACTGTTGTGTAGGATTTGCCCGAAACAGAAGGCTTTGCATTTAGGCCAAAACGTCTTTTTTTTGCAGTATTACTTTAGTGCCTTGTTGCATACAAGATGTATGTTTTTTTTCACTCTGTCATTTAAATCATTCTTGTGTAGTCAGTACAATGTTGTTGATCCATCCTCAGTTTTCTCCCATCACAGCCATTGAACTCTCTAACTGTTTTACAATAACCAATGGCCTCATGGTAACATCCCTGAACAGTTTCATTCCTGTCCTGCAGCTCAGTTCAGAAGGACGACTGTATCTTTGATGTGTCTGGGTGGTTTAATACATAATCCACAGCATAATAATTCATTTGACCATGCTTAAAGAGATATTCAATGTCTGATTTGATATTGTTGCTAATCTACCAATCACTGCCCTTTTATGAGGCTTTCGAAAGGCTCCCTGGTCTTTGTAGTTTAATCTGTGCTTGAAATTCAATACTTGACTGAGGGACCTTACAGATGTTGTATGTATGGGGGACAGAGGAAGGTTTATTCATAAAATAATCATGTCAACCCCTATTATTTCACACAGAGTCCATGTATATTCTGTATATTCTGTGATTTGCTAAGCTAAATTTTACTCCTGAACTAATTTAGGCTTGACTAAACAATGGGGCTGAATACTTATGCAAATTTGTATTAATTAATTTTTCTTCCACTTTGACAGAGTATTGAGTTAATTGATGACAACAAATGACAATGAAATCAATTTGAATCCCACTTTTTAACACAATACAATTTGAAGAAATACAAGGGGTATGAATACTTTTGCAAGGCACTTATTGTGTACTTGATCACTCACAAGCAGAGTTTCATATTTTTTTAAATCAATGCTTCAACTTAAAAACAACTCCAAGTGTATTTTGAATGAATATACTAAATTACAATTCAAGCGTTTGAAATTGAAGTACAGTTTCAATTAGTGTGTTTAAGTTTAATGATAGTGAACATATAGTATACTTAAAGACTGAAAAACAATGAATTTAAAGTACACTTTTAATAAGTGTATGAAGGGTGATAGCATATTTATAGTATACTAAAAGACTGAAAAAAACAATTAATATAAAGTACACTTTTAGTAAGTGTGTTGAAGATTTATCCAAAGCGTTTGACATGGTTGATCATTTAATATTACTTTTTAAATTGCATTAATACGGTTTTCATGATTATACATATAATTGGTTATGTAGTTATGCTTATGGTAGAGAACAATTTTGTTTATGCAAATAAGAATAAGAAATATTGTTTTAAAAAAAAAGAGCCAGAATCTCAATTGGTGGGAATGAAATGGAACAAATCACATCCACTAGATTCCTCAGAGTTCTAATTGATGAAAAGTTATCCCGGAAAGATCATATTCAATTTGTCTGTAGCAAAGTGATGAAATCTGTTGGTATCATCAGAAAGACTACTGGTTTGGTGTCACGCCCTGATCTAGAGAACTCTTGTTGGTTGGGTCAGGGTGTGAGTTTCTGTTGAGATCTATGTTATTGTATTTCTATGTTGTAGATCTAGGTTGATATTTCTATGTTTGGCCGGGTGTGATTCCCAATCACAGGCAGCTGTCGCTCGTTGTCTCTGATTGGGGATCATACTTAGGTAGCCTGGATGCCTACCTTAGTTGTGAGATCTTGACTCGTCTTTGTGTTTCCTGTTAGGCTTGTTGTGTGTGTATAGCCCATAGGACTTCACGTTTTCGATGTTTTATTTTGTCAAGTGTTTATTCGTCTTAATAAACATGTATGCATACCACGCTGCACCTTGGTCTGACCCGTCTCTCAACGATCGTGACATTTGGTTAATCAGGCTTGCTTCCTAACGCTATACTATAGCTTAATTTACCCATATCTCATTTACTGTAATATTGTTGGGCCAGTACATATGCCTCCTACCTACACACATTTGACTAGCCACCACCTCTAATTACCTGGCTCAATCTGCACCTTTGTTTAAGAAACTCAATATCCTGTCTATTTACGACATTAATGTACGCCAATTATGCACTTCATCTACAAATACTCATACCTCCCAGACAGTTTACCTAAACCCTTCAATGGATTCTTCCAGGTTAACATGTGCATTCGGAAAGTATTCAGACCCCTTGACTTTTTCCACATTTTGTTACATTACAGCCTTATTCTAAAATTGATTAAATTGTTTTTTTTGCTCATCAATCTACACCAGGGGTGTCAAACGTCCGGCCCGCGGGTTAAAAATTGTAAAGTATAAAAATGCGCTGCAATTTTTCTATAAAATAAACTGCTGTTCCAATTGCGTCCACTGGATGGCGCAATAGCAATTGTGTTAAGCAAGCAAACTGTTTATACCGGGCCAGAGAAAGTAGGTCAAGCATGTGCAGCCAATGAGCTACTTTGTTTTGCCCGCGATATTTATTACGGCTTCTACTTTTAACATTATGTGCTTTGGCACCCTCATTGCCCCAATATGTCTCTGTCAAAAAAGAGAAAAGTGGACGCAGAGTGCAGAGTGTTCCAAGAAAAATGGTCATCCTATTTATTCACGGAATTGAATGGGAAAGCTGTATGTTTGGTGTGTTCAGAGCATGTTGCAGTGCTGAAAGAATATAACCTTCGGTCGCCACTATGTGAGTCTTCATGCCGACAAATATGACAACTTTCAAGGACAGCAGAGATGAGAGAAGGTGAATGAACTGTTGGCGGGTCTGAAGAAACAGCAGTCTGTGTTTACTCACAGCTGAGACATCAGTGACGCTGCAGTGAAAGCTAGCTACCTCATTGCTAATGAAATCGCAGTGGCTTCAAAACCATTTAGTGAGGGTGAATTTGTAAAAACATGCATGATGAAGGCAGCGGAGATTGTGTGCCCTGAAAAGCGGCAGGCTTTTGCAAATATCAGCCTGACAAGAAACACAGTTGCAGACAGGATGTCCCATCTTTCAGTGGATTTGGACAGCCAGTTGAAGCAAAAAGTAAAGTCATTTATTGCGTTTTCGGATGCAATTGATGAAAGCACGGACATTACAGATGTTGCACAACTGGCCATTTTCATCCGCGGAGTTGATGACACATTGACCGTCACCGAGGAGTTCGTGGAGTTGGTGCCGATGACAGATACAACGACAGCAGCTGATATTTTTACCGCACTCGTCGGTGCGCTGGACAGGGTCGGAGTGGACTGGTCCCGCGCTGTCAGCCTGGCTACAGATGGTGCGCCCTCAATGATCGGGAAAAAAGCAGGCGTTGTGACAAAGTTCAGAGAGAAAGTGCAATCTGCAAATGGAGGACGTGATTTTTTGACTTTTCACTGTATTTTGCACCAGGAGGCTTTGTGTTGCAAGTCATTAAAGATGGATAACGTCATGAAGGTGGTCATCCAAACTGTTAATTTCATCCGATCCAGAAGCCTGAATCACCGTCAGTTTGACAGCCTTCTCAGAGAGAAAGACCACATCTATGGCCTGCCATACCACACTGAGGTAAGATGGTTAAGCCGAGGTGCTGTGCTGAGGCGTTTCTTTGATTTACGAGAAGAAATTGAACAGTTCATGGAAGAAAAGGGCAAACCAGTGTTAGAATTTCATTCCGCAGAATGGATGCAGGACCTTGCAATTATGGTGGATGTTACAGAGCACCTGAATAACTTGAACAAACAGCTGCAAGGGCGCAACAAAGTTGTCACACAGTATTATGACAGCATACGTTCTTTCAAGTTGAAGCTGTCATTGTGGGAGACGCAACTTGCCGGTGGTGATGCAGCTCACTTCCCCTGTCTGAAAAATGTGTGCGCGACCCAACATGTGGCAGACATGAAGGGGTTCAAAGATAAAATAACGGGACTGTTACGGGAGTTTGAGCAACGCTTTCAGATTTATGTTTATATGTTTTTATGTTGATGTGCTATTGTTTTTAATTGTTTTTATTTTATTTGTATATTTAACCTATTCTTGACTCTGTGGTTCTTGCACTTGTTTGGGGAACAGGATTTCATTATTTTTATCTACATTTCTGCCTGAGAAATGACACCCTGATATAGTTCTGTGATCTGTGATATACTTCTGTTAATCACTGAGGCATTGTGTGTTTGTGTGTTCTTTTTCTTTAGAATTTTCAAATAAACTTGACGTGTTTTATGATTAATAGTGATGTTGTGCTTGTACTATTTTGGACACACTGTCCTCAGGCTCCAGCTTTATGTTGTATGTTGATCGTATTAAAACAAAGAAAACAATCTGAAGTTGTTGTTTTGAAGTTATATATACCATGATTTTTCCGGTTCGGCCCACTTGGGAATAGATTTTCCTCCATGTGGCCCCTGAGCTAAAATGAGTTTGACACCCCTGATCTACACACAATACCCCATAATGACAAAGCAAAAACAGGTTTTTAGAAATGTTTGCAAACTACAACAACTGAAATATCACATTTACATAAGTATTCAGATCCTTTACGTAGTACTTTGTTGAAGCACCTTTGGCAGCAATTACAGCTTTGAGTCTTCTTGGGTATGACGCTACAAGCTTGGCACACCTGTATTTGGGATCCTCTCAAGCTCTGTCAGGTTGGATGGGGAGCGTCGCTGCACAGCTATTTTCAAGTCTGTTAGATCGGGTTTAAGTCCGGGCTCTGGCTGGGCCACTAAGGGATATTCAGAGACTTGTCCCGAAGCCACTCCTGCGTTGTCTTGGCTGTGTTCTTAGGGTCATTGTCCTGTTGGAAGGTGTACCTTCGCCCCAGTCTGAGGTCCTGAGCGCTCTGGAGCAGGTTTTCATCAAGGAACTCTCTGTACTTTGCTCCGTTCATCTTTCCCTCGATTCTGACTAGTCTCCCTGTCCCTGCCGCTGAAAAACATCCCCACAGAATGATGCTGCCACCACCATGCTTCACCGTAGGGATGGTGCCAGGTTTCCTCCAGACGTGACGCTTGACATTCAGGCCAAAGAGTTCAATCTTGGTTTCATCAGACCAGAGAATCTTGTTTCTCATGGTCTGAGAGTCCTTTAGGTGCCTTTTGGCAAACTCCAAGCGGGCTGTCATGTGCCTTTTACTGAGGAGTGGCTTCCGTCTGGCCACTCTACCATAAAGGCATGATTGTTGGAGTGCTGCAGAGATGGTTGTCCTTCTAGAAGGTTCTCCCATCTCCACAGAGGAACTCTAGAGCTCTGTCAGAGTGACCATCGGGTTATTGGTCACCTCCCTGACCAAGGTACTTCTCCCCCAATTGCGCAGTTTGGCCGGGCGGCCAGCTCTAGGAAGAGTCTTGGTGGTTCCAAACTTCTTCCATTTAAGAATGATGGAGGCCACTGTGTTCTTGGGGACCTTCAATGCTGCAGAAATGTTTTGGTACCCTTCCCCAGATCTGTGCCTCGACACAATCCTGTCTCTGAGCTCTACGGACAATTCCTTCGATCTCATGGCTTGATTTTTGCTCTGACATGCACTGTCAACTGTGGGACCTTACATAAACAGGTGTGTACCTTTCCAAATCATTTTCAATCCAATCAAGTTGTAGAAACATCTCAAGGATGATCAATGGAAACAGGAGGCACCTGAGCTCAATTTCGAGTCTCATAGCAAAGGGTCTGAATACTTATGTAAATACGTTTGTTTTTTATTTGTAATAAATGTGCAATCATTTCTAAAAACCTGTTTTTGCTTTGTCATTATTGGGTATTGTGTGTAGACTGATGAGGATTTGTATTTATTTAACCCATTTTAGAATAAGGCTGTAACGTAACAAAATGTGGAAAAAGGGCACTGCGATAACCTTCACCCTCCCCACTGCCGCACCTCACATAGTCAATTCTCTATCAGATACAGAGGTACCATACTCTGGAATTCTTATCTTCACATTGAGAAAACCTCCTCATCCCTCAATAACTTCACACGAAGTCTGATGAACCAAACTACCCAATAATCCCCTCCATGTAGCCTAACTCTCACACTCACACGCACATAGTCAAAACATGGTTTTTCTTGTATACTGAGTATATCATGTACAGTGGGGAAAAAAAGTATTTAGTCAGCCACCAATTGTGCAAGTTCTCCCACTTAAAAAGATGAGAGAGGCCTGTATTTTTCATCATAGGTACACGTCAACTATGACAGACAAAATGAGAAAAAAAATCCAGAAAATCACATTGTAGGATTTATTATGAATTTATTTGCAAATTATGGTGGAAAATAAGTATTTGGTCAATAACAAAAGTTTCTCAATACTTTGTTATATACCCTTTGTTGGCAATGACACAGGTCAAACGTTTTCTGTAAGTCTTCACAAGGTTTTCACACACTGTTGCTGGTATTTTGGCCCATTCCTCCAAGCAGATCTCCTCTAGAGCAGTGATGTTTTGGGGCTGTCGCTGGGCAACACGGACTTTCAACTCCCTCCAAAGATTTTCTATGGGGTTGTGATCTGGAGACTGGCTAGGCCACTCCAGGACCTTCAAATGCTTCTTACGAAGCCACTCCTTCGTTGCCCGGGCGGTGTGTTTGGGATCATTGTCATGCTGAAAGACCCAGCCACGTATCATCTTCAATGCCCTTGCTGATGGAAGGAGGTTTTCACTCAAAATCTCACGATACATGGCCCCATTCATTCTTTCCTTTACACGGATCAGTCATCCTGGTCCCTTTGCAGAAAAACAGCCCCAAAGCATGATGTTTCCACCCCCATGCTTCACAGTAGGTATTGTGTTCTTTGGATGCAACTCAGCATTCTTTGTCCTCCAAACACGACGAGTTGAGTTTTTACCAAAAAAGTTATATTTTGGTTTCATCTGACCATATGACATTCTCCCAATCCTCTTCTGGATCATCCAAATGCACTCTAGCAAACTTCAGACGGGCCTGGACATGTTCTGGCTTAAGCAGGGGGACACGTCTGGCACTGCAGGATTTGAGTCCCTGGCGGCGTAGTGTGTTACTGATGGTAGGCTTTGTTACTTTGGTCCCAGCTCTCTGCAGGTCATTCACTAGGTCCCCCCGTGTGGTTCTGGGATTTTTGCTCACCGTTCTTGTGATCATTTTGACCCCACAGGGTGAGATCTTGCGTGGAGCCCCAGATCGAGGGAGATTATCAGTGGTCTTGTATGTCTTCCATTTCCTAATAATTGCTCCCACAGTTGATTTCTTCAAACCAAACTGCTTACCTATTGCAGTCTTCCCAGCCTGGTGCAGGTCTACAATTTTGTTTCTGGTGTCCTTTGACAGCTCTTTGGTCTTGGCCATAGTGGAGTTTGGAGTGTGACTGTTTGAGGTTGTGGACAGGTGTCTTTTACACTGATAACAAGTTCAAACAGGTGCCATTAATACAGGTAACGAGTGGAGGACAGAGGAGCCTCTTAAAGAAGAAGTTACAAGTCTGTGAAAGCCAGAAATCTTGCTTGTTTGTAGGTGACCAAATACTTATTTTCCACCATAATTTGCAAATAAAATCATTAAAAATCCTACAATGTGATTTTCTGGATTTTCTTTTCTCAATTTGTCTGTCATAGTTGACGTGTACCTATGACGAAAATTACAGGCCTCTCTCATCTTTTTAAGTGGGAGAACTTGCACAATTGGTGGCTGACTAAATACTTTTTTTCCCCACTGTACAATTAGAATGAATATGCTTTGCTTAACTGATTGAATAAACTTTTTTTTTACTTATATTTGTGGTGTGGTTTTCATAGCCCTTTTGGGCTTACAACATCAACTGCACACTGTTTTAACCCGTTTTTTTTTATCTGTACTGTTTTGTCTTTCACTTATTTTCTTTGGTGCAAATAAATAAAATCTAAAAACCTAAGAAGTGTAATTCGGAAAGAAGTTAATGGGGTACGAAATAACTGACGTTGTGTCAATAGCACAGAGGTAATGAAGAAACATGGGAAAAGTACTTTAATTACTTTTGTATTGAAGGGAGTATTTTATAACACTATGATAAGATAATGCTGTTATATTTACAGTATACTTCAGATATACTGAAAATACATCTCGTATTTAATGTATATTATTTGAATTTTTTGTATATTTAAGTATACTTTAGTATACTTGTAATATATACAAATATTATTATTTTTTCGCTTGGGTATACTTATGTCCAATTTGGATATATTTGGCTGTTTTCGCTGCATAACATTTAGAAGTTGTCCCTTTTCAGGTTTAGAAGAAGTGACTGCTAAATGCTAACTCCTGTTCGTATAAGCTGGTTAGCATAGCTAGCATACAGAAATCAGTGGTGGTAGTAGTTGATTGGTGACGATGATATGAACATGTGTTGGGGTTGACATCCATACACGCATTATAGTCCAATTTTTATCTCATAGTGTGAAATACACATATAAACAATAGCCTAAATGCAGGCTAATTTTACTGGGGGGCAATGAGGAGGAAAAATCCTGAAAATCACATTGTATGATTTTTAAGTAATTAATTTGCATTTTCTTGCATGACATAAGTATTTGATACATCAGAAGAGCAGAACTTAATATTTGGTACAGAAACCTTTGTTTGCAATTACAGAGATCATACGTTTCCTGTAGGTCTTGACCAGGTTTGCACACACTGCTGCAGGGATTTTGGCCCACTCCTCCATACAGACCTTCTCCAGATCCTTCAGGTTTCGGGGCTGTCGCTGGGCAATACAGACTTTCAGCTCCCTCCAAATATTTTCTATTGGGTTCAGGTCTGGAGACTGGCTAGGCCACTCCAGGACCTTGAGATGCTTCTTACGGAGCCACTCCTTAGTTGCCCTGGCTGTGTGTTTCGGGTCGTTGTCATGCTGGAAGACCCAGCCACGACCCATCTTCAATGCTCTTACTGAGGGAAGGAGGTTGTTGGCCAAGATCTCGCGATACATGGCCCCATCCATTCTCCCCTCAATACGGTGCAGTCGTCCTGTCCCCTTTGCAGAAAAGCATCCCCAAAGAATGATGTTTCCACCTCCATGCTTCACGTTTGGGATGGTGTTCTTGGGGTTGTACTCATCCTTCTTCTTCCTCCAAACACGGCGAGTGGAGTTTAGACCAAAAAGCACTATTTTTGTCTCATCAGACATTTTACATTTTAGTCATTTAGCAGACGCTCTTATCCAGAGCGACCACATGACCTTCTCCCATTCCTCCTCTGGATCATCCAGATGGTCATTGGCAAACCTCAGACGGGCCTGGACATGCGCTGGCTTGAGCAGGGGGACCTTGCGTGCGCTGCAGGATTTTAATCCATGACGGCGTAGAGTGTTACTAATGGTTTTCTTTGAGACTGTGGTCCCAGCTCTCTTCAGGTCATTGACCAGGTCCTGCCGTGTAGTTCTGGGCTGATCCCTCACCTTCCTCATGATCATTGATGCCCCACGAGGTGAGATCTTGCATGGAGCCCCAGACCGAGGGTGATTGACCGTCATCTTGAACTTCTTCCATTTTCTAATAATTGCGCCAACAGTTGTTGCCTTCTCACCAAGCTGCTTGCCTATTGTCCTGTAGCCCATCCCAGCCTTGTGCAGGTCTACAAGTTCATCCCTGATGTCCTTACACAGCTCTCTGGTCTTGGCCATTGTGGAGAGGTTGGAGTCTGTTTGATTGAGTGTGTGGACAGGTGTCTTTTATACAGGTAACGAGTTCAAACAGGTGCAGTTAATACAGGTAATGAGTGGAGAACAGGAGGGCTTAAAGAAAAACTAACAGGTCTGTGAGAGCCGGAATTCTTACTGGCTGGTAGGTGTTCAAATACTTATGTCATGCAATAAAATGCTAATTAATTACTTAAAAATCATACAATGTGATTTTCTTGATTTTTGTTTTAGATTCCGTCTCTCACAGTTGAAGTGTACCTATGATAAAAATTACAGACCTCTACATGCTTTGTAAATAGGAAAACCTGCAAAATCGGCAGTGTATCAAATACTTGTTCTCCCCACTGTATGTCACAATGGAACGACGAACTATCGCGTCTCAACGTCTGTGGACTATGATTTACGCTTCAGTCTCAAACATAAATGGTTGGTCCACACACAAATACCAATTCTAATGACCTATCATTATGACACCTATCCATGTCAAGCATTTGCTCTGATAGGGTTAGGCCTATGTCTTAGATTACGATTTTCCCCATTGACCAAAAGCTTGCAATGGAAAAAGAGCAGATCATAATCTTTATCAACAAACACGGGACCTGTTTTGACCCAGCTATTATTTCTATAATTACACACAGTTGTGCAAACAAAGAAGTCAGCGTCCTGTCAGCTATAAGGGTCCATCCATCCGGCCACCCCTGCCTGAGCCCTGCTCTGTTGTAGCCACAGCTCACTCCCTTACAACACAGCACATCCAGTAGCAGGAGCATGTGGAGGCAGAGGCAGAAGGAGCGTTCAGAGCCATTTAGCCGTTATAGTCAACACGGCCCATTATGACGTATTTTCTAACCTCATTGATTGACTCTTATCGAAGCATGGACGCATGTTACAATGTAACACAGACTATTTCGGCTCCTCTGCTGTGAACACTGCAGCAAGATTTTGAATACATCCACTAGCAGGTGCATGTGGGGGCTTAAGGAGTTTACTGTATGTGAAAAAGCAGGGAGTGTCCACTGTCCAGTATGACCACCTGTTATTTTATCTCTTCTGGCCTTATGAACATGATCCACTGGAATTCTGAACACGCTGACAATGATCAGACTCATCCCCAGAACAGCCCAAGATCACACCCAGCACAGCTGTGAACACACACAGAGCCAGACAGTCCAATGGCTGCCATGACCAAACTAAGCTCTCCTGCGCCTCCACACTTCATGTCTAAGGAAGGCAGGACTGGACATACAGAGTCTGTATTTCAGAGAGACGGAGAGAGGGAGAGAGAGAGAGAGAGGGGGTATAAAGAAGAGGAGGGAGAGACACTTAAAGAGAGACAATGAGAAGAGGAGGGAGAGACACTGAAAGAGAGACAATGTGCTGGCGTAGGCTACGTCTGTTTCTACCCTAGCTGCCTCTGTCCCCTCGCTGAACTTCACACGGGAATCATGACAGTGATAAAGAATTATTCTGACAGCTTTCTGAATTTATAACAAGATCTGCAGGCCGATTGTCTGAGGCCGGTAACACATAGAGTAGGCCTATATATAAATGATAAGAGACACACTTTCCTGACAGTGTACTACTCCACCCTGTGAGACACTGATGACGCAGAGAGATATGAAAGTGCTAAGAATCAACACTGTACAGTAATACATCAGTACCACTAACATATAGCCCTCCACCACAAGCTCATGGGTGTCCCATCCACCCATACATGCACACACCCATGTATACACACACCACACACACACTTAGAAATCAAAGTCATATCTTGGATACACAACTTACCCCTAGAATGAACTCACTCCTTCCTTTGACAACAAACATGAGGGAAAAGCAAAGCCTATTCCACAAGAGGACTGACTGTTGAGACTGACGGGTGAATTCAGTGACAGACCAGGAGAGTCTGGCTGCATGGCCACAGCTTATGAATAATGAGACCAAAGGGTGCATCCCAAATGGCTCCCTGTTCCCTACCTACATAGTGGACCACATAGAGAATAGGGTGCCATTTGGGACACACAAGAATCCTCTTAACACACTTATGTCATAAGACTATTGTAATCGATCAGGCCTGACTGACTGAGATAACCAATCCTGAATAAAAGCACTCACTCATACCTAAAGGTAGATGCACTGTTGCTAAAAGTGTTAAAGTTACTAGGCTAAACAATATACTAGGTTATCTGCTTCTTTTAATGCATTCATGGTGGAATCTGAACTTGGACATATGCACGTGTAACTACCTTTAGATTACACAGTGAGTGATGCATGAGTATGTCAGGTTAGAACTCGATCTGAAGATAGGAGTTTAAGAACACCAGAGGTTAGCAGGTACTGGGACATAAAACCAGGTCAAAAGGTCATTCAATAACTCAGAAAAACCCAACCAGGAAGAGACTACAGTACAGGCATAAAACTACATCAAAAGTGAAGAGAAACAAATCACATGTTACAAGCAGCAGTAATCATGTTGTTGTTAGATAGTAAATTGCAATGGAACAGATCATAAACTGTGAAACAATGCAATTGCTTTTGAGCACTGCCTGGGGACAGTATCTAGCGGAAATGATTGATATTTGACACAATAATAATACCAAAGAAAGCAGTGGGGATTCCAGCATGAGTCAGAGATGCCAGACCGTAGTAAGTTGAGCTTTATCTCCTGCTTACACATGGACAAATTCTGAGGGAACTGTAATCATGCCTGTCACTAAGCCTTTTCCTAATCCTCTATACTCTACAAACAGACACACACACACCCATTCACTCGAGCACACTAACATGCACACACACATACACTCACTCGAGCACACTAACACACCAAATTGTTGCCGCCACTCAAAAAGATATGAATAAATACAATTAAAATACTATTTTTGTTGTATTTTTTTTTAGAATGTTCGGAATGGTAAAAGGTTACCAGTGTAAACTTAAACGCCTAAAACCAAAAAGAAAGTATGTAGAAAAGATCATGGATATATATACAGTGGGGGAAAAAAGTATTTAGTCAGCCACCAATTGTGCAAGTTCTCCCACTTAAAAAGATGAGAGAGGCCTGTAATTTTCATCATAGGTACACGTCAACTATGACAGACAAATTGAGAAAGAAAAATCCAGAAAATCCCATTGTAGGATTTTTTATGAATTTATTTGCAAATTATGGTGGAAAATAAGTATTTGGTCATCTACAAACAAGCAAGATTTCTGGCTCTCACAGACCTGTAACTTCTTCTTTAAGAGGCTCCTCTGTCCTCCACTCGTTACCTGTATTAATGGCACCTGTTTGAACTTGTTATCAGTATAAAAGACACCTGTCCACAACCTCAAACAGTCACACTCCAAACTCCACTATGGCCAAGACCAAAGAGCTGTCAAAGGACACCAGAAACAAAATTGTAGACCTGCACCAGGCTGGGAAGACTGAATCTGCAATAGGTAAGCAGCTTGGTTTGAAGAAATCAACTGTGGGAGCAATTATTAGGAAATGGAAGACATACAAGACCACTGATAATCTCCCTCGATCTGGGGCTCCACGCAAGATCTCACCCCTTGGGGTCAAAATGATCACAAGAACGGGTGAGCACAAATCCCAGAACCACACGGGGGGACCTAGTGAATGACCTGCAGAGAGCTGGGACCAAAGTAACAAAGCCTACCATCAGTAACACACTACGCCGCCAGGGACTCAAATCCTGCAGTGCCAGACGTGTCCCCCTGCTTAAGCCAGTACATGTCCAGGCCCGTCTGAAGTTTGCTAGAGTGCATTTGGATGATCCAGAAGAGGATTGGGAGAATGTCGTATGGTCAGATGAAACCAAAATAGAACTTTTTGGTAAAAACTCAACTCGTCGTGTTTGGAGGACAAAGAATGCTGAGTTGCATCCAAAGAACACAATACCTACTGTGAAGCATGGGGGTGGAAACATCATGCTTTGGGGTTGTTTTTCTGCAAAGGGACCAGGACGACTGATCCGTGTAAAGGAAAGAATGAATGGGGCCATGTATCGTGAGATTTTGAGTGAAAACCTCCTTCCATCAGCAAGGGCATTGAAGATGAAACATAGCTGGGTCTTTCAGCATGACAATGATCCCAAACACACCGCCCGGGCAATGAAGGAGTGGCTTCGTAAGAAGCATTTCAAGGTCCTGGAGTGGCCTAGCCAGTCTCCAGATCTCAACCCCATAGAAAATCTTTGGAGGGAGTTGAAAGTCCGTGTTACAAAAATATAAACGCAACATGTAAAGCATTGGTCCCATGTTTCATGAGCTGAAATAAAAGATCCCAGACATTTTCCATACGCACAAAAAGCTTATTTTTCTAATATTTTGTGCACAAATTTGTTTACATCCCTGTTAGTGAGCATTTCTCCATTGCCAAGATAATCCATCCACCTGGTGTGGCATATCAAGAAGCTGATTAAACAGCATGACCATTACACAGGTGCAATTTGTGCTGGAGACAATAAGGCCACTCTAAAATGTGCAGTTTTGTCACACAACACAATACCACAGATGTCTCAAGTTGAGGGAGCCTGCAATTGGCATGCTGACTGCAGGAATGTCCACCAGAGCTGTTGCCAGAGAATTTAATGTTCATTTCTCTACCATAAGTCGCCTCCAACGTCGTTCTAGAGAATTTGGCAATACATCCAACCGGCCTCACAACCGCAAAACACATGTAACACTCACAAACACACAGAGTTTTAGTGACCCACTATGAAATCTTGTGAGTGACCGAGGAAGTCCTTGGCGTTACAGTACAAACTCTCTGGTGCCTATTTGGCCCTATGGATAGGAATTATTAGGACTTGAAATGCCAAATCATGACATCAAACAGCCTTCCTTCCCATTCACACACTTAATGAGCAGCCAGGCATTATGCTAGGAAGTGTGTTTGGCTAGGTGATTTACTGCAGTGTGTGTGTTTGTGTGTATTTTTGTTTGTTTGTTTTTGTTGTGTTGTGAGGACTTACCCTTTCCTCACAAGACTGGTCTGAGCTCCCTCCACTGCCTCTGTTGGACTGTTCCTGAGAGAGCTGGCTCCCTGCATTGGAAACAAGGACAAGCACATCAGACTACTGTGCAGACAACTAGTCTCTAACACAGCATGGATACATAGCAGTACCGCATTAACAATATACACAGTGTACAAAACATTAGGAACACCTTCCTAATATTGAGTTGCACCCCCTTCTGCCCTCAGAACAGCCTCAATTCGTCGGGGCATGGACTCTATAAGGTGTCGAAACCGTTCCACAGGGTTCTGGCCCATGTTGACACCAATGCTTCCCACAGTTGTGTCAAGTTGGCTGGATGTCCTTTGGGTGGTGGACCATTCTTGATACACAAGGGAAACTGTTGAGTATGAAAAACCCAGCAGTGATACAGTTCTTGACACAAACTGGTGCGCCTGGCACCTACTACCATACCCTGTTCAAAGGCAGTTATATCTTTTGTCTTTACCATTCACCCTCTGAATGGCACATATACACAATCCATGTCTCAATTGTCTCAAGGCTTTAAATCCTTCTTTAACTTGTCTCCTTCCCTTTACTCCCCTTTATCTACACTGATTGAGTGGATTTAACAATTGACATCAATAAAGGATCATAGCGTTCACTTGGACTGTCTGTCATGGAAAGAGCAGGTGTTCTTAATGTTTTGTTCACTCAGTGTAGATCACAACTATCAACACATAATCTAGTTCACACCTGACTCAATTATGAAACTAAGAGTTCTACCAATCATGTGGAGAAAAACACAGTCCTAACAAAATGACATTGACATAGACCTACTACACAGGATAAGAATCGCTTTAGGATACAGCCCAGGACAAATCTATCACGAGTCAGACATCTGATCAGTATCACCACAGACAGCAGCCTACCTTCTTGGACAACTCACTGCATTCCAGACTCCTGACCAACTTCCAAACTCCAATCTTCCCTGTCACAGACTCAGACTGGATAAGAGCAGCAGCCCGGCACGGTACAGTACATCCCCCACAGAGCCCTGAGTCAGATGGTGATCTGGTCTAATTACTCCAAATTCTCGCTGGGTGGTTCTCCATTGGGCCGGTGCACCATGCTGTGTGACTCCAGTCCAGGGTCATAAGGGAGGGGCGTTTGTCCTTGACTGTGTGATCCCAAGCAGTTTGTTTACCCAGCCATCCCTCAGACACTCAGTCCAGTGTCCTGCCCCCCAAATAGCTAGAGGTTTAATTGCCTAAATCCTGGTCCTGAATCACTACGTGGGTAATCCTGTCAGTCAGCGGAAAATACCTCAACAGGCCAGTCCTCAATACACTGTCCCCCAGGCTGGGCTGTAGGATATTTAACCTTAATGAGCCGGTCCTCATTACACTGTCCCCCAGGTAGGGCATTAACATGTTCAACTTCAATGAGCCGGTCATCATTACACTGTCCCCCAGGCAGGGCGTTAACATGTTCAACCTCAATGAGCCTACCGGACATCATTACCTGGTACAGAAACAATGTCCTATCCCGGAGCTCGAGTAAATTACATTACTAAGCTGCTCCCGAATGTACTACGTCAGGACATGGAAATCGATTCTATCGTAGTCCATGTGGGTTTTAATGACATTATGAAGGGCAGCTCTGAACAGTTGAAACTGGATTTTAAAGAGCTGATTGACTCTCTGCTAGACACTAACAAAAAAAACATCATATCTGACCATGTGCCCTCTCTGAATCGTGGCATTGCACTAACATAAAGAACATGAGCACATCTACTGCTGCTAAGCTTCCCAGTAAAGCTGTAACGATCCCGGCAGTCTGAGTCGGGTCCTGTCTGTGGACTAGTTTTTCTGTTCGTGATCTCCAGTTTCCCGAGGGTTCGGGAACGCTCCGGGGAGCTCTCTTGATTTCCGCACCTGCATCCCATCAGCAATCTGCACACCTGGTCCTGATCATCACCCTTCTTAGGCTCTGGCCTAACATCCATTCCCCTGCCGGATCGGTAGCCATGAACAGTAGGTTTACCAGAGTATCAGTCTTAGAGCCTAGCGTTAGTTTTGTTGTTTTTGCACCTTGTTGGGTTGTTGCTTACTTACCCCCGTTTTGTTCCATCTGCAGTCACCCGTCCGGAACCTTCATCCAACCTCTGCCTGGTGGTCGGCGTGCTGCCCCAGGATGGGATCAACCACTGCACCCCCAACAACTAATCAACGCGCCCGCTCTGTTCCCTGGATTATTCAGCATCACTCTTGAATTAGTAAATAAACACTCACCTTCGTTTCAACTTACCTTGTCCTGGTCTGCTTCTGGGTTCTGGCTTAGCAACTCGTGACAGAACGATCCGGCCAGTAATGAACCCAGCGGACCTGGACTCTGTTCGCCATGCCATTACCCAGCAGGAGAAGATGTTGGGCCATCATAGCACGGTACTACAGGAGATCGCGTTGTCAGTTCGGAACCTTTCTACCGGTCTGACGGAGGTCCAGAACCAACGCAAGTGTCCGGTGGAGGATCCACTACCGGTTTCACCCATCTCGCCTGCCGCTTCTGAAGCTGTGTCCTTCCGTGAGCCCAAGGTTCCGACGCCGGATAAATATGAGGGGGAGCTGGGAAGATGCCGTTCCTTCCTTATGCAGTGTGGATTAGTGTTCGATCTACAGCCCTACTCTTATGCCACAGACAAGGCTAGGATAGCCTTTGTGATTGAGTTGCTGCGTGGTCGGCGCTGGAGTGGGCTTCAGCCGTTTGGGAACGACAGGATCCCTGCATGGCTTCATACCAGGGGTTCACGGCCGAGATGAGGAAGCTCTTCGACCATTCCGTCCGAGGGAGGGACGCAGCTAGGCGCCTGTTTTCGCTTCGCCAAGGAACTGCTAGCGTGGCCGACTTCGTGATCGAGTTCAAGACGTTGGCTGTGGAGAGTGGGTGGAATGAGGAGGCTCTGCAAGCGGCCTTTTACCAGGGTCTGTCGGAGCAGCTCAAGGATGAGTTGATCTCCTATCCGGAGCCTAGTGACCTGGACAGCTTGGTAGCCTTGTCTATTCGGGTGGATAATCGAGTCCGAGAGCCGAAGGAGGGAGAAGCAATGGGTTCCGGCCAACCGATCAGCTTCTCAGGTTCCAGTCGGGTGCGTCAAACTGCGCGGCTCGCTAAAGTTGGGAGGACTTTTAGCGAGCCAGTTTCGACCTCTCAATACCTCTGTCAGACCCCGTTTCGGCTACCCTTATGAACAGGAATCAGAGCTTAGCGATTAACGCTTTTATCGATTCAGGTGCCGATGGAAGCTTTCTTGATGCCGAAGTTGGTGGAACAGCTGGGGCTTTCCAAGGAGCAATTGCCGGAAGCCATTGAAGCGACCACTCTGAACGGCAGTAGTCTGGCACGTATCACGATGAGGACTGAACCGGTTAAGATGCTGTTGTCGGGGAATCATTCTGAGATGATTTCATTCTTCATTCTGCCGTCTTCCCATGTTCCTCTGGTCCTTGGATACCCCTGGCTGAAGGAACACAATCCCACGTTCGATTGGGTGACGGGCAAGGTAACGAGTTGGAGCCTTGATTGTCATGCTAACTGTCTCAAGACTGCCTGCCCCCATTCGGTTCCCAGTCAGGTGATTGAGGCTAAACCCCCAGATTTGTCCCTGGTTCCCGAGACATATCACGATTTGGGGGAAGTTTTCAGTAAGCAGAAGGCTCTGTCACTCCCTCCCCACCGACCATATGATTGTGCCATCAACCTGTTCCCTGGAGCTGTCTACCCCAAGGGAAGGTTATACAGTATCTCCCGACCTGAACGTGAGGCTTTGGAGACCTACATCAAGGAGTCCCTAGCTGCTGGTCTCGTTCGTCCCTCGTCATCACCCCTGGGGGCAGGATTCTTCTTTGTGGGTAAGAAGGATGGCTCTCTTCGACCGTGTATTGATTATCGGGGTTGAATGACATCACGGTCAAGAACAAGTATCCCCTGCCCTTGATGAGTTCTGCCTTCGACTCCTTACAGGGTGCTACGGTGTTCACCAAGCTAGACCTACGCAATGCGTATCACATGGTCCGGATCAGAGAGGGGGGACGAGTGGTTGACGGGTTTCAATACACCGATGGGTCACTTCGGTATCAGGTGATGCCGTTTGGACTGACCAATGCTCCAGCGGTATTCCAGAGTATGGTGAACGACGTCCTGAGAGATATGATCGGTCTCTTTGTGTTTGTTTACCTGGATGACATTCTGATCTTCTCGAAGGAACCTTCCGACCACGTCCAGCATGTCCGGCAGGTTCTGCAGCGATTGTTGGAGAATCGCCTGTTCGTGAAGGCCGAGAAGTGCGAGTTTCACGCCCACACGACATCCTTTCTCGGGTACATCATCTCCAGGGGAGAGATTAGGATGGACCAGGAGAAGGTTAGAGCGGTTCTGGAATGGGCCCAGCCCGGTACGAGATTGCAGCTCCAGAGATTTTTGGGGTTTGCGAATTTCTACCGCAGATTCATCCGGGATTACAGCCGTGTGGCCGCTCCATTAACTGCCTTGACTTCCAGTATCAGGACCTTCAAGTGGAATCCGGAGGCGGATCGAGCGTTTCTGGATTTGAAGAGGCGATTCACCAACGCACCGATTCTCTCTCAACCGACACGGCCCGTCAGTTCGTCGTTGAAGTGGGCCGCGTCTGATGTGGGAGTTGGCGCCATCCTGTCGCAGCGATGCTCCACGGACAGTAAACTCCATCCCTGCGCCTACTACTCTCGTCGCCTTTCGCCTGCGGAGAGGAATTACGATGTGGGTAACCGGGAGCTTCTCGCGGTGAAACTTGCCTTGGAGGAGTGGCGCCACTGGTTGGAGGGGGCGGAGCAACCGTTTATTGTCTGGACTGACCACAAGAATCTTGCTTACGTGCAATCGGCTAAACGTCTCAACTCCCGTCAGGCCAGGTGGGCGTTGTTTTTCGGACGATTCAAGTTTTCCCTGACGTTCCGACCTGGATCTAAGAACGGCAAGGCGGACGCCTTGTCCCGGATGTTCTCCAAGACGGAGGAGAGTGGGTCCAAGACCGAGACAATTCTCCCCCGGAACTGCGTCGTGGGAGCAGTTATGTGGAAGATTGAGGAGGAGGTGCTGGCGGCCCCTTCGGACTCAGCCCGGTCCCGGTAACGGTCCACCCGGTCGGTTGTTTGTGCCTGAGTCGGTTCGTCCTGCTGTCCTCAAATGGTCCCACGCCAGCAAGATGGCTTGTCACCCTGGCGTGGCTCGGACAATGGCGTTTCTTCGCAGACGTTTTTGGTGGCCTGCCATGGCCGAGGATACTGGGGGTTTTGTTGCTGCCTGTCCAGTGTGTGCGCAGAATAAGAGTACCAATCGGCCCAGCTCTGGACTACTTCACCCCCTTCCTATTCCCCGCGACCATGGTCGCATCTGGCCCTGGACTTCGTCACTGGGTTGCCCGCTTCTGAGGGGAACACGGTCGTTCTGACTATCGTGGACAGATTCAGCAAGTTCGCCCACTTTGTGCCAATTGCCAAGCTTCCCTCTGCCTCGGAGACGTCCGAGATCCTGGTTAGGGAGGTTTTCAGGGTCCACGGTTTGCCCAGTGATATCGTTTCCGACCGTGGCCCTCAGTTTACCTCTGCTGTCTGGAAGTCCTTCTGTTTGGCCATTGGAGCTACAGTCAGTCTCACATCTGGTTTTCACCCCCAATCCAATGGTCAGGCGGAGAGAGCCAACCAGAAGATGGAATCCACGCTACGCTGCCTGGTCTCTTCCAACCCCACCTCCTGGGTCTCTCAGTTGCCTTGGGTTGAGTATGCCCACAATACTCTCCCTACATCTGCCACTGGGATGTCTCCCTTCCAGTGCCTGTATGGCTACCAACCTCCCCCTGTTCCCTTCTCAGGAGAAGGAGCTCTCAGTGCCTTCTGTTCAGGCCCATATTCGTCGTTGCCACCGGACCTGGCATCGGGCCAGAAAAGCACTCCTTAGAGTTTCGGACCGGTATCAGCTCCAGGCGAATCGTCGCCGGATCCCCGCTCCCACCTACACCATCGGAGATAGGGTCTGGTTGGCCACACGGGATCTTCCTTTACGGACTGAGTCTAGGAAGTTGTTACCGAAGTTCATTGGTCCGTTTGTGGTGGAGAAGGTGATCAATCCGGTGGCAGTTCGACTCAAACTCCCGAGGACGCTCAGAGTCCATCCCACCTTTCATGTCTCCTGCCTCAAGCCTGTTTTCCTCAGTCCTCTGTTGCCTCCTCCGCCTCCTCCTCCTCCTCCTCGGATGATCGGAGGTGGTCCTGCCTACACGGTGCGTCGCATCATGGATTCCAGACGGCGGGGCCGGGGTTTCCAGTATCTCGTGGACTGGGAGGGGTATGGTCCTGAAGAGAGGAGTTGGATTCCGCGGCGACAGATCCTAGATGCTGACCTCATCCGTGACTTCTACCGCCTCCATCCTGGCGCTCCGGGGAGTCCGCCCGGTGGCGTTCGTCGGAGGGGGTACTGTAACGATCCCGGCAGTCTGAGTCGGGTCCTGTCTGTGGACTAGTTTTCTGTTCGTGATCTCCAGTTTCCCGAGGGTTCGGGAACGCTCCGGGGAGCTCTCTTGATTTCCGCACCTGCATCCCATCAGCAATCTGCACACCTGGTCCTGATCATCACCCTTCTTAGGCTCTGGCCTAACATCCATTCCCTGCCGGATCGTTAGCCATGAACAGTAGGTTTACCAGAGTATCAGTCTTAGAGCCTAGCGTTAGTTTTGTTGTTTTTGCACCTTGTTGGGTTGTTGCTTACTTACCCCCCGTTTTGTTCCATCTGCAGTCACCCGTCCGGAACCTTCATCCAACCTCTGCCTGGTGGTCGGCGGCTGCCGACCCAGGATGGGATCAACCACTGCACCCCCAACAACTAATCAACGCCGCCCGCTCTGTTCCCTGGATTATTCAGCATCACTCTTGAATTAGTAAATAAACACTCACCTTCGTTTCAACTTACCTTGTCCTGGTCTGCTTCTGGGTTCTGGCTTAGCAACTCGTGACAAAAGCAATAAAAACAAGTAAGCATCCCAGAAAAAAAGTGCTCAAAATAGCCCACGTTAACATACGTTGCTTAAGAAACAAGGTTCATGCAATCAATCATTTGCTAGTAACAGATGACATTCATATTCTGACTATCTCTGAAATTCACTTAGATAATTCCTTTGATGATACAGCGGTAGCAATACAAGGTTATAACATTTACAGAAAATATAGAAATGTCAATGGTGGAGGTGTTGCTGTTTATATTCAGAACCACATTCCTGTGAAGGTTAGAGAAGATCTCATGTTAAATACTGTTGAAGTAAAATGGCTATAGGTTCATCTGCCTTACCTAAAGCCCATTCTGGTGGGAAGCTGCTATAGACCACCAAGTGCTAACAGTCAGTATCTGGATAACATGCTTGATAATGTATGTGATTTCAACAGAGAGGTATATTTTCTGGGTGATTTAAATATTGACTGGCTTTCATCAAGCTGCCCACTCAAGAAAAAGCTTCAAACTGTAACCACTGCCTGCAACCTGGTTCAGGTTATCAGTCAACCTACCAGGGTAGTTACAAACAGCATAGGAATTAAATCATCAACATGTATTGATCATATCTTTACTAATGCTGCAGAGATTTGTTTGAAAGCAGTATCCAAATCCATTGGATATAGTGATCACAATATAGTAGCCATATCTAGGAAAACCAAAGTTCCAAAGGCTGGGCCTAATATTGTGTATGAGGTCATACAATAGGTTTTCTAGTGAATCCTATGTTGTTGATGTAAAGAATATATGTTGTCCATGGTGTGTAATGAGGAGCAAACAGACGTTGCACTTGACACATTTATGAAATTGCTTATCCCAGTTACTAATAAGCATGCACCCATTAAGAAAATGACTGTAAAAACTGTTAAATCCCCGTGGATTGATGAGGAATTGAAAAATTGTATGGTTGAGAGGGATGAGGCAAAAGGAATGCCAAATAAGTCTGGCTGCACAACCGATTGACAAACGTATTGCAAATTGAGAAATCATGTGACTAAACTTAATAAAAAGAAGAAGAAACTACACTATGAAACAAAGATAAATGACATAAAGAATTATAGTAAAAAGCTTTGGAGCACCTTCAATGACATTTTGGGAAAAAAGGCAAACTCAGCTCCATCATTCATTGAATCAGATGGCTCATTCATCACAAAACCAACTGATATTGCCAACTACTTTAATGATTCTTTCATTAGCAAGATTAGCAAATTTAGGCATGACATGCCAGCAACAATTGCTGACACTACACATCCAAGTATATCTGACCAAATTATGAAAGACAAGCATTGTAATTTTGAATTCCGTAAAGTGAGTGTGGAAGAGGTGAAAACATTATTGTTGTCTATCAACAATGACAAGCCACCGGGGTCTGACAACTTGGATGGAAAATTACTGAGGATAATAGCGGACGATATTGCCACTCCTATTTGCCATATTTTCAATTTAAGCCTACTAGAATGTGTGTGCCCCCAGGCTTGGAGGGAAGCAAAAGTCATTCCGCTACCTAAGAATAGTAAAGCCCCCTTTACTGCCTCAAATAGCCGACCAATTAGCCTGTTACCAACCCTTAGTAAACTATTGGAAAAAATTGTGTTTGACCAAACAGAATGCTATTTTACAGTAAACAAATTCACAACAAACTTTCAGCATGCTTATAGAGAAGGACATTCAACAAGCACAGCACTTACACAAATGACTGATTATTGGCTGAGAGAAATTGATGATAAAAAGATTGTGAGGGCTGTTTTGTTAGACTTCAGTGCGGCTTTTGACATTATCGATCGTAGTCTGCTGCTGAAAAAACTTATGTGTTATGGCTTTACTCCACCTGCTATATTGTGGATATAGAGTTACCTGTCTAACAGAACACAGAGGGTGTACTTTAATGGAAGCCTCTCCAACATAATCCAGGTAAAATTAGGAATTCCCAAGGGCAGCTGTCTAAGCCCATTACTTTTTTCAATCTTTACTAAAGACATGCCACTGGCTTTGAGCAAAGCCAGAGTGTCTATGTATGCGGATGACTCAACACTATACATGTCAGCTACTACAGCGACTGAAATGACTGCAACACTTAACAAAAGAGTTGCAGTTAGTTTCAGAGTGGGTGGCAAGGAATAAGTTAGTCCTAAATATTTCTAAAACTAAAAGCATTGTATTTGGGACAAATCATTCACTAAACCCTAAACCTTAACTAAATGTTGTAATAAATAACGTGGAAATTGAGCAAGTTGAGGTGACTAAACTGCTTGGAGTAACCCTGGATTGTAAACTGTCATGGTCAAAACAGTAGCTAAAATGGGGAGAAGTATGTCCATAATAAAGCGCTGCTCTACCTTCTTAACAGCACTATCAACAAGGTAGGTCCTACAGGCCCTAGATTTGTCACACCTGGACTACTGTTCAGTCATGTGGTCAGGTGCCACAAAAAAGGACTTTGGATGTACACAGAGAGCTAATATTAACAATATGCATGTCAATCTCTCCTGGCTCAAAGTGGAGGAGAGATTGACTTCATCACTACTTGTATTTATGAGAGGTATTGACATGTTGAATGCACCGAGCTGTCTGTTTGAACTACTGGCGCACAGCTCGGACACCCATGCATACCCCACAAGACTTGCCACCAGAGGTCTCTTCACAGTCCCCAAGTCCAGAACAGACTATGGGAGGCGCACAGTACTACATAGAGCCATGACTACATGGAACTATATTCCACATCAAGTAACTGATGCAAGTAGTAAAATTAGATTTTAAAAACAGATACAAAAAACACCTTATGGAACAGCGGGGACTGGGAAGCAACACAAACATAGGCACAGACACATGCATACACACACACGATAACATACGCACTATACACACACGTACACATGGATTTTGTACTGTAGATATGTGGTAGTGGTGGAGTAGGGTCCTGAGGGCACACAGTGTGTTGTGAAATCTGTGAATGTATTGTAATGCTTTTAAAATTGTATGAACTGCCTTAATTTTGCTGGACCCCAGGAAGAGGAGCTGCTGCCTTGGCAGCAGCTAATGGGGATCCATAATAAAAACAAATACAAATAACAGTACAATACCAGCCAGGCAGGGCCTTAGTAACATGGATGAGTTTGTCTGTACTGTCTCTCAACCTCAATGGGCCAGGCCTGTCCTCATTACAATGCCCAAAAGGTAGGGCTGTAGCATGTTCAACATGGCTGGGTTTCTCTTGCCTCTACTGTACTGTACCTCCCCCTCCCTCTGTTTGAAGGGGGGCTGGGGGCCTCTGATACCTATACATGTCACTTTGGTATCATCATGGGTGTAACATGGAATGTTCAGCCTGACCCCCCATCCCTACCCTCACACATTCCCATCCACACACACCCATCAAAATGATCCATAAAAATTACCTTTGAGTTTATCCTCCCCTATCAGGCATTTAGTCTACAGTATAGATAGCTAACGTGATAAGAACTAGTGAACAGCGGTAAAGATCCTCTCTTTACTTCAGGCTAATTCATTCACAGAGGTCAGTTCCAACTTCCCAGGCCTTTTTCCACCCCCAGTCAGGCCCCAGTCTCCCTGCCCCCCACCCCTGGTTGGGCCACAGTCAGACCCCAGTCAGGCCCCAGTCCCCCTGCCCTCCACCCCTGGTTAGGCCCCAGTCAGGCACCAGCCCCAATGCCCTCCACCCCTGGTTAGGCCTCCATCTCCCCTATTCTCCACCTGTAGTCTAGCCTCCACCCTCCTTAGCCCTCCAGGCCTGGTTGTCTCTGATCCGTCTCAGGTGCAGAGTTCAGGGGAGGTCACCGGCGAGTAGACCAATTAACCACAAAATATTATTAGTTACATAAGAGCAGCCAACCATGCAGAGCCAGCACACACTCACACTTTTGGCCAGTATAGATTACTTTTGACCAGAGCTCCTCTGGGTAAAAGTAGTACACTCTATAGGGAATAAGGTGCCTCTGGCCGAAGGTAGCGCCATATAAGATGTAGCCTAAGCCAGGGGTCTAGCCTGAGTGGCAGTCTGTTCGTGCCATCATGCCAACTCCTTGTCACTCATTCTCATGTTTGGATTGACAGAAGCTAGGTTTCCATCCAATTGGAGACAGATTTTCATGTGAATATTAAAAAATCTGAATAAAAACAATAGAGATGTGTTTCCACCAGAGATGTGTTTCCATCAAATTGACTTGTTGCAGATAAAAATATTTTGCTGTTAAATTCCCATGTACGGAATAAAAAATACAAGTTAAATGGGTTTCCATCACATTATCAACTCTAGTGATGGATTTTCTCACATAAAATGTTGCGTTATATAGCGAGTGTGCCCACTCTGGTATTGGCACGTGCACTCTAGACAACCGCTCACAGATCAAATCAAATCAAATCAAATTTTATTGGTCACATGCGCCGAATACAACAGGTGCAGACATTACAGTGAAATGCTTACTTACAGCCCTTAACCAACAGTGCATTTATTTAAAAAATAAATAAAACAACAACAAAAAAAGTGTTGAGAAAAAAAAGAGCAGAAGTAAAATAAAATAACAGTAGGGAGGCTATATATACAGGGGGGTACCGGTGCAGAGTCAATGTGCGGGGGCACCGGCTAGTTGAGGTAGTTGAAGTAATATGTACATGTGGGAGTAAAGGTGGTCTAGAGTTTTTTTTACTCTGGTTGCACATTTAACATGCTGGTAGAAATTAGGTAGAACGGATTTAAGTTTCCCTGCATTAAAGTCCCCGGCCACTAGGAGCACTGCATCTGGATGAGCGTTTTCCTGTTGATTTATGGCCTTATACAACTCATTCAGTGCAATCTTAATGCCAGCATTGGTTTGTGGTGGTAAATAGACAGCTATGAAAAATATAGATGAAAACTCTCTTGGTAAATAGTGTGGTCTACAGCTTATCATAAGATACTCTACCTCAGGCGAGCAGAACCTCGAGACTTCCTTAGTATTTGATTTTGTGCACCAGCTGTTTACAAATATACACCGCCACCCCTTGTCTTACCGGAGTCAGCTGTTCTATCCTGCCGATGTAGCGTATAGCCCGCTAGCTGTATAGTGCGGGTATAGCCTAAATTATGGACAAAAGCTAGAATATTTTTATTTGTCAAACGGCAGCCAAGCATCGATGATCATGTCACCAGAATAAGACACTCAATATTTATTGGAAAAGAGCATTAAACTCATCACCGTGCACTTTCACAATCCTGTGAAGTTCATTATACCTTAGTGGGAGGACCATAGTGGGAGGACCACACAACATGTTATCGCGTGACTCCAAGTTTACTTCGATATGATGGTTATTATATCAATATTTGCACATAAGCGTTTCCACCAACATTTACAGCATAATTAATTTTACAGACACAAAAAGATCCCACCTTTTCTAGCATCTTTTGTTCTGTCGACATTTAGAAAGTTTACCGACAAATGTTCTGTTTCCATCAGGCCTGTCATGACATTTTTTTATCCGACTTTACTCGCATAAAAAGGTTGGATGGAAACCTGGTTAGAGACAGCAATGGAGTTTGCAAGAGCACAAACAGATCTGGGACCAGGCAAGGTCTACCGAGGCCAAGTCACCCACCCTGGTCGCTGCTCTCTGAGGGGGAGTCTTCGTGTCTCAGGTAGAACCTGACCTCCTGCCTCCTGGGACCCCACTTCTGCAGGTGCTCATACATCAGGTGGTCAAAGGGGATCACCCTCTCTGTGGAGGACAAGGAGAACAGAGTTATAATATAGTTACATTATATACAATACTAATAAGGGGATCACCCTCTCTGTGAGGGAGAAGAAAACAGTTATTGTTAGATACATGGACTTGGGTGATTATCTATTGCCGATTCTAAAGTGATATGGTGGGGGGTTTTTTGTAAATATTTTTTTATTTAACTAGGCAAGTCAGTTAAGACCAAATTCTTATTTACAATGACGGCCTACCCCGGCCAAACCCGGACGACGCTGGGCCAATTGCACACCGCCCTATGGGACTCCCAATCACGGTCGGATTGTGATACAGCCTGGAATCGAACCAGGGTCTGTAGTGACGCCTTTAGCACTGAGATGAGTTGATTGCCCCTCAGCCCTGATCATCATAAGAGATTAACTAAGTACTTTCTATTAATAGAATGGATAAACGACATAAGCCCCCATGGCTAAACTCTGGCACTGAAGCACTGTATTGTGTCGTGATGACGAGAAAAGAACCCATGACAGTCAGGCCAACCTTGCCGATAGCTAGTTACTGTATTTTCCCTCACCTGTGAAATCATTGAAATATAATTACTAGAACACAATCAAATTCAAGTCAACATCCTGACCCACTTTCTCCCCTGCGTCACTGTCTTTCTGGGTCTGGGATGTACAGGCCAGGGTTCCTTCTGGATCAAAAAAGGGCTTAGGTGGTGGACGTGGCGGGGTAGAGAAATCTTTTAATATTTAAGCCAATTTCCTGCAATTTTACAAATATCTCCATGGAGTTGTGAGAAATTGTTTCAGTTTCAAAGCAAATTTCCTGCAATTCTATGCATTTGCCATGGCTAATACTGTGTTATTTTGCTCAAACATAATAACAAAATCAATACTACTAAATTCATCGTTTTTGGAATTTCCTATTCTCCCGGACTGTCAAGCTTTTATTTTGGTGACTGTTAGTTCTCAAAGATTATATTATTAAAAAATATATATAGGTCCATTATCTTTTCTACATACTTTATATATGGAATTAGTTGTTTAAGTTTACACTGAAAGCGTTTTTCCATCCCCAAAATGTATTTACACTTGTTTGGCCCGCCCAAGGATTTCAATGGCAGATAAATCCCTGCATGCTGCCTGAGGGAGGGAGCTGGGCCATAGAAAACATTTGTTCAGGGAGGGGAGTGGGTCATTACCCAAGTAAGAGATCTCAATGATGGCTGGCTGGCAATGATGTCTGTTTGCCCGTATATATCAAGACATTCAGTTAAATAGATTCATCTAAAACTTGGAGGAAATCACTAAAAGGTTCGTAAGAAAGTCATGAAGCAGAGGAAAATTATAAAATAGTGCTAAGATTTTCAACTTGTCACTTTGCTAAGTGCTTTTAGAGCCTGTGACAAAATCTCAACACCAGTCGGTCAGTGAACCATTAAACCAGTGACTTAAACCCAAAGGTTAGCGGTTGAAGGTGAGGTTTAAAGTCAGAGATTAAAGGTGAAAGTGTCACTTACCGTTGCCCTTCCAGACCTCAGCCAGGTGACAGCCACTCTCTCTGGCCTCCTTACAGAACTCCACCACGTCTTTACAGGTCGTCTCTAGGGTGATGGGCACCTCTGTCAGCATTTGCTGGCTGTCGCTCAGGTACACCGTCAAGATCATCTACAGAAGGGAGACATAGAGATATAGCTTGTCAAACATACTATACATCTCTGACAAGGTATAGCCTGGTCACATTCTGTATATGCCCTAGCAAACTCTTCTATCGTAGTCATGCATGAGGAGTTGGTTACAGCACATACAGTGGGGAGAACAAGTATTTGATACACTGCCGATTTTGCAGGTTTTCCTACTTACAAAGCATGTAGAGGTCTGTAATTTTTATCATAGGTACATTTCAACTGTGAGAGACGGAATCTAATCTAATCTATCAAAAATCCAGAAAATCACATTGTATGATTTTTAAGTAATTAATTTGCATTTTATTGCATGACATAAGTATTTGATACATCAGAAAAGCAGAACTTAATATTTGGTACAGAAACCTTTGTTTGCAATTACAGAGATCATACATTTCCTGTAGGTCTTGACCAGGTTTGCACACACTGCAGCAGGGATTTTGGCCCACTCCTCCATATAGACCTTCTCCAGATCCTTCAGGTTTCGGGGCTGTCGCTGGGCAATACGGACTTTCAGCTCCCTCCAAAGATTTTCTATTGGGTTCAGGTCTGGAGACTGGCTAGGTCACTCCAGGACCTTGAGATGCTTCTTATGGAGCCACTCCTTAGTTGCCCTGGCTGTGTGTTTTGGGTCGTTGTCATGCTGGAAGACCCTGCCACGACCCATCTTCAATGCTCTTACTGAGGGAAGGTGGTTGTTGGCCAAGATCTCGTGATACATGGCCCCATCCATCCTCCCCTCAATACGGTGCAGTCGTCTTGTCCCCTTTGCAGAAAAGCATCCCCAAAGAATGATGTTTCCACCTCCATGCTTCACGGTTGGGATGGTGTTCTTGGGGTTGTACTCATCCTTCTTCTTCCTCCAAACACGGCGAGTGGAGTTTAGACCAAAAAGCTCTATTTTTGTCTCATCTGACCACATGACCTTCTCCCATTCCTCCTCTGGATCATCCAGATGGTCATTGGCAAACTTCAGACGGGCCTGGACATGCGCTGGCTTGAGCAGGGGGACCTTGCGTGCGCTGCAGGATTTTAATCCATGACGGCGTAGTGTGTTACTAATGGTTTTCTTTGAGGCTGTGGTCCCAGCTCTCTTCAGGTCATTGACCAGGTCCTGCCATGTAGTTCTGGGCTGATCCCTCACCTTCCTCATGATCATTGATGCCCCACGAGGTGAGATCTTGCATGGAGCCCCAGACCGAGGGTGATTGACCGTCATCTTGAACTTCTTCCATTTTCTAATAATTGCGCTAACAGTTGTTGCCTTCTCACCAAGCTTCTTGCCTATTGTCCTGTAGCCCATCCCAGCCTTGTGCAGGACTACAATTTTATCCCTGATGTCCTTACACAGCTCTCTGGTCTTGGCCATTTTGGAGAGGTTGGAGTCTGTTTGATTGAGTGTGTGGACAGGTGTCTTTTATACAGGTAACGAGTTCAAACAGGTGCAGTTAATACAGGTAATGAGTGGAGAACAGGAGGGCTTCTTAAAGAAAAACTAACAGGTCTGTGAGAGCCGGAATTCTTACTGGTTGGTAGGTGATCAAATACTTACGTCATGCAATAAAATGCAAATTAATTACTTATAAATCATACAATGTGATTTTCTGGATTTTTGTTTTAGATTCCGTCTCTCACAGTTGAAGTGTACCTATGTAAAAAATTACAGACCTCTACATGCTTTGTAAGTAGGAAAACCTGCAAAATCGGCAGTGTATCAAATACTTGTTCTCCCCACTGTACATGCCTGGGATCAAGCTACTGACTGGGATCAGACTACTGGTAATATCGGATTAGCAACTATACAACATCCATATGCCAGAAATGTTAATGCAACCCAGAGAGGAAAGCTCTTGTATTAGAGGAAATGTCCCCTTAGCTCTGGCTGCCCTCTAGCCTAAATACATTTCCATCAGATGCTTTGCCCCAAAGTCAGAGGCAGTCAAGAGGGAGAGACTATTGACGACATAGCTGAGCGATAAACATTAGAGGAGAGATATTACAAGCGCAAAGATATTACAGGCAGACTGCCAAGACAACACTCTTAGAGTAAGACAGTGATTTGGTGTGTGTATTGTTTAGCTGGATGTTTATGTGTCCGTGGTCAGTGAGTGTCCTGTTCCTCCTATTCATTGGTTGCTCCTCCGTCACTCGGTCGCGTCGGTGCCATTGTTATCAACGCTCTAAAGACACCGCAGCCATATTGATGCTCAAAGGTAGAACGGGGACTAATGACTTTGAACCAGGGCTAATGACTGTGTCATCTAAATTACATAGTTGGGGCTTGGGAGACGATGACATTGCTAAAGTTGGCACATATTTAGTAAGGAACAACTTTGCCATTATCATCATGTTGTCAAATTTACTTTAGACAAATGGCAATGTTGTCATTAGCTAGCAAAATTAGTCAAAAATTGCTAGCTAAAATCTGGAGGTCTCCCCTCAATCTTAGCTAGCTAGCTAATGTTATACTGCATCTAAAGTCAATCTGGCGACATCAAAATTGTGACAAAAGATTTTCCAACTAATTATTTGCCATATTTTTTCAAGCCACAGTAATAAACTTTAAACCAAATCTTCATCAGCACCCAATGAGGATATATTGAGTAGAATGCTCAGTTTGGGCATCACTCATAAAACGAATGTTCAAAACAATATTGTGACGTAACGTGCAACCCATGAATAGGTGCCTTGTCACAGTGTGTGTGTGTGTGAGTGTTTTTGGTAATAGAATTTCAAGGCACAAGGCAATGTTTCTTAAATTTACAGAAGGCAGAAACATTTTTCCTAAACTAAATATAAGTGTTGATATTAGTTGGCAGGGGTCTTTACTTCAACATGATTGTGTTTTTATGTATTTCTAATACCTTTTAAGACTTTTTCTGGTAGATGTTTTGTAAGAATCCCTTTCCATCTGTTTGACAAGAAATCAAAGCCTTTGTTTATTCCAAATTTTTGGGATGGAAAATGGTTGAAAAATGTATATATGCTTTAATTTCTATAAGAAATATAAAGAGACTCTTAGCTTCATTTGACACCACATTTGACATGCTCCTATGAATTTCACGTTGGTGCTCATGGGGCTTTTTACATAAACATTTATAAATAGGACTGTTAAACTAGGCGGTGACATCATCATTTCCAGATTGACAATCTGTTGTAAACGGAAATGTGGGTTAATCTGCAAATTTGGGTTTAATCTGCAAATTTGGGTTGCAGAATCAAAAAATGTGTCTCTCTTAATGTCACCACCCCTTCCTCCCTGTCCAGCAGAATCTTCCACTAGGATAGTAATAGACAGAGGTATTTATGCCCAACAGCTGCCTGACACTGGTCCCTTGGCCTGTATAAGCCCCTGAGCCCTCTGCGGAAGGCTCAACCCAGCCCCATAAACATGTCTAAACCACAGACACACCGACCAAGACAAGCCCTGAAACGGAGCCGCACGCCCCGTCCAAGATGTAAGGTAATCTCTCACTGCCACATGCAAGGACGTAGAGGAGGAATTCTGTAAGGCTCAGATCACAACCCAGAGCGAGCTATAATAATCTGATTATGGTGGTTGTAAACATGTGTGTGTCCACAGGGTGACAAATGAAAACATACACCAGGAGAGAGCGAGCTAAAACAAATCCAGGAAGGGAAGGTTCTTGTCCCCTCACTGTGAGGGAAAAGGATCATGTATTTTCATTCACCCTAGGGGTTGGCCTGTAGCCGACTATATAGGGGCTGCTTAGAATCAAACAAAAACAAACCAACAAGATTCATAAAACCCAAACCAGTCCTGAATTCATCATCACTGTTAAAGATTTTGTTGCCAAAAAGCAACAATTTGTGAGCATGCATCTTCTGATCTCCTCTGTCCCACGTCCCTTAATCTGCTCAGAGCTGCTGTTACCGCTCAATGAAAGGTCAGAAACCAGAGAGTGGCTAAACCTACCTCTCCCTAACAGTATTAAACACTCAGTCACACTGAACAGCCTACTACATGAAAACACGTAATGTAGTTCTGTAACATGTTAACATTCATAACAAAATCCCACACAGTCAGGTAACTTTTCAAATCTACAAAAAGACACCACACCTGCCTACAGTACAACATGAGACAATATGCATTCATATGCACCAGAAACATTGTCCTCAACCACATACATACTGTGCCTTCCCTGTCTCCTCACCCGAACTACAGTGGGGAAAAAAAGTATTTAGTCAGCCACCAATTGTGCAAGTTCTCTCACTTAAAAAGATGAGAGAGGCCTGTAATTTTCATCATAGGTACACATCAACTATGACAGACAAAATGAGAAAAGAAATTCCAGAAAATCACATTGTAGGATTTTTAATGCATTTATTTGCAAATTATGGTGGAAAATAAGTATTTGGTCAATAACAAAAAAGTTTCTCAATACTTTGTTATATACCCTTTGTTGGCAATGACACAGGTCAAACGTTTTCTGTAAGTCTTCACAAGGTTTTCACACACTGTTGCTGGTATTTTGGCCCATTCCTCCATGCAGATCTCCTCTAGAGCAGTGATGTTTTGGGGCTGTCGCTGGGCAACACGGATTTTCAACTCCCCTCCAAAGATTTTCTATGGGGTTGAGATCTGGAGACTGGCTAGGCCACTCCAGGACCTTGAAATGCTTCTTACGAAGCCACTCCTTCGTTGCCCGGGCGGTGTGTTTGGGATCATTGTCATGCTGAAAGACCCAGCCACGTTTCATCTTCAATGCCCTTGCTGATGGAAGGAGGTTTTCACTCAAAATCTCACGATACATGGCCCCATTCATTCTTTCCTTTACACGGATCAGTCGTCCTGGTCCCTTTGCAGAAAAACAGCCCCAAAGCATGATGTTTCCACCCCCATGCTTCACAGTAGGTATGGTGTTCTTTGGATGCAACTCAGCATTCTTTGTACTCCAAACACGACGAGTTGAGTTTTTACCAAAAAGTTATATTTTGGTTTCATCTGACCATATGACATTCTCCCAATCCTCTTCTGGATCATCCAAATGCACTCTAGCAAACTTCAGACGGGCCTGGACATGTACTGGCTTAAGCAGGGGGACACAGCAGGATTTGAGTCCCTGGCGGCGTAGTGTGTTACTGATGGTAGGCTTTGTTACTTTGGTCCCAGCTCTCTGCAGGTCATTCACTAGGTCCCCCCGTGTGGTTCTGGGATTTTTGCTCACCGTTCTTGTGATCATTTTGACCCCACGGGGTGAGATCTTGCGTGGAGCCCCAGATCGAGGGAGATTATCAGTGGTGTTGTATGTCTTCCATTTCCTAATAATTGCTCCCACAGTCGATTTCTTCAAACCAAGCTGCTTACCTATTGCAGATTCAGTCTTCCCAGCCTGGTGCAGGTCTACAATTTTGTTTCTGGTGTCCTTTGACAGCTCTTTGGTCTTGGCCATAGTGGAGTTTGGAGTGTGACTGTTTGAGGTTGTGGACAGGTGTATTTTATACTGATAACAAGTTCAAACAGGTGCCATTAATACAGGAAACGAGGGGAGGACAGAGGAGCCTCTTAAAGAAGAAGTTGCAGGTCTGTGAGAGCCAGAAATCTTGCTTGTTTGTAGGTGACCAAATACTTATTTTCCACCATAATTTGCAAATAAATTCATTAAAAATCCTACAATGTGATTTTCTGGATTTTTTTTTCTCAATTTGTCTGTCATAGTTGACGTGTACCTATGATGAAAATTACAGGCATCTCTCATCTTTTTAAGTGGGAGAACTTGCACAATTGGTGGCTGACTAAATACTTTTTTTCCCCACTGTACACTCATTCACCAACAAAAAATCAACAGCCCACCAAACTCTTAAACTTGCGCAAACACATAACTCCTTAAAAACATACAATCACACTCTCCAGCTTCCCAAAATGATTCCTAGACAGCTCTGGATGCCTTTTGCTATTTTAAGCAGCAGCACATAAGGGCAGTCAGAGTCAAAGCTGGAAAGGACAGGACAGGACAGTGGCAGGACAGCGGCAGCGGCAGCGCCCACCTCCCAGTCAGGCTCCAGTCAGTCCCGTGCTACAGCTATAGCCCTGTCTGTCCGTCCGTCCGTCTGTTCACCTTAGCCGCCCTCCGTGGCACCTGTGCCTTCCTGTTCTCTTTCTTCTGTGGCTGCGGCCCGGGACGGACCCTCTGGTGGAGCCAGGCCTTGTCCTTGGTCGCACTGACCAGGCTGTGCAGCACCATGCTGAAGAACCTCTTCATAGAGCTGGAGGGAGAGGATTTTCACAGACAGACAGGAGGGCAGGCAGGGCTGAGAGTCTCACTCACTGCTTGTCTGTTTGTGTGCGCGTGTCTCCAAGTGTGTGTGTGACACCAGGCGGTAGAAGGGTAAGGGTGGGGTGTCAGTGAGTGAACGTGAGGAAGGTAGCCAGGGTGGGGGTGTGTGTGCTGGTAAATGCAGCCAGAGCCAGGCCCAGGGTCAGGCCAGGGGTGACATCATGAGGCCACCCCTCTTCAGAATTAGATTACCAAGGAACAGGGACAGCTGTGAGGCAGAGAGAGATAAGAGGCGCCTGGTGACACTAAGCAGACCAGAATGTCACTGTGACAGGGCACCTATAGGAGGAACAGGACACAAACTGACCACGGGCACATAAACATCCAGCTAAACAACACACAGACACACACACTTACTGTTCAAACTACAGGTGTAGGATCTTAATTTGATCACCCTGTTGTTGCAGGACATTTCCAGGAAATACAAACTTGTAGTGTATTCAAGATTTTAAAAGGCCTCTAAAGTTTGTAATTTTTACTTTAAAATGTCAGACTGGATTGGTCCTAAATAAAAATGTATCAACCCCAACAAAAATGTATATGAATTGTAATCCATAAAATAAATCACATTTCCTGTTGCTGCAGGATTATTTACTGCTGTGAGAAACAGATTAAGTTAAGATCCCACATCTGTACCATTCAAAACAGAAACAACCTAGCAACACACACAACTAAAGCCTGCTGATAGGAGAAATAACATTCAGAGAGGCTGATAGGAAATTATTCCATTGTAGAAAACAAATGATGCCATCCCATCTCATGTGGTCTTCCTATTTTCCCATTCACTTGATTTTCTGAGGAGTGGCGAGATGGATCTGTGCTGACTGATTCCAATGAAGCCCAAATCTAACGGTTGTGCCAGCAACACCCCGAGCCTTGTCAATAATACATCTGAGGACACAAAGCAGGCGCTGTCGCAGTGGGCCTGGAGCTGGGCTAACTGGTGAGCCACTGCCTGGAAAGAGAGCCCTGTGACATATAGTTTACCTTGTTACTCAGACCTCATCTACCAGGCAGACAGAGAGAGAGACAGTCCTCTCTCTCTCTCTGTGTGTGTGTGTGTACAACCCCCCTATATCCACTTCTGACTCAGAAGCAGTCCTATGGGGCAAGATGTTTATAAACAAATTGTATTTTAAGCTCCCTTTAAAAGGAATACCCCTGAGGCATCGAACGAACCACATTAACATTTACATTTTAGTCATTTAGCAGACGCTCTTATCCAGAGCGACTTACAGTTAGTGAATACATTTTTTTTTTTTTTATACTGGCCCCCCGTGGGAATCGAACCCACAACCCTGGCGTTGCAAACGCCATGCTCTATCAACTGAGCAACAGGAATACAAATCTTTAAAGAGATTTTCAGATACAGTATCTCTTAATCAGTGAATGGATTTGCAACGTGTCTGTTGGGTGGAAGACATAATGTGCCTCCCAAGTGGTACCATATTCCCTATATAGTGCACTACTTTTAACCAGGGCCCATACTTCCAGGACAGACAACAGAGATAAGAAACCAGAATGCAGGTTTCAGAGCCAGACACACTGTTGACCGACCCGGACCAACCGACACCTGATTTAGTGTCCTGGCTGGCTGGCTCCCCTGTGCAGCACAGAACAGTCAATAAAGTGTCCATAGCAACCACTGTGTCCGGGGAAACGCGCTTGCCTGGCACCCCTAAAAGAGCTACAGTCCTGTTCTTCCAGAGATTGTGGAAGTTAAACACAGGACATGGCTGTAAACACTGCTCTCCATCCTTAAGTCTATTCAATGGAGCTGACAGCCTCCCATTCACACTGCTGACATACATGCCCAGTGGGTTAGTACATAGACAGGGGACTGGGGTGAGTGTTTACCATAAAGGCAAGAGGTTGAATGGGAGGTTTCGTTTTCCCTGTATGTTTTGGTTCAGATTTATAGCTTTCTCTGAGATGTGATGGGACCCTGTCAGTTCAGGAAGTAAACTGAAATTCCAATTCAAAATCCAATTTTCCTCTGTTGGAATGGGAATTTCACTTTACTTCCCTGAACTGACTGAATTGAAACGTAATTGACCCTAACACAGAGAGACACATCAATACAAATGGCACATGGCATGGCGGGATTCAAAACAACAACAGCAGCTTGACTACACAGTGATGTCAGGCTTCACTTACACTAATGAGAGCTGAGGAGGATGATACATTTTTTAGACTGTACCCTGATATGACCAAGGAGGAGGAGGAGGAGGAGGAGGAGGACTCTCACTATAACAACAACAGTAAGTCAGTAAATTAAACAGGCTAAGTCTTTGTAAGCCTAAAACTAGCTACTGGTCAAGTCATGAGATGGGAGAGTACAAAATGGCTCACAATCAATATCAGTCAGTTAACTCCACTTGGTCCGAGCCAAGTGAATAGAGGGCTCTGAATTTGATCTTTGGCTCGTAAAACCTGGCGTACTAGACTATATGCTAATTAATGTGATGTTCCATTCATTAGCATTCCACACTGCCCTTTCCCACCTGGACAAGAGGAACACCTATGTGAGAATGCTATTCATTGACTACAGCTCAGCGTTCAACACCATAGTGCCCTCAAAGCTCATCACTAAGCTAAGGAGCCTGGGACTAAACACCTCCCTCTGCAACTGGATCCTGGACTTCCTGACGGGCCACCCCCAGGTGGTAAGGGTAGGTAACAACACATCTGCCACGCTGATCCTCAACACTGGGGCCCCTCAGGGGTGCGTGCTCAGTCCCCTCCTGTACTCCCTGTTCACCTATGACTACATGGCCAGGCACGACTCCAACAGCATCATTAAGTTTGCCGACGACACAACAGTGGTAGGCCTGATCACCAACAGCGATGAGACAGCCTATATGGAGGAGGTCAGAGACCTGGCCATGTGGTGCCAGGATAACAACCTCTCCCTCAACGTGATCAAGATAAAGGAGATGATTGTGGACTACAGGAAGAAGAAAAAAAGAGGACTGAGCACGCCCCCATTCTCATCAACAGGGCTGTAGTGGAACAGGTTGAGAGCTTCAAGTTCCTTGGTGTCCACATCACCAACAAACTATCATGGTCCAAACACACCAAGACAGTCATGAAGAGGGCACGACAAAGCCTATTCCCCCTCAGGAGACTGAAAAGATTTGGCATGGGTCCTCAGATCCTCAAAAAGTTATACAGCTGCACCATCGAGATCATCCTGACTGGTTGCATCACCGCCTGGTATGGCAACTGCTCGGCCTCCGACCGCAAGGCACTACAGAGGGTAGTGCGTACGGCCCAATACATCACTGGGGCCAAGCTTCCTGACATTTTTTTTATTTTACCTTTATTTAACCAGGTAAGCCAGTTGAGAACAAGGACCTCTATACCAGGCGGTGCCAGAGGAAGGCCCTAAAAATTGTCAAAGACTCCATCCACCCTAGTCATAGACTGTTCTCTCTGCTACCGCACGGCAAGCGGTACCGGAGCACCAAGTCTATGTCCAAAAGGCTTCTTAACAGCTTCTACCCCCAAGCCATAAGACTCCTGAACAGCTAATCATGGCTACCCTGGCTATTTGCATTGCTCCCCATTTTTTTACGCTGCTGCTACTCTGTTTATTATCTATGCATAGTCACTTTAACTCTACTCACATGTACATATTACCTCAATTACCTCAACTAATCGGTGCCCCCACACATCTGTACCGGTACCCCATGTATATAGCCTCCCTACTGTTAGTTTCTTATACTGCTGCTCTTTAATTATTTGCTATTTTCTATTTTCTACTTAACACTTTTTTTCTTTTTTTTTCTTAAAAACGGCATTGTTGGTTAAGGGCTTGTAAGTAAGCATTTCACTGTAAGGTCTAAACCTGTTGTATTCGGCGCATGTGGCAAATAAAATTTAATTTTATTTGAATAAAGCAGTTATGAATTTCTTAACTTTCAACCCACTGCACTGCCTCGCTAATTATAGAAGTCAAAAATAGGACAATGAGCAAAAGCCAGTTAACAGGCATGAGGAGATCCATGTTGGAGCCGGGTGTGTGTGTACTTTCCTACACTGACATCAGCTACTGGTGGACTGACACTGACAGGGAGGTTACAGGTCATCGTGAATGTGCGTCACTTGGTGGGTGACCACCAGTATTGCCGGGCACTGTTGTGTGGGGATCTTCCATAGGCTACCCTAAATATCTGCTTCATATTCATCTCTCTCTCTCGTTGATGCGAGTACTGTAGCTCACCCACCACTCAATTTTGCACTCAAAATCCATATCTAAATTCTATTAATCTTAACATCGTTTTTGTTGTTGTTGTTTTTTTATACAGGAGCTCATTTGCTCGAAGCTATCCACAGGCATCTATTCATTCTATCCACAATATCTATTTCCAAGACTTCTAAAACTATCCGATTTTTTTAAATTTACTTACCGGCATCATGACTGCAGTCAGTCAAGTAATATGTTTATCCCAGCCAATCTCTTGGAGAAACACTCTCTCTCTGGTCCAAATAACTGGTCGGTATGGTAGAGTGCGTCCCTCTGCAGAATCTGATTTAATGGTCCTAAAGTAACGATACTTGGTCCCACAGCGATGCAGACATAACTAGACGCTGAGGGCGAAGTAGGTCACGGCACCCAATAGTCACAGAACATCACACAGCGTAGTTGGGAGGCATGTTGTTTCAGTGAATTTGCTGCTGAGCTTTACGCTGTAATGACAGCGACTGAAAGTTCACGCCACAAATAATTCGCCGATTGCCTTTAGAGGGTTCGACCGCCCGCGCGCTCGAATAAATAGGATAATCCAAGGACAGGACAAGTCCGCTAAAATGCTGTTTTAGCAAAGATGCCTGCTCTTATATGGTTATCCGTGAGATAGTACAGAAAATGTTTTACCCAAACGCTCTGAAGTATGCTTCATATCAAGAAAACAACGTGACGTCAAATCCATTCCAACCGCAACAATGTTACTTTGACTTTCAAGCCTATGACGGTCGGTGCAAAATCTATGTAGTTATTATCAGCCCCTGGTCTCGTCCTCGTTTATTTGACAAGCTAAATCAAAATAGAACAGCGAACTGTTTTTAATTCACAAGATAATGCAACTCACTTTCCAACGGCAGCTACAAACGTCATGACAGGCATGTTTCACATAGAGGAAACACTCCGACTGTAGTTCTACTGTTCTATTTTCTGATAATTATATTCTTACCTAGAACTATATTCAAAATAATACTGATCAATCTAATAAAATATGCTACCAGAGCATTCTTCCTACTGTCCAGTTGTTTTAACACATCTAAGCCAAGTTTGTTCTCATGAGAGCTGTTTCAAAAGGATGATGCAGTTTTAAATGGAACGTCAGTGTCATCTTGTGCCCATACTGTGAAATTAGTTGCTGGAGTTGTATCTAAACACGGTTAGTTGCAAGGGAGGGGAAACAATTGATTGGATCGTTCAGGTCTGACAAAAAAAGAAACATGGATTCATCAAATGAATTGTATTAACTTAATTTATTTATTGAGGTTTTCTAATGTGTGTAGGCCTACATATTGTAGTGGTGGTGCTCATAATCCAAAACATGATCACGTAACACTCTTATTTACTGCACAAAAACTTACTTAAATAAAATTAAGGTATTTACTCTGAAATTACATGGTAAATTGTAATACCACGGTAATAGTCATTAAAATAAAGTAATCCCGACTTGGTACCAGGCAGCTACCCAAATATGTTGAGATAAGTTATAATTCATTTCTACCACACAATTTCGTTGAAAATACCAGGTAAATACAGTATTTATGCATATTTGTGCTCATCCTTGATGATAATTTTTGGGAAAAAAACTAACAAAGGCTGTTAAACAGACAAATAGATTGTAGCCTTTGCACAACTCATACATGCTCATACCACTAACAAGGAACAATTTTAAACATCTTGCTTTAATGAATCACTACAGTAGTTGAGGAAAACAGCAGCGCTAACAACTCTGAGATGAATCTCTAGCTGGTCTTTTCACATTGTTTACTTTGATCAAATTAAATGTTACTATTTAAACTGGTAAGCAATAACTATTTTTTTCCTTTCTTGAGTATATTTTTTCATTATTTGAGTATAATCAAAAACTTTTCTTATAGTAGTCAGTTTCTTTGTTGAGTAAATCTTGACAATACCGCTCATCTTCTTACTGAATGCAGCAATTTTGTCCATTAGCATCTTTGAAGCGGAGACGCATCTTGGGCTTGTAGTTTTCGAGGTACATTAGTTGTTTCGAGTTGAAGGCTCCACGTCTCTTTCTGAGAGAAGAAACATGGACAAAATGACGGCATTTTGATGGCAACCATTTTGATGATTTCTGATAGTTTTGATGACTTGGCATTTTGATGGCATTTTAAATTGAAAGACGTATTCAGGAATCACCTCATCATAACTTACAGTCCCAGTCAAAAGTTTGGACACACCTACTCATTCAAGGGTTTTTCTTTATTTTTACTATTTTCTACATTGTAGAATAATAGTGAAGACATCAAACTATGAAATAACATATGGAATCATGTAATAACCAAAAAAGTGTTAAACAAATCAAAATATATTTTGACCGGTGGAAATCTGTCCTTTTGTCTGATGAGTCCAAATTTGAGATTTTTGGTTCCAACCGCGGTGTCTTTGTGAGACACAGAGTAGGTGAACGGATGATCTCCGCATGTGTGGTTCTCACCGTGAAGCATGGAGGAGGACGTGTGATGGTGTGGGAGTGCTTTGCTGGTGACACTGTCAGTGATTTATTTAGAATTCAAGGCACACTTAACCAGCATGGCTACCACAGCATTCTGCAGCGATACGCCATCCCATCTGGTTTGCGCTTAGTGGGACTATCATTTGTTTTTCAACAGGACAATGACCCAACACATCTCCAGGCTGTGTAAGGGCTATTTGACCAAGAAGGAGAGTGATGGAGTGCTGCATCAGATGACCTGGCCTCCACAATCACCCGACCTCAACCCAATTGAGATGGTTTGGGATGAGTTGGACCGCAGAGTGTAGGAAAAGCAGCCAACAAGTGCTCAGCATATGTGGGAACTCCTTCAAGACTGTTGGAAAAGCATTCCAGGTGAAGCTGGTTGAGAGAGTGCCAAGAGTGTGCAAAGCTGTCATCGAGGCAAAGGGTGGCTACTATGAAGAATCTAAACTCTAAAATATATTTTGATTTGTTTAACTATTTTTTGGTTACTACATGATTCCATATATGTTATTTCATAGTTTTGATGTCATCCCTATTATTCTACAATGTAGAAAATAGTAAAAATAAAGAAAAACCCTTGAATGAGTAGGTGTGTCCCAACTTTTGACTGGTACTGTATATCATCTTCCCTTTTTAAATCACAGTAGCAAGAAGATTTGATCATTCATGCAAATTATTATTCATTTGTTAGTATTCATGAAAATGGTTGAAATATCAAAATATGATCAATGGAGAGAACTTGCAGGCAGCAGGTAGTTTACCGGTTAAAAGCGTTGCGCCAGTAACCGAAAGGTTGCTGGTACAAAGCCCCGAGCCAACTAGGTGAAAAACCTGTCGATGTGCCCTTGAGCCAGGCACTTAACCCTAATTGCTCCAGGGTCGCCGTCAATAATGGCTGATCCCTGGCCGTGACCCCACTCTCCGAAGGTGTCTCAGGGAGAATGGGATATACATAAAAACTAATTTCCAATTCACACATGCGTATAATACACACTTGAACATGTGTGAAATAGAACAAATTATAAGCACCCACCAAATTATTATTTAGTATTATTATATAACTTACTGTCTTATAAAGTGAACAGCATCTTCATACTCCATCCCACACTCAATCAACGCCAACGCTACCAGGACTGGGGCTCTGGGGAGAAATGATATCAATCATATCAAGTGTACTGTAGAGATGGAAAAGTTGGTGTAATATAAAATATCCCTCCTTCACTAAATAACCACATTCACTACACACTGCTTTGAGTTGGTGGCTAGCAGACATTCGAAGGAAGGAGAAGGTACAGTATGTAGACAACTTACCGACCCAACCCTGCCACACAATGCACTGCAATGCAACAACCGGGTTCATCTCTGAATTTACACTTCAGGAGGTTGAGCCAGTCATCAACGACTTGTTCAGGGGGTGAAGAACCATCGTCAAAGGGCCAATCCTGTTTAGAGAGAACATATGCTTGGTATTAGGCTCTGTAAAAGGATTAATTGATTAGGTAGGGTAATTGATAGGCCCAATGCTTTCATGCTACCTCCATCATTAGGAAAAGGACAGGCCTAGATGTCATGCAGATACAACTACAATTGGACCAGGAATGCCTGAATCAACTCCAACCAAATTTGAAGGTCTCTAACAGGTTAAGATAGTGGCAGAACAGAACGGTTGTCTCACCACAACAGTGATGCCTTCCTGCTCCACAGGGGTTTTGTCGTAAGTGGCATCACACACTCTGACCAGTGTCTGCACCCCAAAAGCCTTCAGATCCTATAATAGATAAGTGATTTTAGTTCAGTAAGTAATCATTCAACACACTTTCTGTTTTTCAGTTAATTCCAAATCTGGTTTAACATATAAGAACTCTATAAACCAAATAACACAATGCTTTATTTAAATGCAAAGCATAGGGGACATGTATTTGTAGGAGTCAATGATACTGTACCTCTATAAACTTCACCAGCTGGGTGTTGGTGGGATTGTGGGTGATCAGAAACTTCATACAGTCATGGGAGATCTCAACAGGGGCGGGGCGATTCATCTTGACAGACAGATGGAGAAGGCAGTCTTCCAGTAGAGGGTGTACAGTACAGTAGTAGAGAAAAGTACTCCAAAATGGGAGCTAGATTGGGTATAACGGTAGTTATTGAAAGATATAGGCTATGGAGAATGGGGAAAAAGTAAATAAAAAGTGGAATATGAAAAGGAAACTAAAGAAAAGGGGTATCCCTTTAGATTTTAAATCCCAACTAGCCCATTCAGGAATTATTTAGTGGTTGTTTAGTGGCCGGATTAGCTCAATCCAAGCCATATACTTGGAGAAATATCAGCCTCTCTCTCTCCAGGAGTACTGGTCGACTTCTGATGGGGTATTTCTTCATATGTTTGGCTGCAGGCTGCTCACAGGTGCTGATGCTGTGCTTGGCAGAAGTCTCCACAGTGCCGCACCCTCACAAACGCCATAAATGTGCTGCCTGAAAACATATAGTTCACAGGAAGATAACAGTCACTGGGAGGAATGGTTTTATCAGCAACACAGCCCAATTAACATGTAATAGACTAGCTGCAGTTAGAACAAAGTAGGATAGGATACAGCACTGGACCATTTCATGTATGTCACGTTGTATTACCTGTCTCATGTAATTTTGATTTGCGATAATGAAATAAGCCTAACGTTGAATAACACTGAGAAAATCAATGAGTGAAACAAACCAACCGTTGTGTGCTGAGTAACGTTGCGTTCATCCAGCGTGCACAAGGCGGTGTGGCAACTCTGCACACCATTGATTCTTCTCTCTACAGTGGCACAGCCTAGGGGTCCTGCTGCTCAAAATGAGCTCCTGACCTGTAAAAGAAAGCATTAGGCTAAATCATAGCTTATACATTAAAGCCACGTTTAGGAACAATGCTGTGTAGCCTAAACGTACTGCAGTAACAATTGAATATAAATATTTTACATTCCATTAATGTTTCATTCAGCTCATAGAAGAGGAACAATACAATTTATTTACAAACATTACAGCTCTCTCTCTCTCTCTCTTTGTCCCTCTATCACTGTCTGTCTCTCTCTGGCAAGAATAATTCAATACAGTAAATGTAATGATTACATGATGCAATAATATCCATATACGTAGCTATTGCAAAAGCACTTGCATTTAGCCACCATGGGTAGCTAGTTATTAGCTTACTAGAGGTTAATCTAATAAATTAGCCATTTGCCATAGCTAGCGACAGTATTTGGGAGTCAAGCTAGGTTAGCTAGCACGTTAGCAACGCAGCAGATCAAACTAGCTAGCTAACGTTGGCTAGCTACATAAATACATTCCGGCAAAACAATAACAAGAGGACATGAAGTATGTGTAGGTAACTAGTTAGTTACTTACAAAAAGCTGTTGATTGACGTCTTCAATGAAAATTCGATGAAAGACTGGTTGACAAAAGCAACATATCCGTTTGTTGACAGCAGTGCTAAAAAGCTTTAGCTTGCTAGCTGCTTGGTATTATACCACGTGACATACGTGACGTCAACGTGTGTGCTGGAAAAAAATACAGTGAGCATTTTCATTCAGGTTCTCAACACTAGAGGGAGTCACACAGTAATTTGGAGAAAGAATACAACATTGTTTTTTGGATTATTTCATGTTAATTCAATGATAGACCTTGATGGTGATAGAGGATATTGAATGTTTGCCCAATTCTGACGGCAAAGACACTATACAAAGAAACCCTGCCTTGACAAGAAATCTAGTAGATGCATTTACATTTACGTCAATTTACATGAATTGCCATAGAGGTTATTCAGTCATCATTCTGTGTTATGCAATTTTAGCAGCGGGGACTGGAGGGAGGAGCTATAGGAGGAAGGCATTGTAATGGCTGGAATAGAATGAAGGAACGGAGTCAAACGTGGTTTCCATATGTTTGATGTGTTTGATAACGTTCCATTTATTTCATTCCAGCCATTACAATGAGCCCGTCCTCCTATAGCTTCTCCCACCAGCCTCCACTGAATCTTAGGCTACATAAAGTAACTACAGTTATAAGTATTAACATAGATACCACATGTGTGAAATGCTACTATTACACTTACTGCTTACAGTAGGCCTATGATGCTCTCATAACTCAAAGCCATACTCTCTCTCTCTCTCTCTCTCTCTCTCTCTCTCTCTCAATTCAATTTCAATTCAATTCAATTCAATTTAAGGGCTTTATTGGCATGGGAAACGTGTGTTAACATTGCCAAAGCAAGTGAAGTAGATAGTAAACAAAAGTGAAATAAACAATAAATATTAACAGTAAACATTACACTCAGAAGTTTCAAAAGAATAAAGACATTTCAAATGTCATATTATGTATATATACAGTGTTGTAACAATGTGCAAATAGTTAAAGTACAAATGGGAAAATAAATAAACATAAATATGGGTTGTATTTACAATGGTGTTTGTTCTTCACTGGTTGCCATTTTCTTGTGGCAACAGGTCACAAATCTTGCAGCTGTGATGGCACACTGTGGTTTTTCACCCAGTAGATAAGGGAGTTTATCAAAATTGGGTTTGTTTTTAAATTCTTTGTGGATCGCTGTAATCTGAGGGAAATATGTGTCTCTAATATGGTCATACATTTGGCAGGAGGTTAGGAAGTGCAGCTCAGTTTCCACCTAATTTTGTGGGCAGTGTGCACATAGCCTGTCTTCTCTTGAGAGCCAGGTCTGCCTACGGCGGCCTTTCTCAATAGCAAGGCTATGCTCACTGAGTCTGTACATAGTCAAAGCTTTCCTTCTCTCTCTCTCTCTCTCTCTTGCGCTCTCTCAAATCAAATCAAATCAAATTGTATTTGTTACATGCGCCGAATACAACAGGTGTAGACCTTACAGTGAAATGCTTACTTACAAGCCCTTAACCAACAATGCAGTTTTAAGAAAAATAAGTGTTAAGTAAAAAATAGATATGCATAATTTAAAAAAAAATAGTTATATAGATATATATATATATATATATATATATATATATATATATATAGAGGTGAAAGCATTGGAAATGCTTTTGGCGGTTAATCTGCTTCTGTTTTGTGGGTGGCACTGTGTGCTGTTTTCGATGGATGGGTCCTGGCCTCTCGGGGCCTTAGGGATACGGAGGGACGTGGGTGGGATGCTGATCACTGGGATGACGGCTCAACTTGGGATGGGGAGGGGCTTTAGCGGGGGAATTAGTGGAGAACAATTGAAGGGTTACTCCGTAGCAATGCAAATATCACGGTACAGCTATATGGACACTCAATCATTACGCTATTTTTTACAAACATATATAATGATAAATAGACTTGAAACTTGTATCTCATTATGGTGTATGGTGAAATAAGTATAGCCAGTTATAATTGTAATGGCTTAGCTGATAATAACAAAAGAAGAACAATATTTACATGGCTCAAAGAGAAGGAATATAATATCTATTGTATACAGGAAACTCATTCAACAATTCGAGATGAAGTAGCGTGGAAAAAGAATGGGGGGAATATACTTCTCCCATGGGCAAAGAAATTCAAAAGGGGTGATGATATTAATTAATAGTAATTTCGATCCGAATGTGCAAATTGTACAAATAGATACACAAGGTAGATGGATTATTTTAAATATGTTATTGGACCATAAACAGATATGGCTCATTAACCTTTACGGACCAAATAATGATGATCCACAATTCTTTGACAATATATATAATAAATTATCAAGCCTGCAAGCAACTCAAGACAATATTATTATGGTGGGGGATTATAATACTGTTTTAAATAGCTCAATGGACCGTAAAGGAAATCACACCACAAACAATCACCCACATGCTCTTAAGGAAATTGTGAATGTCATGGATACATTAGAACTAGTAGATATATGGAGGCTTAAATATACTGATCTAGTGAGATATACATGGCGGAGACTGAATCAAGCTAGTCGTCTTGACTTCTTTCTTATCTCATTCTCGTTGGCACCAAAAGTAAAAAAAAGTGTTGATAGGGGACAGAATGCGGTCGGACCATCATATAATAGGCATATACATTACTCTTACTGAATTTCCACGTGGGGCGAGGATATTGGAAATTTAATCAAAGCCTATTGGATGATAATTTATTTATAATTAGAACAAAGGAATTTATAACTGAGTTTTTCCAACATAACATAGGTACAGCGAATCCCCTTATTGTATGGGACACCTTTAAATGTGCCTTTAGAGGCCATGCAATTCAGTACTCATCTCGAAAACAAAAGCAATTTAGGTCAAAAGAGTTTATACTAAGAAAGGAAATAGAAAATCTAACAGAACAGATAGATGGCAATAAAAACTGTAACATAGAGGCTCAGAATAAATTAGAGGAAAAACAAAAAGAAATTGAGAAACTTATTCAAGAAAGATCAAGTGTAATATATTATAAAAAATAAAGCAAACTGGATGGAATATGGGGGAAAATGCACAAAATTCTTTTTAATCTTCAACATAGGAATGCTACCAAAAAGAACTTAATGAAACTGGTTACAATTGACGGAGTCACCCATAATTCACCAAATGATATTTTGAAGGAAGAAACAAAGTACTTTAAGCATATGTTTTCTTTTCAGTCGCCTCCATCTCCTCTAACTGAAGCTAATTGTAGAGATTTTTTTTCTATTGATAATGTCAAATTAACAGCCACACAGAAAGACTCATGTGAAGGTGAAATTACAGAGGAGGAACTTCTGGATGCAATTAAAGACTTTACGTCTGGGAAAACTCCAGGGTTGGATGGCATACCAGTCGAGGTATACCAAACCTTTTTTGATATACTAAGAGGACCGTTATTAGCATGTTTTAACCACTCCTATGTAAATGGTAGATTATCTGACACTCAAGAAGAAGGTCTGATCTCATTATTACTGAAACAGGATACAAGTGGAAAATATAAAGATCCAGTCCATTTACAAAATTGGAGGCCCCTTACACTTCAGTGTTGTGATGCAAAAATCCTAGCAAAATGTATAGCGCATAGAATTAAAAAGGTATTGTCGGATATTATTCATTCTAATCAGACAGGTTTTTTACATGGAAGATACATTGGAGATAATATAAGGCAAGTATTGGAAACAATACTATGGAAAATATATGAAACCAGACCTGCTATTCATAGCAGACTTCGAAAAGGCATTTGATAAAGTTCGACTGGGGTTTATATATAAATGCCTGGAGCATTTCAATTTTGGAGAATCTCTTATAAAATGGGTCAAAATCATGTATAGTAACCCTAGGTGTAAAATAGTAAATAATGGCTATTTCTCAGAAAGTTTTAAACTGTCAAGAGGAGTGAAACAAGGTTGTCCACTATCGGCATATCTATTTATTGTGGCCATCGAGATGTTAGCTATTAAAATCAGATCCAATAATAATATCAGAGGATTAGAAATACAGGGCTTAAAAACAAAGGTGTCATTGTACGCTGATGATTCATGTTTTCTTTTAAATCCACAACTAGAATCCCTCCACAGCCTCATAGAGGATCTAGATACATTTTCTAACCTCTCTGGATTACAACCAAATTATGACAAATGTACTATATTACGTATTGGATCACTAAAAAATACAATTTTTACATTACCATGTAGTTTACCAATAAAATGGTCTGATGGTGATGTGGATATATTCGGAATACATATCCCAAAGGAAATAAATGATCTCACTTCAATACATTTTAATAGAAAGTTAGCAAAAATAGATAAGATCTTACTACCATGGAAAGGAAAAATCACCCTGATTAACTCTTTAGTATTATCCCAGTTTACCTATTTGCTTATGGTCTTGCCTACGCCTAGCGAACAGTTTTTTAAATTATATGAGAAAAAAATATTCAATTTTATTTGGAACGGCAAGCCAGACAAAATTAAAAGAGCATATTTATATAATGAATATGAATTCGGAGGACAGAAATTATTAAATATTAAAGCATTAGACCTATCACTAAAAGCTTCAGTCATACAAAAGTTATACTTAAATCCGAACTGGTTCTCAAGCAAATTAGTAAGATTGTCTCACCCAATGTTCAAGAAAGGCCTTTTTCCCTTTATTCAGATTACAACCTCTCACTTTCAGTTATTTGAAAAGGAAATAATCTCCCAAATGTCACTATTTCTAAAACAAGCCATAGAAAGTTGGTTGCAATTTCAATTTAATCCTCCAGAAACGACAGAACAAATAATGCAACAAATATTGTGGTTAAATTCAAATATACTAATTGACAAAAAACCTTTATTTTTTGACAGAATGTTTAAAAAATGTATAATCTTCGTAAATGATATCATCGGTAGGACTGGTGGAGTTATGACACACATGCAGCTAACAAAAACATATGGAAATGTCTGCTCTACCCAAAATTACAACCAAATAATTGCAGCCTTACCGCAAAAGTGGAAGAGGAAAGTGGAAGGGGGAGAAAGTAAGGAACTTGTCTGTCGGCCTTGCATTAAAGAACTTAATTGGTTAAGGAAAACTGTGATAAATAAAAAAGTATATCAGTTCCACTTAAGGACCAAAGGATTGACAGCCGTCCCATATAGATTGCAAAATAGTTGGGAAGAGATCTTTGACGTACCGATCCCATGGCATAGTGTTTATGAACTGACACGCAAAACGACACCGGATTCAAAAATTAGAATCTTTCAATTTAAATTATTATACAAAATTCTTGCTACCAATAGAATGTTATTTATATGGGGGATACAATCTTCCCAGCTCTGCAGATTTTGCTGTGAAGAGACAGAATCATTAGATCATTTGTTTTGGTTCTGTCCATTTGTAGCTTGTTTTTGGACACAGGTCCAGGAATGGCTAAAGGATTGCAATATTTACCTGGAGCTAACCTTGCAGATAGCATTACTGGGTGATCTGAAAAGTCATAGTCAATCAATCAATAACATAATAATACTTTTAGCAAAAATGTTTATTTTTATTTCACAATCTGTAGAAGCAATGAGAATAGAAAGGTTCAGAACTTTTGTAAAACATCACAGTACGGTTGAAATATATATGGCAAATAGAAATCCTATATGGATGGTGTTAAGAGATAGATGGGAGGTATTGAATAGAGTTGAAGGATGGGACTAATAACAAATAACAACAAATAATAACAAAGATAGCTAATAATGTAAGCATACTGTGTCCATAATAAGTATATAGGTTGTATGTTGGGAGCTTTTGGGAAAGAGCACAGTTAGAAAGATATGGCATATAGAAGCAAACCGGATGGACATCATGAAAATGATCGGAGAGGTTGAGAGTAGAAGAAGTTCAGGAGCAAAAATAAATAAATTAAAAAAAATATATATATATATATATAATAGAATTATTGTAAAATTAACTCTGTCCATAAGGTGTAGATAGTAAGTATAGACCGGAAGTAGAGGCCTGGGCATTGTTGTTCACTAATTTACTCCAAGTAGGGAAAGGATGGTGGGGTTGAAAAGTAATAAAGGGGAGTATATATATATATAAAAAGAAAAAAAAAACATGGGGGATTGGAAGTGATGCAGACAATTACATTGATAGAAGATACAATCTATCTGCAATATTAAGCTGATCCATTCCCCCCGAAAAAAAATAAAAATAAATAAAAATAAAAATAAAAAATACTAATAAAATAGATAAGTAAAAAATAAGAAATAACTATAAATTATAATTAATAATTAATAATTAAAGAGCAGCAGTAAAATAACAGTAGTGAGGCTATATACAGGGGTTACCGGTACAGAGTCAATGTGCGGGGGCACAGGTTAGTCGAGGTAATTGAGGTAATATGTACAAGTTGGTAGAGTTAAAGTGACTATGAATAGATAACAAACAGAGAGTGGCAGCAGCGTAAAAGAGGGGGTGGGTGGGGGGGTATACCAGGCAGTGATGCAACCAGTCAGGATGCTCTCGATGGTGCAGCTGTATAACTTTTTGAGGATCTGAGGACCCATGCCAAATCTTTTCAGTCTCCTGAGGGGGAATAGGCTTTGTCATGCCCTCTTCACGACTGTCTTGGTATGTTTGGACCATGATAGTTTGTTGGTGATGTGGACACCAAGGAACTTGAAGCTCTCAACCTGCTCCACTACAGCCCCATCGATGAGAATGGGGGCATGCTCGTTCCTCCTTTTCCTGTAGTCCACAATCATCTCCTTTGTCTTGATCACATTGAGGGAGAGGTTGTTATCTTGATCAGGCCTACCACTGTTGTGTAGTCAGCAAACTTAATGATGGTGTTGGAGTTTGCCTGGCCATGCTGTCATGGGTGAACGGGGAGTACAGGAGGGGACTGAGCACGCACCCCTGTTGAGGATCAGCGTGGCAGACGTGTTGTTACCTACCCTTACCACCTGGGGGCGGCCCGTCAGGAAATCCAGGATCCAGTTGCAGAGGGAGGTGTTTAGTCCCAGGGTCCTTAGCTTAGTGATGAGCTTTGAGGGCACTATGGTGTTGAACGCTGAGCTGTAGTCAATGAATAGCATTCTCACGTAGGTGTTCCTTTTGTCCAGGTGGGAAAGGGCAGTGTGGAGTGCAATAGAGATTGCATCATCTGTGGATATGTTGGGGCAGTATGCAAATTGGAGTAGGTCTAGGGTTTCCCTCTCTCTCTCTGAGGTAGTGGGCTTGGACTGACAGGTCTGTTCTTGTGTGGTTTCCTTGAGTCCTCATGAATAGATAAACACACACCCACACACCCTTTGTTTAGCAGTTAGAAAAACGACACCACTGCCAATAGTATACAGTAGTTTACTAGTCTGGTAGGCTAGGCTGTTTGCGCTCTGTAGTTTTCCATGTGACACAGACAGGCTAGGCCCATGAACAGGTTGGACAGGATTTCCGAGATGGGAGAGACAGATACCTGAGGGTAGTTTCCTGCTGTGTTTGTTCCGCTGGAATACTTACATTTTTCAGATCCCAGTTCATATCCCAAGTAAGGTAAGTTTCAGCCTACTTTAATGAAGGCATGTCTTAACTATATTGTCTTAGGGAAATGAGGAGAAATGAACTTAAAATTCAGAGACCTGGGGGTACGATAGGCCTGTCACAGTAGACGCTCTGTACAATAGAGCCACTCCTGTTTCCATACCTGCTGTCTCCCTAATACTGCATGTTTATTATCTCTACACATTAGGTGTTCTATACTCAAGGTGCTTAACATGTCTTTAATAATAATAATAATACATTTTATTTGACATACGCCTTTTAGGACACTTAAAGACACCTTACATTAAATGTACATCAAATCAATCACAGTCTGTTTGTTCAGTGAATGTTGCTTTAGACTAATGTTGCTTAGAGACCCGTGATGTGTTGTGAATGTAGTGATGACACACTTTTGCTTTCTACCAACATAGCATTACCTCTGTACACATTTAAATGACTATTTACTGGCAAGTACTGTTGTTGCAAAGACTTCAGTAATAATTAATCAATAAATCAAATACAATTATGATCTGCAATACTGAATACTTGTCAAATACAGGCCTACGCTCTAACAGTAAATATATAATTAATAGTCTGAGTGGTTTCGGGAGGCATAAAAATACAATGGTATCATTTTACATGATGACATCATTACTGACATTATGGAAAAGTAGGTCTTCCATTTTTTTTTCTTCCGTAAGGCCTACAGTTTCTAAATTGATTGCTGTGCTTCGAAGCGCTAAAAGCCTTTAGAGCGGATAAATCCTATGAGAAGGTAGATTAGTTTAATCTCCATGGACTAATTAAAGAGGACGTAACACAAAAACAGATACACATGCTGTAGGCCATTTAGGTCTTGTTAGATTCATGATCGATGAAATGATGAGTCAAGAATTCAATTATCTAACTTCTCTTCATCGAAAGTGCTCTGATTTTACAATAAATCGACTTCCTCTATTTTAAATAAATTAGGTGTGGTTTCTTCATGGAGATTTTAGTGTTGGATTTAGTAACCTCAATGCCTACACTGCTTTGTACTCACAGAGTAGCAAGCGAGAACTAATGCAATCACTCAGAAAATAATGCATTTAACTGCACTGAAAAGGATGGAAGATTGGCTGTGTCAGTGTCCTTATGGTCAGGTTTAGTCTATGTATTTATTTAATTGATTACAGACTAGTTGTAACCCTGTGTGTGACCATTTTGCCTTGTGACTGACTTCTGACTCTCTTTGTGTTTAGGGTGCCAGTGTTGACAGGCCGCAGGGATGAACTGGTCAGCACTAGAGAGCCTCCTCAGCGGGGTCAACAAGTACTCCACTGTGTTTGGCCGTGTGTGGCTGTCCATGGTGTTTGTGTTCCGTATCATGGTGTTTGTGGTTGCCGCCCAGCGCGTGTGGGGAGACGAGAGCAAGGACTTTGTGTGCAACACCAGGCAGCCCGGCTGCACCAACGTCTGTTACGACAGCATCTTCCCCATCTCACACATCCGCCTGTGGGCCCTCCAGTTAATCTTCGTCACCTGTCCATCTCTCATGGTCGTGGCTCACGTCAAGTACCGCGAGGGGAAGGATTCAAAGTACGCTTCTCAGCACAAGGGCTCTCACCTGTATGCCAACCCGGGGAAGAAACGTGGAGGCCTGTGGTGGACCTACCTGGTCAGCCTGATCTTCAAGGCCGGGGTTGATGCAGCCTTCCTCTACATTCTCTACTATATCTACAAAGGCTATGACATGCCACGTCTCTCGAAGTGTGCCCTCGAACCTTGCCCCAACACAGTGGACTGCTACATATCCAGGCCCACAGAGAAGAAGATCTTCACCATCTTCATGGTGGTCTCCTCAGCCGTCTGCATCTTCATGTGCATCCTGGAGATGTTCTATCTGGTGGGCAAGCGGTTACAGAAGGTGCTCAAAGTACAGCAGGCCAACGAGAGACTTCTCTTCGCTGAGTGCCATGAGGTCACCAACATCGCTCCGCCGAGGTCATCATATATCAGGGTAGATCCAACTATTGGGAGCCAAGAGAACATCAGCAGACAGAAGAAGACAGAGGAGGCTGCTGCCACAAGCCTGTAGCCCTGATCTGTTTGATTTTGGTGCATATTAGACTGAAACATTTCAGAAGTTTACATACACTTAGGTTGGAGTAATTAAAACTTGTTTTTCAACCACTCCACAAATTACTTGTTAACAAACTATAGTTTTGGCAAGTCGGTTAGGACATCTACTTTGTGCATGACACAAGCAATTTTTCCAACAATTGTTTACAGACAGATTATTTCACTTATAATTCACTGTATCACAATTCCAGTGGGTCAGAAGTTTACATACACTAAGTTGACTGTGCCTTTAAACAGCTTGGAAAAATCCAGAAAATGATGTCATGGCTTTAGAAGCTTCTGATAGGCTAATTGACATCATTTGAGTCAATTGGAGGTGCACCTGTGGATGTATTTCAAGGCCTACCTTCAAACTCAGTGCCTCTTTGCTTAACATCATGGGAAAATCTAATGAAATTAGCCAAGACCCCAGAAAAAGAATTGTAGACCTCCATAAGTCTGGTTCATCCTTGGGAGCAATTTCCAAACGCCTGAAGGTACCACGTTCATCTGTACAAACAATAGTACGCAAGTATAAACACCATGGGACCACGCAGCGATCATACCGCTCAGGAAGGAGACGCATTCTGTCTCCTAGAGATGAATGTACTTTGGCCACTGCTCCAAAACCGCCATGAAAAAGCCAGACTGCACATGGGGACAAAGATCATACTTAAAATAGAACTGTTTGGCCATAATGACCATCGTTATGTTTGGAGGAAAAAGGGGGGCTTGCAAGCCGAAGAACAGCATCCCAACCGTGAAGCACGGGGGGGGCAGCATCATGCTGTGGGGTGCTTTGCTGCAGGAGGGACTGGTGCACTTCACAAAATAGATGGCATCATGAAGAAGGAAAATTATGTGGATATATTGAAGCAACATCTCAAGACATCAGCCAGGAAGTTAAAAGCTTGGTCGCAAATGGGTCTTCCAAATGGACAATGACCCCTAGCATACTTCCAAAGTTGTGGCAAAATGGCTTAAGGACAACAAAGTCAAGGTATTGGAGTGGCCATCATAAAGCCCTGACCTCAATCCTATAGAAAATGTGTGGGCAGAACTGAAAAAGTGTGTGCGAGCAAGGAGGCCTATAAACCTGACTCAGTTACACCTGCTCTGTCAGGAGGAATGGGCCAAAATTCACCCACCTTACTGTGGGAAGCTTGTGGAAGGCTACCCGAAATGTTTGACCCAAGTTAAACAATTTAAAGGCAATGCTACCACATACTAAATTAGTGTATGTAAACTTCTGACCCACTGGGAATGTGATGAACGCTGAAATAAATAATTCTCTCTACTATTATTCTGACATTTCACATTCTTAAAATAAAGTGGTGATCCTAACTGACCTAAGACAGGGAAGTTTTACAAGGATTAAATGTCAGGAATTTTGAAAAACTGAGTTTAAATGTATTTGGCTAAGGTGTATGTAAACTTCCGACTTCAACTGTACTATGACTGAGATATGTGGTTGTCCCACCTAGCTATCTTAAGCTGAATGCACTAGCTGTAAATCACTCTGGATAAGAGCATCTGCTAAATGACTAAAATGTAAATACATATTGCACTGACTTTGCTGGTAACTACTGTATGGAGGGGAAATGTACTTACTATGACTGAGATATGTGGTTGTCCCACCTAGCTATCTTAAGATGAATGCATTAACTGTAAATAGCTCTGGATAAGATCGTCTGCTAAATGACTGATATAACGTCTTGTCCTAGTGTTGTGGGAACAAAGTTAAATCTGTTAGATAGGTAACTCTTGGTGCCACAGAGTCTGAATGGTAAGGATTCCAGTATGTCGAGGGAGCTTACTGGTGCTTATCTTAGAATTATTGATTGATGGAATATACTGACTTGAGTACAAGCTGGTACCATCAGGGTGGGGAGTGTCCACTGAAGATTGTCAGATGTTGTTGAAGAAACATGTAACATGAAGTATATAAACTGAGAGATTTCCTTTGTCCAGAGTTCAGATGACAAGAGGCGAAGCACGTGCCGTTTGTTATACGAACCCAGTACCGTATCAATTAAATACTTTGCATCAAGTCTCCATATAATTGTTTAAGTATATTCTTGTATCCTGAATTACTTGATACCAGAGAAACACATCATAACAGAATGGCGTCTACGAACGGAATACAGTTTCATCCTAGCCGACAGGTAAGCAGACTTTTTTTTAAATGATTATGTTAAACTCTGCTTATCTGTGGTAAGGCTGAGCTGTAAAGAACGTTTAAAATTCAATATTTTAAAGGGGGAAGATGAGTTGTATCGAGTTATTTAATGAGATGTAAGGAGAAATATAAAATTAGACAATGACATGGTGCTATGATTCAAAACAGGGTTCGTTCAGATTAATGAGTAAAGACTACAGAGGATAAAGATATAGGTTTGAGTCCTTTAATGTGAAAAAGTTGTGAGGTTCAAGTCCTCAACAAGCTTAGGGATAAAGGTTAGAGTCCTTTGTTATGAGGTTCAAGTCCTCAACAAGATTTGTTAAAGGTTGGAGTCATTTTGGTACAGGTTTGAGTCCTTTGATGTTTATAAGCATCATAAAGAATGGGTTTGAGGCCTATGATCGGTCCTCTGAGAGTTAGACTACCTTGGTGAAGGGATAATTACTCCTTTGTGAATTACTCAAAACGGCCAGGAGAGATAGCAGATACAATTAAGCATGTTGAATCATAGCACCAATGACAAAATAGGCAAAGATCAAGTTGGGGATTTGATTCAAGTACTGTATTTGATTACTAATATTGCATGAACTAATAATAAAAACAATAGCGTCAACTTAGTAGACTGGAATCTGGCAAGACAATCACAAGAATAAATCAGAGCTTCATTCACCTCGAAGAGAGAGAAAGGAAATGACTAAATTATTACAGACAAATCCGCATTTTAAACAAGTCTCTACTAAAAGTATCGAAAATCAGACAATGCGCGAATGGATGTTAAGTAAATTAGAATTTGTCTATGGAGAACCATTTCTCAGTGATTTATCAGCATGGACAGATAATGTTTATCCTCAAGAAGGTTTTTTTAAAAGGGATAAGTTACAGATAGCGCGAAAATATATAATTGATAATATTGCCGTAAGCAAAACGAAATGGGATTTAAAGCATGCGATTTAATGAGCGCATGATGGCCTGGAAATATAATTATTAAGGAGAAAAAGTCAGCTAACGAAGTTAAGTAATTAAATGGAACAACATAGGCTATCTTATGAACAAAGAGCAGAAAGTAATTTTAATCTGAAGGGTACATAATAAATTATAGAAATGTGTATGATAATTTGATATAAGTTTGGATAATATGTTTTGATATATAACAGACTTAGGTCATAGAAGATCAAGGAGTGGTATTGAGAGCGGAATGGTGTTTTACAATGTAGTGGAAAGTCGGTATTTTCTGGGTGGATCCCATGACAGGCAGGGCAGTGTCCTGGAAACTACAGTCTGTTTTTTTGGTTCCACTGGGAGTATGTTTGTAGAAGTTGATTTGTGTCGATTGAGAATCGTTAAAAACACGAAGGGATTGTTTGTTGTGAGTACCTAGGAGTTCTAACATTCTAGGTGGATTATGTGAATATATGGAAATATGATTAATTTTATGTGTGTTTAAGTATACAATATGTTAACCCCAAAACGTAGACGTACGTCAGGGGTGGGAAACGATAAATAAAACTTTTCGGAGTTGGTGCCATTTATGGATCATGTGATAGAGATAAGGTTTAAGGAATAAACTGTCCATAAGGACTGGAATTGATAGACGTAACTTATAACATAGTACAAAGCCAATTTAGGGTTTCCATTAAACTAATTATCATTGAGGAGCTATGGTGAGGAAGTGAAGGAATTTCATTATGGATCAGATGTTAAGACGACAAACCATTGTAATTGGGCTATTTGAGGGATTTCTTTGTCATTTCAATAGCATTGGGTCAATGGCATAGAGTAAAATCTGGGTTTCTGAGTGTAATTCAACTGTTGGTATGTGTTGCTTAGACAGATAATGCAGACAGTGTTTGTTTTGTGATGTAAACTGGATGATTTAGCAGCTTGTTTGGTTCAAATTGAAAGACTCACTTATGCCACAGGAATAGCGTGACGATTTCGAGGTAGTCATTTTTTTGAGTTGCCTAATGGTTTGCTAGCTTAAACTACTGTGAATGGGGTTATAATTTAAAATATTGAATTGGATATGGATATTAATTGAATATATGCTTGTCAACTACAGCAAGTGTTTGTTGTATTACCTGTAGCCTAAGTAGTAGGGACAGTTACCTAAATGTACTGAATTCTAATAACAGCGGATTGACAATTGCGATAGAACTGTGGCCATAATCTTACGTGATAACATTAATTTCAAAGCATAGCCAGATATGCTAGGGTGAGTGGAGTATGGTATGATGAGGAAGACAAGGAGTGAGAGATTTTAGGTCATTTTATTATTCTGGAGTAGTAACGAGGAATTAGATTGAAACAAACGATTATTGATATGAGGTAGTACAGTGGAATTATCTGCATCATGTTTTGTGTGTAATGACTATTTTTGGATTGCTGGTTATAACTGAATGTTAACAACAAGTCAACTTTCTGTTACAGGAGAAGGGGGTTTCTTATCTTTTTCAGATGTTCCTGAGTATGTGGTCTTGGGGAGAGATGTTAGTTGAATTGGGCAGTTTTGTAAGTATTAAGATATCAGGAGTAGGCAGTGAAGGGAGCTACCAAATAAAATAAGGCAATTTTTTGGTTTTCACACAACCCACCTATGAAATGTTAGTTGGATTGGGTTTTTATTTTATTTTAGGGGGTTTTCAAGGGTTAGAAATGACGTATCTTAAAGGGACACACACACATGGAAGTGTTTGAAGTTTTATTTTCTGAGTGAGTTTTAATTAAACATATGTGATTTATTTTGATAAGAACTGTTATGAAGTATTACTATACACTTGGGATACGAAAATGTATGAAATGTTTTGAATGTTGTTAATGATTAGTCTACTATAGAATGAAACACTTCTTTGAAGGATTTGAATGACCTCTGACCTCTGTTCTAACTTTCTAGTGTGATTTGATCACCCACACTGGAAACCCGAGAGGCATAGGATGGTGAATTTAAGGTCATTTATTATAACGAGTTGAGGGTAATTTGTAATACTGATAATTATGACGAAGTTTATGGTTCATTATCCTATATATGATTCGGACCATGACAAGGACAGAGAGAGAGTGCTAGCCCTGTATGAGGGATAAGTGTCGCTAGTCAATTTTACTATTCCTGAATTACTTTATGGGATACAATTAAGTTAAGATATTATCAAAGGTTGTCATTCTAATTTCATTTATTATTTTGATTTAACAGGCAATGTTGTTGTTTTATTTTTTGAACCCATGAATCACGATGTGAGTCATGTGACCAGAAGGGGGAATTACTGGTCTTTGTGGTAAATATGCGAATTGTATTAAGAATATGAGCAGTAGTAATTCATGTGTTATGGTTTAGATGGAATGTGTTATGTGCAAATGAGCCTGTCTCTGAAAGATAATAGACTACAACGAGATGCATGAATGTGCACTTCCTAATCTCAAGGCTTCTCCTGACTGATGAGAAGACATGGTACAGTAGCATACTGTGTCTCACCTAACAATGTTCTTAAGACTTTCTTCTCACGGGTGAAGGTTTCTCTGCCCAACCTAGAAGGAGAATCTGTGAGTTGTATATGCTGGAGACTTTGTGGCGGTTAAAGACTACAGAAGAAATAGCTGGAAATACCCTAGGTAGAGGGGCCCGTACCAGGTGTTGCTGACTACCTCGATGATGGTGAAAGTGGCAGAGACAGATATCTAGATCTATGTGTCTCACTGTAGGAGAGTTCCAACCCCAGAAGAGGAAGATGGCCTCGCCATTGGGTAGCGTTATTTTATTTTGTGTCTGTATGTGTCTGTGTCTTTGCAGTAGTGACTCCGAGCTTACCTATTGGTAAGCTGCCAGAAGGACACTCTCCGAAGACCGATGTTGGTGAATTGAGAGGGAATCTGCCTGATCCGAGATCCTAGTGACGGAAGATTGTCCCGAGCCAAAGAGACCATACATCGTCACCCAGGCTACACCAACTGCTGTACAAATAGAGGGGAGCTTGCCCTGGTATCATCTAAACCACTTCGCCAGAGTACCATGAGGAAACCGCCGACCTAGCGATGAGGGAGCTGAGGATGATGGAGCTGGCCAGTATCATGAGATGGGAGGATGACAAGGGGAAGGCTACTGATGAGCTACATGCTCTGGCTGATTCGACAGGGTGATAAGGAGAGTATATTAGCAATTGGTATTAAGAATAATTGGTAAAACATAATAATTTGTCATATAGTCAATGCTTATATGGTTTTCTTGGACCAGATATGAACTTAACTAAACTGTTATGATCTGTCCTCTCTCGAGGTAACTACAGATGGTGTCTGGAATACATAGCAGGGATAATTCGGTCAAGAACGGTGTGAACCTCCCCAAAAAAAAAATACGCTTCTAAACCGGCTGAAGATGAGCAACAAGGCGTTGAATACGGTCCTGTCCAGCACCACTTCTACCTGCAACCGATGTATAGCATCCAATCGAAGCTATCAACTGTCTTTTATCTCATGCTTTTCTCGCGGGAGTCCATGTGGAGTGGGCATGGAGAGAGATCCGTTAAAATATAACATTTCTCATGTTGTTGGTATATTGGTTGGCAAATGGACGAGACAGAATGGGGGGTAGAGATGGTAGCTGCTCGGATGAGACATTGAAATTGGGACATTATCATGGGCAATTCAAGTTGAACTATGAAGCTGTCTGAAGAACATAATGAAGAAACGCCAGAAGATTGAGTGGCGGGGAAGGACGGGGTTGGTCAGCTGTGTCCATAATTAATTTGGACTTCTCTAAATTTGATAATTTGGGTATGAGGTTGATGTAGAAGGTATATACACTGCTACATTTATAGTAATTTGGACTAAGAATGCATTGTGATAGTGATCTGTAGTTATTCTCATGATGAGGAAGGTAATACTAGAATTCTGGATAGTTATACTGTATGTTAATATGTGTACATTCTGACAGGGGTAATGTGTGCTAAGTTGAGGGTTTTTAACTTTGAGTGATAGGACCAATGTGAATCACTGAGAATTGTCATGCTAAAGTTGGGCTAATTAATTTGATTGTCACGCCCTGACATTGAGATCTCTAGTTGGGTTGGTCAGGGTGTGAAATCTAATTTATATATTTCTATGTTGGTTCCCAATCAGAGGCAGCTGTCGGTCGTTGTTTCTGATTGGGGATCATACTTAGGCAGCCATGTTGCCTACCTTAGTTGTGGGATCTTGTTTCTGTTTGGCTTGTTTGATGTTTAGCCTCTTGAACTTCATGTTCTGTTGGATTTTGTTATTTTGTCGGTGTTTATTAAAATAAACGACTATGTACGCATACCACGCTGCACCTTGGTGCGATCCTTTACACAACGAACGTGACAGAAGATCCCACCACCAACGGACCAAGCAGCGTGGCCAGGAGGAGCAGAAATGCTGGACATGGGAGGAGATATTGGCCGGTAAGGGACCCTGGGCGAAGGAAGAAGCCCAGGCAGGAAAGGAAAAACGGCGACTCAAACACGGGGTGGTTGGCGACGCAGCAGGAGGCCCTGAAAGGGCTGACTGTGAAGGAGGAGAGAGCTATAGAGGAGGCCACTCTGAAGATGGAGGCCCTCCAAGTAGCTAAAGACCTGCAGCTCAGCACTCTGAGAGAGGAGGCCACCACCTTACAGGAGCTGTTAGTTAAGAGGGAGCAGGAGCTCTCCCTTCAGAAGGAGGCACTGCAGGAGGCCCACAGGGAGAAGGAGTCAGTGGATGCACGGAGAGAGGAGCTGGCCAGGCAACAGGAGGAGCTGAGAGAGGAGTTAACCCTCCAGCAGCAGAGTGCTCGGTCCTTAGAGCAGAGGCTGGCGGAGCCAGGTTTAGCAGAGCCAACTCCCCGCACTCGCTTTGAGGAGCGTGTGACCGTGCAGGCACCAGGCTATGCACCGGCTTTACGCCTTCACAGACCGGTACGGCCGTGCCTGCTCCTCGCACCTAACCAGTGGTGCGTGTCTCCAGTCCGATACGGCCCGTACCTGTTCCTCGCACCTAACCAGTGGTGCGTGTCCCCAGCCTGGTACGGCCCGTGCCTGCTCCTCGCACCAAACTAGTGGTGCATGTCTCCAGCCCCCTGCGCCCCGTACCTGCTCCTCGCACCAAACCAGTGGTGCGTGTCTCCAGCCTGGTACGGCCCGTGCCTGCTCCTCGCACCAAACCAGTGGTGCGTGTCCACAGCCCAGTGTGTCCTGTGCCAGCGCCCCGCACTGGCACGAAGCCTCCAGTGATGATCCATGGCATGAAGCCTCCAGTGATGATCCATGGCATGAAGCCTCCAGTGATGATCCATGGCACGAAGCCTCCAGTGATGATCCATGGCCCGATGCCTCCAGTGATGATCCATGGCCCGAAGCCTCCAGTGATGATCCATGGCCCGAAGCCTCCAGTGATGATCCATGGCACGAAGCCTCCAGTGATGATCCATGGCACAAAGCCTCCAGTGATGATCCATGGCACAAAGCCTCCAGTGATGATCCATGGCACGAAGCCTCCAGTGATGATCAATGGCACGAAGCCTCCAGTGATGGTCCATGGCCCGGAGCCTACTGCGACGGTCTGCAGTCCAGAGCCTCCAGCTCCGGTCAGCTGCTTTAATCCAGTGCCAGAGCAGTCCGCTCCACCGGTGCATAGTCCAGCGCCGGTCAGCTGCTCCACTCCAGTCATCTACCTATATTGTAGTCTACATGTAACTTAGGAATTGTTAGGAGGCAATGTATTTCCTTGGATGATGTCATGATGTTAAGCATTTATTTTTATGTATGTTTTTCTTGTATGGTCTATGTGGGATTTTTCCTGGTACAGTTGAAGTCAGAAGTTTACATAGACGTAGGTTGGAGTCATTAAAACCCGTTTTTCAACCACTCCACAAATTTCTTGTTAACAAACTATAGTTTTGGCAAGTCGGTTAGGACATCTACTTTGTGCATGACACAAGTCATTTTTCCAACAATTGTTTACAGACGGATTATTTCACTTATAATTCACTGTATCACAATTCCAGTGGGTCAGAAGTTTACATACACTAAGTTGACTGTGCCTTTAAACAGCTTGGAAAATTCCAGAAAATGATGTCATGGCTGTAGAAGCTTCTGATAGGCTAATTGGCATCATTTCAGTCAATTGGAGGTGTACCTGTGGATGAATTTCAAAGCCTACCTTCAAACTCATGGGAAAATCAAAAGAAATTAGCCAAGACCTCAGAAAAGAAATTGTAGACCTCCACAAGTCTGGTTAATCCTTGGGAGCAATTTCCAAACGACTGAATGTATCACGTTCATCTGAACTCTGTAGCTCAGCTGGTAGAGCACGGCGCTTGTAACGCTAAGGTAGTGGGTTCGATCCCCGGGACCACCCATACACAAAAAAAAAAAAAATGTATGCACGCATGACTGTAAGTCGCTTTGGATAAAAGCGTCTGCTAAATGGCATATTATTATTATTATTATTACAAACAATAGTACGCAAGTATAAACACCATGGGACCACGCAACTGTCATACTGCTCAGGAAGGAGACGCGCTCTGTCTCCTAGAGATGAACGTACTTTGTGTGAAAAGTGCAAATCAATCCCAGAACAACAGCAAATGACCTTGTGAAGATGCTGGAGCAAACAGGTTCAAAAGTATCTATATCCACAGTAAAACGAGTCCTATATCGACATAACCTGAAAGGCCGCTCAGCAAGGAAGAAGCAACTGCTCCAAAACCACCATAAAAAAGCCAGACTACGGTTTGCAACTGCACATGGGGACAAAGATTGTACTTTTTTGAGAAATGTCCTCTGGTCTGCTGAAACAAAAATAGAACTGTTTGGCCTTAATGACCATCATTATGTTTGGAGGAAAAAGGGGAAGGCTTGCAAGCCGAAGAACACCATCCCAACCGTGAAGAACGGGGGTGGCAGCATCATGCTGTGGGGGTGCTTTGCTGCAGGAGGGACTGGTGCACTTCACAAAATAGATGGCATCATGAGGAAGGAAAATTATGTGGATATATTGAAGCAACATCTCAAGACATCAGTCAGGAAGTTAAAGCTTGGTCGCAAATGGGTCTTCCAAATGAACAATGACCACAAGCATACTTCCAAAGTTGTGGCAAAATGGCTTAAGGACAACAAAGTCAAGGTATTGGAGTAGCCATCACAAAGCCCTGACCTCAATCCTATAGAACATTTGTGGGCAGAACTGAAAAAATGTGTGCGAGCAAGGAGGCCTACAAACCTGACTCAGTTACACCAGCTCTGTCAGGAGGAATGGGCCAAAATTTACCCAATTTATTGTGGGAAGCTTGTGGAAGGCTACCCGAAACGTTTGACCCAAGTTAAACAATTGAAAGGCAATTCTACCAAATACTAATTGAGTGTATGTAAACTTCTGACCCACTGGGAATGTGATGAAAGAAGTAAAAGCTGAAATAAATCATTCTCTCTACTATTATTCTGACATTTCACATTCTTAAAATAAAGTGGTGATCCTAACTGACCTAAGACAGGGAATTTTTACTAGGATTAAATGTCAGGAATTGTGAAAAACTGAGTTTAAATGTATTTGGCTAAGGTGTATGAAAACTTCAGACTTCAACTGTACATACTGTATAGGTAGGGGTAAAGTGATTAGGCAACAGGATAGATAATAAACAGTAGCAGCAGCATATGTGATGAGTCAAAAGAGTTAGTGCAAAGAGGGTCAATGCAGATAGTCCAGGTAGCTTTTTGTAGTCTTATGGCTTGGGGGTATAAGCTGTTCAGGGTCCTGTTGGTTCCAGACTTGGTGCATCGGTACCGCTTGCCATGCGGTAACAGAGAGAACAGTCTATGACTTGGGTGGTGGAGTCTTTGACAATTTTTAGGGCCTTCCTCTGACACTGCCTGTTATAGAGGTTCCAACCGCCGTGTCTTTGTGAGACGCATAGTAGGTGAACAGATTATCTCTGAAAGGGTTGGTGTGAGGTGTGACCCAGGTGCGGTGCAGGTTAGACAGTAGGCAGTAGGCAGAGATGGTGAAACAAGGAACTTTACTGATGGTCCCGAAGCCAGGATACAAAATAAAGGACTTTACACGAAAAGGAAAGGCGGAGCAAATAAGACTCCAAAAAACAGGCAGACAGCCAAAAATACGAAATACTAACTATGACTGAAATAATAACTAAACAGGGAGAACACTTCTCACGTACCTGTCCATACGTTCCGCGATCAGACACTGATTAGTACTGCTTGGCATGGTGAAACTAGCAGAGAAAACTGAGCAAGGGAACACAGGGAAGTGAGGGCATAACTTAACCAGTATGGCTACCACAGCATTCTGCAGCGATACGCCATCCCATCTGGTTTGCGCTTAGTGGGACTATCATTTCTTTTTCAACAGGACAATGACCCAACACACCTCCAGGCTGTGTAAGGGCTTTTTGACCAAGAAGGAGAGTGATGGAGTGCTGCATCAGATAACCTGGCCTCCACAATCACCCGACCTTAACCCAATTGAGATGGTTTTGGATGAGTTGGACCGTAGAGTGAAGGAAAAGCAGCCAACAAGTGCTCAGCATATGTGGGAACTCCTTCAAGACTGTTGGAAAAGCATTCCAGGTGAAGCTGGTTGAGAGAATGCCAAGAGTGTGCAAAGCTGTCATCAAGGCAAAGGGTGGCTACTTTGAAGAATCTCAAATATAAAATATATTTTGATTTGTTCAACACTTTTTGGCTACTACATGATTCCATATGTGTTATTTCATAGTGTTGATGTCTTCACTATTATTCTACAATGTAGAAAATAGTAAAAATAAAGAAAAACCCTGGACTGAGTAGGTTTTTTATCCATGTCACGCCCTGGCCTTGAGAGGCCGGTTGTCTTTAGTTGGTTTGGTCAGGGTGTGAATTTCTATGTGTTGATCTAGTTTTGTATTTCTATGTTGGCCGGGTGTGGTTCCCGATCAGAGGCAGCTGTCTATCGTTGTCTCTGATTGGGGATCATACTTAGGCAGCCATGTTGCCTACCTTAGTTGTGGGATCTTGTTTGTGTTCCTGTTAGGCTTGTTGTGTGTATAGCCCATAGGACTTCACATTTTCGTTGTTTTGTTATTTTGTCAAGTGTTTATTCGTCTTAATAAACATGTACGCATACCACGCTGCACCTTGGTCTGACCCGTCTCTCAACGATCGTGACAATCCAACCACAGAAGTCCACTCTCAATGTTCAAAATACACCAGGGAACATAATTTGGGCACAGAAGATCAATAGTTTACTTTTTTAAATACTCTGGATTAAGTTTTATCACACGCACATACAGGTTTTTGCCAAAATTAAGGAAACACCAACAAAAAGTGTCGAGAAGGCTGCAGTTTGGGCAGCATGTGCACCAAATTTAGGCTACAGCTTGTTGCTTTGTGGCCATAAACATATAATCCATAGAAGGGTTTTGTAACCCTGTGTCACGACTCCCTCCGAAGCTGCCACCTCTCCTTGTTCGGGCAGGCTTCGGCGTTTGTCATCACCAGCCTTCTAGCCACTACCGCTCCTCATTTCATCATTCCATTGGTTTTGTCTTGTTCCTTACACACACCTGGTTCATATCCCCTCATCAGTACCTGTATAAGTGTTCCCTCTGCCCTGTTGTCTTTGTGTGTGATTGTTTATTGTGAGGATAGTGAAGCTCGGTGGAGCTCCTTGTATTTTGCATCGCTGGGTTATTTTCCCAGTGTGCCTTGTTGGTTCCAGTGCGCCTGTTTAGCGCACTGGACTGTTTTGACGCATTACTGCGTAACTCTGTTTTCCGGAATAAATCCTGTTATTCTGTGATTTACCCTCAGGCGCCTGACTCCTTCAACTCACCCATCACACCCCGGGGCCTATGATTTCTTAATCCGGTCCTGCAAATGCATCCAACAAGTTTGTAGTCACAAGCTTGATGTAGTTATAGTGTGCAAGGAATATGGGACCAAATACTAAACTTTTGACTACTTGAATGTACTTTAAGTGAATTAGTCCAAATACTTATGAAGTCTTCAAATGGGGGGACTAGGTACATAAAGTGCTTTCATTTCTAAACGGTAAAACTGATACTGTATGTATGAAAATTACCTCATATGAACAATATGTATAGAGGCAAATTTAGAATTTTAGCTTCACTGTCCAAATACATACAGGGGTGAAAATGTGTGTATTTTTAAAGATACATATATTAATATGTATTTTTTTAAATAATTAAGGCACTGTCCAGAACCCCTAACTCTATGTAGAGGGCTTAGTAGTAGGCTAGGTCAGGTCTAGTCCCCAATGAAAATGGCAGTATAGAATATCAAAGGAAACCTGTTTCTAACCTATTCAATTGAATGTTTATTGTGCTCATGACTCAGAGGCCGATGGCCATAACAAAAGCAACGACACCCACTCTCAGTCATTTTGAAATGTGCAACGTTCACCTCACTCACTCAGAACACCATGCAAATGAAATCACCTCTCACTCTTCAACAAAACAGAATTTGCATCGCCACCACAGACAATTCAATACCCCTTTTCCAACTGCATGCTTTACACAATATAAAGGCAACAACAACCTTTATACAATTCAAAAGGCCACAACAATCTTTGTACGGTTCAAAAGCTACAACAAAAATACAGATAAATTCAAAAGCACTCCTTTTTCTGAAATCATCTCTTTTTACTCTCTCTCATAGGTTCTATCCCCCCGTCTGTGTTCTGAAGTCTCAGCCCACACTGCCTCTCTCTCTCTCTCTCTCTCTCTCAGCTAAAACGCCTTTTAAAATAGCACACTCCATCCGCAGCACAGCACATTGCCTGCCTGCCCAGTTACATAAGCGACACCTGTAGAATTTTACTTCCCTCCTACAATTACATTTCTCCATTATCAAAACACCTTCTCCCTCACTCTATTCTTCCCTCTGTCATCTAACCACAATAACCATTTCCTTTAGTGCTCTCTCGTTGCCATGGCTTACACAGCTTATTGTCCCTCATTCAAGAATTGTCTGATCCCACTGGGCACAGACGTCTATTCCACGTTGGTTCAACGTTATTTAATTGAAACGACGTGGAAACAATGTCGATTCAACAAGTGTGTGCCCAGTTAGATGGGTCTATCATTCAAATATCAATTGATGGCAGCCGATAAGGAAGAGCGAGGGTGTCAGATGTAGCTAGCACATGGCAGATAGTCTACTGCATGATTCACCCACTCGGCTACACCCACTCATGCAGTGTCCTAGCTGGCTTCATATCACACATACTGTAGAAACAAGCACACAGCATGCACCCCCACATACTCCTTGTCAAAAATGCAGGACCAAAATATATTTAAAAAAATTATTGAGTGAGAAAATAAACATGTTTAATCGTAAATATGTTCATATCTGTATTCTCTAATGATAATAATGATGATGATACATAGAGCTGTGAGTGAGTGCCAGTCTGTTTGTGCTATAATGCCAACTCCCTTCAATCATTCCCAAATGAAAGAAATACTACAGTTTACTATAGAATACTACAGTACTTACTATATAATTATATTGTAAACTGTAGTATACTGTAGAATACTAAGCTACACACTGTATTATCCCTCAATCATGTGTAGTACTCACTATAGAATGTTGTAGAATACTATAGTAAATACTACTGTTACAAAGGCTCATGGCAGCAACCAGGTTTTTCCTCTACTCTGGGTACGCCCCTCCCTGGTAATTACCATACCTGTTCCCACTGAACTAATTGAGATACCTGCACTATTTAGGCTGCAGTTTTCCCTCTTAGCTTTCAGTTGTGCTGGTGATTCCATGGGGTGGCCATCTTGCCTTTGAACCTTCTTTGTTGTGTGTGACTGACCAAAAATCACAACAATTCCATAACCTCCAAACAACCCAATGTGTTGTGTGTAATAAAATCAAGTATTGGATTCCACCTCCTCACTCCTGTAACATCATGTACCATAGCGGTAGCAACAGCCCTGAACCTAACTTACAGCCCACCCTAGTCCTAGCCAGTCCTTTTCAACTACAGTATTACCCGCAAAAAAAGCACTGTAGTAAATAATACAGTAACGTCCTCAAAAACACTACAGTAAGCGAAACCATTTTTTAAACTATAGTAAATACTACAGTATTAATTTGCATATACCCTGCCCATTCCAAAAGTGAGAAACCTACATTCCAAATATAGACCCTGTATTGTGTTCCCTACAGTTTATAGAAAGAGAAGAAGCACTGAACTATCTGTTCAGACCTACGTACATGTTATAGAAAAGTGTAGCTCAATTGGTAGAGCATGGCGCTTGTAACGCCAGGGAAGTGGGTTCAATCCCCGGGACCACCCATACGTAAAAATTTATGCACACATGACTGTAAGTCGCTTTGGATAAAAGCATCTGCTAAATGACATATTATTATTATAAGTTCTGATCTATCCGTTCAGGCCTACCTACCTAGATGGAAAATGTGCTCTTTTAGTATTTTTCCAATAGGTTTCCAGAAGGAGAAAGCCTCCACTTCTATGTCAAAGATAATAAAACAAAGACACTATAGTAAATACTACAGTCGTTTCTGCTAAAACACTACAGTAAATATTACAGTATAGTACAGTCCACAAAAACAGTAAATACTGCAGTATACAACAATCCACAAAAAACACTACTTCAATTACTATGGTATTACTACCGTTTTTTTTACCACAGTATTTATACTATAGTTACCTGTAAATACTACAGTATATAACAGTAAATACTGCAGTATTAACTGTACTTTAGTCCGCAAAAAGACTACAGTGAATACCTCAGTTGTCACGAATCACGAATTCAGCCGAGGCTGCCCCTCCTCCTTGCTCGGGCAGGCTTCGGCGTTCGTCGTCACCGGAGTACTAGCTGCCACCGATCCATGTTTCTGTGTTCTACTTGTTTTGTCTTGATTGCACACACCTGATTCCCATCACGTTAATTTGTTTCCCTATTTTACCCTCTGGTTTCCTCATGGTGTTGTGCGTGATTGTTCGTTGTTTTGCTGTCGTTCTTGTGAGCTGGTATTTTTTCTTCCCTGCGTGGAAGATATGCTCTGTTACTTTTGTTAAGTAAAGTACGTCGTTTACTAAGTTATGTGTCCTGAGCCTGACTCCTTCCTACCGCTACACACTGACACATGACATCAGTAAGGTCTGCAAAAACACTACAGTGAATATTATAGTATTTACAGTGCATTCGGAAAGTATTCAGAAACCTTCACTTTTTCTACATTTTGTTACGTTACAGCCTTTTTCTCAAATTGATTAAATCGTTTTCCCCCTTCATCAATCTACACACAATACCCCATAATGACAAAACATAAACAGGTTTTTAGAAATGTTTGCAAATGTATTACAAATAAAAACTGAAATATCACATTTACATAAGTATTCAGACCCTTTACTCAGTACTTTGTTCAAGCACCTTTGGCTGCGATTACAGCCTCACATCTTCTTGGGTACAGTGATGTAAAGTACTACTTAAGTAGGTTTTTGGGGTATCTGTACTTTACTTTACTATTTATATTTTTGACAACTTTATACTTTTACTTCACTACATTCCTAATGAAAATTATGTACTTTTTACTCCATACATTTTCCCTGGCACCCAAAAGTACTCGTTACATTTTGAATGCTTAGCAGGACAGGACAGTTGTCTAATTCACACACTTATCAAGAGAACATCCCTGGTCATGCCTACTGCCTCTGAGCTGGTGGACTCACTAAACACATGCTTTGTTTGTAAATTATGTCTGAGGGTTGGAGCGTGCCCCTAGCTATCCGTAAGTAAATTTAAAAAACAAGACAATGGTGCCGTCTGGTTTGCTTAATATAAGGAATTTGAAATGATTTATACTTTTACTTTTCATACTTAAGTACCAAACCAAATACTTTTAGACTTTTACTGAAGTAGGATTTTACTGGGTGACTTTCACTATTACTTGAGTCATTTTCTATTAAAGTATCTTTACTTTTACTCAAGTATGACAATTGGGTACTTATTCCACCACTGCTTGGGTATGACACTAAAAGCTTGGCACACCTGTATTTGGGGAGTTTCTCCCATTCTTCTCTGCAGATCCTCTCAAGCTCTGTCAGGTTGGATGGGGAGCGTCGCTGCACAGCTATTTTCAGGTCTCTCCAGATATGTTAGATCGGGTTCAAGTCCGGGCTCTGGCTGGGCCACTCAAGGACATTCAGAGACTTGTCCTGAAGCCACTCCTGCGTTGTCTTGGCTGTGTGCTTAGGGTCGTTGTCCTGTTGGAAGGTGAACCTTCGCCCCAGTCTGAGGTCCTGAGCGCTCTGGAGCAGATTTTCATCAAGGATCTCTCTGTACTTTGCTCCGTTCATCTTTCCCTCGATCCTGACTAGTCTCCAAGTCCCTGTCACTGAAAAACATCCCCACAGCATGATGCTGCCACCACCATGCATCACCGTAGGGATGGTGCCAGGTTTCCTCCAGACTTGACGCTTGGAATTCAGGCCAAAAAGTTCAATCTTGGTTTCTTCAGATCAGAGAATGTTGTTTCTCATGGTATGAGAGTCCTTTAGGTGCCTTTTGGCAAACTCCAAGCAGGTTGTCATGTGCCTTTTATTGAGGAGCATTTATAGTTATTATGGATCCACATTAGCTGCTGCCAAGGCATAAGGTGTATTTTTATCTGTTTTTTAAATCTGATTCTACTGCTTGCATTAGTTACCTGATGTGGAATAGAGTTCCATGTATTCATGGTTCTATGTAGTACTGTGCGCCTCACATAGTCTGTTCTGGACTTGGGGACTGTGAAGAGACCTCTGGTGGCATGTCTTGTGGGGTATGCATGAGTGTCTGAGCTGTGTGCTAGTCGTTTAAACAGACAGCTCTGGGCTTTCAACATGTCAATACCGCTCACAAATACCAGCAGTGATGAAGTCAATCTCTCCTCTACTTTGAGCCAGGAGAGATTGACATGCATATTATTAATGTTTGCTCTCTGTGCACATCCAAGGGCCAGCCGTGTTGCCCTGTTCTGAACCTATTGCAATTTTCCTAAGTCCCTCTTTGTAGCAACTGACCACACAACTGAACAGTAGTCCAAGTGCGACAAAACTAGAGCCTGTAGGACCTGCCTTGTTGATAGTGCTGTTAAGAAGGTAGAGCAGCGCTTTATTATGGACAGACTTCTCCCCATCTTAGCTACTGTTGTATCAGTATGTTTTGACCATGACAGTTTACAATCCAGGGTTACTCCAATAATAATAAGCCATTTAGTAGACGCTTTTATCCAAAGCGACTTACAGTCGTGCGTGCATAAATTTTTGTGTATGGGTGGTCCCGGGGATCGAACCCACTACCTTGGCGTTACAAGCGCCATGCTCTACCAGCTGAGCTACAGAGGACCACGAGGTTTAGTCACCTCAACATGCTCAATTCCCACATTATTTATTACAGTATTTAGTTGAGGTTTAGGGTCTGGTGAATGATTTGTTCCAAATACAATGCTTTTAATTTTTGAAATATTTAGGACTAACTTATTCCTTGCCACCCATTCTGAAACTAACTGCAGCTCTTTGTTAAGTGTTGCAGTCATTTCAGTTGCTGTAGTAGCTGACGTGTATAGTGTTGAGTCATCCGCATACATAGACACACTGGCTTTACTCAAAGCCAGTGGCATGTTGTTAGTAAAGATTGAAATAAGTAAGGGGCCTAGACAGCTGCCCTGGGGAATTCCTGATTATACCTGGATTATGTTGGAGAGGCTTCCATTAAAGAACACCCTCTGTGTGCTGTTAGACAGGTAACTCTTTATCCACAATATAGCAGGGGGTGTAAAGCCATGACACATATGTCTTTCCAGCAGCAGACTATGATCGATAATGTCAAAAGCAGCACTGAAGTCTAACAAAACATCCCCCACAATCTTTTTATCATCAATTTCTCTCAGCCAATCATCAGTCATTTGGGTAAGAACTTGTTGAATGTTCTTCCCTATAAGCGTGCTGAAAGTATGTTGTGAATTTGTTTACTGTAAAATAGCATTGTATCTGGTCAAACACAATGTTTTCCAAAACTTTACTAAGGGTTGATAACAGGCTGATTGGTCGGCTATTTCAGCCAGTAAAGGGGGCTTTACTATTCTTAGGTAGCGGAATGCCTGAGGGCACACACATTCTAGTAGACTTAAATTGAAGATATGGCAAATAGGAGTGGCAATATCGTTCGCTATTATCCTCAGTAATTTTCCATCCAAGTTGTCAGACCCCGGTGGCGTGTCATTGTTGATAGACAACAATACTTTTTTCACCTCTTCCACACTCACTTTATGGAATTGAAAATTACAATGCTTGTCTTTCATAATTTGATCAGATATACTTGGATGTGTAGTGTCAGCGTTTGTTGCTGCCATGTTTCTTCTTTTTATTCAGTTTAGTCACATGATTTCTCAATTTGCAATACGTTTGTCAATCGGTTGTGCAGCCAGACTTATTTGGCATTCCTTTTGCCTCATCCCTCTCAACCATACCATTTTTCAATTCCTCATCAATCCACAGAGATTTAACAGTTTTTACAGTCATTTTCTTAATGGGTGCATGCTTATTAGTAACTGGGATAAGCAATTTCATAAATGTGTCAAGTGCAACTTTTGTTTGCTCCTCATTACACACCATGGACCAACAAATATTATTTACATCAACAACATAGGAATCACTACAAAACCTATTGTATGACCTCTTTTACACAATATTAGGCCCAGCCTTTGGAACTTTGGTTTCCCTAGATATGTCTAATATATTGTGATCACTACATCCGATGGATCTGTATACTGCTTTCAAGCACATTTCTGCAGCATTAGTAAAGATGTGATCAATACATGTTGATGATTTCATTCCTGTGCTGTTTGTAACTACCCTGGTAGGTTGACTGATTACTGTTACAGTTTGAAGCATTTTCTTGAGTGGGCAGCTTGATGAAAGCCAGTCAATATTTCAATCACCCAGAAAATATGCCTCTCTGTTGATATCACATACATTATCAAGCATTTCACACGTTATCCAGATACTGACTGTTAGCACTTGGTGGTCTATAGCAGCTTCCCACAAGAATGAGGCAGATGAACCTGTAGCCATATTACTTCAACAGTGTTTAACATGAGATCCTCTCTAATCTTTACAGGAATGGGGTTCTGAATATAAACAGCAACACCTCCACCACTGGCATTTCTGTCTTTTCTGTAAATGTTATAACCCTGTATTGCTACCACTGTATCATCAAAGGTATTGTCTAAGTGCGTTTCAGAGATAGTAGTAAGTTATTAATTTCATGAATCTTGTTTCTTAAGCTACATATGTTAACGTGGGCTATTTTGAGCACTTTTCTGGGATGCTTGCTTGTTTTCATTGCTTTACTGGGAAGCTTAGCCGAAGTAGATATTCTCGTGTTATTTATGTTAGTGCAGGGTGAGCTGCACACAGTGGACTTCCTACTAGGGCATACTGCCTCAGTGCTAACAGCATACATCTGGTTCATAGACACATGATTGCTGCATACAATAGCTGTAGGATCAGAAGAGGCATTAAGGGCAGTTAGAGGGACATAAATTAGGTTACTTACATTGTGTCTACCAATGCCCCTGGTATAAGGTACATTTGCTAAAGCATTATGATGACTCAGCAACACAATAGTAGGGATTAACTGAGCTGGGCTTGGGTCATTGATAAATCATTGGCTCAACACAGCCTTATAATGCTGTGAAAGGATCCAGGAACCCAAATGATTTAGGTGGATCCCATCTTCCTTATAAAACATGTTTTGTTTCCAAAAGGTATCTGAATTGTCAACAAAAGTTACACCCATTAAGCTGCAATAATCACGTAGCCAGTTGTAAAGAGAACGAATCCTGCTAAAGCGGTCAATGACACGATTCAGAGAGGGCACAGTGGCTTCTGTCTGGCCACTACCATAAAGGCCTGATTAGTGGAGTGCTGCAGAGATGTTTGTCCTTCTAGAAGGTTCTCCCATCTCCACAGAGGAACTCTGGAGCTCTGTCAGAGTGACCATTGGCTTCTTGGTCACTTCCCTGACCAAGGCCCTTCTCCCCCGATTGCTCAGTTTGGCCGGGCGGCCAGCTCTAGGAAGAGTCTTGGAGGTTCCAAACTTCTTTCATTGAAGAATGATGGAGGCCACCGTGTTCTTGAGGACCTTCAATGCTGCATACATTTTTTGATACCCTTTCCCAGATCTGTGCCTCAACACAACCCTGTCTCTGAGCTTTACAGACAATTCCTTCGACCTCATGGCTTGGTTTTTGCTTTGACATGCACTGTCAACTGTGGGACCTTATATAGACAGGTATGTGCCTTCCCAAATCATGTCCAATCAATTGATTTTACCACAGAGACATCTCAAGGATGATCAATGGAAACAGGATTCATCTGAGCTCAATTTCCAGTCTCATAGCAAAGGGTCTGAATACTTATGTAAATAAGGTATTGTTTTTTATTTTTAATATGTTTAATTCGTTTTGTCATTATGGGGTATTGTGTGTAGATTGATGAGGAACTTTTAGAATAAGGCTGTAACGTAACAAAATGTGGCAAAAGTCAAGGGGTATGAATACATTCAGAATGCACTGTATACAATAGTATACTATAGTATTTTTTCATGTGGGTTGTCATGCCAATGGAGTTGGCAAGAGCACAAACAGATCTGGTACCAGGCTAATATAGAGTGCCTTAAGAAAGTATTCACACCCCTTGACTTATTCCACATTTTGTTGTGTAATAGCCTGAATAAAAAAATTATAAAAAAATGTTTTTCTCACTCATCTACAAACAATACCACATAATGACAAAGTGAAAACATGTTTTTAGAAATGTTTGCAAATGTATTGAAAATGAAATATATAAATATCTTTGTAGTGACTGGGTGTATTGATACACCATCCAAAGTGTAATTAATAACTTTACCATGCTCAAAGGGATATTCAATGCTTTTTTTTATCTACCAATAGGTGCCCTTTGCAAGGCATCGGAAAACATCTCTGGTCTTTGTGGCTAAATCTGTGTTTGAAATTCACTTCTCGACTGAGGGACCTTACAGATAATTGTATGTGTGGGTTACAGAGATGAGGTAGTCATTCAAAAATCATGTTAAACATTATTATTGCACACAGAGTGAGTCCATGCAACTTATTATGTGACTTGTTAAGCACATTTTACTCCTGAACTTATTTAGGCTTGCCATAACAAAGGGGTTGAATACTTATTGACTCAAGACATTTCAGCTTTTCAATTAATTTGATTTTTTTTTTAAGAAGATAATTCCACCTTGACATTATGGGGTATTGTGTATAGTCATAAAAATCTCAATTTAATCAATTTTTTATTCTGGCTATAACACAACAAAATGTGGAAACAGTAAAGGGGTGTGAATACATTCTGAAGGCACTGTAGAACAGATATTCTCAATAATAATATTTTGCAGAATCAATCAATTATGCAATAACCACGTCTGGTGTGTTTGAAGCACCCCGAAGCCACATGCCTCTGAAAGATCCTCATTGCATGAACATGTTCAGTGTATTTTTTTTAAATGTGGGGCCCTGTCGATCTTACACTGGAGAAGTCTCCTTCCTCAAGATGCTCAAACAAAAGGTTGATGTCATCTCTGTCATTCAATGCGCCAGAGCTCAATGTCAACTGTGCCACTTATTTGGGTTGGGGTAAGCAGCGACAATGATTCCTTCTACAAACAAAAATACACAACAACAAAAAAGAACAGTGGCGCATAGGAGTGAGTGACATTGTAATAGTATTGGGAGGTTAGTCACCCAGACAAACACTGTGGTGGTGGTGAAAGGACACTGATGTACTATTAGCCTGGGTACTAGTCTGTTTAGTGAAAAGGAAAAGGTGCAACGCTCGCTCACCATTAAAAATGCATTGTTTTATTTAAGCAAGGTTAAAAGATTAATGTTTCGGCCTTCAATTCTTTCCATACTAGTCTGTTTGTGCCATCATGCCACTCCTTGCCACTCCTTGTCATGTTTGGAATGACAAGGAGTGGCAAGATGGCACAAACAGACTAGTACCCAATGTACTACTACTCATACACAAACACAGTTTGTCTGTCAGCCTCCTCAGATAATGTGGGTATTGATCCTCATGTGAATTATAGCTGACATACAAAAATTAACTATTAATTACGACAGCCCCCACCCCCCACAATCACATCCACTTCCACCTCACTGGCCTGGTTCACAGTGATCTAATTAATTTGGCCTGAAATAGACAGACAGAGCCCTACATTTCTGCAATAGAGGAGTGTCGGCCTTGGATGTATCCACTTGCAGTAGTAAAAAAAAAATGTAGAAAAAATAAACGTGGGGCTTACTTTTCCCAACAGACAAAATGCAGGTGACACAGAATCCCCATTAGAGCCACCAAGTTAAGGTATTTATTTGCACATTTATGCATTTCAACAACAAGTCCTCATAAGATTGCACATACAATCTTTACAATAGCTCCCTTTATATGCATCACTTAGTATTATACACCATCAAGAACCAAGCAAGGTAGGCTACTGTAGATCAATAGTTAACTGCAAGAAATCTTCATAGCTTTACAATGCAAAATTAATTTCAGTGCACTTTATTATATATTTGGCAATGATCAAATATACCACATTCACTCATGATTTTCATTTATACAAGACCCAATCAACATAAATTAAATATACTGAAAAACATTAGTAACACCTGCACTTTCCATGACATAGACTGACCAGGTGAATCCAGGTGAAAGCTATGATCCCTTATTGATGTCACTTGTTAAATCCACTTCAGGGAAGGAGACAGGTTAAAGAAGGATTTTTAAGCCATGAGACAATTGAGACGTCGATTGTGTACGTGTGCCATTCAGAGGCTGAATGGGCAAGACAAAAAATGTAAGTGCCTTTGAATAGGGTATGGTAGTAGGTGACAGAGACACCGGTTTGTGTCAAGAACTGCAACGCTGCTGGGTTTTTCACACTCAACAGTTTCCCGTGTGTATCAAGAATGGTCCACCACCCAAAGGACATCCAGCCAACTTGACACAACTGTGGGAAGCAATGGAGTCAACATGGACCCGCATCCCTGTGGAATGCTTTCGACACCTTGTAGAGTCCATTCTCCGATGAATTTAGGCTGTTCTAGGGCAAAAGGGGGTGCGCAACTTAATATTAGGAAGGTGTTCCTAATGTTTTGTACACTCAGTGTATATAGCAAATGTATAGGCATGTCTGAAATTCACAACCTTTCATTCTAACAATCAGATTAAACATAAATACTGTAAATGAAAATCCAACAGCATTTCAATATCAATCAACTTGACAAATTATATTTAACTTATTTGATGGAATAGAAAATACATTAAATAAAGCAACTGTAGAAGGAGAATTCTTACATTTTGCTTATATGGTAATAGAAATCTATGAAGAATTAAGCTGTTATTAAGGTAGTATTTACTATAACTATCTTTACTGAAATTAAGCATGAATACCAAAACATACAGTGGGGAAAAAAAGTATTTAGCCAGCCACCAATTGTGCAAGTTCTCCCACTTAAAAAGATGAGAGAGGCCTGTAATTTTCATCATATGTACATGTCAACTATGACAGACAAAATGAGAAAAGAAAATCCAGAAAATCACATTGTAGGATTTTTTATGAATTTATTTGCAAATTATGGTGGAAAATAAGTATTTGGTCAATAACAAAAGTTTCTCAATACTTTGCTATATACCCTTTGTTGGCAATGACACAGGTCAAACGTCTCCACAAGGTTTTCACACACTGTTGCTGGTATTTTGGCCCATTCCTCCATGCAGATCTCCTCTAGAGCAGTGATGTTTTGGGGCTGTCGCTGGGCAACACGGACTTTCAACTCCCTCCAAAGATTTTCTATGGGGTTGAAATCTGGAGACTGGCTAGGCCACTCCAGGACCTTGAAATGCTTCTTACGAAGCCACTCCTTCTTTGCCCGGGCGGTGTGTTTGGGATCATTGTCATGCTGAAAGACCTAGCCACGTTTCATCTTCAATGCCCTTGCTGATGGAAGGAGGTTTTCACTCAAAATCTCACGATACATGGCCCCATTCATTCTTTCCTTTACACGGATCAGTCGTCCTGGTCCCTTTGCAGAAAAACAGCCCCAAAGCATGATGTTTCCACCCCATGCTTCACAGTAGGTATGGTGTTCTTTGGATGCAACTCAGCATTCTTTGTCCTCCAAACACGACGAGTTGAGTTTTTACCAAAAAGTTCTATTTTGGTTTCATCTGACCATATTACATTCTCCCAATCCTCTTCTGGATCATCCAAATGCACTCTAGCAAACTTCAGACGGGCCTGGACATGTACTGGCTTAAGCAGGGGGACACGTCTGGCACTGCAGGATTTGAGTCCCTGGCGGCGTAGTTTGTTACTGATGGTAGGCTTTGTTACTTTGCTCCCAGCTCTCTGCAGGTCATTCACTAGGTCCCCCCGTGTGGTTCTGGGATTTTTGCTCACCGTTCTTGTGATCATTTTGACCCCACGGGGTGAGATCTTGCGTGGAGCTCCAGATCGAGGGAGATTATCAGTGGTCTTGTATGTCTTCCATTTCCTAATAATTGCTCACACAGTTGATTTCTTCAAACCAAGCTGCTTACCTATTGCAGATTCAGTCTTCCAAGCCTGGTGCAGGTCTACAATTTTGTTTCTGGTGTCCTTTGACAGCTCTTTGGTCTTGGCCATAGTGGAGTTTGGAGTGTGACTGTTTGAGGTTGTGGACAGGTGTCTTTTGTACTGATAACAAGTTCAAACAGGTGCCATTAATACAGGTAACGAGTGGAGGACAGAGGAGCCTCTTAAAGAAGAAGTTACAGGTCTGTGAGAGCCAGAAATCTTGCTTGTTTGTAGGTGACCAAATACTTATTTTCCACCATAATTTGCAAATAAATTCATAAAAAATCCTACAATGTGATTTTCTGGATTTTTTTTCTCTCAATTTGTCTGTCATAGTTGACGTGTACCTATGATGAAAATTACAGGCCTATCTCATCTTTTTAAGTGGGAGAACTTGCACAATTGGTGGCTGACTAAATACTTTTTTTCCCCACTGTATGACTGAATGAATTGGTTATGGTGTTAAAAACCTTAAAAACTCATTTGAAATGTAATCAAAAGAATGTTGCGGGCTGCTTTAATCAGTGTGAGATCAACAACTATGAACCAGACTCAGACTTTGTCTGTGTCCCAAATGGCACCCTATTCCCTATGGGTCTTGGTCAAAAGCAGTGCACTATATAGGGAATAGGGTGCCATTTGAGACGCACCATTGTCTCTCTTCTCACACCTCTGTGTGGGTTGAGGAGTATGATGAGGATGAAGAGGAAGATGAAGAGGATGACGTGTCTTTTTTACTCGTCTGACGAGTGGAACCTTCAGCGGCCCTGAACTGCCAGGTAACCTTCCTTGGTTGATCAGTTACGGGGACTGTAACTTCCTCTGTCACTGGCTCTGTCACTGGTTTCACTTCCTCACAGAATAGATCAGACAACACTTCCTGCTCTAGTTCCTCCCACAGATCCCATGTTGGTTGTTTGATTGGTTTAGACTTAGGGCTGGACTCGGCCTCATCAGAATCCCAGTCACTGTCTCCAACCATGGAGCCGAGCACAAAGTCCACTCCGGACCCGCTGTCATCGGAGGAGTCGGACTCCTTGGAACAACTAATAAAGGAAGAGTGGCCTTCTGTGGCGAGCAGGTGGCACTCAGGACCCGCCAGATACACAAAGCTATCTGTTGAGAGGAAGTCACTCTCCTCAACGTTGGGGCAGAGCGGTATGGAAAGGGAGGTTGAGGGTATTGACTCAGTCAGAGAGGGGAGAGAGGGGGACTCCTCCTGTGCCAGTGAGACAGCAGGGGGCACAGACACAGCCAGGTATACAAAACTATCTGTAGTGACGAACGGATCCAGGTCACTGCTGTCCAGGCCTGACTTCTTCCGTGGCATCTCATGTCTGGAGGGGGATAAGGGGAGTGGGGAGTCAGTGCCCGATATGATCTTAACACTCTTGTTCCTCGGTTTCAATTCTGCCTGGTTTAAAGGGGTGAAAACATCATGTAGATCTGGATTATCTGGCCCTTCATTGTTGCTGGATTGCAGCTCACCCATTTCAGTGTCTTTCATCAAAGGTGCGTCTTCCTCAATCCCATATCCCTCACAGTGAGAGGAGCTCTTTAAGAGTGATGGGTAGGACCACTGGAGCTCAGTGCTCTCCTCCCTCCCCCAGTCTTTAAATGCCACCTCATCTTTATCCTGGTCCAGAGATGTGTTGCTCCCCAAGTCTGACTCAGTCAAGGGTCTGTCACTACCATCTGAGGCGTCGTATTCCTGGCTGGTCTGACTGGGGTTCGACATGAAGACTCCACTTGAATCTGACTCCAAGGTCAGGTTGGAATCAGGTGAACCGTCTTCCTTGACATTTGTTGTCCCTGTTGAACACCCCATGGCAAGGAGTTCCAGGCTGGGTTGGGTACTGCTCTGTTCAGGTTCAGAGACTGTTCCAGAAACAATAGACTGCCCTGCTGTGAGCCGTGAAGCTTTCTTTCTCAGAGAATCTGTCAGACATTGTTCTGCCACAAGCTCACTTTCTACATCCTTGGCCCTCCTCTCCAGCTCCAGGAGAGAGAGTTCAGAAGCAGCACTAGAGGGCGGGTGAGATCCTTCAAACCCAGAAGGGGGTTTGAGCAGAGGCCAGTGCCTCAGAGAGCCAGTGTAAGACTCTGCGTCCCCCCAGCCTTCATCCCACAGTGTGTTCACCATACCGAGCACTGTGTCCCACTCCTCCACATCCTCCCCCTCAGCACCACCACCCCCTGCTCCACCCTCCTGCTCCTTGCTTTCAGGATCTCCCTCCTTTACACTTGACTCAGTGCCATTGCTGCTTTTACATTCTGTCTCCTCCCCTCCTTCCCATTCCTCCTTTGGCTTTTGGAGAGTTTTTTTTGCAGAGTAGACCCTCCAATTGTCCAAGTGTTGCTCCTTCAAGGAGTAACCTACCCTACCCATCAACCCTACCAAGTTACCCTGGTGCTCAGAGAAAGGGGTGAGGCGGGGAAGGTTTTTTCTCTCCATGGCACTAAGTGCCACCAGGGAGGGCAGAGGGGGAAGGATAGGAAAGTTATGAAGTGCACCACCTTGTCTAACAGTTCTCTTCCTTACAATCAGCCTGCGAGGCCAGGTGGATTCCATAGGCTGGGGGCTCAGAGCACGAGCAGGAGCAGGTCCTGGGGAAATCTGATTGAGCAAGAGGGGGGTAGTGTCATGGGGTGGCTCTGGGGAGAAGGGAGAATCATTGTCAATGGCTGAGTCCAGTGCCTTCGTCCTCGGTGCAAAACCAAAAACCCCAACATTCTCCTCTTGAGACATGGAGCCCACTGAGTGGGAAACCGCTCTTTTATTCTCAATCTCTCCCCCTTTCTCTTTCTTTCTTTCTCTTTCTCCTATCCTTCTGAGATCCTCTTGAACACATTGGAGGGCCGTGACAGAGAGCTGGGCGAGAGGGGGTTTGGGAGGTGGGTGAAGAGGCTGAGAGGGGGGTGATTCTTCGAAGATGAAGTTCTGATGCTGAAACGGCAGGGGTTTGGCTGGGGAGTAGAACACAGGGGTGTGACAGCCAGAGGAGAGAGGTGACCCAGAGAAGGGTGAGATGAGAGGGGAGGTCGTGTTGTGTTGTGGGTAGAAAGGAGTCAAGAAATTATTCTCCATTACATCGCCAGATGAGAGTTCTAGATGTTCAAGATGCTTGGGAGGTGTTAGGACTTTCCAGGAGTGCCGGCCGTTGTCCCCTCTCTTGCCGCTGTCATGCTGGTGTTGATAATGTCTCTTGCCACTGGAGGAGGAATTTCCCCCAGGGGCTGACATCAAGGAGACACTGGGGGACACTGACCTCCCCCCAAACCCCCCTGGGGAACGGCTGCTCTGGCCAGCTTCAACCAGCTTCAGCTGGTCAAATATCACCCTTTCGTCTAGCCTCCTACCCATGGAAGGTATGGGAGTTGTGGATCGTGCCTCGAACGTGATCATGTCCCCGCAGGCACCTGCCCCTAACCGTTGGTTACCGTTGCTGGAGAAGTTGTTGTCCTGGCCTCCCCTGGAGATGATGGTGCTCTGAGCAGAGCCATGGTCAATCTGTTCATTGATACACATAGTGTCGTAGATGGAGCGCTGGGGGATGTAACCGTCCTCATTGTAGCCATCCCCGTCCACACTCTTCTGCAGGCAGCAGGGGCACTGCCTGAAGCAACCCGGTCGACTAAGAGGCTTCCCCATAGTGTTCTATCCACCACCAGCAGAAATTACTGTCAGTAAATGTTCCAAAAAGAGTAGTCCAAAAAGAGATGGTAATTGAAATATACTAGATTACAAGAGGTGCAGGGAGACAACTTAAAAATTAGTATGATGCATGTCAGCGCATTCCTTTTCATCATGCAATAGTCAGTTGCAAATATGATAAATATTCAGCTTGCCATCTGTAAAGTCTATTAAAACCGCCTCTCTCTCCTCTCAATAATACCAATAGAGGAGCTTGGAGAAATTATTTTTAGTCATACAGAGGCATATTAAAGAACAATTTCGCTCGCTTCCTCTGACAGAACTGCAGCCAACAACACATAAACAGATTTGCAAGGTGTTGAATAGAGTTGCAGCTTCAAAAAATAACACACGACTTCAACATGATTGCTGGGTAACTCACTGTTCTCTCTGTGCTGGTCCATTCAGAACCCCCAAAGTATTTCCCTTTGTCTATCTCCACATCGCCTTCTCCTCATACTAGTCTCTGCTGTCATCAACTTCCATCGTCCCCATCAATAAATTAGTCAAAAACTTGTCATTTCCATGGTAGCTGATTAATCCACACCTTTGCTTGCGATCCAGAATACAGCCTTTCTGAAATGAAGAAATTAAAGGTTTAAGAAACCATGTTAATCATCCTCGTCTGCTCAGAGACACTGATTATTTGACAAATGGTCTCTTATTTGAACACCAACGCACACTGCCCCCCTCCTCTCTCTCACCCGCTCTCCATCTCTCGCCCTCACACAATTGCAGATTCCCCTCCCCCATGTTTGTAAGGCTGCTTCAGGGCTTTTGTTAAGAGGTTTCTGTTAAAGACTAACTTTCTCTATTTTTTTCTTTCTCTCTGTCCCCTTTTCTCTCGATTTAGGTTTGACCTCTGTGGGCTTTGATTTCCTCCCCAGACATGAATCAGCAGGGGAAATCAGACGTTTCTAAAGAGGTGGTGAAAAGAAGGACAGTCACAGCTTCGCCATCTCCATTTTACACAGGTGATGCATGTGACATTGACAGAATGATATCCTTGAAATTACATCATTCAAAACGAATCAGAAACAGGTATAGCAAACAAAACATGTTCTGTTATATAACCACTTTCAATGTGTTTGGCTTGGCTGAGGGATACAGGAGAATAAAGCCTGCAGTTTATTTTACCTGCCTCCATCTCTCTCTCCCACACAAACTCTTCTTAGCTCAACACACTCAATCCCCAAGTACCACTTCTCTCAGTCCAGTGCCCTCTTCCCTCCCACTCATGCCCTTTCGCACATGCAATGAGAATGTGGTTTATCTCTTCTAAATGATTTGTCCAACAACACATGTGCTGTACAATAACCAAACTCCGCACTGCTAAAGCACGAGCACCACAGATACATCACCCCACCTTTGAACCATCAATTATTAAATCATGCAGTCAAGCAGACTCAACTCCACTCAGATTTGCATACAGGTAATTTACCATAACATTATTCAGAAATCTAAATGATGACTTTCACAGTGAAGGAACGTTTCCATTTGGTTTATGAGTTGTATTCTCAGTCAGGTTCTTTTCATCCCTTCAGACAACAGAGCAGACAGAAACGTCCTTTGCATAATCATGTTTCTTATTCAAGTCCACAACAGAGGGATCCATACAAAAAACAAAACAAACAACAAAACAATGTACAATATTATGCGATCACCTTGGTTTAGTTAGTAGTTTGGATGATCAAGACTATGGAATTAGTTGTGTGGGTTCTCAGAATAAGGCAGATTGGTAGAAAGTAACAATTACATTTTCAGCTATATTAAACTAGAAAAACAAACAGAAACGAATGTAACATGAACAGTATTTTAATGTTTTGTTAGACATAATTCCATTAATCATCTAAAACTAGAATCTAGAAACAAAGACATAATGAAAAACTAAATGAAGTGTCAGACAGTATCTTATCGTATAGGGTCTTTACATGATTGTGCATGTTTGCGGCTTGTCCATGGTTGTGCCCAAATGGCACCCTATCCCCTATATAGTGCACTACTTTTGAGTCCTATGGGCCCTGTTCAAAAGTAGTGCACTGCACTATATGGGGAATAGGGTGCCATTCCATGAGTAGGTTATTTCCACTACAAACGGTCATTGTCATCATCTGTGGAAGCTGCTGAGGCTTCAGTATAGTGATTATGCAGCGGAAGCTCATCCAGGTGGACCTCCCGTACTGCCAGGATGCGTGTGAGCATGCTTTCCAGCGCAGGGCCTTCTAGTTGCTGGCCAGAATACCACAGCAGGCTGTTGGAGTGACAGGAGAGCTCTGGCTGCAAGTAGAACAGGCCTGGTCTATTCTTCACCCACTCTGAGCTGCAGGTGGAGACAAAGGAAGAGGATTATAGAATTATCAACAGGCAGCCATTACAGAAATATTCTCCATTTCTCTTTTTCAGACTGCAAAACATTAAGGCATTAAAACATTGTCAATATCTCAAACAAGTCATATAGCTACAGTAAACTTAAGGGTGAAATATAACAGAAATAAAGATGTACTATGTAATCACCATTTGGAGAGGTAGAACTCATAGAGTCTGACAGGGCAGCGTAGTGGGTTCTCCGTGTTCTCAGGCATCTCCATGTCACCATCCTCTTCATCCAGACTTTTCTTGGCAGACAAAGCTAGAAGCTCTGGATATGCGCACAAAAGAGAAAACATCAACACACAACCTAGCACATTATGGAACTTGTGGATGATGTTATTGCTAGTGATATGGAAATGCCTTTCTTAATTGCTCCTAATGGGATAAAGAAAGTTGAATAGAATAAAATAGAATGTGATAGCCTTGAACACCATTGAGGTCGGAACTCAACTCACCGGGGGTGTCTGACACATCCTGACCAGGCCTAAACCTCAGGAAGGCGTTCTTGCCGTTCTTGGTGACCCTGGTACAGTGGGTGAAGTTGGTGAAGGACAGGCGTCTGTGTTGGCCCAGGGTCTTGAACTGGAACAGCTTGGTGCCAAAGAAGAGCAAGGTGTTGAGCAGCACGATTGGGGAGTAGGCTCCCAGCTGTTTACAGTCCCACAGGTACTCCTCCTCCACACGGGAATGCAGGTAGCCTAGAGAGAAACAGTGGCAGGAGGGACAGAGTTATGTGTCATCATTGTGTATGTGTTTCAAATGGTCCAACGATATTAAAGGGATAGGACAGGGGTAGAAGAGGAGAAGAAGAAGACTAGAAATATTCTTACCGCTGGGCAGCAGGGTAGGTCTCCAGTAATGTAGCATCATAGTCATCTCCATGCTGAACTTGTGGTAGAGCACATCAGTGAAGATATTCTCTATCCTTCCATTCTCAAATAGATACTGTAGAGACAAATGAGAGATGGTGAGGGAGAGAGGCATTAGGTACTGTATATCATATTTGGCAGAGGGGCAAATACAATTGATATTGCTGCCCCTGGGGCAGTAGTTACTATAGCAAAAGTGCGAGGCTCAACTCCTCCACTGTTTTGGTGCTCTAGCTACCACGCTGTGAACAACCCGTGCACATGCGCAGATACTATGTGTGACTGTGTGAGAGCGAAGTGTTGCATCTCAGTCATCTCAATATCCTAGCCTATTCATTGATGATAGGTCCTGCTTTACTGAAGTTGCGAGACATTGCAAGCCAAGAAATTGCGATACACAGCATTCCATTGCGAGATACAGCTTTTGATTGCTGATATATAGGCCCAGTGCACGGTTCTGACTGTCTGTCTGGTGGTCAACCTGCCTATACTGTACACCTCCCCTCTCTCTCAGTCCCTCGATAGATCGTTATGAAAGATGCAAGTGTTAGTGTTGTCGGTATGTATGGCAACTAATCAGTCTCCTCCATTCCAAAAATATTGAATCTTGACACTGAGAAATGGGAGTCGACGTGCAAGGAGTAGAGAAATGAATTATTTAGGAGTAGGCTCTCCACCACCACGTCAACTTCATTAACAGTTGGGAAAATGGCAGAGAAAGGCAAGCGACAGCAGCCAAGACCTGTATGGCAATACTTGGAGAAGTTAAATGAGAAGGAAATGCAAACGTTGCGAGGTGGGATTGAGCCCCAGTAGGGGTAGTACAGGTTAGGGGTCTGCGCGTGGCTGATCGCTTCATCCCGCTCCCGCCTGCACTCGTAGCTTTTCTGTCCCAAATCCCACCCGCTACAGCAAGAGCTGGTTTGAACTTAACCGCAGTCCCACAATGTTATTTTAGGGGTACGTGACGCAGCTCACCTGCCAGCCATGGTCCCAGACAATTTTGCGCCCTATAGGCAATACGCACAAAAATAACCTAAGAGATCGATTATATTAAACTATCATATTACTGGGCTATATCAACCAATAATATTATGCTAGTTTGAAGAGAGCTGAGTTAGAGACTTGCACTTTCTCTTGAGCTATTATTTTGTTTTGCCTACCTTTTAGGAGTGGGACGATTTTGGGTGGGTGATCAATATTTATTTCTAGGCAATGAAGTAAACTATAGCCTAATCATATTTAGGAAGTACATTTCCTTGGAAAGATAACTGCCAATGATTGGCCATCCATGCATAGGCCTCCTACTCTATTTCAATGAGACCACACATACAGTGCATTCTGAAAGTATTCAGACCCCTTCCCTTTTTCAACATTTTGTTACGTTACAGCCTTAATCTAAAATGGATTAAATAAACACTTCCTCATCAATCTACACACAATACCCCATAATAACAAAGCAGAAATAGGTCTTTAGAAATGTTTGCAAATTTATAAGAAAACAAAAACAGAAATACCTTATTTACATAAGTATTCAGACCCTTTGCTGTGAGACTCTAAATTGAGCTCAGGTGCATCCTGTTTCCATTGATCATCCTTGAGATGTTTCTACAACTTGATTGGAGTCCACCTGTGGTAAATTCAATTGATTGGACATGATTTGGAAAGGCACACACCGGTCTATATAAGGTCCCACAGTTGACAGTGCATGTCAGAGCAGAAACCAAGCCATGAAGTCAAAGGAATTGTCCGTAGAGCCACGAGACAGGATTGTGTCGAGGCACATATCTGCAGCATTGAAGGTCCCCAAGAGCACAGTGGCCTCCATCATTCTTAAATGGAAGTAGTTTGTAACCACCAAGACTCTACCTAGAGCTGGCCGCCCGGCCAAACTGAGCAATCAGGGGAGAAGGGCCTTGGTCAGGGAGGTGACCAAGAGCCCGATGGTACTGACAGAGCTCCAGAGTTCCTTCCAGAAGGACAACCATCTCTGCTGCACTCCACCAATCAGGCCTTTATGGTAGAGTGGCCAGATGGAAGCCACTCCTCAGTAAAAGGCACATGACAGCCCGCTTGGAGTTTGCCAAAAGGCACCTAAAGGACTCTGACCATGAGAAACAACATTCTCTGGTCTGATGAAACCAAGATTGAACTCTTTGGCTTGAATGCCAAGCGTCACGTCTGGAGGAAACCTGGCACCATCCCTACGGTGAAGCATGATTGTGGCAGCATCATGCTGTGGGGATGTTTTTCAGTGGCAGGGACTGGGAGACTAGTCAGGATCGAGGGAAAGATGAACAGAGCAAAGTACAGAGAGATCCTTGATGAAAACCTGCTCCAGAGTGCTCAGGACCTCAGACTGGGGCGAAGGTTCACCTTCCAACAGGACACGACCCTAAGCACACAGCCAAGACAACGCAGGAGTGGCTTCGGGACAATGTCCTTGAGTGGCCCAGTCAGAGCCCGGACTTGGACTTGATCGAACATCTCTGGAGACCTGAAAATAGCTGTGCAGCGACGCTCCCCATCCAACCTGACAGAGCTTGAGAGGATCTGCAGAGAACAATGGGAGAAACTCCCCAAATACAGGTGTGCCAAGCTTGTAGCGTCATACCCAAGAAGACTTGAGGCTGTAATCGCTGCCAAATTTGCTTCAACAAAGTACTGAGTAAACGGTCTGAGTACTTACGTAAATGTGATAATTCCGTTTTTAATATTTATTACATTAGCAAAATTTTCTAAAAACCAGTTTTTGCTTTGTCATTATGGGGTACTGTGTGTAGAATGATGATGGGAAAAATACAATTTAATCCATTTTATAATAAGGCTGTAACGTAACAAAATGTGGGAAAAGTCAAGGGGTCTCAATACTTTCCGAATGCACTGTATACTAGGCACACTTGATCTCACACGCCCAACTAGAAGAGGAGAGGAAGGCTACTGAAGTTGAAGCAGCGAATTCTGAGAGTGTGAATAATGTGACAAAGATTTGTTTTTAATACAACAGGTAGACTGACGCATACAGAGCAGAAAGAGGTCTGTTTCTAAATAATCTGCAGGACAAAAAAAATCATTAATCCCAGTCGTCTGTCTGAACAACCACGCTGCAATGATCTCTGTCGGGACCCGCAGAGTACAGGTGCAATGCTTAACCATCTCAAAGGGACTCACCGTGAAACAAAAAAACATTGCTGGCAGCAGCACAGCTGCATTGTGAATTCACATGGAATTTTATGAATTTTTCTTATCGTTTTAACACAAAACCAAAAAGAAAAATTAATGTTTAAATATTAAGAAAAACTTCAATTTGTCACATCCCACATTTGCAAACAGTATTAGCTGACATCACATCACTATAACCAGTATGGCCACTGACAGACAGAAAAGCTGGTACCGTAGTGGATAACATAGTATGGAATAAGGTATAAGGATTAACTGGGAGTACCTTGGATAACAAAGCATTGAATACAAATAAAATACTAGGGAGTAACATGGAGGCTCAATACCTGCTGAATGCCCAGACAGAGGTAGAAGATGCTGTCAGCAGGGTAGGCCTGACCGTTGGGGCGACGGACCTCACTGATGAAATGACAGAGGCCGTAACTAAGCTCAAAGGAGTTACACTGCAACACGTTCTCCTTCACAACCACGGAGTTAGCTGCTGTAAGGGTGAAACATGGACACAGAACACCAGATTAGGGAACCATGGATTTAGCTGCCGTATGGAGAAAGATGGGACACAGAACACCACAAGGTACATGAACCACAAAGGTTGCATATTTTAAGATCATATGGGCTGGGCATCTGAAATGTTGCAAGACACTTTAATTAACAAATCAATCAATTTACATGATAAGCAAAGACCTAAAATTGGTCTGTGCAGTTAGGTTTGACTCACAGGCGTCTTTGGAAAATTCACAGTCAATCTGCTTGTTTCTCTGCAGGACCCAATTCTTCCAGGCTTTCACCCCATACTTGTGATGGAGTTTTGATCTGGCAGGAGGGAGTGAAACAGTGTGCTCCACCATGTCAATAGTCCCACTTCGCTTACAACTCTGCAATATAGACAACCACCGACAGAAAGGGAAAGGAGAAAAAATTTGGACCAATTAACATAGTAGAAGAAACCACTTTTACTGTATAATATCTTTGACATTATTATCTAATAACACAACCCTATTGCAGTCAATAGTAATAATGGCGCTGATGTGATAGAGGTCATTCTACCTAACTAACTAGTTATGTTACCATTATATTACTATACGACTACTTTTTTACTAGTGTTATATTACCATCACCTAGCCCATGTGACCAGTAGACTAAGGGTGCATCCCAAATGGCACCCTATTCCCTTTATAGTGCACTACTTTTACGGTCAAAACATAGTGCACTATAAAGGAAATAGGGTACCATTTGGGACACAGCCTATAGCATTGACATACCCGTTTACTGGGAGGGAAGCCGTCTCTGGGTCTCTTGCGTCTTCTGATCTTTACAGTCAGTCTCTGCCCCTCCACTGCATCAGGATCAAACGACTCTGAAACAGCATGGAATCCACAGTGAAGTGATGATGCCCGAGATGCCGGTGTTTGGGGGATATATTGGAACGGGTATTGTTAGGCCCAAAATGAAGTCGAGGGCCGGCAAACCATGAAAATATATCCTCCAAACACCGGCTTCAAGGGCACTTTCACTTTTATACAACGGGTTACCAACATATTGAAATATTTGATATATTTACATTAAAAACTTTATTTAGATTAATTTATTCATACCATTTCATAAACTGGGTTGTTCGAGCCCTGAATGCTGATTGGCTTACAGCCGTGGTATATCAGACCGTATACCACAGGTATGACAAAACATGTATTTTTACTGCTCTAATTACATTGGTAACCAGTTTATAATAGCAATAAGGCACCTCGGGGGTTTGTGGTATATGGCCAACATACCGCGGCTAAGGGCTGTGTCCAGGCACTCCGCGTTGCGTCATGCATAAGAACAGCCCTTAGCCGTGGTATATTGGCCATATACCACACCCCCTCTGGCCTTATTGCTTAATTATACAGATGATACAAATGTGATCTGTGGGAATTTGCAAGTTCATCATTGCAAATAACAATTAGTTCTTAACGGACTTAACTGTATAAATAAAGTCTGAATAAATATTTTTCACAAAATAAAACCTGGGAACATGGGAGAGCTCATAAATGTATGTTGATGCTCTCAGAACCTTTCTCACCAGGGGGGTAGTCAGCTTCCAGGTCCAACATGCTGGGGGAGGAGGGGGCTGTGCTGGGGTGGTCGGTAGGCCTCTCGGCCCCTCTCTGGGGGTTGGATGTGGAGGTGGACTCGTCCTCTCCACCCCAGCTGTGGGGGGTGGACACAGCCTCCGACTCCAGGTCTCCACTGTATGCGCTGCCTTGATCTGTGGATAAACACCACAGACAGACAACATGTTATCTAATCGTTCAGTAAGAGCCTCCACCAAAGAGTGATTTTCGTTTAACAGGTTGCTTTTCAAACACTGTGCCTATCTATTAATACAGGTTAGTCTCATTATGGAGGTAAAATCTATTTTGCAAGAGAGACCTGTTCAAGATTGCAGCAGTCGGCTGGTGTGCCAAGCAACAATAAAGATAGTAACGTTCTCATACATGATACACAGCCACAGCTCAGAGTATAAACTATTCTCTTGACCTCCATGGGAGACAGGTTTGTCTTTCCTGTCCTCCTGCTCGGCCATGGTCCGACATGGAACATCGTCTTTCCTGTCCTCGAGCTCTGAACGGCTTAACGAGGGGGGTATTACCATGGGCACTGGCACCTGGACAGAGAGCACAGGGAACAGAATAATATGTCTTAACCAGCCAAGTTAACAGACCATTAAAAGGGTGTTTGTGGGGGCATGTGAGTTAAGGACATCAGGGATGGGTACTTCCCGGTAATTCTCGTTGAAAAATTGAAAATAAAGTATCTACTCTGAGGTATATAAAGAGACAGTGGATGTGGGCATGAGGAGAGGACGCAGAGCAGACGTACAGGCACAGGAATACCCATGGGCACAGGAGTGTACTGGCTGTACAGGTTCATGGGCACTGGAATGAAGACTGGCACAGGAACAGGCATCACAACCAACCGCACTTTCTCCCCGTTCTCTGTGTACGTAAACCCAGTCTCTGCGAACCCTAAACAACAATAACATCAACAACGAGAGAGAGGATGATGATCAGAGGTCATTACTAACACTTTAAACAAACTGGACATATTATGCACATGTAGTGCAAGGTCTGATTTACAAATAATGTGCACATATTATAACTTTATGGATGGGGCATCTTAAAAAGTAGCTGGTTCGTTGTAAATAATAAAAGTATATACATGGTTTTTTAAAGTAGCAAATTACAAGAATTGCAGGGTGTTGTTTTGGATGGTGTACCCATTGATTTCTCTGTGGTCTGAATCTGGCAGCTGGTCTGCTGGTCCAGCATGAGCGGTTTACAGATGATGGCCTTGTTCTTCATGATCCTCCGGCGGGCTAAGATCCTCATGGCATCCGTCTGGGTGCTCGCATCGCCCAGGCTCTTGCCATGAGAGTTAGACGTAGGAAGAGCTCCTGCAAGCAAAACAAAAAAACAGTCTTAACTACAAAGCTTATATTACTAGACCTCTTCTTCACAATGTCTTAACCGTGTTCAGTGTTAGCCAGTGTTCTAGATGAGTGTGCTAGCTACCTGTGAGGGCAGTGGCAGCCGTAGCATGGGGCTGGCCAGCAGGAGAAGTGGCCAACGATACAACATCAGCAATGACAGGAGCCGGCTTGGAGAAGGGGAATGGAGTTTGGGATGGACCTACAGTTGGAGAAAGAAGGGAAAAGATGAGAGACATGTTGAGTAGTATGCCTAAATCCGTCATTTAAACGGATATGTAGCAATACGTCAGACAACCAGATAGTAGATTTCAAAAGGAATTGAATTGAGTATCTAATTTAGTAGTACCCTGTGTAGCAGTGGTGCCGTTGCTAGTCCAAGGGTGCTGCTGGAAGGTCTGATAGCAGTACTGAATGACACACTCCAGGGCACAGAAGTGCTTCACAGCCCCAAAACACTTCAGTTGCTCTTTCATTTTCCCTTGACGTCTGCAGCACTCACACTTAGCCATCTGGGGAGGGAAGGACAACAAACAGGTCAGCAATTCAAAGGGCTTCAACCATTTGTGGACTACATAGACAGCTCCCAGTTATCAAACCAGGAAGTGGTTGTAAGGTAATCAATCTAGAGAGTGAGAGACCAGGGGCCAAATTCATAAAGCGTCTCAGAGTAGGAGCGCTAATCTAGGATCAGGTCCCTGCTGTCCATGTCAAACTGATCCTAAATCAGCACTCCTACTCTGAGATGCTTGCTACATACAGCCCCAGAGGTCAACATGCATAAAGATGATTTTAGCTCTGACCTCATAGAAAAGAATAGTGTAATTTGACATGCACGCCTCCCTGCAGAACTCCTGCATCTTGCCACCAAAGTGGTTGTGGATCATCTTGGGGCTGATGTCTGCACAGTAGGCACACATCCGCCATGGCCCCTTCATGTCATGCTTGAAGAGCAGCTTACAGCCTGTTACAGAGACACACACAGACGACACAGATAAATATGATGAGGTTTGTTGGTGTACGAGATAAAAGAGAGAAAATGACAGGGGTTAAAGAAAGAAAAAATCCCATGACTGAAACTTAAGTCGATGTCAGATCCATTGTCTGGGGCCAAGTTAACCTCCCTTTCATGTAAGAAAGCCATGATAATCATGCTTTTAGGGAAAGAGGATCATTTTGTACATGCATTAAACTGCGAGTTTGACCAATTCCAGTCCCCTTGCTTAGGGGGTGTGGGGTCCTCCCCGGGATAATTTTGATATACAAAATGAATGAAAATAAAATGATGCTGACACCATCTAAAATATAATTTCCACCTCCAGAAATGAACCCAAAAACATATTGATAAAATGTATTTTAACATATTTGACCATGCATATAGCCTATGCATGGTCTATATTATCAGATGTGCTATTAGCAATGTGCATTATCCCCTGTAGCTCAACTGATGCAGCATAGTGGCTATAAAATGAACATAGGCTGAAACAGTGGCTTTGACTATCTGCATTTAGCCCATTGGACACAACATCCTAGTTGTTGCTGGTTCTTCTTCTTCTTCTTCTTCTTATTATTATTTTTTAAATAATAAATATATATATAAATATTTACTCATTATTATTCACTTTATTCAAATTATTACAAAGTATGTCATTGCCCTTTTAAGACGAAATTGTCCCCTTTCAGCTGTTGTGTAGTGATGGTAATTCCCAGTCTTTTCTGTGAGCCGGATCACTTGGCTACGTTCACCTAAAATAACTGTTTATTTGGCTCCCAGACGGCTCTTCCTTCAGTAATGAGAAGAAAAAAAAATGTATGCACTCACTAACTGTAAGTCGCTCTGGATAAGAGCGTCTGCTAAATGACTAAAATGTATGTAAATGAAATTGACCTAAAACAAAGATTATGGATATACTGACAAGATACATGTACTGTATCTCCGTCCCCTAACAATGGGAGTCATTGTCCACAAAGCGGCACGGCTGGCTGTCTAGCTCCCGCCTACCCTTTCTTTGGATTTATGGATACATCTCATTTTTGTTGCTTTTTTGAATATTCGATGACGGTTGTTGACGTCAACCGCCTGTATTCAACGAAGAGAGATGCTATGCTACTAGCCTCACATCATGAATATGCATACCCATCTCGAGACAACTCCTAGTGTTTTTTCTCAAAGTTGCCGGGATGTCACGTGTCCTACTTTATCAGTACACTCGTAACAACTTAAGCATTACCAAACTTCTATTTGATCAAATAAACCTCACGTTGCAAATAAGCCATTCATTTATTCGTTGACCAAATTCGACACTCATTGAACTCCATACAAAAACTCCTTGCATGGTGGGCGAAACAACGCCACCTGCTGGAGAGAGACATATACTTTTTTTTACACCTTTGTTTAACTAGGCAAGTCAGTTAAGAACAAATGTTATTTACAATGATGGCCTACGAAAAGGTAAAAACCTGGGGGGACTGGGGCTGGGATAAAAAATATATATATATATATATTCCTCTTCTTCTCTGCCTAAAACCATGAACAAATTGTAAGTATCTAATTTAAAGCCTAAAACGTTGCCTACCATTGTCAGATAGTGAAATGTGAGTTAAAATACATTTTTACTTGACCAAATTATTAGATGGCCTGAACAAAAAATTAAGACAACATTTTACGTGGACCAGAATGAGGCTCTCTCCTCACTATATTGTTCCTGCACTAAGGAACTACCATCTTTAGAGAATGTTTTTATAATTTATCTGCAGATAATTGATGTCTGCAACTCAAAAAGCTATAGTAACTAACAGTATGAAAATCAGGGAGCCAAATCGACAGCTTTCACGATTCGGTTCCAGATGTTCACCAAAAAGAACCATTCAAAAAAAGCCGCTTGTTGCTAAAGACCCATCACTATTATTGTGCAGCTGCTTGAAACCCGGTTGTAAAACTGCATTTGTAAAACGATGCCACTCGCGCAATTGAAGGAGTAAATAAATAAAGTAAGCAATGGAAAATTGGGACCGAACTCTTAAAGAACAAAACTGCTTTCAGAATACATTTGACAAAACTGCTTTCAAAAGTGTTTTCCCGCGATTACATTAAGAATTGCTGTGCACTGACTGCTTGTCAGAATACGTTTCCCTCCCCTACAACATCACATGGCAAAAATAGTAGCACTAGAAAGTTGCATTCTAACCTGAGTGATAAAGTAGAGGCTTTGAATGACTTTGCGAGCAGCTACAGCAGGCTACACACCACTGTCTGGCGGTGGTGGGCATTATAGACCATTTCATTCCCTTCATCTGAACATCGGAGCATTAGCAACAATCATGCATGTCAATTCTGTGCACACAGCTTAACATAGAGTGCATTTAGAAAGTATTCAGACCCCTTTACTTTTTCCCCCATTTTGCTACTTTACAGCCTTATTCTAAAATTCATTAAATTGTTTTTTCCCCTCACACAATACCCCATAATGACAAAGCAAAAAAGGTTTTTAGAAATTTTTGCAAATGTATTAAAAATAAATCAATTTTAATAAATCAATTTTAGAATAAGGCTGTAATGTAACAAAATGTGGAAAAGGTCAAGGGGTCTGAACACTTACCGAATGCACTGTATGTGTATATAATAAAACATTTTAGTATACATTTATTGTCTGTATTAGGCTGTGTCATGTCCAAACTAGTACCGCCCCCCCACTGATTAAAAAAATGACTGCTCCAGAATCCATATGATGGAAATCTGTCAGTGACGGTGAACTTTAACCCCTGAAGAGGGAAAAGGACTAGGTGAAAGAGGGAAAATAACTAGGTGAAAGAGAGTGAGAGGAAGGGGATTCGGTACTCACTCTCACTGCAGAAGGGCCGGTCGATTAAGTCATATTTTATGACTTCTTTAACCAACTTCTCCAGTTTGCAGTATTCACACCTCACTATGACATTACTCTGTTTCTTAAACTCAAAACAGCAAGGTTTGGAACAGAACTGCATGGTGCGACCCTGAAAGAACACAACACAACAGCAGATAAAGACAGATAAAACTACAACCCCCATCACAAGAGCATTAGACAAAAACGACCACCCCCATCACAAGAGCATTAGACAAAAACTACAACCCCCATCACAAGAGCATTAGACAAAAACGACCACCCCCATCACAAGAGCATTAGACAAAAACTACAACCCCCATCACAAGAGCATTAGACAAAAACTACAACCCCCATCACAAGAGCATTAAACAAAACTTAAATCCCCATCACAAAACTACAATCCCCATGACACCTCAGATAAGTACAACGAGGTTCAGGAACGAGATTGAGGTACCTACATTGTACTCGTAGAGCTCAGGTTTCCAGCGGAACTGCTGAGGGCACTGATGGCAGGAGAGTTTCACATGCCCCTTGGGGGTGGAGGTAGAGGAGGAGGAGTGGGGGGGGGCCATGGACGGCCCTGGTTGACGCTGCCCTGCACCGTAGGCCCTAGCCAAGCCTGGAGCGGCTCCATAGGGTAGAGGTGGAGCAGAGGTCTGGGTTGGGGCGTATGGGTGGCCAGTGGTGGGGACCCAGGACGGTGGATAAGGATGGAAGTAGCCCTGGGGTGGTGCTGGAGGGGGAGGACCAGTGGATGAGGAGCCGTTCATCTGGCCCTTCTGGGGTGGAAGCTGGCTGCCTTCGGCCTCCTACCAGATTACATCGAAGGAGAGCACATTAAAAGAGCCATATCATGTATTCTGTAAAATCCATTATATAAAAGGCTAACTGGTATCTTAATTTTATGTATGGTTCTGCATAATTATGTAAAATATACCTAAACGCATGCTAGAAAATACATTAAATTCCTCTCAAATCGACCTAACAGAGACAGAACAGTCTATAATATACACACACAGAAAGCACAGATCATATGTAATATACAATCTGTTTCAATCCATTTAACCAATGAGCACCCGGAAGGTCTTGACGCAGGTGTAGGAGCAGAAGTTGCGGATGCTGCCGTCCACCATGGCCAGGTGGTACTGAGAGACAGCCTTCACTTTGCAGTAGGTACATGGGAATGCCGTTCCTGTGTGTGACAACAAGGGGACGTTATTATAGAATGGCAATTTTCCACACACTAGTCAGCAAGGTCACAGATGGGCTGAGCCTACCGCAAGCCATATTTAAAACAGTTCAGTAATAAACTGTAGATATCTATAAAAAATTGGATACAAATTAATAATAAAACGTTCTCTGTACAATCATGTATACTGAACAAAAATGTAAATGCAACAATTTAAACGATTTTGCGGAGTTACAGAAATCCTTCATTAGGCCCTAATCTATGGATTTCACGACTGGGCAGGGGCACAGCCATGGGAGCCAGTCCGACCCACTGGGGAGCCAGGTCCTGCCATTCAGAATTCGTTTTTCCCGAAATTTTTCCACTCTGACTAATAATTATTTGACTGAATGGAAATGCAGATGCATCCCAGAAAAGATTCTAGCAGTCAAAAACAGATTTCAGACAACATAAGGCCTAAAATATTGATAAATAAAATACATTTGCAGACTTCCGCTTATACCATGGTAAAGTCAATGCTACCTGACAGTTCGTTCTGAGGCCAGCTTTTATTGACACAGATGGAGTTGCAGAAGAGCTCCACCTTGCCCTCTGAGTCGGTGCTCTCCAACATGTCAGACATGAGTCTCAGGTCACGGCAGCGTCCGCACGGCATCACCTTGGTGGTCGTCTGTCATACAGGAACAATGGGAAAGAGTGGATAAAACTAGGGAGAGATTTGATAATGGCAGAGGTGAGACGGGGACTCAGTGAGACAAATGTGTGTAATATCAATCATTTATTCATAGAGAAACATTGAGAGGAACCAGCCTCAGAGGGGCGGCCCGTCTTCCTCTGACTATCTGATAGAACAGGGGTTCCCAAACTTTTTAACTCGGGGCCCAGCATTGGGAAACATATCCCCAAGGCCAGACAGTTTTCAAAAGTGGAGTACGGTTTCTATGGAGGACCGTCTGTGTGTACTACTTGACTGTACGTGCTTACCTGTTTATAAGTGCTAATACACGTAGGACTGCAGAACTTTATGGTGACGCCCTCTACTCGGAGTCTCCGGCAGTTCCTGTCAGCACTGGCGCAGTACTCGCCACAGCTCTCACAAACATTTATGACCAGGTTGTGGGAGGAGCGGAAGCGCATGAAACACTCATCACTGCACAGTTTGTGCAAGGAGCCCTGGTGAGTCACCTCGTGCTGAATCTGAGAGAGAGAGGTGGGTGGGGGGGATCCTCAAATCAGGCAAAATGATCAAGTAAAATAAAACATTTCCTCATGTAACCTCACCTGAGATTGAGTTAAAACTGGAAGTGAACTAGTCGAACCAGTGGTTGTCTCATGTCCCTTACCGTGTCGCTCTTCTTGCACATACTGCATCTCGGGGCGGCGGGCTCTTGGACAGAAGGCATGGAGAGAGGCCCTGGTTTCCTCCTGCGGTTGAACACGGAGAGGCAGAACTGGCTACAGAAATCCTTCAGGTTATTGTCTGTAATCACACTGATCACATCCTTGGGGTCCTCGATCTCCCTGAAGATATTAAGAGTTATAAAATGAGTTATAGACAGAGATAAATAGTTATAAACAGCAATAGAGTTAAGAGAATTTTACAGTAATGGGGAAGACCAAAAAATGAAAAAGTTATTTGGAGCACCACCACAGTTCAGCTGGAACTTGGATGACAGTAGAATGAGTGTAAGTTGGGGTTGAGTTGAGTCAGTGGCTGAGTGACTCACTTGAGGCACTGGTAGCAGGTTCTCAGTTTGATGACAGGCAGGGTGAACCCAGTGAGGCAGACAGTGGAGCAGAAGAGCTGGGTGGATCCTTTACGTTGGAAGGCAGTCTGACCTCGCAGCAGGATCTTAGAGCAGCCTGAGCAGGACACACGCACTGCGTTGGCTGAGTTGGAACTGCTGGGGGCCTGGGGTTGGAGCTGGGCAGGGGGTGGCTGGGGCACTGGAGCCAGGCTCCTGAGGGTCATCGTTGGCCCCTGTGGAACTAGACTTCTTCCTGGTCCAAATATGGAGGTGGTGTTCTGGGAGGCTGCCGTTGAGCCTGAAGGAGATGGCAAAATCAAGCACGTATTTTTTTTATTGTGAATATATATGTAAGAGCTTTTAAACAACATGATACAAGTACTGTATCTCCACATCAAATTGAGGAATGTAAACGCCTGCTCCTTGGAACCATCTGTAAATATTGGTAAAAAACGATAAAAGCTTCTACCATAACCAGAGACTGAGCGCATAAGATTCACCACCTTCTTACACTTTGTTTCAACATTTATTACATTATCTTTCCATGTATCTCTCTCATTGAACAACAGACCCAAATACTTGAACGTAGAAACCCCTTTTTATTTTTATTTTATTTCACCTTTATTTAACCAGGTAAGCCAGTTGAGAACAGGTTCTCATTTACAACTGCAACCTGGCCAAGATAAAGCAAAGTAGTGCAATAAAAACAACAGAGTTACATATGGGGAAAAAAAAAAAACATAAAGTCAGAAATACAACAGAAAATATATATACAGTGTGTGCAAATGTAGCAAGTTATGGAGGTAAGGCAATAAATAGGCTATAGTGCAGAATAATTACAATAGTATTAACACTGGAATGCTAGATGTGCAAGAGATTATGTGCAAATAGAGATACTGGGCTGTCCATACAAAAACTGTTTATCAGCAACTTTCTTCTTTGAGAAGAACATACAGCAAGACTTCGCCACTGATCATTTAAATCCCCAGTCAATCAACCATCTTTCAACAGCCAGCTGAACAAAAATTTGAAACACCATTGCAACAACTTCAAAGATTTTACTAATTACAGTTCATATAAGAAAATCCAGTCAATTGAAATAAATTCACTAGGACCTAATCTATGGATTTCACATCACTGGGAATACATACATACATACATACATACATACATACATACATACATACATACATACACACACACACACACACACACACACACATACATACATACATACACACACACACACATACACACAGTTGAAGTCGGAAGTTTACATAAACTTAGGTTGGAGTCATTAAAACTCGTTTTTCAACCACTCCACAAATTTCTTGTTAACAAACTATAGTTTTGGCAAGTCGGTTAGGACATCTACTTTGTGCATGACACAAGTCATTTCTCCAACAATTGTTTACATACAGATTATTTCACTTATAATTCACTGTATCACAATTCCAGTTGGTCAGAAGTTTACATACACTAAGTTGACTGTGCCTTTAAACAGTTTGGAAAATTCCAGAAAATGATGTCATGGCTTTAGAAGCTTCTGATAGGCTAATTGACATCATTTGAGTCAATTGGAGGTGTACCTGTGGATGTATTTCAAGGCCTACCTTCAAACCCAGTGCCTCTTTGCTTGACATCATGGTAAAATCAAAAGAAATCAGCCAAGACCTCAGAAAAAAAAATGGTAGACCTCCACAAGTCTGGTTCATCCTTGGGAGCAATTTCCAAATGCCTGAAGGTACCACGTTCATCTGTACAAACAATAGTACGCAAGTATAAACACCATGGGACCACGCAGCCGTCATACCGCTCAGGAAGGAGACGCGTTCTGTCTCCTAGAGATGAACGTACTTTGGTGCGAAAAGTGCAAATCAATCCCAGAACAACAGCAAAGGACCTTGTGAAGATGCTGGAGGAAACAGGTACAAAAGTATCTATATCCACAGTAAAACAAGTCCTATATCGACATAACCTGAAAGGCCGCTTAGCAAGGAAGAAGCCACTGCTCCAAAACCGCCATAAAAAAGCCAGACTACGGTTTAACTGCACATGGGGACAAAGATCTGGATTTTCAGGAGTCAAAGTCCTACATAATACTCTGTTGGCCCTATTTCTTTCCTCGAATAGCCGCAGAGCACTCGTCAGTCCACCAAGGAACCACCTTTCTTTCCTTACCCACTTCACTCACTGGTATATGTAAGTTCGCTGCACTCAAAATCAGAGAAGTGACAGAGGCAGCACATACATCAACAGGCCTCTCTAAAGACAACTCTCCAACAGACTTCAAACAATGTTCTCCAAACTTTCCCCAGTCCGCTTTAGGAAAGCACCATCTTCTGAATGGTACCTTATCTGGAATAGCGACATTAAAGTTCATGGTACATCAAATCGGGAAATGGCCACTCCCAACAGTAGAATCATCCATTACATTCACGCATGGCTGCAATAGAGTTAGAAGCCATTGTGAGGCCCAGGCAGGATGTAACCCCTCTGATATCCAATCTTGTACCACATCCATCATTAAGATATACTAATGCTCTTGCTACCATCATATCTTACACAATAGTACCATTAGCATCTGTATGTGCGCTTCCCCATAAACTATTATGTGCATTAAAGTCGCCACACCATATCTCTCTAGAACCCAAGTATCCTGATATTTCATCAATCATCGCTACAGATAGTTGTCAACAAGGACTGTAGAACTTGAACTGCTTAATATTACTACCTGTACTGTAGACTTCCACCATCACACATTCATATTCAGGTGGAACAGATACTGTATATTACGATACGCAAGACCAGTTGCTCTATCAGATCTGATTGAACAATAACCAGGAATAATCAAATCAAGATGTGATCTAAGCCACGTTTCTTAAACACATATCACATCAGGTTTAATCTCTAAATCAATTAGCAATAAGGCTTCTAGCATTCAATTGAAGGATGATGATAAAACCCATAATAACTATTTATTCTGTTCTTGATCATCTGACGTATCAAGGGTACTGAAACTTCAGTAATGTTTAGTATTTCTTGGGCTGCCTTCACTACTTCCATTATTCGTGCAGTCCTGCTCTTTTTCATATGGCCCATGTTGATTGCTCTACACAAGAAGGATATGAAGTCTATACGATTTACAACCATGGATTTCTCTGTAACCGCACATTTATACTCGCAAGTCACATTGACACTAGTCTGAGGCGCCATGGACCCCCTCAGCGCTATGGGCCCCCTCGGCGCCATGGACCCCCTCGGCGCTATGGGCATCCTAGGAGCCATGGACCCCCTCGGCGCTATGGGCATCCTAGGAGCCATGGACCCCCTCGGCGCTATGGGCATCCTAGGAGCCATGGACCCCCTCGGCGCTATGGGCATCCTAGGAGCCATGGACCCCCTCGGCGCTATGGGCATCCTAGGAGCCATGGACCCCCTCGGCGCTATGGCCATCCTAGGAGCCATGGACTCCCTCGGCGCTATGGGCATCCTAGGAGCCATGGACCCCCTCGGCGCTATGGGCATCCTAGGAGCCATGGACCCCCTCGGAGCCATGGACCCCCTCGGAGCTATGGGCATCCTAGGAGCCATGGACCCCCTCGGCGCTATGGGCATCCTAGGAGCCATGGACCCCCTCGGCGCTATGGGCATCCTAGGAGCCATGGACCCCCTCGGCGCTATGGGCATCCTAGGAGCCATGGACCCCTTCGGCGCTATGGGCATCCTAGGAGCCATGGACCCCCTCGGCGCTATGGGCATCCTAGGAGCAGCCACCACTGACTGCTAATGTACTGGAGCCAGAGCATTTTGATCAAAAGGCTTGTTCATTTTCCGAGCATTTTCCGAGCAAGGGAGACATTACTCGTTACTTTGCACCTCTGTGCTTCCATGGCTGGTTTTTGTACTTCACATCCCCAGTATGCTGCACTATGCGCTCACAGTTGCAACATTTAACTTTAGTATCAGATCTACATTTTCCGTACTCTTGATCCCCACCACACCTTGAACATCTAAGTTTACCTTTGCACACATTAGCAATATGCCCTGTCCTTTGGCATTAAAGCACTGAAGTAGAGGTGGCACATATTCTCTAACATGATAACTGAGCATTCCAAGCTGTACTCTGATTGGCAATATCCCTTCAAAGTTTAACAGTACCGTTGTGGGGTCCACTCGACTGCCACTTTTTGCTCAACATTCTTTTTGCTTCAGTTACTTTCCCACCTTTCAAGGAAGTCATAACTTCTTCCATGGTTACTGGTATCCCAGCAATTACCCACGTTTGGCCTTAGCAACAGGGATATAGCATTTCACCCGACCCTCATTAAGCAATTCTAACTTCAGAATTGTCTCCTGTATCATTTTACCGTTTGCATAAATCAATAATTAGCCGAATACCAAAACTTTGGTGTCCTTAAACACCCCTATATTTCTCTGAATTTATTTTGTCAACTGAATAGAATGACAGTGTTAGTTTGGTGGTTCAGAGGGGGGGGGAAACACACTTTGTAGCTCTCGTCTACAGTATAGTCCCCTTTTCTAAAGTAGTGCTAAGTTTTATAGCAGGCCTAATTTCAACACCACTCAATTCCCCAGCAGTATTCAGACCTCCATCACGATCCCTTTTGTTTCTGTTCTTCCTACTTACAACAGGTGTAAAAGGTTGATCCCATCATTATCACAATCAATATCACTACTGCTAACCACCTGCAATGCTGACCACAGTCACAGCACTGTCATGCTAGACCACCAAAAGAAATAAACCTTATACTGTTTGTACCATCTTATTATACAAAATCAAACGCAAGTTGACATTTTGGAAGAAGACCTTGTTTCCCAGCAGGTTATCCCATCTCAGCCAAGGAACTCTGTAGTTCTTTCAAGGTCCTTCTTGCCCGGTTGCTCAGTTTGGTTGGACAGCCAGCTCTAAGCAGAGTCTGGGTAGTTCCATATTTTTACATTTCCCAATGATGGAGACCACTGTGCTGTTGGAAACTTTCAACACTCTAGAAATTATTTTATACCGTTCCCCAGATATATGCCTCATCACAATTATATCTTGGAGATCTACAGACAGTTCCTTGGACTTCATGGTATAGCTTCTGCTCTGACATGCACTGTCAACAGTGGGATCTTATATAGACAGGTGTGTTGCTTTCTAAATCATGTGCAAACAATTAAATTGGCCACAGGTGGACTCCAATCAAGTTGTAGTGACATCCCAAGGATGATCAAAGGAAATTGGATGCACCTGTGCTCAATTTGGAGTGTAATAGCAAAAAATCTAAAAACACGTTTTTTTTATTTTTATTTGTCATTATGGGGTATTATATGTAGATAGGTGAGAGAGAAATCGATTTAATCCATTTTGAATTCAGGCTGTAACACAACAAAATGTGGAATAAGTTAAGGGGTATGAATACTTTCTAAAGGCACTGTAATATGCTGATTCTCTCACCAGTGGGCGAGCCATAGGCATTTCCTCCTCCAACGGAAAAGACAGAACTGATTCTCAGCTCCTCCTGTAACATAAAACACAGAACAGTCTGTATAACAACAATAATAATATAGCATCACAGAACCATCAAATCAATAGTGTGTGAAAGCCGGGGGAAGATTGATTGAAGGCAGGGCATGGGAGCGTTGGCTGACCTCAGGAGCTGTGTTGTCCAGTTCCTCCTTGATACTCCGTGTTGAGGGTAGAAGGGCACAGTCATATCCTTCATCTATGGGCTCATCCTTGATGTTCATGAGGGGAGAGATGGGGGGCTCTTCTCTGTCCACCACCGCTGGGTTCTGGAACACATTCTCTGACCTCTGGAGGTCAGGTCAAAGGGACAAAATTGATAAATGAAGGAGACAAAACAATTTATGTTCATAAAAGCATTTACACTACCTGTATACTTAAGTCATACAGGTACAGACCTCTTGACGGCTGGATCCCCCAGCCATAGACTGATTCAGACTTCTTTCATCTGACAGAAATGGATAAAAGGCTATTTAATGGAATCATCATCACAGCTCTAATAATGTGCATAGCATGTGCATGAAGTGGAAAAATCTGCAAAATCATGTTTTTTATTAAAATTACAGTTATAACTAGCAGGGCAAGGTTGCTTGAAGTCTTACCCAAGCTGTTCTCTGATGAAGGGGACTGAGAGGGGTTAGTTGAAAGATGGCTTTCTCCTTGCATGGTTAGTCTGTCCTCAGCTGTTTGACTAGCCTCCTCAGAAGCTGTCAAAAGAATGACTGTTGTTAATCACTGCACAAGAAGTAGGCCTAAGTAGTAAGAAAAGTTCTGTTGAGAAGTAAGAAATGCCTGAGGAGGAATGTCACAGGACAACTCAGTTTAGGCATCATGTTTTCATTCTCACCTGTTCTAACATTGGAAAGTGAGACTGCATCAAGGAATCTGTCAGTCGAATTTTGATCATCATCCTGAGTCTCTGCGTGTCGTGTGTCAGGCCGTCCGGCTGACTCTCTGTCAGACTCCACATCACCCAGTGCCATCTTGGGCAGGGCTATGTTCCACTCCTCCTCCTCCTCATCTACCCCAAACACAGGAACCCCATCCAGCTCTTCCTCTGGCTCGACCGCCCCCAGACCAGCCAGGGAGAAGGTGGCACTCGTAGGGTGAGAGATGTGAGGGAATACATGCCCCTCATCGTCACTGCTAAAATCATGGTTGACGTCAGGATGTCGGACTGGTCCATCAAAGACTGGTCCGGTTGTGATGCTGCTCCAGAGGGATCTGGTTGAGAGGGGAGTGTGCTGCCTTTGGGACTCACCAGCCGTGGGGGCTGAGAGCTTCACCGCCTCATCAAAAGCCTTGGACAGCCGGAGTTCATGCTGTGGGGAGGGAGACAACAGGTTTAAGTTACGACTGTTCCTATATAATTAATAGCGCAGCATGTTGAGGGGGAATGTTCTGACTGGGGTTTGAACCAGAAACCATATTGCATACAGAACAAGCACACTACTGCCTCTGCCATGAGAGTCCAGACCTCTGGAAAGTGACTGTAGTAGGTACACAAACAGCCTTAGTGGGCCTTGCTTGAACCAGCGACCCTGGTCTGCGGTTATAGACTGTCTGCCATACAGTTTCGGACCTCTTGGAATAGGCCGTTGTACACTTACACAGGGATACAATCTCATAACGTATTTTTGACAGAACTGTGGGCCCATCTTTGATATGAGGGTTGATTGTTCTACGAACACTGCTACGTTAGCTAGCTAGCTCCCGTTAGCTCTGTACTGTAAACTAGCTACTAATGCAGTTGAGGAGGTACATCTAGGAGCTAGCTGTAACATGGCTGAGCAGAAACAGATGTCTAACTAGTTAATAAGATAATAATGTCTTAATTATTTGTTAACATATTTTCACCTGAGATTTTTGTTTAGCCTCCTCTGACTCCGCCATGTTTTCGTTGCGCGCTGTTCTTCTCGGGGGTGTTTCCTTTGGATTTGCAGCTAACGCTAGCTAGGATGCACTGTTACACAATGTTATTGTTAGAGACAGTGCCAAAGCGACTTCAAACTGTGCATGAGGTAGATAATTATTTGCAGGATGTGTATGAAATAATTTTCATTGAGGGGGCATTCTAATCTATGCGTTATTAGCTGCTAGCTAGCTTTTCAATGGGAAGTTGCATGCACATCGAACTCTCCCTTTCTGCTGGTATGGCTGTACCGTAAAGTTCTATAGATGCGCGCATACTATGTTTATGGTCTAGTAATTTGATTCAATAACGCAATACATTAAATGTAACCAATCAGTAGATAGACATGGTACATATTATCTGAATTCGTTCTCCTTTCTATGGCTAGATAGCCAATGTGGACACCTTCTTTTGTTGTCGGTACACTACTAGCTAGTTTAGTCTTGACGTTGCAGATCAAAATTAACTGTAGATTGATGGGTAATATTACAGATAAAACAAGAAAACAGACTTTCACACCGGATATACAAATCTGAAGCATCCGGATGGAATGTCCACTCCCCAAATATGGTGAAGAGAGGAAGCCAAGTGGCTGGCAGTAGTATAGCGAGATGGAACTGGGCCGACATTCTGCTGCTTTTCTCATCGAAGAAAAGCCCGATCTCAATACAGTTTTCTGTTCACAAAACTCAAATCTGTTACGAACAGAGTGTGCTAAGCTTTGTAGACATGACCCTTTGCCAAAGTTCCAAAAATTGCATTGTTTACAAGGAGTACAATGGCTAATTTAGTTACTGCACACGCGCACTTTACAGAGAAGGTGTTCCCTAACGGAAATATGCAAATAATTCTAGAACTCACCAATAGGATCTCGGTAGTCCTTGCTTGTTCTGCCCACTATGCTTCATTTGCTCCCATTGAAAACGACACAGATGAACTATCTTGGGTTAGTTATTGTTCTAGCAAAATCGTTTATTTCTAGCCGCAACGCTCAACGTTTCTCACAGGTCAAATAGTCAACTAAACGTCAACAGGAAGCAGGAAAGGAGACTCGACATTGTTGTTGATTTGTTCTAGCTATCATCAGCGAACTGGAGATCAATCGCTTGTGCAGAGGAGGGTACAGATAATTTAGCAAGCAAAAGTCATTCACAAGTTACAACATGGCCATGACGGCGGTGCGGTCAGGGGGAGCGGGAGGACCAGCCTCTTTGTCTCGGTTCCGCGGTGCACTGGTTGCTGCGGTGCTGGGAGACTGCGTTGGTGGAGAATTTGAAGGTGCAGAGGAGGTGCCCATGGACCGCGTATTGCAGCATTTGAACGGATTGGAGGATGAGAGTCGCGGCGATGGTGAGACAAGATTGATCACTACTAATATTGAAAAACAATAGACTTATTTGTATACAGTACAAATACTCACATTTATCCCCATGTATCTACCTCAGCCCCCCTCCCCGCTTAATCCTAATCCCTATAAAATATGTGGATTGCTCAATGCAACATTAACCTATATTTAATGGGAAATGGCAACACATTTATAGCAGTCTTCTGTGAATGTGCCTCTAAGCCCAATATCAGACACCCACCAACACATTACCATATCGTCGTCATCATCAATTATCATCATCATCATTGTGTGTGTCCCCAGGTATTCTGCAGTACAGTGATGACACTGCCATGACGCGCTGTGTTGTCCAGTCTCTGCTGACCAGGGCAGGGTTTGATGAACAAGACATGGCACGCAGGTAAAGTAGACAGTTGGGGTCCGTCGGTGCATTACAGTTTCAGTACTGTTAAGCATCTATAAAATGTAAATATTTGTTGGGGTGCTTTTTCTCTGCAGGTTTGCAAAGGAATACAGCCATTCTCCAGGGCGGGGGTACGGGGCAGGTGTGATCCAGGTGTTGAGGAAGCTTGCATCTCCACACCTTAATGATGTCTTTCAGCCGGCTCGGGCTCAGTTCAGTGGCCGCGGCTCCTTTGGGAATGGTGGTGCGATGAGGGCTGCACCTTTCGCACTGGCTTTCAGTAACCCAGTTGACATTAGGAGGGTTAGTGATAGTGATAGAATGTGTGGTGGGGGCGAGTGGCTACTATTACTGGCCATCCTAGCTTGTTACATCCTCCTCAGATAGAAAACCAGCTAGCAGCTCAACAGATTCGCTGTTTGAGGAGGATATAAGGCTACTGTCACCCTAACAACCATTCCAATTTAACTGTCTTCATTTTGCTAGGCACTGCTATACTTAAATCCTCTCTCTCTTTCTCTGCTCTCGCTCTGTCTGTTATCTCTGTATCTCCTATCTATTTCTCTCCCTCTCTCTGCTCCCAGTACTCCAGGCTTGGTGCGATGTTGACCCACTCCTGTTCTCTGGGTTACAATGGAGCAGTGCTCCAGGCCCTCGCGGTCCACCTGTCTTTACAGGGGGGTTTGGAACTGCCACACAGGCCTACGTTTATCAACAAACTCATCTCAGAGATGGAGGAGGTGGAAGGAGAAGATGCTGCTCGCAGTGACTCAAGAGTGTAAGTACTTAAACAGATAGTAAAAAATTGTCCACGTTTATTTACCAAGTGCAAAGGATACAACAGGTGAAAACACAGTGAAATTCTTACCTTGAGAGCTCTTTTAGAAATTACAGCCCTTTTTGTACATAATCCCCCCAACAGTATTTGGACAAATTCATTTATGTGTATTAAAGTAGTCAAAAGTGTAGTATTTGGTCCCATATTTATAGCACGCAATGACTACATCAAGCGTGTTATTCTACAAATTTGTTGCATGCATTTGCTGTTTGTTTTGGTTGTGTTTCAGATTATTTTGTGCCCAATAGAAATTGTAAATAATGCATTGTGTCGTTTTGGAGTCACTTTTATTGTAAATAAGAATATAATGTTTCGAAACACTTCTACATTGATGAGGATGCTACCATGATTACGGATAGTCCTGAATTCATCGTGAATAATGATGAGTGAGAAAGTTACAGACGCACAAATATCATACTCCCAAGACGTGCTAACCTTTTTAATATGCCATTTAGCAGACACTTTTATCCAAAGCGACCATTTTTACATATGGGTGGTCCCAGGGATCGAACCCACTACCCTGGCGTTACAAGCGCCATGCTCTACCAATTGAGCTACAATAACAGGGGAGGTTAGCATTTTTTTGGGGGTATGATATTTATGCCTTATTCAATGTGCAGGGGTACTGGTGTGGTTGAGGTAGGTTTATACATAAAACATGACTGGTAGTAGGATATAAATGTAAACAGGGCTGAAAAGTGACTGGTAGCGGGAATATATAAATACGTATGGTAATACAGTAATATACATTGAGTGTACAAAACATTAAGTACACCTTCCAAATATTGAGTTGCAGTGTATATACAGTTGAAGTCGAAGTTTACACACCTTAGCCAAATACATTTAAACTCAGTTTTTCACAATTCCTGACATTTTAATCCTAGTAAAAATTCCCTGTCTTAGGTCAGTTAGGATCACCACTTTATTTTAAGAATGTGAAATGTCAGAATAATAGTAGAGAGAATTATTTATTTCAGCTTTTATTTATTTAATCACGTTCCCAGTGGGTCAGAAGTTTACATACACTCAATTAGTATTTGGTAGCATTGCCTTTAAATTGGTTAACTTGGGTCAAATGTTTCGGGTAGCCTTCCACAAGCTTCCCACAATAAGTTGGGTGAATTTTGGCCCATTCCTCCTGACAGAGCTGGTGTAACTGAGTCAGGTGTGTAGGCCTCCTTGCTTGCACACGCTTTTTCAGTTCTGCCCACAAATGTTCTATAGGATTGAGGTCAGGGCTTTGTGATGGCCACTCCAATACCTTGACTTTGTTGTCCTTAAGCCATTTTGCCACAACTTTGGAAGTATGCTTGGGGTCATTGTCTATTTGGAAGACCCATTTGCGACCAAGCTTTAACTTCCTGACTGATGTCTTGAGATGTTGCTTCAATATATCCACATAATTTTCCTTCCTCATGATGCCATCTATTTTGTGAAGTGCACCAGTCCCTCCTGCAGCAAAGCACCCCTACAGCATGATGCTGCCACCCCCGTGCTTCACGGTTGGGATGGTGTTCTTCGGCTTGCAAGCCTTCCCCTTTTTCCTCCAAACATAGCGATGGTCATTATGGCCAAACAGTTCTATTTTTGTTTCATCAGACCAGAGGAAATTTCTCCAAAAAGTACGATCTTTGTCCCCATGTGCAGTTGCAAACCGTAGTCTGGCTTTTTTATGGCGGTTTTGGAGCAGTGGCTTCTTCCTTGCTGAGCGGCCTTTCAGGTTATGTCGATATAGGACTTGTTTTACTGTGGATATAGATACTTTTGTACCTGTTTCCTCCAGCATCTTCACAAGGTCCTTTGCTGTTGTTCTGGGATGGATTTGCACTTTTCGGACCAAAGTACGTTCATCTGTAGGAGACAGAACGTGTCTCCATCCTGAGTAGTATGACGGCTGCGTGGTCCCATGGTGTTTATACTTGCGTACTATTGTTTGTACAGATGAACGTGGTACCTTCAGACGTTTGGAAATTGCTCCCAAGGATGAACCAGACTTGTGGAGGTCTACAATTTTTTTTCTGAGGTCTTTGCTGATTTCTTTTGATTTTCCCATTATGTCAATTATCAGAAGCTTCTAAAGCCATGACATCATTTTCTGGAATTTTCCAAACTGTTTAAAGGCACAGTCAACTTAGTGTATGTAAACTTCTGACCCACTGGAATTGTGAATTATGTGAAATAATCTGTCTGTAAACAATTGTTGGGAAAATTACTTGTGTCATGCACAAAGTAGATGTAAAAACTGAAGCAGGAAGCACCAGTGATTCGGCTAATAAAAAAGTGGTCAGATGACGCAGATGCTAAGCTACAGGACTGTTTTGCTAGCACAGACTGGAACATGTTCCGGGATTCTTCAGACAGCATTGAGGAGTACATCACATCAGTCACTGGCTTCATCAATAAGTGCATCGATGATGTCGTCCCCACAGTGACCGTACGTACATACCCCAACCAGAAGCCATGGATTACAGGAAACATCCGCACTGAGCTAAAGGGTAGAGCTGCCGCTTTCAAGGAACGGGACTCTAACCCGGACGCTTATAAGAAATCCCGCTATGACCTCCGACGAACCATCAAACAGGCAAAGAGTCAATACAGGTCTAAGATTGAATCATACTACACTGGCTCTGACGCTCGTCGGATGTGGCAGGGCTTGAAAACTATTACAGACTACAAAGGGAAGCACAGCCGCGAGCTGCCCAGTGACACAAGCCTACCAGACGAGCTAAACCACTTCTATGCTCGCTTGAGGCAAGCAACACTGAAGCATGCACGAGAGCACCAGCTGTTCCGGACGACTATGTGATCACGCTCTCCGTAGCCGATGTGAGTAAGACTTTTAAGCAGGTCAACATTCACAAGGCCGCAGGGCCAGACGGATTACCAGGACGTGTACTCCGAGCATGTGCTGACCAACTGGCAAGTGTCTTCACTGACATTTTCAACATGTCCCTGACTGAGTCTGTAATACCAACATGTTTCAAGCAGACCACCATAGTCCCCGTGCCCAAGAACTCTAAGATAACCTGCCTAAATGACTACCGACCCGTAGCACTGACGTCTGTAGCCATGAAGTGCTTTGAAAGACTGGTCATGGCTCACATCAACAGCATAATCCCAGAAACCCTAGACCCACTCCAATTTGCATACCGTCCCAACAGATCCACAGATGATGCAATCTCTATCGCACTCCACACTGCCCTTTCCCACCTGGACAAGAGGAACACCTACGTGAGAATGCTATTCATTGACTACAGCTCAGCATTCAACACCATAGTGCCCTCTAAGCTCATCACTAAGCTAAGGATCCTGGGACTAAACACCTCCCTCTGCAACTGGATCCTGGACTTCCTGACGGGCCGCCCCCAGGTGGTAAGGGTAGGTAACAACACATCTGCCACACTGATCCTCAACACGGGGGCCCCTCAGGGTGCGTGCTCAGTCCCCTCCTGTACTCTCTGTTCACCCATGACTGCATGGCCAGGCACGACTCCAACACCATCATTAAGTTTGCCGACGACACAACAGTGGTAGGCCTGATCACCGACAACGATGAGACAGCCTATAGGGAGGAGGTCAGAGATCTGGCCGTGTGGTGCCAGGACAACAACCTCTCCCTCAACGTGACCAAGACAAAGGAGATGATTGTGGACTACAGGAAAAAAAAGAGGACTGAGCACGCCCCCATTCTCATCGACGGGGCTGTAGTGGAACAGGTTGAGAGCTTCAAGTTCCTTGGTGTCCACATCACCAACGAACTATCATGGTCCAAACACACCAAGACAGTCGTGAAGAGGGCACGACAAAGCCTATTCCCCCTCAGGAGACTAAAAAGATTTGGCATGGGTCCTCAGATCCTCAAAAAATTCTACAGCTGCACCATCGAGAGCATCCTGACTGGTTGCATCACCGCCTGGTATGGCAACTGCTTGGCCTCTGACCGCAAGGCACTACAGAGGGTAGTGCGTACGGCCCAGTACATCACTGGGGCAAAGCTCCCTGCCATCCAGGACCTCTATACCAGGCGGTGTCAGAGGAAGGCCCTCAAAATTGTCAAAGACTCCAGCCACCCTAGTCATAGACTGTTCTCTCTGCTACCGCACGGCAAGCGGTACCGGAGTGCCAAGTCTAGGTCCAAAAGACTTCTCAACAGCTTCTACCCCCAAGCCATAAGACTCCTGAACAGCTAATGATGGCTACCCAGACTATTTGCACTGCCCCCCCACCCCATCCTTTTTACGCTGCTGCTACTCTGTTAAGTATTTATGCATAGTCACTTTAACTCTACCCACATGTACATATTACCTCAACTACCTCAACTAGCCGGTGCCCCCGCACATTGACTATGCAACGGTACCCCCCTGTATATATAGCCTCCCTACTGTCACTTTATTTTACTGTATATATAGCCTCCCTACTGTCACTTTATTTTACTTCTGCTCTTTTTTTCTCAACACTTTTTTGTTGTTGTTTTATTCTTACTTTTTTGTTTAAAATAAATGCACTGTTGGTTAAGGGCTGTAAGTAAGCATTTCACTGTAATGTCTGCACCTGTTGTATTCGGCGCATGTGACCAATACAATTTGATTTGATTTGATTTGAGATGTCCTAACCGACTTGCCAAAACTATAGTTTGTTAACAAGAAATGTGTGGAGTGGTTGAAAAACTAGTTTTAATGACTCCAACCTAAAGTGTATGTAAACTTCTGACTTCAACTGTACATGTAAACAGGAGTAATAGTGTGCAATTAGAGAATGGGCCCATTCTGCGCCAGGATAGCAAAAATATTTTTGGGCTATCTCAGATTGTTCTGGCAAATCTCACATAGAAACTTCATTGGGAGGAAAGATGCTTTTTACATTTGTATCGCAGACTGTTTTTGAGAATATCATAAAGAAAGTGGCCATTTTACATTTACATTTTACATTTTAGTCATTTAGCAGAAGCTCTTATCCAGAGCGACTTACAGGAGCAATTAGGGTTAAGTCCCTGTATATGTGCCTCCTGTAAGACCCTATGATCTGTGAACTGTACATGCTACATCTTGGTGTCATTATTCTCCTTATAGTGTGCTCGAAATTGTATTTTATTTTTGTACGTTAATTTATTCAACAATTTAAAATATTCATATTAATATCTCAAAATACCTATTTTTTTTTTTTTTTTTGGGGGTTATTTTTAGACATATTGTTTGGAACAATAAACAATAAACTCTTCAAACAATTCACATTTCCAGAGTGGACTCTGGTCTATCCTGGCGTGGAATCGCCCAATGACGAATTCTAACAAAAGGGTACTCCTTTTCTAGGGTGCTTGAAGAAATAACTGATGCACGGAGGAGAGTTTTTGGTTCTCAACTTTTCTTTCCTCTTCTTTCATTTACATTACATTTACATTTTAGTCATTTAGCAGACGCTCTTATCCAGAGCGACTTACAGGAGCAATTAGGGTTAAGTGCCTTGCTCAAGGGCACATTTACGTCATTTAGCAGACGCTCTTATCCAGAGCGACTCACCAATTGGTGCGTTCACCCTATAGCCAGTGGGATAACCACTTTACAATTTTTTTTTGGGGGGGGGTAGAAGGATTACTTTATCCTATCCCAGGTATTCCTTAAAGAGGTGGGGTTTCAAATGTCTCCGGAAGGTGGTGAGTGACTCTGCTGTCCTGGCGTCGTGAGGGAGCTTGTTCCACCATTGGGGTGCCAGAGCAGCGAACAGTTTTGACTGGGCTGAGCGGGAACTATGCTTCCGCAGAGGAAGGGAGCCAGCAGGCCAGAGGTGGATGAACGCAATGCCCTCGTTTGGGTGTAGGGACTGATCAGAGCCCGAAGGTACAGAGGTGCCGTTCCCCTCACTGCTCCATAGGCAAGCACCATGGTCTTGTAGCGGATGCGAGCTTCAACTGGAAGCCAGTGGAGTGTGCGGAGGAGGGGGGTGACGTGAGAGAACTTGGGAAGGTTGAACACCAGACGGGCTGCGGCATTCTGGATGAGTTGTAGGGGTTTAATGGCACAGGCAGGGAGGCCAGCCAACAGCGAGTTGCAGTAGTCCAGACGGGAGATGACAAGTTCCTGGATTAGGACCTGTGCCGCTTCCTGTGTAAGGCAAGGTCGTACTCTCCGAATGTTGTAGAGCATGAACCTGCAGGAGCGGGTCACCGCCTTGATGTTGGCGGAGAACGACAGGGTGTTGTCCAGGGTCACGCCTAGGCTCTTCGCACTCTGGGAGGAGGACACAGCGGAGTTGTCAACCGTGATGGCGAGATCATGGAACGGGCAGTCCTTCCCCGGGAGGAAGAGCAGCTCCGTCTTGCCAGGGTTCAGCTTGAGGTGGTGATCCGTCATCCATACTGATATGTCTGCCAGACATGCAGAGATGCGATTCGCCACCTGGTTATCAGAAGGGGGAAAGGAGAAGATTAGTTGTGTATCGTCAGCGTAGCAATGATAGGAGAGGCCATGTGAGGATATGACAGAGCCAAGTGACTTTCGTCTTGTTCTGTTTTCTTTTCTGTTTTGTATCTCCAGCTTCAGCGAGTCAGAGTTCCCATTCTGTGATCGTCTGCACAGAGTCAAGGACCTGATGGAAAGGAACAACAGTGTCAGCATTGAAGAGGTCATATCTGAGTTAGGTCAGTATTGACTTATGGGGTAAATGCAAACTATATTCAATGGTGGCATTATCCCTCTAGGATTTTGCTATTCTCTGCTGGTCTTGGAATATAATTTACTAGTTTATCACTTTTGTCACCAGCTAGTATGATAGACTAGCAATTTTAGTTCACTCTAAAGATGTATTTCTTTCTGTGTTTGTACTCAGGCAATGGCATTGCAGCCCTGCATTCTGTCCCCACTGCCATCTTCTGTGTGCTGCACTGCCTGGAACCCCGGGAGGGTCTGCCCGAGCGCTACAGTGGCCTGGAGAGGACAATGGCGTACAGTCTGGCCTTGGGGGGCGACACAGACACCATTGCCTGCATGGCGGGGGCCATTGCAGGGGCACACTATGGAATCGATGCTATCCCCCAAATCTGGCAGCGTTGTTGTGAAGGGGCAGAGGATGCTGATATAAATGCTGAGCGCCTACACACTCTGTACCACCAGGCACCGGCTGAGGGAGACTCTGGGACCGACAGTCAGCCACACACAGCAGCACATGATCCCACAACCACTAAATGACTTTGACAGAGATAAACATACATTGATAGCTATTTCATATGTCATCTTATTCCGTGGTCCTCCTTCTGTCATCTGTTCAACAAATTAGTTTGTCATGAAAACCCCCATTATGGATTTAACATGAGTTACTGTATGCCATTTTTTTGATGGAGAAAAGTATTTAATAAACAGTTTTTAATGTCAGAAGCTTTATGATGTATTTGTGTTTGTTACTGAGAATGTACTGGGAGGTGCAAGACACTGAAATCCCTTGTAGTTAAAACTCCGTGAGGTAGGTGGCGGTATGTTCACGGGCGCTGATAGTCTGTCAGACCCAGAAGAAGAAATATGCGGAAGTTTACTTAGGAAGAAATGTGTGTTTCAGAAGGCACTTCAATAAACTAACTTGACTTTAAGAACATAAGCCATGGATATACAATAACAATGGAAGGTAATGTAATAAATCTAGTGTTGTTAGCGAATGAGGTGGATGGTGTTCACAAATTCAATGTTGATTGACGACCACTGCTGCGCGAGCTAGCTACTACTAGCTCTGGTCTAGCTTCTGACGACGCCCTGGACCAGAGGTTGCTAGATACTAGGTCTGGGCGATATGGCTAAAATATATCACGGTATATATATATTTTTTTTTAAGGACGGTATGACAGTATTTGATGTTTTTGAATAATACAAGTTCTACATTTGCCGAGTAGTACGTGCCCCTAGGGTGGCAACACCTACATTCTAAGGGATTTCAATGGGTCTTTCTCCATTCTGATAGTTTTGTACTGTTCAATTTAACTTAAAATAAAAATCGTTTTCAGTATTTTCATCAATTTCTGCTTTTCCTGCACTCATTTGAGATAATTTCCATACTGCCACATAGGGCTGCACAATAAGGCAAACAATCTAGGCCTTATTTTTAACCAAATGTTGCAATTGCGATTTGACTTGTGATTTAGATCAAAACACTTGTGTGAACTGTTGAAATCATTCTATAGTTAGAATATAATAGTTGGCACTTTGATTACAGTGTTGTTTGACATGAAAATGCCAGGGAGGAGTTATTTTGAGAGGGTAGGAACTAAATTGTTGTGTTTCCTAGGGGATCCTATAATCGTTAGCTACATTTAATGTTCTCTTAGCTACTTCATGTAACTAACAAATTCATGCTTTGTGTATTCCTCTTTGATTTAGAAGATACTGTTTTACAAACAACATGCTGATTTAGGTCTACACCATCACTGGTATTATCAGGCTGTATAGCTAATTACGTGTCCTCTGACTCAGTACATGTATTAGCTAGTTAGTTAGCTAGCCAGCTAACTAGCGATTAGCGGCGAACAAGATTTAGGCCCATCTTGCTAAGAAAAGACAAACAAGCTGTTTGCAGATGTAATAAACACAAACTAATAGTAATTATAGAACGCTAGTGGATTTATATTAAGAAGCAAAGTGAAAACAGCATCGTTGTCATCAACATTGTTGCATGTGCTGCATTGACCATGCAGACTGAACGCAATTGTCTCGTGGTCAAGGACCAACAAATGCGCTCATTGGGTGACGGGGCGGGGCTAGGTCTGTGTGGAAAGCAACATGGAGAGAGATGACTCAAGTAGCGAAGTACGGTAAACTAAAACATTGAAGTTACACCTGACAGGTGTGGCATATCAAGAAGCTGATTAAACAGCATGATCATTACACAGGTGCACCTTGTGCTGGGGACAATAAAAGGCCACTAAAATGTGCAGTTTTGTCACACAACACAATGCCACAGATGTCTCAAGATTTTAGGGATCTTGCAATTGGCATGCAGACTGCAGGAATGTCCACCAGAGCTCTTGTCAGAAAATTGAATGTTCATTTCTCTACTGTAAGCTGCCTCCAACGTCGTTTTAGAGTATTTGGCAGTACGTCCAACCGGCCTCACAACCGCAGACCACGTGTAACCACGCCAGCCCAGGACCTCCACATCCGGCTTCTTCACCTGCGGGATTGTCTGAGACCAGCCACTCGGACAGCTGATGAAACTGAGGAGTATTTCTGTCTGTAATAAAGCCCTTTTGTGGGGAAAAACTCATTCTGATTGGCTGGGCCTGGCTCCCCAGTGGGTGGGCCTGGCTCCCAATTGGTGGTCCTATGCCCTCACAGGCCCACCCATGGTTGCGCCCCTGCCCAGTCATGTGAAATCCATAGATTAGGGCCTAATAAATGTATTTAAATTGACTGATATGAACTGTAACTCCGTAAAATCGTTGAAATTGTTGCACGTTGCGTTTATATTTGTGTTCAAAATAAATATATGGCTCTGGCTACATCCATAGAACCATAATGGTAGTTAGTAAGAAGCCTTTGTGTGTCAGCTGGTGAATCACTTGCTATGTTTTATTGCATCTTCTATCTATGCAATACAAATTAATCTAATATTCTCAACTACCCATTAGCTGGTTATCAGTAAATTACCTCTTCCCATATCTTTGGCCACACCAAAGACACTAGCAGGCAGGCACACTCTCTTAGGTCACACATATAAGTATGTCTGTCTTTTCCCCAGTAGGCCTACAAGGATCAGAGACGACCACTCCTGGCAGGAAGTCCCAGTCTGCAGTGACTGGCAGCGCAAGGAAAGTGAAGGACAATGCAGCAGACTGGCACAATCTGATTCTGAAATGGGACCGACTGAATGATGAAGGATCCACCATTGCAAATAAGATAGTCAATTTAGGATTCAATAAAGAGTAAGTCAATCCATGTTCTGCAATGTGTGGTTTCTACCAATGAGGCAATTGTTGTAAGATTTGTAGTGGGATAATAATACATGTATAAATCCATGGATTATTAGACAGAATTGGGAGGAAAGTCATGCCAATGTGAGAGACCTTATCCCTTTATTAAAATCAGTTCACAGAAAGAGATGCAAGTCATGATGGCGGGTCAGGACACCTCTGCCAGCTCTAATTCAGAGAATGCATTTGAAAACAATAGAGAACTAGAAGAGGAGTGTGACAAGTTGCTAAGTGTCATGGACAAAATGGTAAGTCAATCATTTGTGCCATTATTGAACAGAACCAAAGATTGTGGAAGAATCTGCCAAATCTTGATTGAGGATTGTTCCACCTTCTCTTTTTCTCTCTGGCAAGACCAACAATTGTAGCCTAGTTCCAGATCTGTTTGTACTGTCTTGCCAACTCAATGGTCATTGTCACAACACAAACATATCTGGGACCAGGCTACAATTGTGCTGTTTGTGTCATTACTGACTTTTTATTTTATTTCCATCAGACTCGTATTGTATCAAAAATGGAGAAGTTAGTTTCCTCTGAGAAGGGGATCATCGATCTGGAGACATTCCAGTATGGAACAGGAGGAAGACAAACTCCTTTGTTTCAGACCTGGCCTACGTCACAGTTCGGTGAGACTATTCATCAGTTTAAGATGCCCTGTGCTTTGAAAATACACATTGAACTGGTTTCCCAGACCCAGATTACGCCAAATTCTAGACTAAAAAACACGTTCAATGGAGATTCTCAATTGCGTTTTAGTTCTATGGTAGGCTTAATTTGTATCCGGGAAACTAGCACTTGAGGTATTTTTAGTATGGACCATTTATGTTCCATGACATGTAAAGTTTTATAAAATATGTCTCTATTTTCATTGCAGCGGACATCTCCTCCAAGCTCTACGAAGCCTACAAGCAAGAACTGACACTGAAACTGGCTATTCTTCAGGAACTAGCTCACACAACTAACCCAGACCTTTCAATGGTGTACCTCTCCTGCTGGCTGTATCAGCCGTACCTAGATGACAGGGCAAGGTTACTGTTAGAGGGTCTTCTTTTAGAGACAGGGCATAGGCCAATTTAACAAACATCAGTTGGAACATTCTTTTCATATTTGAATGGGATTCTATTCTATTTATGGACTTGTTAGTATTACATTTACATTTTAGTCATTTAGCAGACGCTCTTATCCAGAGCGACTTAGTTAGTGAATAGATATTTTTTTATACTGGCCCCCCGTGGGAATCGAACCCACAACCCTGGCGTTGCAAACGCCATGCTCTATCAACTGAGCTACATCCCTGCCGGCCATTCCCTCCCCTACCCTGGACGACGCTGGGCCAATTGTGCGCCGCCCATGAGTCTCCCAGTCGCGGCTGGCTGCGACAGAGCCTGGATTCGAACCAGGATCTCTAGTGGCACAGTTAGCACTGCGATGCAGTGCCTTAGACCACTGCGCCACTCAGGAGTATACTGTATTGGACATTAAAGGAACTCATGCACTCAATCAAGCACAGCAATACTGCTGGTTTCAACTCCATGAAATAATAGAATGATTTGGTTCTCGCATTCTTTATTAAGAGGAAAATGAGTTAAACTGTACAGCATATGAAATGGTTGTACTGCAACATGGAAATTAATAAAACCACAATTTCTTTTAACGTTTTATTTATTTTATTTCCCCTAGGGGAAAAATGTTACAGCCAAATATATAAAAAGTAATAAAATAGTGCAACTTTTTTTTGTACTGCTTTTGATATTTATCTACATATAAACATATCACAAACTAAGCACTTGTTAAAGGAAGGGCTATTAATGTGTCTATGAAAACACCACATCGAAAATAATGTTTACAAATTTACAAAGAATACCAGGAATACACTTAAAATCCACCAGATGGAAAAAATCAATATGGGAGATGTGTGCTTGGTGTCCGGGTGTGCAGGAACAAAACAAATCACTGCTGTGTTTTCCCCTCAGCCTCAATACCAAGCAGAGCATGGACTGCTTCCAGAGGGACTCCTTCAGGGGCGCGGATGTGCATAGTGGTGCCGTCAGGCCCGTTGACGATGATGATGCGCTCCGAGGCCAATTCGCCCTCCTGGCCCTCTGCTAGGTGCATGGTCAGCCCCTCAGTCTGGATGTAGATCTCCTGGACCTCCTGGCAGCCCTGGGCCTCCTGGCTGCCCTGTGCCTCCTGAACCACCACCTGGCCTCCTTCGCTAGAGGTAGAGACAGCCTGGGTCAGGCCACTCTGCTGGACTGGGGTAGGGTTGGACTGCTGCGGCTGAGTACTCCTGGGCTGCTGATCAACTGCGACTTGGTCTGTGGCCAAGGCCTTCTCTAGCTCCTTCATTTGATCCGCTATGTCACTGGTGCTCAGGACCTCAGTAGGTTCTGTACCAGACACACCCTGATCTGTCTCCATGGCGTCCTCTCCCACTGAGTCAACTGTTTCTGTCATGCTGTTGGATAAGTGATCCTGGATCAGTTCCATGGGTGTTATGTTGGTCTCTGGGTTAGATGAGACAACCTGTGGTGTGATGGTAGCAGTCTGAGTAGCTTGAGATCCTGCTGTGCTCTTGGTGGGCACCTGAGCATGTGGTAAAATGTCCTTCATGCTTGTTGTTGCGGTGTTCTCTACTTTGGCCTCACTTGATTCTGAGAGGATACAGGGAAATGAAAGCAGAAGATGATGACAAGTGATCTTCCATGATTTCTTCCAACTTTTGGTTTGGACATATAGCAAATATCTATCCACAAGTTGTTAGTAGCAGGTAAAAAATACAACATACCTTTTGTGGAAGTCTCAATGCCGTTCTGATGGATCTGAACACCAGCCTGGTTTTCCATTTTAAATCTCTTTGTTGGAGGTAACATTTTAGAATTCTAGGTAGAGAAAATAAGACTTGCATCAACCTAACAATTACTCAAATCTGAGCATCTCATAACAATTCATTACTATGAAAAAAATTGCATAATAATGCCATAATTCCATAACAGTTTAGAGAAAAGTGTGCAGTCTAACTTAAATTGTGCTTTCCTTACCTCCATGTAGCGGACATTCTTGATTGCCATGTTGGTGACATTCTGCTGCGTTGGTGGGTTCAGAACTTTCAACTTGTTCACCTCATCGAAGATGCCAAGAGATTTGGCAACCTAAGCGACAGGACGCACAGTATGAAACATTTCTCTGTACATTTTGCTTCCAAGATGGAATAATATTTGTGAATGCATTTTAATACGTTTCAACTTCCAGTGCAGTGATTCTAATAATGTGAAGTCTGTATACTGTATTATACGTTGAGGATCTTGAGTTGAGATCTGGCTTTATTAATTCTCCCTAGGGGCTACATTCAGTTGGATTGAATTGAGGAATATAGATCTACTTACATTTTACATTTTAGTCATTTAGCAGATGCTCTTATCCAGCGACTTACAATTAGTGCATTCATCTTAAGATAGCTGGGTGAGACAACCACATATCACAGTCGTAGGCAAGTACATTTTCCCTCAAAGTAGTATCAGCAAAGTCAGTGCTAGTTGGAAAATATTTTATTGTATTTATTTGTACCTCTATATTGTGGACCTCCAAGGCCATGTGGACACCCTGAGGGTTACTGATGTAGTCCTGGGCCATCTTCTTCACCTGGCTGTGGAGCTGCTCAAACTCCTGGTACACATCCGAAAACGGGGTTTTGGGTTGCCGCCCCTTCTCCACCTTAGGTTAAATAGGATACACATATTCAGTAAACTAAAAACAGAACGTCTTATTCTTTATTTGCCTGTTGCTAAGAATGTGATAAAAAGATCCCCCATTTGTCCAGAGGTAAATAGCTTCCATATCAAGCCTACAATTTGATCATCCAATTTTCCCACTATATCACCATGCATTCAAACATTGTGTAGCAAAAACCATGTATTGTGTAAAAAACTAAAAGTGGGGCATGCAACTGTTTTTCAGGTGGTGACCGTACCTTCATCAGGAGGAACTCCCAGACAGTCATGACCTTAGCCAGACGAGGGAGCACAATCTCCATGAGTTCTTCATTATCACATTCGTGTGTCACCTAAACAGGGGACAAGTGACATAGTAAAGTACTAGTACATACACATTCCTATCCTTTGTCATTAGTGCCATTGGTAGGTATGATTTTCAGATGTGATACTCACAGCATTGCTATGTGTTGCATTCTTAGAACAAAATGCCTTTGAGCACATTTTAGTTTTATGTCAGTAATGTTTTCTAATCCTGACGCTTAATTTGATGTACCTCTTTGAGCCACGCTTTCCTACTCTGGGCCTGCTGCTCCACACTGGCTGCTCCCCCTCCTAGCTTTGGAGGTCGCCCCCGTCTCACCGCTGGGTGTGCTTTGGTAGGTGGTCTGCCCCGTCCTCTGGGCCTCCCTGGTCCCCGAGCCTGGACCATTGTCTGCCTGGTAGAAGCTGCTACTCCTTGGGTTGCCGTGGTATCCGCCTTTGGAAGTACAACAGAATCAGTAAAAACACTATGGATCGGTTTCCCAGACACAGATTAAGCATATTCCTAAACTAAAACTATTTCAATAGAGATTCTCCATTGTGCATGATTTGTACTTTTAGTCCAGGACTAGGCTTAGTCTGTGTCCAGGAAACCGTCACTATAACAGACAGACATAACCATATTAGCTTTAGGCTAAATTAGCCGTGGGTCGTCAACATTCCAATGGTAATTTTTTGTCAACGTTTGATGAGACAAGGTAACTTTCTAGGGTCTTACTTTTTGTTGAGTGGTTGACGTTGCAGCAGCTGTTTTCTCTGAGGCCTCACTTTTCTCAGGAACCGATGTATTTTTAACACTGCTGGCATTACTTTCTTCAGTCGGCTTCTTATGTTCGGCCCCAGCGTCTGTGCTTTTACCAGGGCCGTCTGTTTTAGGGGTCCCTTCAGGAGGGGACTTCAGTTCACCGTGGGAGGGGTTCAGCCTGTAGTGTCTGGACAGACCTCCGTGGCCTATGTAAGCTTTATCGCACGTTTCACATTGAAAGGCCTTCCGCTTGTGACTGTAAATCATAGATGATGTTCCCTTTTTACCATCCTCACCATCCTCATCTTCCTCCACACTGATCTCAGAGTAGTCGTCAGAATCTGACTGATGGCTCTCGGCCAAGTCCTCTGTCTTGATGAACTTATAGTCCTTCACCTTGTACTTGGGCGGTCTGGACACCCTGCCGGAACGCGTTTTGATATTCGGTGCCTTTTTCATTCTGGTTTTGACCCTTTTCACTTTTTCCAGTGTGGGGACAGAGACAGACATGGCAGCAGCAGTGGCAGGTTTAACTGCTGTGACTGTTGTGCCATTGACCGGGGCCTTACCTGAAGGCTGCTGGACAGGGGTCTGAAAAGGTATGGGCAGTTTGTGCACAACGGGAACCAAGCTGCCAACCACGGGTGTTGAGCTCTGCAGTAGCAGCTGAATAGGAGGGTCTCCAGGGTTCTGCTGTAGGAAGTACTGTTGCTGTCCAACTATGGGTGTGATGTGGATGATCTGTGGGCTGCTGCTCACACCGCCGTTCGTAGACACTTTGACCTGCTGGCCTTGACTCGCCACAGCAAAATTCTTCTGTTGAGGGATTGAAATGGTAGTCTGCGTAGGTCCTTTCACCTCCTGCTTTCCAGAGGGCATCTGGACTTGGATTCGGATGGTTTCCTGCTGGTAAAATATAAACAATATTCATGTCAGTGGCGGTCATAATTGCCAGACAGTAGATTTGATACAGCTGATTAAAGTGTCATGATCGAATTTCTGCTTTTTTCTCCTTAAAACAGAATTTGACAATTGAGCATACTACATGCTACATGTGGTCCTCTGTAGCTCAGCTGGTAGAGCACGGCGCTTGTAACGCCAAGGTAGTGGGTTCGATCCCCGGGACCACCCATACACACAAAAAATAAAAATTATGCACGCATGACTGTAAGTCGCTTTGGATAAAAGCGTCTGCTAAATGGCATATTATATTATTATTATTATATTTACATATTCGTGAAAGTCACACGAGCTATTTAAAGCAATAATTTGGATTACTAGCTAGATTCTAACAGAATACATGAACAAATACCAAAAGAAAAGTTGTTACCTTTTTCTGAACCAGGCGTGTTCCATTGTTGGACTGAAGTGCCACTTGTTTCGCAACATTCTTCAGCTTCTGTGATGCATTCTGCATAGTGACCAGTGGCTTTGGGCTTGCTACTGCAATCTCTGAAGCTGCAACAGTCGTGAACAAGCCAGTTGTGGGGTCCAGTGTGGTCACAACCTGCTCCGATTCCTTGGGTGTCTGGGCCATGGATTGCTGAGATTTGGTAACTTGCTCTATTACTTGTTGCAGTTCGTTGGGAGCCAGTGCTGTACTGGGAATAGTATACTGTATCTGTGACGAAGTAGTAGGGAGTGTTTTGATGCCTTGATTTTGTTCAAACAGGCGAGCAGCCTCACTCTCAGTCACTGTAACAAGCTGTTGTTTGGCCAACTGCTCCACTAGCTGTTGCTGCTCCTCTTCAGTCAGACCTGATCCCTCAACAAAACTACCATCTGGTTGCACGTAAATGATGGTGGTCCCAGGTGCAAGAGCATTTACAAAGTCAGCACTGACTGTAGAATACTCTGCACCCGTTGCAATACATGAGGTCTCAACAATAGACGTTATGTTCTGTTCAGGTTGTTGTTCATTGTCTTCAGTTTGGCTGACAACCTCCTGGGAGTCCTTTGCAACGAATGTATCCTCTTTTGTGCAGCTTTGCAGGAAATCTGTCAAGCCATGCGCTTCGGTGATCTCAGGTGCATTTGCTTCAATGCATTTCTCGCCGATTTGGTTCTGGTTTACTGGCAATCCAGAAACACATGGAACTTGAGCTATTGTACCGTGATCTGCCCCTGTTGTTGTACTTGACATATTGCTCTCGTCCTCGTTGTCCGCCATTTTGACTGTTGTAGCTAGCTAGCTAGATATTCATGTGCAATCCTGAACCAATCGATAGGTTAGGTAACTTGAATTTCGATAAATGTTTACTGACCAAAAAAATGATCTACTAAGGTTACAGTATTGGTAAAAAAAAAAATAATAATAATAGCGATATTGTGAAACGGTGCAATCGTTAAACGCTACAAAAGGAAACAGTTCACGGCGTGAGCAAATAGACTGCTAGCTGTAGCTACCATATTTTTCTCCAACGTAGATATGCCATTTCCGTATCCGTGCATTCTCTTCTTCTTCTTCTTCTTCTTCTTCTTCTTCTTCTTCTTCTTCTTCTTCTTCTTCTTCTTCTTCTTCTTCTTCTTCTTCTATAATATAATAGCGGTCCGCAAACAAATGTTAGAGCTGCATGCCACCACCTATTGTACTGGAGTGTATAGTCAATCACAGTTTACAGACTAAATAATAATAATAATAATAATATAATATTCCATTTAGCAGACGCTTTTATCCAAAGCGACTTACAGTCATGCATGCATACATTTACCAGTAATTAAGATAAATTAAACCCTCCTATCTAATCCTGTACTACTAAGAAAATAAAAAAAAACTGCCCTACTAACTTCTATCAACCCATCCCCCAAATCCCTCCCAACACCCTCATCCCCATCCAACCTCAATAACCCTACACATCAATCTTTCTCTCTCTTCCACATACCGATACTTACAACAATACATCAACAAATGCTTCACTGTTTCATCAACCATACTCTCCATACACAAACCATTCAAAAAATGTATGCACTCACTAACTGTAAGTCGCTCTGGATAAGAGCGTCTGCTAAATGGCTAAAATGTAAATGTAAATGTGAATTTGCATGCTTGCCAACCAGATATAATGAGTTCAATGTACAATGTCCTAGATGCAACTGAGGAAACATCACCTCTTCCTTCCTAATCTGAACCTTGAACCTTTCTTTTGAGGGCATATAAATGCCGGCCCTTGGGCTCTGAGTCCCATCTCTTCTGCCACACATCTATCATAATGGCTCTAATCTTACATTTGGCCTCACCTCTACACAGTGGAGCACGAATATCAATTATATCTAGTTTTAAAGCCCTTTTGGCTACCTGGTCTTCTATTTCACTCCCAAGTGGGCTGGGACCCAGAAGAATTGCACTACTACTCTCTTGATTGTCCATAATAACATGAATGCCTCCAATAGTATTTCACTCCTATTAGATTTTCCGGATGATAAACTGTTCAATACAGACAGGGAATCTGCGCATACTACAATTCTGACTGGTGGAGCGTCCTCCACCCACTGGAGGGAAGCTACTACTGCCAACAATTAAACTGAATTTACTGACAGCTCATCTGTTAGCCTTTGACATATCTCTACATCAAATTCAGGAATGTAACTGCCTGCTCCTGTACAACCCAATGATGTATATTAACCCTGGATTGCTGATGCTATGTATTGGCCACTGAGAGGCTGTGAAGCCCCCGGTCGGCCATATTGGCACTCCCCAGTAGGAGCAGTCCTCCATAGGAATGAATGGAATTCTACAGTATTTCAATTAAATATTTCAAGGACAAAATTACATGTACTTAAGTATTTGTTTGTTGTAGTGGGGTCAGTAACATTAGTGCTCTCTAAAACAATACTTTAAGGAAAATGTTTTTGTTTGCTTTTTATGTTTAGCTCACATAATATAATTGAAAAGTATGCATTAGTATGTCTGTAATAGAATAAACGTGTCCAAAACAAATGTAAACATTAATTCATGCATTTCTATAGCTTCCCAAAATATTTTTTACAATGGAGGAGGAGTACCAAGATGGCTGTGCGGTGGCTTCAATACAGCCCCCATGTTAGTCATCCAGGGTTTATACCAGTGGAGGCTGCTGAGTGGAGAACGACTCCATTCCAGACATTATTATGAGCCATCCTCCCCTCAGCAGCCTCCACTGGTTTATACACATCACTATCTGGATCCTTTTAGACATTTGTAAAAAATGACCGCCACCAACTGGACTGGAGTGTGGACCAGAGACGGGAAGGTCTAAATCCTACTAATTACTCTTGTCTCCCTAAGGAAACGAAGTAAGGTAATGTGGTATGGGATTTTAACGCCCACAACACGCTTTGGGGGGGAAACAGATGGATGGAAATGGCCAAGTGATGGAAAATTTGATAGAAAATAAAGATCTGGTGTGCCTGAATGATGGCCGAGGGACCAGGATTGATGTAGCCACAGGGAAAGAGACTGCCTTGTACCTCACTCTGGTATCTAGTGCGATGGCAGGAATATGTGAGTGGGAGGTATGGGAGGAGTCGACAGTAGGGAGTGATCATTACCCCATTGTAATAATAATAATAATATGCCATTTAGCAGACGCTTTTATCCAAAGCGACTTACAGTCATGCGTGCATACATTTTTTTTTGTGTATGGGTGGTCCCGGGGATCGAACCCACTACCTTGGCGTTACAAGCGCCGTGCTCTACCAGCTGAGCTACAGAGGACCACACCACATTCACAGTAGGCTGGAGGGAGGAGGAGGTGTTAGTGGAGGGAGTAGGCAGGTGGGTGTTTGGAAGGGCAAAGTGGGATCAGTTTCAGGAGCTGAGTGAGCAGGTGATGGCTCGGGTGGATATGAGAGGAGATGTAGATAGTATGAGTTAGTGGGGGCAGCTACTGAGAGTGGGGCAATGGTGAGGATTAGGAACAGGGCATTTAGAGTACTGAAAAGGACGCATAACTTCCAACATCTGATTCAGTATAAGCAGGCCCAGGCCATGGTGAGGAGAACTATCCGTCAGGCAAAGAGGTCATGTTGGCATCGGTTCTGTGACACCATTGGAAGGGCGACACCTGTGGGAGAAGTGTGGGGGATGATTAAGAGGATGAGTGGGGTCAGAAGGGAGTGGGATTATCCAGTGTTGACGAGTGGGGAGGATGTGGCAGTAACATATGAGGAGAAAGCAGAGATGATGGCCAAAGCATTTGTCCAAGTGCATAGCTCAGCAAATCTGGCAGAGGGGCAGAGGGGGAGAGAGAACACGAGAGAGGAGCATCCTGGAGTGCTGGAAAGGAGGGAGGATGTAAATGATGTGTTGAGTGCACCATTTACCAGGGCAGAGGTGAAAAAAGCAATAGGTAAGGGTGGGTTAACTTCACCTGGGAAAGATGAGGTGTGCTATGTTATGTTGGCCCATCTTAGTGATGAGGCACTGGATAAGGTATTGGTGTTGTACAACAGAGTGTGGGAGGAGGGGAAACTACCAGGCAGTTGGAAGGAGGCAGTAGTGGTACCAAAACGGAAGCCTGGGAAGGATCCAACGAAGCCAACAAGCTATCGGCCAATAGCTTTAACATCACATGTATGTAAGATTATGGAACATATGATTACGGAGAGGCTAACTTACTTCCTGGAGAGCAGAGGGCTAGTAACGCCACATCAGAGTGGGTTCAGGAAGGGTAGGGGAGCGATGGATCCAGTGCTCTGCTTAGAAGCAGAGGTCAGGAAGGCTCAGGTGAACGAGGAGACTGTTGTAGCTGTCTTTTTTGATGTGGAGAAGGCGTATGATATGATGTGGAAGGAGGGGTTGTTAATCAAGCTTGATATTATGGGGGTAGGAGGAAGAATGTACAACTGGATAAAGGATTTCCTGTTTGGAAGGTCTATCCAGGTGAGGGTGGGGAAGTCTTTATCAGGCAGCTACTTGGTGGATAATGGTACACCGCAGGGGAGCGTGATTAGTCCTCTGTTGTTCTCAATCATGATCAATGATGTTTACTCTCAGGTACAGCCGGATATAGGGAGGTCGTTATTTGCAGATGATGGTGCCTTATGGAAGAGGGGAAGAAATGTGCCATACATAGTCAGGAAGGTACAGGAAGCAATTGATGAGGTAGAGCGGTGGGCATTAATGTGGGGATTCAGGTTCTCTGTAGAGAAAACTCAAACAGTGTTCTTTACCAGGAGGAAGGTGGGAGATGAGGTATGCTTGAGATTATTATTATTATATTATTATATTATTATATGGGAGAAACTTGGAGAGGGTGGGGGCCTTCAGGTTCCTTGGGGTATACTTTGATACTACACTGACCTGGGCAGAACACATTGAGAGAGTGGTGGGAAAGTGTAAGAAGGTGCTAAATGTGATGCGCTGTCTGACGGGGAAGGAGTGGGGGGCTGGGCGTTCCTCATTGAAGACCATGTAGGTTGCATTGATCCGATCTGTAATAGACTATGGAAGTATAGCATATGGTTCAGCAGGCCGGACCTCACTGGAAAGGCTAGATGTCATACAGGGGCAAGGACTCAGAATATGTAGTGGGGCGTTTCGAACGTCCCCAGTGGCTGCATTACAGGTGGAGATGGGGGATATGCCGTTGCAGATTAGGAGACAGCAGCTGGCAATTAATTATTGGGTCAACCTACAAGGACATGGGGTGTCTCATCCTTACAGGCATGCTGGGAACATGAGCGAAGACCGAACACGAGCTTTGGGTGGGTGGGTAATACCCAGGCAAAGGAGATGGGACTGTATGGAAGGGAGTTTAGTCCAACGGTAGTTATTCCTGTAAATCCACCATGGCTACTCCCGCCTCCAGTAGTTGATCTAGAAGTGTTGGAGAGACTACAGAAAGATAGGGAGGGTGTTGATCCATCTGATTTCTTTAAGAGACGTCTGGAAACTGTGTATCAGGATTTTGTGGCCATTTACACAGATAGTTCAAAAGATCCAAGGACAGGACGTACTGGGTCAGCATTTGTAGTGCAGGAATGTGGGGTGGAAGTCAGGAAACGTATTACAGATCATCTGGCTGTATATACGGTGGAGCTGATGGCCATACTGTTGGCCTTGCAGTGGGTGGAGGAAGTTAAGCCAGACAGAGTAGTTATTTGCTCTGATTCATGTGCAGTGTTAATGAGTCTCCAGTCCTTTAGCTCACGTAGCAGACAAGACCTGCTTTATGAGGTGCTACAAACCCATGGCAGGATTAAACAGATGGGTATTCAGATAAGATTTACTTGGGTTCCAGCCCATGTGGAGGTGGAGGGGAAGGAGGCAGTAGATGAACAGGCTAAACAAGCACTTAGTAGTGGGGATGTTGATGTTGAAGTGTCAATGAGCAAGGCAGAGGCAAAAAGACTGATATATACAGTACAGTGATGGTACAGTACAGTGATGGTGCAGGGAGGGGAGGATGGCAGGAAGAGACAGAAGAGAGGAGGCTATTTTTACAAGATTAAGGGTGGGACACAGCCAGTTGAATAAGACATTAAACGTGATAGGAAAGCATCCATCAGGAAAATGTGATTATTGTCAGGAAATAGAGACTGTGGAACATGTATTGCTACAGTGTGGGCAGTATCAGAGGGAAAGAGAGAGGATGAGATTTAGTATGAGGGAGAAGGGGATACAGGAAATTAGTTTAAAGAGTATATTGAGCAGAACGTCATTAGATATAGTCTCAAATATGTTGTTATCTTTTTAAGAGAAACGGGGTTGGCAGGTAGGATTTAGTTTCTCCCTGTCTCTGGCCCACATTCCAGTACGGTAGGTGGCGGTAATGCACCATAACGTTGGATGCCAACCGCCGATAAACCACACTGAAGAAGAAGAAGAAGAAGAAGAAGAAGAAGGCGGTCGCCATGCATCATTGTATTTCCGCGAGACAAGGAAGTCGTAGGGTTTGTTGACGTCCATAAATTAGCTCTAGACGGGGAAAGTCAGCGTGACAAGAGACGTTCTCGAATAATAATTAATGGAAGTGTGCGATAGCATTGTCGCCAGCTCTCTGTTTTATACATGCTTTTAGAGTAACGTATGTGTTATCTATATGATAACAGGATATAGGGACATAATCTAATGTAAGTCTGTGTAAACACTTGTGTTTTGTATTTGTAGTTAATGATAGCTAGGCTAGCTAACATTAGCTAGTTAGCTCATGTCTCAAAGTGAAACGTCAAAATTGCTGATAAACATCTGTTGGCCTGGCTGTGCTCAGTCCAAGCTCGTTAGATATACAATATTTTCGGTTGCAGGCGAATTCAATTTTGACCTGCCCAAGTAATATCACTAGCTGGTAGTTTCAGTTGATATGGATTGTTGCTAGCTAGCGAGTAGAAGGTGTGAAAAACCTCACCTTTAAGGATAACAACTGCAAGCTAGGTACCTAGCCTGTCCAACACTATGGACACTAGCCAAATATTTTATAATTGTATGCCATACATGTCATGTCTATCACCATGCGTTCCCACATATTTGATAGCCATGCCTAATTTTCTTGTCCACAGAGAGCAGAACATTGCCTGTTCACCATGGCTGCCCAAACTCCTCCACAGAGCGCCCTGAGGGAGTTCTGTCCCCTATACTACCTGCTTATTGCAATACCTACCAAGTTCCAGATAGGCTTCCACTCTGTAATGGTCTACCTGACTGCTCTGGACACCAACAGTGATTACATTGCTGTGGGGAGCAGTATTGGGATGCTCTACCTGTACTGCAGGCGAGTCAGCCAGATGAATAAGTACAGTGTAGAGGTGAGTATGCCACTGTTTCAGGCATTGCTTAGTTGATTTAATTATTTTGCACCTTCACCCCAAAGCACATTTGGTAACAAACATCCAAATATTAGCGAGTCTTTGAAGTAAATGTTTTGCCCCAAGTACAGTCAGGGAAAAAAGTATTTGATCCCCTGCTGATTTTGTACGTTTGCCCACTGACAAAGAAATTATCAGTCTATAATTTTAATGGTAGGTTTATTTGAACAGTGAGAGACAGAATAACAACAACAAAATCCAGAAAAACGCATGTCCAAAATTTTATAAATTGATTTGCATTTTAATGAGGGAAATAAGTATTTGACCCCCTCTCAATCAGAAAGATTTCTGGCGCCCAGGTGTCTTTTATACAGGTAACAAGCTGAGATTAGGAGCACACTCTTAAAGGGAGTGCTCCTAATCTCAGCTTGTTACCTGTATAAAAGACACCTGTCCACAGAAGCAATCAATCAATCAGATTCCAAACTCTCCACCATGGCCAAGACCAAAGAGCTCTCCAAGGATGTCAGGGACAAGATTGTAGACCTACACAAGGCTGGAATGGGCTACAAGACCATCGCCAAGCAGCTTGGTGAGAAGGTGACAACAGTTGGTGCGATTTATTCGCAAATGGAAGAAACACAAAATAACTGTCAATCTCCCTCGGCCTGGGGCTCCATGCAAGATCTCACCTCGTGGAGTTGCAATGATCATGAGAACGGTGAGGAATCAGCCCAGAACTACACGGGAGGATCTTGTCAATGATCTCAAGGCAGCTGGGGCCATAGTCACCAAGAAAACAATTGGTAACACACTACGCCGTGAAGGACTGAAATCCTGCAGCGCCCGCAAGGTCCCCCTGCTCAAGAAAGCACATATACAGGGCCGTCTGAAGTTTGCCAATGAACATCTGAATGATTCAGAGGAGAACTGGGGGAAAGTGTTGTGGTCAGATGAGACCAAAATCGAGCTCTTTGGCGAGTTGAGTTGAGTTGATGCCGTGTTTGGAGGAGGAGGAATGCTGCCTATGACCCCAAGAACACCATCCCTTCCGTCAAACATGGAGATGGAAACATTATGCTTTGTGGGTGTTTTTCCGCTAAGGGGACAGGACAACTTCACTGCATCAAAGGGACGATGGACGGGGCCATGTACCGTCAAATCTTGGGTGAGAACCTCCTTCCCTCAGCAAGGGCATTGAAAATGGGTTGTGGATGGGTATTCCAGCATGACAATGACCCAAAACACACGGCCAAGGCAACAAAGGAGTGGCTCAAGAAGAAGCACATTAAGGTCCTGGAGTGGCCTAGCCAGTCTCCAGACCTTAATCCCATAGAAAATCTGTGGAGGGAGCTGAAGGTTCGAGTTGCCAAACGTCAGCCTCAAAACCTTAATGACTTGGAGAAGATCTGCAAAGAGGAGTGTGACAAAATCCCTCCTGAGATGTGTGAAAACCTGGTGGCCAACTACAAGAAACGTCTGACCTCTGTGATTGCCAACAAGGGTTTTGCTACCAAGTACTAAGTCATGTTTTGCAGAGGGGTCAAATAATTATATCCCTCATTTAAAATGCAAATCAATTTATAACATTTTTGACATGTGTTTTTCTGGATTTTGTTTTTGTTATTCTGTCTCTCACTGTTCAAATAAACCTACCATTACAATTATAGACTGATCATGTCTTTGCAGTGGGCAAACGTACAAAATCAGCAGGGGATCAAATACTTAATTCCCGCACTGTAAGTAAGTATGTATGTCATTCTAAACATGTTATGTTGTCTTCCCAGGGGAAATCCGAATCTATCACAGCAGTGAAGCTGCTCAGTTGTTTTGACTTGGTGGCAGTGGGCACGGTGTCTGGTCGGGTTGCTCTCTTTCAACTGGTGTCTCAACTTCCAGGCAGGAACAAACAGGTATGCCAACCAACCAATCAATCAACTGATCTGTTGATATGACTAAAGATAGTGACATGTTTTGAGTGTGTCTTTTTTTGTATTTTATTCTAGGCAATATACTGTATACCAGGGTGTTTAGAAATACCTACAGAATGATTTTTAAAAATACGTAGGGGGGGGGTTGGGGTTACTGTTACTGCAATGCTAAAGCGCTGGGCCGCATGCTATGCCACTACATTAGTTAACTATCTTAAGATGTGCCAAATAAATTATTTCCAGCTCAGGGCTCAAGATGGATCAAGATCCCTGCTGTTTAATATTTGTTTTGTGCGTGCAGCAAACTGTGAGTAGCCTTTTATTGTTGTATAACTTGATGAGCTTGGTTGCAATTAGTTTATGTTCACTTGCGTATTGTTAGCATTAAGCAAACGTCCGCTATGGGAATTCGCTAGTAATTTGCTAGCATTATTAAATATTTATTTTCACGTTTGGAAAACAATAGCGGTGTGCACTGACGGTAATACTGTATACCCCGGTATGGTACAGGAACGGTAGGAAAATGTGGATATCGCCCAACCCTATTTTATTTCCTTCTAAAATGAATAGGTGCAAACATAGCACAGATGTAAGTGCTTAGTAAATGTGTCCCTTTGTGTAGCAAAACACTGAGGTCCCTCTATTTTCTGTAGCTAAGGCGATTTGATGTGGTCGGTTTGCACAAAAGCACAGTCACTGCCTTGGCGTGGAGTGCCAATGGAATGAAGCTCTTCTCTGGTGATGACAAAGGAAAGGTTGTGTACTCTGCTGTGGACCTGGTTCAGGTATAGCAGCTTTCATTCTTTCATTTTGGGTCAAGGTCTTTTTTTGTGAATGTTAGGTAACACTTTACTTAAAGCCCACAGATATAATGTATTATGCAGTTATAATGAGACTTGCCATAAGCATTTATTACCCCCTTATACTCTCTTATATCCTCTAATAACAGTTATCTACAGTGCCTTCGGAAAGTATTCAGACCCCTTTACTTTTTCCACATTTTTAACGTTACAGCCTTATTCTAAAACTGATTAAATACTTTTTTCCCCTCATCAATCTACACACAATACCCCATAACGACAATGCAAAAACAGGTTTTTAGAAAATGTTGCTAATTTATAAAAAATAAAAAACTGAAATATTACATTTACGTAAATATACAGACCCTTTACTCAGTACTTTGTTGAAGCACCTTTGGCAGCGATTACAGCTGCGATTCTTCTTGGGTATGACACTGCAAGCTTGGCACACCTGTATTTGGGGAGTTTATTCTCTGCAGATCCTCTCAAGCTCTGTCAGGTTGGATGGGGAGTGTTGCTGCACAGCTATTTTCAGGTCTCTCCAGAGATGTTCGATCTGGTTCAAGTCCGGGCTCTGGCTGGGCCACTCAAGGACATTCAGAGACTTGTCCCGAAGCCACTCCTGCATTGTCTTGGCTGTGTGCTTAGGGTCGTTGTCATGTTGGAAGGTGAACCTTCGCCCCAGTCTGATGACCTGAGTGCTCTGGAACAGGTTTTCATCAAGGATCTCTCTGTACTTTGCTCTGTTCACCTTTCCCTCGATCTTGACTAGTCTCCCAGTCCCTGCCGCTGAAAAACATCCCCACAGCATGATGCTGCCACCACCATGCTTCACCGTAGGGATGGTGCCAGGTTTCCTCCGGACGTGACGCTTGGCATTCAGGCCAAAGAGTTCAATCTTGGTTGCATCAGACCAGAGAATCTTTAGTTGCCTTTTGGTAAACTCCAAGTGGGCTGTCATGTGCCTTTTACTGAGGAGTAGCTTCCGTCTGGCCACTCTACCATAAAGGCCTGATTTGTGGAGTGCTGCAGAGATGGTTGTCCTTCTAGGAGGTTCTCCCATCTCCACAGAGGAACTCTGGAGCTCTGTCAGAGTGACCATCGGGTTCTTGGTCACCTCCCCGACCAAGGCCCTTCTCCCCCGATTGCTTAGTTTGGCCGGGCGGCCAGCTCTAGGAAGAGTCTTGGTGGTTCCAAACTTCTTCCATTTAAGAATGATGGAGGCCACGGTGTTCTTAAGGACCTTCAATGCTGCAGACATTTTTCGGTACCCTTCCCCAGATCTGTGCCTCAACACAATGCTGTCTCTGAGCTCTACGGACAATTCCTATGATCTTATGGCTTGGTTTTTGCTCTGACATGCACTGTCAAGTGTGGGACCTTATACAGACAGGTGTGTGCCTTTCTAAATCATGTCCAATCAATTGAATTTACCTATCAAGTTGTAGAAACATCTCAAGGATGATCAATGGAAACAGGATGCACCTGAGCTCAATTTCAAGTCTCATAGCAAAGGAATACTTATGTAAATGTAAGACATTTGCTAAAATGTCTAAACCTGTTTTCGCTTTGTCATTATGGGGTATTGTGTGTAGATTGCTGAGGATTTGTATTTATTTAAGCAATTTTAGAATAAGGCTGTAACGTAACAAAATGTAGAAGAAGTCAAGGGGTCTGAATACTTTCCAAATGCTCTGTATCTATCAATCACACTGTACTGTTTGTTTATTAACTTATTTCTCTCACATGTGTTGTAACCCAGTATCCCCAGGGTGTCTGTAACCCAGTATCCCCAGGGTGTCTGTAACCCAGTATCCCCAGGGTGTCTGTAACCCAGTATCCCCAGGGTGTCTGTAACCCAGTATCCCCAGGGTGTCTGTAACCCAGTATCCCCAGGGTGTCTGTAACCCAGTATTGCGGTTGGAGCTTTGATGTGTGTTGTATGCTCATATCCCTAGGGTTTGTGTAACCCAGTGATGCTGTTTTAGGAGCCCTCAGTCATAGTCCAGCTGGAGTACAGTCAGAAGGTCCTGCTCATCTCCTCTTATCAGAGATCCCTGCTGTTCTACACCCAGGAACAGGCCCTGGAGCAGCTGGGCGCCAAGCCTAGGAAGAGGTAGCCTACATGTTGTTCTTATTCATTAAAAGTACCACAAATTACGCTGAGTATACAAAACATTAAGAACACCTGCTCTTTCCGTGACAGACTGAACAGGTGAATCCAGGTGAAAGCAATGATCCCTTATTGATGTCACTTGTTAAAACCACTCCAATCAGTGTAGATGAAGGGGAGGAGACAGGTTAAATAATGATTTTTAAGCCTTGAGACATGGATTGTGTATGTGTGCCATTCAGAGGGTGAATGGACAAGACAAAATATTTAAGTACCTTTGAATCGGGTATGGTAGTAGGTTGGAGTCAACATGGGCCAACATTTCTGTGGAACGCTTTCGACACCCCAACGAATTGAGGCTGTTCTGAGGGCAAAAAGGGGTGGGTGCAGCTCAATATTAGAAAGGTGTTCCTAATGTTTGGTATACTCAGTGTATACATCAGTGCTTTTTCAGCAGCAAATAAATTAAGCTCCCTTCAGACAATTTGAGACATTTTCATTTTCTCAGCTGAACATCTTCATGTTTTTGTGATGTATTAAAGTAGAGTGGAATAGACGGAGTAATGTAACTATAGGAGCTTTGCTGTCAGGTCGTAGAACTCGTTATGTGTATGAGCTACACTGAACAAAAATATAAACTGTTGGTCCCATGTTTCATGAGATGAAATAAAAGATCCCAGACATTTTCCATACGCACAAAAAGCTTATTTCTCTCATGTTTTGTGCACAAATTTGTTCATATCACTGTTAGTGAGTATTTCTCCTTTGCCAAGATAATCCATCCACCTGACAGGTGTGGCATATCAAGAAGCTGATTAAACAGGTGCACCTTGTGCTGGGGACAATAAAAGGCCACTCATAAAATGTGCAGGTTTGTCACACAACACAATGCCACAGATGTCTCAAGTTTTGAGTGAGCGTGCAGTTGGCATGCTGACTGCAGGAATGTCCACCAACGTTGTTTTAGAGAATTTGGCAGTACGTCCAACTGGCCTCACAACCGCAGACCACGTGTAACCACACCAGCCCAGGACCTCCACATTCGGCTTCTTCACCAGCGGGATCGTCTGAGACCAGCCACCCGGACAGCTGATTAAACTGGGTTTGCACAATCGAATAATTAATGCATAAACTGTCAGAAACCGTTTCAGGGAAGCTCATCTGCATGCTCTTTGTCCTCATCAGGGTCTTGACCTGACAGCAGATTAGCGTCGTAATCGACTTCAGTGGGCAAATGCTCACCTTTGATGGCCGCTGGCACGCTGGAGAAGTTTTACTCTTCATGGATGAATCCCGCTTTCAATTGTACCAGGCAGATGGCGTGTATGGCGTTGTGTGGGCGAGTGGTTTGCTGATGTTAACGTTGTGAACAGAGTGCCCCATGGTGGCAGTGGGGTTATGGTATGGGCAGGCATAAGCTACGGACAACGAAGACAATTGCATTTTATCGATGGCAATTTGAATGCACAGCGATACCCTGACGAGATCCTGAGGCCCATTGTCGTGCCATTCATCTGCCGTCATTGCTTGGCAATCACCGGCTGACAAAATGTCATGACCACCACAGCCCTAGTGGTCACACCAGATACTGACTGGTTTTCTGATCCACGCCCGTACTTTTTTTTAAAGGTATCTGACTGTGACCAACAGATGCATATCTGTATTCCCAGTCATGTGAAATCCACTCTAGTGGTAGCATGAGCAGCAGGACTGCTACCTCCGCCTTTGTGCAAGGAGGAGCAGGAGGAGCACTGCCAGAGCCCTGCAAAATGACCTCCAGCAGGCCACAAATGTGCATGTGTCTGCTCAAACGGTCAGAAACAGACTCCATGAGGGTGGTATGAGGGCCCGACGTCCACAGGTGGGGGTTGTGCTTACAGCCCAACACAGTGCAGGACATTTGGCATTTGCCAGAGAACACCAAGATTGGCAAATTCGCCACTGGCGCCCTGTGCTCTTCACAGATGAAAGCAGGTTCACACTGAGCACGTGACAGAGTCTGGAGACGCCGTGGAGAACCTTCTGCTGTCTGCAACATCCTCCAGCATGACCGGTTTGGCGGTGGGTCAGTCATGGTGTGGGGTGGCATTTCTTTGGGGGGCCGCACAGCCCTCCATGTGCTCGCCAGAGGTAGCCTGACTGCCATTAGGTACCGAGATGAGATCCTCAGACCCCTTGTGAAACCATATGCTGGTGCGGTTGGCCCTGGGCTCCTCCTAATGCAAGACAATGCTAGACCTCATGTGGCTGGAGTGTGTCAGCAGTTCCTGTAAGAGGAAGGCATTGATGCTATGGACTGGCCCGCCCGTTCCCCAGACCTGAATCCAATTGAGCACATCATGTCTCGCTCCATCCACCAACGCCACGTTGCACCACAGACTGTCCAGGAGTTGGCGGATGCTTTAGTCCAGGTCTGGGAGGAGATCCCTCAGGAGACCATCCGCCACCTCATCAGGAGCATGCCCAGCCGTTGTAGGGAGGTCATACAGGCACGTGGAGGCCACACAAACTACTGAGCCTCATTTTGACTTGTTTTAAGGACATTACATCAAAGTTGGATCAGCCTGTAGTGTGGTTTTCCACTTTAATTTTGAGGGTGACTCCAAATCCAGACCTCCATGGGTTGATACATTTGATTTCCATTGATAATTTTTGTGTGATTTTGTTGTCAGCACATTCAACTATGTAAAGAAAAAAGTATTTAATAAGATTATTTCATTCATTCAGATCTAGGATGTGTTATTTTAGTGTTCCCTTTATTTTTTTGAGCAGTGTATTTATCTTGCATTGTTGTTTTCCTTGAAGCAATGGGAAGTTTGGCGCGTGCTTCTGGCTGTAGCGGACAGACGTAAGAGGGCTTGTGGTGGACACGCGTCTGTTCAACCAGGAGGTGCCCCAGTTTGAGCTGTTTGCCAGACCGGGCCCCAGGAGAGGCAGCTGGGCCTGGTGGGCTGCTTCCTCAGAGAGGGCTGGGTCCTCAGAGAGGGCTGCTTCCTCAGCTGGAACCAATAAAATGTCTACGTGTTGGACTGCTTCAACCAGGTAAAGATGTCCTCAGGCAGGAATGGATACTTTGTTGTTGAAATATTAATTTTCATCACAAAAGGGTACACAAGCAGGAACATTTCCATCATTCACTTATTACAAAGGAATGGATACTTTTACATGGATATCTGGATTAATGGATACTTTAATACATGGATTTTTGCTGTCTTAAAATGGATTTCCTCAACCAGGTAATCACTTTTGGATCGCTTTTGTCACATATTTTGATAGAGAAAAAGTAGTCAGGTGAATCTAGACTGTGAATCTTTAAACCTTTGTCCTGTCAGGGTGTCATGTTACAGGTCTATCTCTGTAATAAAATAAAATGCCATTCAAGGTGATCATCGGTGCACTGGAGAGCTGTGGGGACATCGTCTCTGTATCATGCACTGAAAATGAAATCTTCATTCTGAAGGGAGATCGGGACATTGTTCGCATCTCAAACGCTCCTGAGGACTTGGCTTCCAACAGTAAGATGTCAAACATAGTCATGTCATAATATATCAGAAGCACTTTGTTCATTTCAAACAAACCATAGATGGTTGAAAGAGAGAGAATCATGATCTCCAGCTAATGGAGGAGGAGGTGGAGGAGGTAGAGGAAGTGCTGGAGCAGGACCAGCTGAGTGACACCTCCAGGGCAGGGGAGGCGGGGGTGATGGAGAGAGCCCTGATGGAGAGACCCGAGGTGGGGGAGCGACTGGACCACCAGAGACGGGGCAGTGTAGGGGGCACCAGTGATTCTCATAGCCGCAGCAGTTCCATCACATCCTGCGACAGCGTTCAGGGCATGATGCTCTCCACCACCACCATGGAGCAGTCAGAGCTCTCCTCCAGCCGATAGTGCCATCAACCAGGAGGACTTTCAGCAGTAGCTGGTGGTCCAGACCATCAAAGTCAAGAAGAAGGCCAAGAGGAGGAGGCAAGGCGAGTGGCAGTTGTAGTGATTTGGTTAGATTTTTTACAAAGGATCAAGCAAACTTTGAAATCTAGTGTTCTATGCTGTGGTTGATCACAAAATGTAAAACAAATTGCTCCAAATTGCGTTTTTAATAAATTAAAAAACTGTAACAGCTTGTCTTAAAATTACCTTTCTCTTAGGATTCAAGCCATTAATGTTGAAACTTCTTGCTGCTATCCAACATTGGGCAGCAGGACCAAGACAAGACAGTAGTAGTTATACTAGTGGTTAGTTACATTACACACAACATGTTGTGACGTTGCAGCTTGCACCTTCCACAGTGTGTGTAACAGTACATCACATTCAGTTTCAATATGATACTATTTTGCTAGTAATGTCGCATCAAAATGAAAAGCAATGGATCATTTGATTGTTATTACCGTATTTTCCGCACTATAAGGCGCACTTAAAAGCCTTTAATTTTCAAAAAAAAACGACAGTGCGCTTTATAATCCGGAGCGCCTTATATATGGATCAATTGGTTAATTGGTTGATCCATACTGGTTGTACACGGCGCTCAAGGCGCTCTCAAAATGTTTCAGTATGAAAAACCAATAAAAACTATTTAATAATAATTAAATGTTTCAGTACGACTGGTAAACTACAAAGCCGCACCGCTTGCAGCATTACGGCTACCGTAGTCAGTAAACACCGGTACTGCGCTTACTCACAGTCCCACACCACTTGTGTGTGTATAAAGACCCCAAAATTGTTGTCGGAACGCTTAATAAAGTTAGACTTTATCTGACTGTTTTGTTGACATTCCCTTTAGCACAGCTCCATCTAGTGGATGCATAACGCAACCCCAGTCAAACGTTTGACTGCAGTATCTTCTATTCTATGCGCCTTATAATCCGGTGCGCCCTATATATGAAAACAGTTCTAAAATAGGCCATTCATTGAAGGTGCGCCTTATAATCCGGTGCGCCCTATATATGAAAACAGTTCTAAAATAGGCCATTCATTGAAGGTGCGCCTTATAATCCGGTGCGCCTTATAGTGCGGAAAATACGGTAGTCATTTTATGGCAGATTTATAACACACAAACCATTACTGTAGGATGCTGTGTCTGGTTTGAACTCTCTCCTCTCGCCCCTCCTGTAGTTGGCAGAGAGCTGGATGGGCTACACAGGGGCCAGGCTGTGGCATCCTCAACCTGGTTGTGACTGACCCATACGTCTGGTGTTTGGACTTTAAAGGAGGCCTGCACTGCAGTGCCCTCCCAGACGGGGGGCCTGAGCTGGCAGAAGTTTGAGGACAATGTGCAGCAGGTGGCACTGTCACCTTCAGGTGATGAGGATGTCTGGAATATGGTCATTTAGCAGAAGCTTTTATTCATCTATTATTAGATGCTTTTATGACTAAATCTGCAATATGTAACTTTTTGGGTGACCTGACCAAATTCACATAGAAATGGGAGTTATAGATCTGTCATTCTCATTGAAAGCAAGTCTAAGAAGTGGTAGATATGTTCTATGTGCGCTATTTCTATGCCTCCCGTGCTTAAGTTAAACTTTTGCATCTTTTACTATCGGTTTTCAACACAAGCTTCAAACAGCTAAAAATATAATATTTTTGGTTATTGAAAATATATTCCACAGCGGTTTATATGGTACAGTGATTCACTACACTATATTTGCTTGTTTTATCACAGAAACTGAAATTAAGCGAACTATTAGAATTTAAGCAACCAGGAAATGGCATAGCGATTTCTGCATATTGTACCTTTTTTAAGCTTGTATTAAACTTTTATTCAGTGACTGGGTCTGTAATGGTCTATCATGTATATCTTGTGGAAGAGATATAAGGCACTATTGTTGATGAGGGAGACCGTGTTTGCTGATGCAGTGCATCATAGAGATAGATCTATACTTTTAGGAGTTGGTTAGTTTGATTACCAAAATGACATCTTTGGATGTACATATTTAAGTATCATTTCATTTTAGGGTCCCTGCTATGGAATATGGAAAGAAGACCATGACAGCGTATGCATGTGGTAAAGTCACCATCAAAGGAAAGAGGCACTGGTACAAGGCCCTGGAGGATTCTGCCTTTGTGGCGCTTGGTGAAGACACAGCCTGGATCATCCGAACCAGCGGAGACCTCTACCTGCAGACAGGTGAGCTACTGGTGACTATTCAGTACTGTGTGTCCTTTTACTATCTATGGAGTATAGATGTACAGACCTGACTAGATTTAACACATTAAGACAAATTCATGTCAAAGAAAAGTTGCTTACCAGATTTTGATGGCAAATTATTTGAATGTATCTTAAATCAAAACAAATCAAATCAAATTTTATTGGTCACATGCGCCGAATACAACAGGTGCAGACATTACAGTGAAATGCTTACTTACAGCCCTTAACCAACAGTGCATTTATTTTAAACAAAAAAAGTAAAAATAAAACAACAACAAAAAAAAGTGTTGAGAAAAAAAAGAGCAGAAGTAAAATAAAGTGACAGTAGGGAGGCTATATATACAGGGGGGTACCGTTGCAGAGTCAATGTGCGGGGGCACCGGCTAGTTGAGGTAGTTGAGGTAATATGTACATGTGGGTAGAGTTAAAGTGACTATGCATAAATACTTAACAGAGTAGCAGCAGCGTAAAAAGGATGGTGTGGGGGGGCAGTGCAAATAGTCCGGGTAGCCATGATTAGCTGTTCAGGAGTCTTATGGCTTGGGGGTAGAAGCTGTTGAGAAGTCTTTTGGACCTAGACTTGGCACTCCGGTACCGCTTGCCGTGCGGTAGCAGAGAGAACAGTCTATGACTAGGGTGGCTGGAGTCTTTGACAATTTTGAGGGCATTCCTCTGACACCGCCTGGTATAGAGGTCCTGGATGGCAGGAAGCTTTGCCCCAGTGATGTACTGGGCCGTACGCACTACCCTCTGTAGTGCCTTGCGGTCGGAGGCCAAGCAGTTGCCATACCAGGCGGTGATGCAACCAGTCAGGATGCTCTCGATGGTGCAGCTGTAGAATTTTTTGAGGATCTGAGGACCCATGCCAAATCTTTTTAGTCTCCTGAGGGGGAATAGGCTTTGTCGTGCCCTCTTCACGACTGTCTTGGTGTGTTTGGACCATGATAGTTCGTTGGTGATGTGGACACCAAGGAACTTGAAGCTCTCAACCTGTTCCACTACAGCCCCGTCGATGAGAATGGGGGCGTGCTCAGTCCTCTTTTTTTTTCCTGTAGTCCACAATCATCTCCTTTTGTCTTGGTCACGTTGACCAGCAGGGCAATACTTAAATGTAAGTATTGTTCATGTACTATCTGCACTACTGCTTGATTCACTCTGTTTTAAGCAAGACTTCATGATTTCAGCCCCAAGTGGCCTCAGAGTATTAAGAATATTATATCACAACCCTGTTTATTGGCAAAGTCTCAACTCAGCAAATCAGTTCCTGAGATTAACCATTGGCCCTTAGATGGAGCTGTTCAGGCCCATAGTAAATAGTATCAGTAACCGGATAAATCAGCTTAGAGGTAATCATAATTCTGTACGGATGCCAAATTAAGTATCAAAATAATGAAGCCTAGTAAATCCAAAACATGCTTTTAGAAAGTAATATCTGACACACTGGCTGGCCCTGCCCTGCTGGTCATGACAAGTATTATATTATTATACAACGGGTTGGTCTAATCCTGGATGCTGATAGGTTAAAACCGCATTCCAGAGCGACTTACAGGAGCAATGATCTAGACATTATCTCCCATTTCTTTTAGACTAGCATTTGATTTTCGACAGTGGAGATTTGTATAAACCTTGCTGTCTGTCTCTCCGACATTTGCAACATTGTTTCAGTACTGAAATTCGATCTCCAGCTGTCCCATAGTAATGAACGTGTCCTACGGGAGTCGGGATGAGACAGACAGGCAGGTAGCTTTTGTCAGCCAGTCGAAATCATGAATGAGCTGGCATCATTTTTATGTATATATACAAAGAAATGTCCATATGTGGGAACTCCTTCAAAACTGTTGGAAAAGCATTCCAGGTAAAGCTGGTTGAGAGAATGCCAAGTGTGTGCAAAGCTGGCATCAAGGCAAAGGGTGGCTATTTGAAGAATCTCAAATATAACATATATTTTGATTTGTTTAACACTATTTTTTTGGTTACAACATGATTCCATATGTGGTTTTTCATAGTTTTGATGTCTTCACTATTATTCTACAATGTAAAAAATAGTAACAATAAAGCAAAACCCTTGAATGAGTAGGTGTGTCCAAACTTTTGACTGGTGGTGTATAGGATATATATAAATACATGTCATTTGAATTAGATATGATTAACTAAGAAACTAAAGGGAGCCAGCTATACTACTAATAGTTTAGACTTGGCATGATTAACATTCTGTTTACATACAGACTTTCCCGGCCCCTCACTCACTCACAAAAACAGCAAACACAACAAATGCCTTAACTCACAGACCGTAAACCCTGACTGTGTGGTCATGGTCCTGTCCTGCAGGTTTGAGTGTGGACCGTCCGTGTGTGCAGGCTGCGAAGGTGGCCTGCCCGTGTCGCATGGCCCAGCTCGCAGCGGGGTGGTGTGGGCCCTCAGCGAACATGGGGCCGTCTTCTACAGAGAAGGCCTCAGCAGCTACTGCTCTGAGGGGGAAATGTGGAAGTATGACAAAATCAGGTAGGACCTTTGCTGAAAAAGAGAAACCTGTGTGTGTCGTAGGCCCCATTAACAGTGATAGTAGAGTTAGCTCTGCTTGGTTGTGATGTGGTCGTTCCAGTTAATTGTAATTCAACAATGACTCTTTAACCTCTTTTGAAAAGTGGAAGGAAGATGTGTGTCATAGAGGCCTAGTAACAGTGAACGTTTAGTTAGTATGAACGACCAGGGTTCATATCCGGATCTCCAGCACGCCACAAGACTGTGTAAGCCTGCTTCGCTAAATCCTCCTAGGCATTAGGGGAGCTAATGCAAGTCTTCAGGACTCACTCAGGCAAGGTTAGCTATGCTTTCTTTGCTGATCATTACATATTTGTGTGTGTGTGTGTGTTTTTCCTCCTCCCAAAGTGAGAGCCAGGGTCTGGAGCCCATCTGTATAGCCCTGGGAGAGAGCAACACGGCCTGGGCTCTGGACACCAGCGACAATCTGTAGTTCAGGACTGGAGTCACTGCCAGGAAGCCCCAGGGGGACGATGACCACTGGTGGCAGGTTGGTATCCTACAGAATGTGTTCAATGTTACGCACACCCATCATTTCCATCGGTCCTCTATCTTGCACTATGATTGTTTTTTAAGAACATGTATTTTTAATGTCAAATTTAGGATGGTTTGCATTACAGACTTCACCCTGAGATGACTGGCACAACTTCTGATGCTTATACATTTCTGGCCTTTTGTTCCCTCGCTCTTCCCCACCATCCTTACCTCTCCCTCTCCCCCTCTCCCTCCCTCCCTTTCAGTTGAGCATCACAGACTACGTGGTAGTCTGCCATTCAGAACATGGCCAATCCTCGGTGGAGCGGGTGGCAGAGTGCCTCCGCGTGGCCTTCCTGTCCCAGTAGTGCCAGCCCAGCCTGGTCTCCTCCAACACCACCGGCGTCTGGATTGCATCCAGCAGGAACAACTTCAATGTCGCCAAGGGCAGCCTCAGTGGTATGAATTTATGAAACCTCAAGACGTGTTAGCTCCCCAAGCTAATGCCTAGGCTTTAGCTCAGTGGGTTAACACAGATGCTCAGTCATGAGGAATTTTCATTGTTGTTTTCTGCATTGGAATGCAATTTATGGAATGCACTTTCTGACATGACCACACTTCACAGAACCTAATCAGCTAAGCATTGCTTTACTGACACATTCTGTGTATGAAGTCAGTGTGATGGACAGGGACTTTTGTGTGAATACTGCAGGGTCTTCAGTGTGACAGTGATGTGTTGTGACCCCACAGGTACGTTCTGGCAGGGTGTGGAACCCAGAGGAACCGTCTCTGCCACCAAGTGGGTATTCGTCTGTTCCTCGGCTGTACTCAGTAAAGAAGGAAATACACAATATTGTAATAACATAACAACCCATACCCCCCCTCCACCTGATGGCATCTCAAATATATTAACAGAAATAAGGAAGACCACTCTTTTGACTTTACATTCCATACTGTCCCCTGTTGTGTAGTGACATCTGCCCCTGTTATCTCTGTCTCTGTGTAGTACATCACCAATATGTGACTGACTGTGTCTCTCTGTCTCTGCAGGGAGCTTCCTGTGGCTGGGCCAGAGCAGGAAAGACCTGTTCTGTGTTTGGGACCAGGATGGTCAGATGCACCCCACCACAGTCCAACTGCCCCAGGACACAGAGATGGTTCAGCTCTCTGCCTGCCGCGATGCCCTGTGGGGACTGAACCACCACGGCCGCATCCACATCCGCACCCTCTCAACTAGCCCCACCGGCATGCACCTGCTGGACCTCAGCCAGCTCGGTAAGGCCATTCTCTTCACATTTAGAAATAACATTGGACAGATCACAAGCTAGGGTAGCTAAGTGTAGACTAGATGGCAGAGCCTTATATTGGAGAAATAAATGCCTCTGCTAGATGCTCAATGCGAAAATAACTTTGTGATTTTGTTTGGAGCATTGGTGATTTTGTTGCCTCACAGGGATGTTGATTGCAGTAGTTTGTGGTGTTTCCTCTCTGTTTTCTGTGAAAACAAAATGTTTTCCACATTTCATTATACTGCAGTAACTGATTAATTTGGTCTGCAGATATTAAAGGAACATTTAATTGTATATATTGGCAGTAGGCATTATTTTTTTTATAGCCATTACATAACTGATCAGACTAGGACATCTATTCCTAGTCTCACATACGTATCTAGTACATGTTGTATCTAGCACATGTTGTATGTCTAGTCTGTCAAATGTCAGCCTGGCTTTTGGTTTCAGTTGCGTGTAGCTGCATACGGCCATCTTAGTGTCCCCACCAGCTCAGGTTGTGTCCCCCGGTCGGCTACGGTTCTGACGCCTCCTAGCTGCCGACCGTCTGACTCTGACCTAGTTCACGTCTCTACAGACCCCTTTCCAGTACACGACACACTGACGTCACGCACAGATGCGTGCAACTCTTGGCGGCAGTAAAGTAGCCATCGCCATCTGCACACATTCAACAAACAAACACATTAAGCAGGACATTTATACGAGCCTTAAAATCCAATTATAATCCAAAAGTAGTGTGAAATGCACTCGTAAACAACATGTAAATAGAGGCTTTTTTTGCTGGCGTTCTATAAGAACTCCCCCTTGTTCTGCCACCAACTTGCGCGCATCGCCCTCGTGCGTCAATGTTTGTAAACACAGAAAGGGGTCTATATGCGATTGTCTTTCTAGTCCTAGTTACGTCCCTCGGGAATGCAGGGAGAGCAATAAACTAGCACACCTGAAGCAGAGGATCTGGAGTTTAAAGGTAAGAGCCAGGTAGGTAGAAAGACGGTCTTACAACAGTATGAAGACCCGTTTTGTCCTGCTCTTGATTGGCTGCTGACACAGATTCTGCAGGCTGGGGGTCTCAGATGTCACTTGCTCCCCCAGTTTTACGAGGGAGGTGTTGATTTTTTAGGGTGTTGTCAGCTGGTACTTACATAAGACTTGTTTTGTAATAAGGTCCTCCTTGAGCAAGGTGTCAAAGTTCAGGCCAGGCAGGGAAAAGAGCAAGTCAAGGGTACAATCACTGAGACTGACCTGTCAATAGTCCATGCTGAAGGAATGTCAGATAAGTTCACCAAAGAAGAAGACCTTATCGGTTTTTAGGTTGAAATGTTGTTTACATGGCCTTTAGACTTTGTTTGTTTGCACCACATCTCAAGCAGTAAGCTGACATGTCTGCAGAAATCACATGATCCTAAACAGATATTGGACCGATGTGTTAGTCTCATTTGGCAGAAGGCCTGATCTTTAACTACTAAGTCCCTACTGGCGTTGATAATATCGAGTATCAGCAATATTTGACATTGAAGATATATGGTTGAGATATTGTGATGTGCAAGACGATACTCTATTTGAACTTTACAAATCAAAAGTGTGCAGTTTTATCAGTTGGGCTGTATCAATGAATTAGCTAAGGCCATATTTTTTGCCATATAAGTATTTTTTCATGAGAAGGCAACTAGAAGGTCACAAAAAAGAACAGTCTAGAATGATTTACTAATCATTAACAGCGCAAAACGATATTATCGGATAGCAGCGATATTTGGAGTAGCAATACCGAGGAATAGGTCTACCCAAATATTGCCCAACCCTAGTCCCTACCCTCCATTCCTAGAGGTCAGTGTCAATTAAAATCCATGGAAAGTAAGATGTCTAACAGCAGATACATTTCTATCCTTGGCTAGATCCACCAGGGACTTGGTAGAAGCCTCCGTGTTTGTTTATTGAAGAGGTTCAGGTTGTAAATGTTCTGCTGCTGGAAGGTGGTGGGTGCAAATAGACAGCCATGTGACGACAGCAGACAGCTGTAGCCACGTCCTATTGGACTCTAGAGGCATCACAATGTAACATGAGTGGGGAGGGAGCTAAGAGTGCACTCATTTTTAGCCCTGTTCTGTTAGTGTAATTGACCACATGATCTAAGTCTCCGCGCTACGACGCTGCACAGGAATTAGGACAGGGACAGAGTGTTTTTGACGCCTTTCACATTTCATTATAGTTCATGAAGGGTAGTTTCGAAAGTGATGGCATAGTGACATTTGAAAGTGTAGCTTCTTTTACATAAGATGTTCATTGGGTGTAGAACATTTGGTTGTTTATTATAAAAGATTGATTTCCATTATAGAGGTCAGAGGTAAAAGGGTGATGTCCAAGGTCATGAATGTCCAGAAAACATGAGTCCTTGATCTGAGCTTTGAGATAGCCACCCTGTGTTTGAAGCTGTGTCCCAATTCTACAACCTTTTCACTTGCACACTCCCCATCATGGATTTAAAGCATATGATTGGTTTAAGCATTGGCTGGAGGGAGTTTCCACCATGGTCAAATCCATGTGAAAAAGTGTGCAAGTGTACACTTTGTGAGAAGGGTGGAGAATCTGGTTGCAGCCTATACACAGAGTTGACCACCCAGTCAGCTGATGCCCCAGTGAGGGGGAGGTCAAAAGGGTTAAAACATTAGTCCTTGACCTGAGCTTTTTCCACATTTTTGTTACATTACAGCCTTATTCTAAAAGTGATTAAATTGTTTTTCCCCCTCATCAATCTACACACAATACCCCATAATGACAAAGCAAAAACATGTTGTTATACATTTATGCAAATGTATCAAAAGAAAACAACTGAAATATCAAATTTACATAAGTATTTGGCTGCGATTACAGCCTCAATTCTTCTTGGGTAAAAAATAAAAATAAATAATAATTGCCATTTAGCAGACGCTTTTATCCAAAGCGACTTACAGTCATGCGTGCATACGTTTTTTTTGGTGTATGGGTGGTCCCGGGGATCGAACCCACTACCTTGGCGTTACAAGCGCCGTGCTCTACCAGCTGAGCTATAGAGGACCACACAGCTAGTATGACGTTACAAGCTTGACACACCTGTATTTGGGGAGTTTCTCCCATTCTTCTCTGCAGATCCTCTCAAGCTCTGTCAGGTTGGATGGGGAGCTTCGCTGCACAGCTATTTTCAGGTCTCTCCAGAGATGTTCGATCGGGTTCCAGTCTGGACTCTGGCTGGGCCACTCAAGGACATTCAGAGACTTGTCCCGAAGCCACTCCTGCGTTGTCTTGGCTGTGTACTTGGAAGGTGAACCTTCCCCCCCAGACTGAGGTCCTGAGCGCTCTGGAGTAGGTTTTCATCAAGGATCTCTCTGTACTTTGCTCCGTTCACCTTTGCCTCGATCCTGACTAGTCTCCCAGTCCATGCCGCTGAAAAACATCCCCACAGCATGATGCTGCCACCGCCATGCTTCACCGTAGGGATGCTGCCAGGTTTCCTCTAGACGTGACGCTTGGCATTCAGGCCAAACAGTTCAATCTTGGTAACATCAGACCAGAGAATCTTGTTTCTCACGGTCTGAGAGTCTTTAGGTGCTTTTTGGCAAACTCCAAGCGGGCTGTCAGGTGCCTTTTACTGAGGAGTGGCTTCCGTCTGGCCACTCTACCATAAAGGCCTGATTGGTGCAGAGATGGTTTTCCTTTAGGTGCCTCTAGGCAAACTCCAAGCGGGCTGTCCTGCATGTTATATTTTTGTAATTTATTTACTTTTACCCCTTATTCGCCCCAATTACGTGATATCCAATTGGTTTTTACAGTCTTGTCCCATCGCTGCAACTCCCCTACGGACTCGGGAGAGGCAAAGGTCGAGAGCCATGCATCCTCCGAAACACAACCCTGCCAAGCCGCACTGCTTCTTGACACACTGCTCGCTTAACCCGGAAGCCAGCCGCACCAATGTGTTGGAGGAAACACCGTCCAGCTGGCGACCGAAGTCAGTTTGCAGGTCATCTCCCTGACTAAGGCCCTTCTCCCCTGAATTGCTCAGTTTGGCCAGGCGGCCAGCTCTAGGAAGAGTCTTGGTGGTGGAAGAGTCTTCTTCCATTTAAGAATGATGGAGGCCACTATGTTCTTGGGGACCTTCAATGCTGCAGTAATTTTTTTTGTACCCTTCCCCAGATCTGTGCCTCGACACAATCCTGTCTCTGAACCTCTACGGACAATTCCTTCGACCTCATGGCTTGGTTTTTGCTCTGACATGCACTGTCAACTGTGGGATCTCATATAGTCAGGTGTGTGCCTTTCCAAATCATGTCCAATCAATTTAATTTCCCACAGGTGGACTCCAATCAAGTTGTAGAAACATCTCAAGGAAGATCAATGGAAACAGGATGCACCTGAGCTAAATTTCGAGACTCATAGCAAAGGGTCTGAATACTTATGTAAATAAGGAATTTTGTTTTTTTAATTTTAATACATTTGCAAACATTTCTAAATACCAGTTTTTGCTTTGTCATAATGGGGTATTGTGTGTAGGTTGATGATGGCAAAACATTATTTAATCAATTTTACAATTAGGTTGGAACGTAACAAAATGTGGAAAAAGTCAAAGGGCTGAATACTTTCTGAATGCACTGTACACTATTCAAAAAGATATACAGACATGTTTAGGCCTTGCCCTGAGACATGGCTTAAGACCATGGGTCTATAGTCTTGACTCAGGGAACGTTTAGGACTAATCTTTTCATAGAATGTATTCAGCCCAGAAGCTCCAGGAGGGTCCCTATAGGTTATCAATGATTAACATATGAGGTCTTCCTTGGTTATCTGTATTTGGAGAAGTGGAAATCCTGATCTTCTGACAGGCTGGTTAAGTATGATATTAGCACGGGTTATGATAGTAAAATAAGTCCCAGTTGTGCACTGGGGCCTCCCACTCCTCTTTCTATTCTGGTTAGAGCCAGTTTGTGCTGTTCTGTGAAGGGAGTAGTACACAGCGTTGTATGAGATCTTCAGTTTCTTGGCATTTTCTCGCATGGAATAGCCTTAATTTCTCTACAAGAATAGACTGACAAGTTTCAGAAGAAAGTTCTTTTTTTCTGGCCATTTTGAGCCTGCAATTGAACCCATAATTGCTGATGCTCCAGATACTCAACTAGTCTCAACAAGGCCAGTTTTATTGCTTCTTTAATCAGTACAACAGTTTTCAGCTGTGCTAACATAATTGCAGAAGGGTTTTCTAATGATCAATTAGCCTTTTAAAATGATAAACTTGGGTTAGCAAACACAACGTGCCATTGGAACACAGGACTGGTGGTTGCTGATAATGGGCCTCTGTACGCCTATGTAGATATTGCATTAAGAATCAGCCGTTACCAGCTACAATAGCCATTTACAACATTAACAATGTCTACACTGTATTTCTGATCAATTTGATGTTATTTTAATGGACAATAAAATTGCTTTTCCTTCAAAAACAAGGACATTTCTAAGTGACCCCAAACTTTTGAACGGTAGTATACCTATCTACAGTTTGGAAGTTGCCCCCTGCCCCTGTCTCTCCCCACACAGACCTTTGTTACAGAATGTCAAATAGCTTAATCAAATAGTGATAATGTAATAAATGGAGAGAGCAATGACTCACCTCAAAGGGTTGTCCATTAATCATTCCACAAAAAAACTAAAGACAAGCAACTTTGATGTCTCTGTCTCCATAGCCTACTTCACAAATTCATTCACTTCATTGAGTCAGCAACCTCACCTAAAGATGAAAATATGTTTTTAAGTGATGAAGTGCAGTAATCTTTTTGTTCAGTTGAAATAATAACTTGGCTTATTTGCCCTATTGGTTAAAACCCCTTGGCCTTCACCCAGTACCCTTCCCTGAACTTAGTCACTGACAGTAACCGGCTACCACCCGGTTACTCAACCCTGCACCTTAGAGGCTGCTGCCCTATGTACATAGACATGGAACATTGGTCACTTTAATAATGTTTACATACTGTATTCTAGTCAAGGTCATCCTATTCAACTATTGCTGTACATATACTATTCTATCCTACGTATTCTACAGATGTAGTCCCCTGTAGCTCAGTTGGTAGAGCATGGCGCTTGCAACGCCAGGGTTGTGGGCTCGTTTCCCACGGGGGGCCAGTATGAAAATGTATGCACTCACTAACTGTAAGTCGCTCTGGATAAGAGCGTCTGCTAAATGACTAAAATGTAAATATACTACATATTCTATCGTGTTGAAATTTCATGGCCTGCAATGGTGGCGCAATGTATGTCACTCACTGAATGTTTGAAGTAGACGTAGCTACTGTATATACATGCATCTATAATAGTAATTATTAGAATAGAATAACTTTATTTTTCCTAGAGAGAAGTCAGAGAACTTCATTCTTTGGCTTTCGGATTAGATAGTAAACACATCACAGTACAGACACCGATAACAACAGATAATACAATACACATTATATAAAGTCATAAACACAAAGTCCCAAGAATATTGTGGATGGGATTGCTTTATTTGGAGGTCATTGTTTGTTTAGAGGTCGGCCAGCCCAAAAGTCAGATTCTGTAATCTGCGTGAGATTACTGTGACATAATAGTGTTTTGTCACATGGGTTGAGTGTGCTGTGTTGTGTCGTGCTGCACAAAGCAATAGCCATGGCTGTGGTTGCTGTGTTAGGCTACTTACTAAACAATAGTAATAGAGACTTGTACATACACTCTATATTACTCCCGGTTAAAATTAGCCTATTCTCAAAGTCGGTTACAACATTATGTAAAATATCTCTGCTATTATTAGATGTCTGAACCGATGTTTCTGCACAGTAGTGCCTTCTTCAGTGTCATGAAGAAAGACTTCCAACAAGCTGAAGAACTGACATTGGTTTGGTTTGCTTTGTCTTGCAGATCAGGTAAGGCTGATCAGCATATCGTGTGGGCGTGTGATGGCTATGGGATGGTCTATTTCCGCATGGGTATGCAACCCCTGAACACCAGCATGATGGTTCCTGCCTGGATCTGTATCGAACCACCAGAGCAGGTAAAGCCAGTCTAACCACAGTGCATAGTGTATATGGGTCTTTCTATAAACTAGGGTACCAGTGAGCATTTATTTTATTGGACAACTGTTTGGAGCTGTTACAAAGTAATTAATAATAAATCAAATTCATGTGAATACATTAAGATATAAAGGAGGAACATGGATACATTCAATATCATTCATAAATTGAATCAAAACCTAATGTTTAAACCCTTTCTCATACTGGAAATCTAAACAGATTTGGCAAAAATGTGACAAAACACTACCTTTCTTTCCTTACATTTATGATACTGTTGTTTGTTATTATAGCATATAGTAAGCATTTAACAATTGAATTACACATTGACCTTGATCCTGTGAAATTCCTGGATATTGCTGTCAGACTTCTTTTTTTTTTTTATGGATATCTCGGAATTGTACTGTAACATTTCGTATCTCCCTATGTTACGTTGTGAAAACAGTTTTCATGGGCACACATATCCAAAATGATGTATGTGATTGCAAAATCCAATGCTTCAAACAGAAAGAGTAAAGAGTAATATGATTAATAAAACAAAAATCAATACTGTCATTAACAGGGTTCTTCAATAATTACGCATAATAGCTATTTGATGCACGTTTGATGTCTAGCTGTTTAGTTACATGGGGACATTATCGTGCAACATCAGCTGATTCAGGAAAGGATTTTCTGATTGACAGTCAAGTGATAGAGCTTGTGTGATACTGCATGCGATTTAACAACAGCCAAGGTGCGGGAATTAATGTTTATCTTGAGGATTGACAGAACATTTTGGTGTCTATGTTACGGTGGTCAAGATAATTAGCCTATTTTTTTTACATTAAATCAAGATTCCTGAGGTTAGATTACGATCCATGTACGTTTTGATCTCTTGTTTTCCAGAGTTAAAATGGAGCAATCGGGAATGTGAAAACGGCTGTTTATTCATTTTTGAATAGTTTATTTTTTGCATATAAACCCAAAAAACTACTTGATATTTTGATGTTCAAATGTGGGTGGGGTCAAATGTGGAATGCCTGGTCAAGTGCACAGCCAACACTTTACATTTACATTTACATTTACGTCATTTAGCAGACGCTCTTATCCAGAGCGACTTACAAATAGGTGCATTCACCTTATAGCCAGTGGGATAACCACTTTACAATGTTTTTTTTTAAATGTTTTTTTTTTTGGGGTGGGGGGGTTGGGGTAAGGGGGGGTAGAAGGATTACTTTATCCTATCCCAGGTATTCCTTAAAGAGGTGGGGTTTCAAATGTCTCCGGAAGGTGGTGAGTGACTCCGCTGTCCTGGCGTCGTGAGGGAGCTTGTTCCACCATTGGGGTGCCAGAGCAGCGAACAGTTTTGACTGGGCTGACCGGGAACTATGCTTCCGCAGAGGTAGGGGAGCCAGCAGGCCAGAGGTGGATGAACGCAATGCCCTCGTTTGGGTGTAGGGACTGATCAGAGCCTGAAGGTACGGAGGTGCCGTTCCCCTCACAGCTCCGTAGGCAAGCACCATGGTCTTGTAACAGATGCGAGCTTCAACTGGAAGCCAGTGGAGTGTGCGGAGGAGCGGGGTGACGTGAGAGAACTTGGGAAGGTTGAACACCAGACGGGCTGCGGCATTCTGGATGAGTTGTAGGGGTTTAATGGCACAGGCAGGGAGCCCAGCCAACAGCGAGTTGCAGTAATCCAGACGGGAGATGACAAGTGCCTGGATTAGGACCTGTGCCGCTTCCTGTGTACGGCAGGGTCGTACTCTCCGAATGTTGTAGAGCATGAACCTACAGGATCGGGTCACCGCCTTGATGTTAGCGGAGAACGACAGGGTGTTGTCCAGGGTCACGCCAAGGCTCTTCGCACTCTGGGAGGAGGACACAACGGAGTTGTCAACCGTGATGGCGAGATCATGGAACAGGCAGTCCTTCCCGGGAGGAAGAGCAGCTCCGTCTTGCCAAGGTTCAGCTTGAGGTGGTGATCCGTCATCCATACTGATATGTCTGCCAGACATGCAGAGATGCGATTCGCCACCTGGTTATCAGAAGGGGGAAAGGAGAAGATTAGTTGTGTGTCGTCAGCGTAGCAATGATAGGAGAGGCCATGTGAGGATATGACAGAGCCAAGTGACTTGGTGTATAGCGAGAATAGGAGAGGGCCTAGAACTGAGCTCTGGGGGACACCAGTGGTGAGAGCACGTGGTGCGGAGACAGCTTCTCGCCACGCCACTTGGTAGGAGCGACCGGTCAGGTAGGACGCAATCCAAGAGTGAGCCGCGCCGGAGATGCCCAGCTCGGAGAGGGTGGAGAGGAGGATCTGATGGTTCACAGTATCAAAGGCAGCAGATAGGTCTAGGACAAGAGCAGAGGAGAGAGAGATAGCTTTAGCAGTGCGGAGAGCCTCCGTGACACAGAGAAGAGCAGTCTCAGTTGAATGACCAGTCTTGAAACCTGACTGGTTTGGATCAAGAAGGTCATTCTGAGAGGAATAGCAAGAGAGTTGGCTAAAGACGGCACGCTCAATAGTTTTGGAGAGAAAAGAAAGAAGGGATACTGGTCTGTAGTTGTTGACATCAGAGGGATCGAGTGTTGGTTTTTTGAGAAGGGGTGCAACTCTCGCTCTCTTGAAGACGGAAGGGACATAGCCAGCGGTCAAGGATGAGTTGATCAGCGAGGTGAGGTAAGGGAGAAGGTCACCGGAGATGGTCTGGAGAAGAGAGGAGGGGATAGGGTCAAGCGGGCAGGTTGTTGGGCGGCCTGCCGTCACAAGTCGCAAGATTTTATCTGGAGAGAGAGGGGAGAAAGAAGTCAAAGCATAGGGTAGGGCAGTGTGAGCAGGACCAGCAGTGTCATTTGACTTAACAAACGAGGATCGGATGTCGTCAACCTTCTTTTCAAAATGGTTGACGAAGTCATCCACAGAGAGGGAGGGGGGGAGAGGGGGGGGGGGGATTCAGCAGGTAGGAGAATGTGGCAAAGAGCTTCCTAGGGTTAGAGGCAGATGCTTGGAATTTAGAGTGGTAGAAAGTGGCCTTAGCAGCAGAAACAGATGAAGAAAATGTAGAGAGGAGGGAGTGAAAAGATGCCAGGTCCGCAGGGAGTCTAGTTTTCTTCTCTGTTCTTTCAAAGTAGGAGGTCACGCTTCTATTAATTAATTGATTAATAGCTGCCCATACCGTGCCACAGTGCCAAAATAAGGTAAGATTTCTCAATTTCTGCATAATATTTAGTGTGTATTGACTTATTAATTAACTGCTGTTACTGTAAATGGTTAGCGTACTGATATATCCTAGCTACCTAGCTAACCATTGGTAATCTTATTAAATGATGCTATACAGCCAAAACAACAGTATATGTTACTAGACTAGAGATATGCCCCTAGCTATAGTTAGTCAGGGGTTGCACATCTAACTAGCTGGAATGAAGTAAGGGTGTGAATAGTAGACGTAATTAATAATTTCACTGTTTACAGAAGGTCTCCAGCTACCCAGACCTGTCTGATCAGCCTGATATGGTGTCGTGGGTTTGTCCAGCTTACACCTGTGCAAATCTGTGTGTGTATAGCAATGGAATTAAACATCCAACCAATGTCTCGATTCGTGCTGTTGGTCCACCACACACCCAGAGGATTGTGGGGTCCTGTCCAGAAACAACCCCTAGCCCTAGAGAATTGGACAGGTGTAAGCTATACAACCAAAATTCCACCAAGCCTATCAGAGGGTAAGGTGGAGCTCTCACCATGTCACCACCCATCAATCCCTCTCAGATCTCCACAAGTGTCTAGACTCTGGGCAGTAGGGGCTGTGGGTTGTTTCTGGACAGGCCATGGGTATTATGGTAGCTCAGTCAGTCTGGCACTGTCAATAAAATGTAATAGCTGTCAAATACCTGCTTCCTCTGTGCTTGGGAGAATCTGAAATGGGCTGCATTGCATTTCTAAGTGGGCACTTTACTTACTGTATGTCTTTTTAATGTTAACCTCCTATGTACATAATAGATTCTAAGGCATCTGCTAGGTGCTTATGAATCAGTACGGATTGCACAATGGCTCTGTGGACAGACAGGATGGGATGATTGGTGTGTTACCAAGGGAATGGGGTGTGTCACCCAGCCCTCCTCATGCTGTGTACAACCAGTGTTTACTTTTAATCTAACCCAACCAATCCCAATTGAATGTAAATGAACTGATTCATTGTTATATTAGTTTTAAGTATTTTTAATAAATGACATTTTAGGAAGGCAATATTTTTTCTTCATTTTAGTTTGTTTGCACTTTAGTTGAAGTGAGAAGGTAACTGCACTCCCAGTGCACAGTACTAGTCAAGACTTGCTACCCTGAGACCGTACACAGGGCACAGCTCCTGTTTTCTTAGAAAACATCCTCTCTGAAAGGAACTTACTTTAGCTCTTGTTGTTTTTTACATATCGATTTATTCCGATGAATACCGTACGTACCACAGCACACTTAAGAGCCTTCCAATAGGGTATCTTCAATTAAAGATTTAGATCTGTCAGACCTCTAGTCCAGTTGAACCACTATCACCCACCTCAATGCCACAGGAGTTATATAGGGCCGTGGTCTTTGAGTTATGCTTTTATGTTGTTTTAAAGGAAACTACGATGGTAGTATGAAGGAGATCCATTTGCTTTTTTTTTTTTTTACTGTATATAATAACACAAGTGTAACGTGACTAAGTACTTGAATGGAGAAATGTATTATGTTAGTCACAGTGCAAGGGTACTACAGTGGCTTGCGAAAGTATTCACCCCCCTTGGCATTTTCCCTATTTTGTTGCCTTACAACCTGGAATTAAAATGCATTTTTGGGGGGGTTTGTATCATTTGATTTACACAACATGCCTACCACTTTGAAGATGCAAAATATTTTTTGGGGTGAAACAAACAAGAAATAAGACAGAAAAACAGAACTTGAGCGTGCATAACTATTCACCCCCCAAGTCAATACTTTGTAGAGCCACCTTTTGCAGCAATTACAGCTGCAAGTCTCTTGGGGTATGTCTCTATAAGCCTGGATCTAGCCACTGGGATTTCTGCCCATTCTTCAAGGCAAAACTGCTCCAGCTCCTTCAAGTTGTATGGGTTCTGCTGGTGTACAGCAATCTTTAAGTCATACCACAGATTCTCAATTGGATTGAGGTCTGGGCTTTGACTAGGCCATTCCAAGACATTTAAATGTTTCCCCTTAAACCACTCAAGTGATGCTTTAGCAGTATGCTTAGGGTCATTGTCCTGCTGGAAGGTGAACCTCCGTCTCAGTCTCAAATCTCTTGAAGACTGAAAAAGGGTTGCTTCAAGAATTTCCCTGTATTTAGCGCCATCCATCATTCCTTCAATTCTGACCAGTTTCCCAGTCCCTGCAAATGATAAAGAATACCCACAGCATGATTCTGTCACCACCATGCTTCACTGTGGGGATGGTGCTCTCGGGGTGATGAGAGGTGTTGGGTTTGTGCCAGACATAGCGTTTTCCTTGATGGCCATTAAGCTCAATTTTAGGCTCATCTGACCAGAGTACCTTCTTCCATATGTTTGGGGACTCTCCCACATGCCTTTTGGCGAACACCAAACAAGTTTGCTTATTTTTTTCTTTAAGCATTGGCTTTTTTCTGGCCACTCTTCCGTAAAGCCCAGCTCTGTGGAGTCTATGGCTTAAAGTGGTCCTATGGACAGATACTCCCATCTCCGCTGTGGAGTGTTGCAGCTCCTTCAGGGTTATCTTTGGTCTCTTTGTTTCCTCTCTGATTAATCCCTCCTTGCCTGGTCTGTGAGTTTTGGTGGGCTGCCCTCTCTTGGCAGGTTTGTTGTGGTGCCATATTCGTTCAATTTTTTAATAATGGATTTAATGGTGCTCCGTGGGATGTTCAAGTTTCAGATATTTTTTTATAACCCAACCCTGACCTGTTTGGAGAGCTCCTTGGTCTTCATGGTGCCGCTTGCTTGGTGGTGCCCCTTGCTTAGTGGTGTTGCAGACTCTGGGGCCTTTCAGAACAGGTGTGTGTGTATATATACTGAGATCATGTGACAGATCATGTGACACTTAGATTGCACACAGGTGGACTTTATTTCACTAATTATGTGACTTCTGAAGGTAATTGGTTGCACCATATCTTATTTAGGGGCTTCATAGCAAAGGGGGTGAATACAGTCATGGTCAAAAGTTTTGAGAATGACACAAATACTAATTTTCACAAACTCTGCTGCCTCAGTTTTGATGATGGCAATTTGCATATACTCCAGAATGTCATGCAGAGTGATCAGATGAATTGCAATCAATTGGGACAAAGTCCCTCTTAGCCATGAAAATGAACTTAATCCCCAAAAAAACATTTCCACTGCATTTCAGCCCTGCCACAAAAGGACCAGCTGCCATCATGTCAGTGACTCTCTCGTTAACACAGGTGAGTGTGTTGACGAGGACAAGGCTGGAGATCACTCTGTCATGCTGATTGAGTTAGAATAGCAGACTGGAAGCTTTAAAAGGAGGGTGGTGCTTGAAATCATTGTTCTTCCTCTGTTAACCATGGTTACCTGCAAGGAAACTCGTGCCGTCATCATTGCTTTGCTCAAAAAGGGCTTCACAGGCAAGGATATTGCTGCTAGTAAGATTGCACCTAAATCAACCATTTATCGGATCATCAAGAACTTCAAGGAGAGGTTCAATTGTTGTGAAGAAGACGTCAGGGCGCCCAAGAAAGTCCAGCAAGCGCCAGGACCGTCTCCTAAAGTTGATTCAGCTGCGGGATCGGGGCACCACCAGTGCAGAGCTTGCTCAGGAATGGCAGCAGGCAGGTGTGAGTGCATCTGCACGCACAGTGAGGCGAATACTTTTGGAGGATGGCCTGGTGTCATGAAGGGCAGCAAAGAAGCCACTTCTCTCCAGGAAAAACATCAGGGACAGACTGATATTCTGCAAAAGGTACAGGGATTGGACTGCTGAGCACTTGGGTAAAGTCATTTTCTCTGAATCTCCTTTCCGATTGTTTGGGGCATCCGGAAAACACCTTGTCCGGGGAAGACAAGGTGAGCGCTACCATCAGTCCTGTGTCATGCCAACAGTAAAGCATCCTGAGACCATTCATGTGTGGGGTTGCTTCTCAGCCAAGGGAGTGGGCTCACTCACAATTTTGCCTAAGAACACAGCCATGAATAAAGAATGGTACCAACACATCCTCCGAGAGCAACTTCTCCCAACCATCCAAGAACAGTTTGGTGACGACCAATGCCTTTTCCAGCATAAGGCAAAAGTGATAACTAAGTGGCTCGGGGAACAAACATCGAAATGTTGTGTCCATGGCCAGGAAACTCCCCAGACCTTAATCCCATTGAGAACAAATTTTGACAAACACCAAGCATTGATTATGCAAGAATGGGCTGCCATCAGTCAGGATGTGGCCCAGAAGTTAATTGACAGCATGCCAGGGCGGATTGCAGAGGTCTTGAAAAAGAAGGGTCAACACTGCAAATATTGACTCTTTGCATAAACTTAATGTAATTCTCAATAAAAAACCTTTGACACTTATGGAATGCTTGTAATTATACTTCAGTATACCATAGTAACATCTGACAAAAATATCTCATAACACTGAAGCAGTGAACTTTGTGAAGACCAATACTTGTGTCATTCTCAACTTTTGACCACGACTGTACACATGCACGCACCACTTTCCTGTTATTTATTTTTTAGAATATATTGAAACAAGTTATTTTTTTCATTTCATTCACCAATTTGGACTATTTTGTGTATGTCCATTACATGAAATCCAAATAAAAATCAATTTAAATTACAGGTTGTAATGCAACAAAATAGGAAAAACGCCAAGGGGGATGAATACTTTTGCAAGGCACTGTAATAAGTGTAGGTGCTTTCTATGCACATACTGATTGATTGATGTTTCTTTTTTTACTGTGGAATACTGTGCTCACTAAGGAAGGGATATTTGCAGGAGTTGGGCTGGGAGATTTATAACGTGTATTTTGTATAACTACCAGAAAGGGAAACTAACCAAATAATTGATTCAGTCTTAATACAGCTACTGTATAATTAAGGGAATCATGCATTTAATGGTATCATGTTGTTGCTTCTGAATACTGTACTCTAGTGCTACTTAATCCTTAGGAGCTTGCCAGTTCAATTCAGATTGACAAAGTGTAAGTCTCAAATGACAGCCTATTCACTATATAGTACACTACTTTTGACAAGAGCCCGGGCCCTGGTCAAAAGTAGTGCATGATCTAGAGGAATAGGGTGCCTTTTGACATGTAAAATCAGATGGTTCATTGAATGACAGATGTTTTGGAATACACTAGACAGGAAAACCCAAAGATCGAGTTGAAGTAACCCCTCTGTGTCTATATGGGATTCCATGGGATGCACTGCAAGTTCACTGAATCCTGTTGTATGAATCCATGCCTCTCCTTAGTATGAATGAACTTCCTTAATAAAGGTGTTTACAGTGACTCTGCCTGATGGTGCTGTATGACCACCATAGAAAGAGCAGTGTTTCTCAACTCCATAGGACTGCACATTTTTGCTCTAGCCCATCACTAACACAGTGCTGATCTGGAACAAAATTGCGGGGGCCTAGGACAGGACTGGAGTTGAGAATGTTTTTTCCTTCTGACGAGCCATGCAATCGTCAGCAGAGAAAACAAAACCATGAATGTGTGCAAAAAGCTCATTCAAACCATTGTGCCATGTTTTATGGGTGGGTGATACCATGCTGTGAAACGTTCATGCTGTGCTATAGTTTTGGACCTAGTCTAGTATTGATTCTGTAGATCTGTAACACTTAACATTGCTTTTCAGTTGCCTGTGTAGTTAGTGTGTAATTACTATAGTAATAACATGTTCTCTACACTGCTTCACTCCACAACCTCCAGATAATGGCCATGTAGGTGATGTACATTATGGATTAAAGAAAACAATGGCAACAGGTTCTCTTTTGTACACAATAATACTATTATTTACATTGCAACATTTATTCAATTCACTTTACTGTAAAGTATGACAAGTCAAGATGTGTATTCTATAGTGCATTGTTTTTAAACATCACAATTAAATAACCTTTTGAGATGTTATTGCTATTTACAAAGCCGCATACTGCATTTTGTTCACACTGTTGTTAAATCGTTCACACCATAGCCAGAACTAAACCTTTGAGTCCAGTAGTCAGTACAGTAGTTTAATCAGAGAGGTCTGAGATCATCTTTATCTGGTAGCCTGAAGTCCAGTGGTTTCAGAAAGTCTGGTAGAGAGTCCAGCTGTTTAACAGGTATAGACTGGGTCATCTTATGCATAGCCTGAACAAAGAGAGAGGGAGGCGATATTTCTAAGAGCCACTGGAACGCCTGCTCTCCAATAAGACTCTGCCACAGCCCTGGATTCTTCTGCAGCTGTCCCTTCATTTGAAAATTGAATTTTGGCATGAAGAGAATGAGATAACCAAGGCAGACGTGCTTGATGCGCATGTCAGGCTTGCCCTGGCTTATCTGATTTAGGAGGCAGTCCAAGGGGGTGTTCCCATCTCTGTCTGTGACATAAGGACTTGCACCGTGTCCTAGTAACATAATCAAACACTCAGGGCGCACCAGTTCGCACGCCAGATGCAATGCGCCTTTGCCGCCTTCCATGTGAAAACATCCACGACTGTTGAAGTAGCTCTGGCGCTCGCTATCAGAGAAGTATTTTAGGGAGTCCATTATCATTTTAAGGATAGTAATACGATTATAGCGGACAGCTACTGTGAGATGCGGTGTTGCAGATGCTTGGCAGCAGCAGAAGCTTCGACTGGGCATCTCCAGTGCGCTGACAGAGTATCTGTTGAGGATGTATTTGGCGTATTGTTGATGGTTGTGGACAAGTGCATACAGAAAAGCCTCGGATGAAGTAAAAGTGCACGCCCGCCCGTCTTCTTCCCAATGAAACACTTCCATTGTCCGCATGTCCTCGAGCACCCATACTGGTAACAGGTCCCGCACTGCTTGGTAGAAGGCAAAGGAGGTTCTTTGGCACTGTTTCTCGGATTTATAATCGGCCCGGCTGTCAAACACACCTAGATCGTAAAGCATTGTCACTGTGTTCTGCAAATTCGTTTAATTTCTGAATATACTTTTTTTTTTTGCAAGGTATAGCCTAGCACCTCTGTGCCAGGTATGTTAACACAGGGTGTCAACAGAGATGATTTTAGAAGATAACAATTATAAATAGATAAAATAATCAATAGCTGAATTTAGGGAACTTGCATAACACACTGCAAAAAGTTTTTCGAAATAAAAATAAAAGCCCATAGCAAACGAAAACGTTAAGGCTCTTCTGTGTCGCTGCTCTTGGAGTCTGTTCAGTGTGTTTCGGGTGTTGCCTTCCTCTGTTATTGACTTACTTCAAACCCTCTTCTGACTCCATCGGCAGTTTATATACCTTTGCTGGTGGTGAACAATAGTGGATCTCCCTAAACGACTGCCCTCGTTGGTCACTCACTGCGTCAACAAATATCCCCATTGGTTGTCTGATGACGACTCCAAGGTGAGATGAAATGTGACGTCCTCAGTTCCAAGTGCCCTTAACCTTAACGTATTTGTTTAGTGCGCCATGTGAACGATTTGTTTGGGCAACGCGTTATCGCCCCCATATAGTGTCCCCACTGCATACACTACATACAGAACCGTCCGGAAACGCACGTTGGGTTGTGGGTCGCCAGTGCGTTATGTAATTTCGCGTCTGGTGCAACGCGCCGCCTCTGTTTAATAATTTCAAGGAATTTACTTATCGTTTAGGTCGTGTTGTCCCATCAGGATTACGTTAAACCTATCAACTGTAGACCTCTAAAACAAGATATACCACATTAATAACATGGACAACAGGTCTAGGCAGGCAACAATATAGGCATTTCAAATTGTTTTTGAAACGTTGACATTCAAATTAACCTCAAATTGTGTAATAGCTTGTGAGTTCATGCAAAAGTCAAATGTATGTGTTATATAAAGTATTAGATTTTAGTAGCTTCAGTATAGGGCAGACAATTATAGGCGTATTTTCGATAGTCCACCACGCCATCTGTCTGATGAATACGTGTAGTTGCATGTCATGAATAACCTTGAATTGACAAAGTAGCATATGCTCATCTTCACCCTCATCATCACCCATTTAAATAAATTTTCAAACATAGTGTACAATATGTCCACACATGATGGTATGATCATATCTGACCTGTTGAAATGATTTATTATGAGCCATGCAGAAGTGTAAATGCAGTTTAAAATGGGTTATGAAGAGGGCAGTCAGTGTAAAATTGGTTCTGAATCAACTAATTTAAAATGTGTAGTAAAATAAAAATATATTATTATAGCATCCTTTCGGTTACTGGCCCAATGCTCTAACCGCTAGGCTACTTTCCGCCCATACTGGTATGGAGTTGCATGGGCTTCTACCATTCTCCATATTCTAGGTTGTGAGTAATAATAATCTTCATTTCCCAGTGACAATGCAAACAGGCACAGTGATGTTCCACAGTCATAAACCCCAACCCGACTAACATGACATTATGGCATGGGTAATCTGTGTAGCCTATGTAATGAGAAATGTAAGGTCACTAAAGATATTTAGATTTAGTGTATAGACGTGAGCATGACTGCTGCAGCTAGATAGGGCTGGGCTATACTGTATAAAACAGGCAACTTTACAGTTCAGAAGAAGCATGATGGATGAGTTTTTGATTAAATGAATGTTAAGCAGAGAATGAAATACATCACAATCTGTAACCACCACATCTATGTGGGAATGACAATGGAAAAAGGATAAGAGCAGAGGAAAAACCAAAACACATACAGTGAGGGGAAAAAAGTATTTGATCCCCTGCTGATTTTGTACGTTTGCCCACTGACAAAGACATTATCAGTCTATAATTTTAATGGTAGGTTTACTTGAACAGTGAGAGACAGAATAACAACAAAAAAATCCAGAAAAACTCATGTGAAAAATGTTATAAATTGATTTGCATTTTAATGAGGGAAATAAGTATTTGACCCCACTGCAAAACATGACTTTAGTACTTGGTAGCAAAACCCTTGTTGGCAATCACAGAGGTCAGACGTTTCTTGTAGTTGGCCACCAGGTTTGCACACATCTCAGGAGGGATTTTGTCCCACTCCTCTTTGCAGATCTTCTCCAAGTCATTAAGGTTTCGAGGCTGACGTTTGGCAACTCGAATCTTCAGCTCCCTCCACAGATTTTCTATGGGATTAAGGTCTGGAGACTGGCTAGGCCACTCCAGGACCTTAATGTGCTTCTTCTTGAGCCACTCCTTTGTTGCCTTGTCCGGGTGTTTTGGGTCATTGTCATGCTGGAATACCCATCCACGACCCATTTTCAATGCCCTGGCTGAGGGAAGGAGGTTCTCACCCAAGATTTGACGGTACATGGCCCCGTCCATCATCCCTTTGATGCGGTAAAGTTGTCCTGTCCCCTTAGCAGTAAAACACCCCCAAAGCATAATGTTTCCACCTCCATGTTTGACGGTGGGGATGGTGTTCTTGGGGTCATAGGCAACATTCCTCCTCCTCCAAACACGGCGAGTTGAGTTGATGCCAAAGAGCTCCATTTTGGTCTCATCTGACCACAACACTTTCACCCAGTTCTCCTCTGAATCATTCAGATGTTCATTGGCAAACTTCAGACGGGCCTGTATATGTGCTTTCTTGAGCAGGGGGACATTGCGGGTGCTGCAGGATTTCAGTTCTTCACGGCGTAGTGTGTTACCAATTGTTTTCTTGGTGACTATGGTCCCAGCTGCCTTGAGATCATTGAAAATATCATCCCGTGTAGTTCTGGGCTGATTCCTCACCGTTCTCATGATCATTGCAACTCCACGAGGTGAGATCTTGCGTGGAGCCCCAGGCCAAGGGAGATTGACAGTTATTTTGTGTTTCTTCCATTTGCGAATAATCACACCAACTGTTGTCACCTTCTCACCAAACTGCTTTGCGATGGTCTTGTAGCCCATTCCAGCCTTGTGTAGGTCTACAATCTTGTCCCTGACATCCTTGGAGAGCTCTTTGGTCTTGGCAATGGCGGAGAGTTTGGAATCTGATTGATTGCTTGTGTGGACAGGTGTCTTTTATACAGGTAACAAGCTGAGATTAGGAGCACTCCCTTTAAGAGTGTGCTCCTAATCTCAGCTCGTTACCTGTATAAAAGACACCTGGGAGCCAGAAATCTTTCTGATTGAGAGGGGGTCAAATACTTATTTCCCTCATTAAAATGCAAATCAATTTATAACATTTTTGACAAATGTTTTTCTGGATTTTTTTGTTGTTATTCTGTCTCTCACTGTTCAAATAAACCTACCATTAAAATTATAGATTGATCATGTCTTTGTCAGTGGGCAAACGTACAAAATCAGCAGGGGATCAAATACTTTTTTCCCTCACTGTACTATTGTATCTTTATTCATGTATCTGGACAGATGCAGTGCCTTCCAGAAGTATTTGGCCAGTGAAGTAAAAAAAAATTCAGAAAAAATTAATACAGGCAAAAGTAGCCAATAGAAAGTATTTCCTATTCCTATGGGAGGACCCCCATTTAGCAAGATATGAGTCTAGCTCAGGTAGGCTATTGACCTCCCCAAATATTGTTAGACTTCACCTGGCCAGATATTTTTGGAGGGCATAGTTTGCAACTGCATTGCCACATTGTTCTTAATAAATATGAATACGTGCACATATTTTGGAGTACACTAACTTTAGCCTACTTATTTTCAAGTAGACCAGAAGTAGCTTGATTGTGACAATGTGAATGCAAGCCATTGCTCCTTTTATAGGGCTTCTGAGGATGGGGACCAGGGGCTAGGGACAGATTTAGGTTACTGATCTAATATAGGCTTATGTATAATTTGTGCATGGTCACTGACATAAACATAAACGAAATTAAATGCAGTCCTTTAAAATTAAAAAAGGACTGAAATTCCTATGATTTTATGAATGTATTAATTGTTTTCAGTGAGATTATTTTAAGTAGCCTTGAATTTTTATTATTTCCATAAATTGGCTGTATTTGCAGAACTCATTTTGTTTAGTTACATAAGTTCCCTACTACCCAATTCATTAAATTAATTAATTGTAGCCTCTAGTTTCCAAGTAAGAAGAGAGTTGGTCCTCATCATTAGCTTGAGGGGCCTCTCTTCAGGGCAAGGCTTGAAAAATTCAGAGTTCCATTTGATGCAGTCAGGCACTTTATCAAGACCCCGTGGAGTGTGAACTAGCAACCGACCCACCTGGCAAGATTCTCGACACCTAGTAACGATTATAATGGACAAAAGTAGTCAGCTAACTAGTCAAAGTCTGTAGAATATCGTCGACAAATGCTGGTGTTAAAGCCACGTAGCTATGCTAAATTATTTCATAAATCAGGCTTGCTAGATGCTACCGCAACTTTTATCCAAGTAGCTGCAAGCTAGCAGTCAAGCATCCCTCGCTAACTTGGGTATTTTTTGTTAGCTAGCTTACTGGGTGGCTGGTTAATATTCAAAGACCCATACAACAGCTATTTGGCCACCCGTCATATTTTTGGAGCCAGCTAGCTATCTGAACTAATTTTATAATATAGCCGTCTTTAGCTGGGTAGTTGACCAGTTTAATCAATTGGTCATCATAGCTTCGTCCAGCTTGCCAGTAGCTTAGCTAGCCAACTTGCTAACGTTACTTTGTTCGCTAGCTAGCAAACTAGCAAGGTGCTGCTGACGACAGCCAGACAGTAGCGAGCCAAAATTCGAGTAGTTTTGTTGCTCTTTCTCCATTTAAAAAATGCCTGCAATGATGGAAAAGAGTGGTTCGGAAATGTCTGGGAAAAGAAGGGGTAGGAATGCAGTGAATAATCCTAACAAAAGTTTTGCTACAAATGGAAATAGCAACAATTCATGGGAGGAAGGAAGTTCGGGCTGCTCCAGTGATGATGAGCATGGTAGGTCAACACGAAGGTGGTAGCCTCAGTCACACTAAACTACTTCATACACTTGTACACTGATTCAAAATGTTAATATTGTGTTTGTTTTATGTTCAGGTAGTGGTGGTATGAGAGTTGGGACTCAGTATCAAGCCCTTGTGCCAGACTATGATCCAGGTGAGTAATTTTACTGTTCAGACAGTTGTAAAGCTAGAACACATTACCAGACATGATAGCCTCGAACAATTCCTGGTAGTCGATTCCACGAACCTTGACTAACCGGGCTTGTTACTGCTAATCTTGATTCTTTTGACATTCCAACTCTTGTCCACGGCTACGTTTTGTTTAATGTTTGAAAGGATATAACTACACAACTCAATCACTAATGTTAAAATATATACAATATATTTCAGCATTTTTAGATGCTAAATATTTTTTGGGGACTAATTAAAAAGTTTGTAATTTACACCAGTTGTAGCTAGGCCCTAATTGTTGGTCGAACGACCATGATTATAACCGTTTAATTCCTTTTTTATTGAGAGAAAAAAAACAATTGTCTAGATGTGACTGCTACCCATCAAGGAATTAAGCATTATGAAATGGATGATGTGTAGCTGCTTTCACTTTATGGTTGTAAGTCCTGACTGCTGATAGTCCATATTTGTTTTAAATTGTATAAATTATGTCTTCATGAGAAAATTCATTGGCTTGTGCTGCAGATAATGCATTTTGTACTTTCCAATGGAACATGGAATTTCATAGAAACTTTGTTTCTAGCTACATTTGTTGTATTCATGGACATTGGAAATGGGTTTCACTTTCACCAGAGTTTCACATTTTCAACTTAAACATTTAGGATAAAGGCAAGGAGTAGTTTAAGAGTAATGAAGTCACTGGTCCTCATTCGATCCCATTACCCCCCTATGACAGAGATTGCCAAAGTGGCAGAGGAGAGGGACAACTTGGGCATGCGGGTGTGGATCCCCAGCCGGAACCTGGCTGAAGCTAAATGTAAGGAACATTCAAGCCATTTCCTCATTATGTACCAAATGTAAATTAGTTGCTTTTACAAATCTGAAGTTTATCTGAAGCAAAATATTAACTATACAATAATAACAGAAATGTGTAGATTAGTGTTATTCCAGTCTTTTGTCTCTTTCTCTTTCTCTCTGTCTCTCTGTGTGTGCCTTTAGAAGGTATTCACACCCCTTGAATTTTCCCACATTTTGGATTCGGCTATTTCAGCCACACCCGTTGCTGACAGGTGTATAAAATCGAGCGCACAGCCATGCAATCTCCATAGACAAACATTGGCAGTAGAATGGCCTTACTGAAGAGCTCAGTGACATTTAACGTGGCACCGTCATAGGATGCCACCTTTCCAACAAGTCAGTTCCTCAAATATCTGGCCTGCTAGAGCTGCCCCGGTCAACTGTAAGTGCTGTTATTGTGAAGTGGAAACGTCTAGGAGCAACAACTGCTCAGCCATGAAGTGGTAGGCCACACACAGAACGGGACCGCCGAGTGCTGTAGTGCGTAAAATCGTCTGTCCTGGTTGCCGCACACAAGCCTAAGATCACCTAATGCAATGCCAAGCGTCGGCTGGAGTGGTGTAAAGCTCGCCGCCATTGGACTCTGGAGCAGTGGAAATGCATTCTCTGGGCTGATTAATTGCGCTTCACCATCTGGCAATCCGACGTAAGCTACCTGCCCCAATGCAGAGTACCAACTGTAAAGTTTGGAGGAGGAGGAATAATGGTCTGGGGCTGTTTTTCATGGTTTGGGCTAGGCCCCTTAGTTCCACTGACGGGAAATCTTAACGTTAAAGCATACAATGACATTCTAGACAATTCTGTGCTTCCAACTTTGTGGCAACAGTTTAGGGAAGGCCCATTCCTGTTTCAGCATGACAATGCCGCCATGCACAAAGCGAGGACCATACAGAAATAGTTTGTCGAGATCGGTGTGGAAGAACCTGACTGGCCTGCACAGAGCCCTGACCTTAACCCCATCAAACACCTTTGGGATGAGTTGGAACGCCTACTGCGAGCCTGTCCTAATGGCCCAACATCAGTGCCCGACCTCACTAATTCTCTTGTGGCTGAATGGAAGTCACTGCAGCAATGTTCCAACATCTAGTGGAAAGCGTTCCCAGAAGAGTGGAGGCTGCAAAGGGGGAACCAACTCCATATTAATGCACATGATTTTGGTATGAAATGTTAAGTGAGCAGGTGTCCATATACTTTTGGTCATGTAGTGTATTTTAAGCTTAAATAAGTTGCATGGACTCGGTGTGCAATAATAGTGTTTAACATGATTTTTGAATGACTACCTAATATCTGTACCCCACACATACAATTATCTCTAAGTGCCCTCAGTCGAGCAGTGAATTTCAAACACAGATTCAACCACAGACCAGGGAGGTTTTCCAATGCCTAGCAAAGGGCGCCACCTATTGGTATCAAATTAAATGTATTTGTCACATGTTTCATAGACAACAGGTGTAGACTAACAGTGAAATGTTTACTTAAGGGTCCTTTTCCAACGATGCAGAGTTAAAGATTAGATAAAAAAAAATATATATAGAAATAGTGACAAGGAATAAATACAGTGTGAATAACTAGTAAAAATAACATGGCATATATATATATATATATATACACAGTACCAGTCAAAAGTTTGGACACACCTACTCATTACATTTTAGTCATTTAGCAGACACTCTTATCCAGAGCGACTTACAGTTAGTGAGTGCGTACATTTTCATACTGGCCCCCCGTGGGAATCGAACCCACAACCCTGGCGTTGCAAACGCCATGCTCTACCAACTGAGCTACACGGGACTAGGGTCATTCAAGGGTTTTTCTTTATTTTTACTATTTTCTACATTGTAGAATAATAGTGAAGACATCCAAACTATGAAATAACACATGGAATCATGTAGTAACCAAAAAAGTGTTAAACACATCAACATTTATTTTATATTCTTCAAAGTAGCCACCCTTTGCCTTAATGACAGCTTTGCACAATCTTGGCATTCTCTCAGCCAGCTTCACCTGGAATGCTTTTCCAACAGTCTTGAAGGAGTTCCCACATATGCTGAGCACTTGTTGGCTGCTTTTCCTTCACTCTGCGGTCCAACTCATCCCAAACTATCTCAATTGGTTTGAGGTCGGGTGATTGTGGAGGCCAGGTCATCTGATGCAGCACTCCATCACTCTCCTTCTTGGTCAAATAGTCCTTACACAGCCTGGAGGTGTGTTTTGGGTCATTGTCCTGTTGAAAAACAAATGATAGTCCCACTAAGCGCAAACCAGATGGGATGTCGTATCGCTGCAGAATGCTGTGGTAGCCATGCTGGTTAAGTGTGCCTTGAATTCTAAATAAATCCCAGACAGTGTCACCAGCGAAGCACCGTCACACCACCACCGCCATGCTTCACGGTGGGAACCACACATGCGGAGATCATCCGTTCACCTACTCTGCGTCTCGCAAAGACACGGCGGTTTGAACCAATAATCTCAAATTTGAACTCATCAGACCAAAGGACATATTTCCACCAGTCTAAAAATCAAATCAAATGTATTGGTCACATACACATGGTTAGCAGATGTTATTGTGAGTGTATCGAAATGCTTGCAGATGTCCATTGCTTGTGTTTCTTGGCCCAAGCAAGTCTCTTGTTCTTATTGGTGTCCTTTAGTAGTGGTTTCTTTGCAGCGATTCGACCATGAAGGCCTGATTTCATGCAGTCTCCTCTGAACAGTTGATGTTGAGATGTCTGTTACTTGAACTCTGAAGCATTTATTTGGGCTGCAATTTCTGAGGCTGGTAACTAATGAACTTATCCTCTGCAGCAGAGGTAACTCTAGGTCTTCCTTTCCTGTGGCGGTCCTCATGAAAGCCAGTTTCATCATAGCGCTTTATAGTTTTTGCGACTGCACTTGGAGAAACTTTCAAAGTTCTTGAAATGTTCTGTATTGACTGACCTTCATGTCTTAAATTAATGATGGATTGTCGTTTCTCTTTTCTTATTTGAGCTGTTCTTGCCATAATATGTACTTGGTCATTTACCAAATAGGTATATCTTCTGTATACACCCCCTATCTTGTCACAACACAACTGATTTGGCTCAAACGCATTAAGAAGGAAAGAGATTCCACAAATTAACTTTTAACAAGGCACACCTTTTAATTGAAATTAATTCCAGGTGACTACCTCAAAAAGCTGTTTGAGAGAATGCCAAGAGTGTGCAAAGCTGTCATCAAGGCAAAGGGTGGCTACTTTGAAGAATCTCAAATATAAAATATATTTAGATTTGTTTAACACTTTTTTAATTTATTTTTTTCATAGTTTTGATGTCTTCACTATTATTCTACAATGTAGAAAATAGTAAAAATAAAGAAAAACCCTTGAATGAGTAGGTGTGTCCAAACTTTTGACTTGTCCGTGTTGGTGAGTTTGGACCATGATAGATATTTAGTGATGTGGACACAGAGGAACTTAAAGCTCTCAACCCACTCCCCTACAGCCACGTTGACGTGAATGGGGCGTGCTCAGCCCTCCGTTTCCTGTAGTCCATGATCAGCTCGTTAGTCTTACGGATGTTGTGGGAGAGGTTGTCCTGGCACAACACTGCCAGGTCTCTGACCTCCTCCCTATAGGCTGTCTCATTGTCGTCTGTGATCAAACCTACCACCGTCGTGTCGTCGGCAAACTTAATGATGGTGTTGGAGTCATGCACGGCCATGCAGTCATGGGTGAACAGGGAGTACAGGAGGGGACTAAGCACGCACCCCTGAGGGGCCCCCGTGTCTGGAACTCCAGGATCCAGTTGCAGAGGAAGGGGTTCAGTCCCAGGGACCTTAGCTTAGTGATGAGCTTTAAGGGCACTACGGTGATGAACGCTGTAGGTGTTCCTTTTGTCCAAGTGGGGAAGGGCAGTGTGGAGTGCAATAGAGATTGCGTGATCTGTTGGGGCGGTATGCGAATTGGAGTAGGTCTGGGATGATGGCGTTGTGAGCTTTCAAAGCATTTCATGGCTACAGATGTAAGTGCTACGAGGCGATAGTCATTTAGACAGGTTACCATTGCACCTTGGTCACAGGGACTATGGTGGTCTGCTTGAAACATGTAGGTATTACAGACTCAGTCAGGGAGAGGTTGAAAATGTCAGTGAAGACACTTGCCAGCTGGTCAGTGCATGCTCTGAGTACGTGTCCTGGTAATCCATCTGGCCCTGCGGCCTTGTCAATGTTAACCTGTAGAAAGGTCTTACTCACATCGGCTACAGAGAGCGTGTTCACACAGTCGTCCGGAACAGCTGGTGCTTTCGCACATGGTTCAGTGTTGCTTGCCTCGAAGTGAGCGTAGAAGGCATTAAGCTTGTCTGGTAGGCTTGTGTCACTGGGCAGCTCGTGGTTGGGTTTCCTTTTGGAATCCATGATCGTTTGCAAGCCCTGCTACATCCAACGAGCGTCAGAGCCGGTGTACTAGGAGTTGATCTTAGTCCTGTATTGACGTGTTACCCTTTTGATGGTTTGTCGGAGGGCGTAGCGAAATTTCTAATAAGCGTCTGGGTTAGTGTCCCGTTCTTTGAAAGCGGCTGCTCTAGCCTATAGCTCAGCACGGATGTTGCCTGTAATCCATGGCTTTTGGTTGGGATATATACAGTGCAGTCGAAGTATTCAGACCCCTTCCCTTTTTCCACATTGTTACGTTACAGCCTTATTCTAAAATGGGTAAAATAAATATTTTTCCTTATCAATCTACACACAATACCCCATAATGACAAAGCGAAAACAGGTTTTCGAAAATACCTTATTTACATAAGTATTCAGACCCTTTGCTATGAGACTCGAAATTGAGCTCAGGTGCATCCTGGCCAAACTGAGCAATCAGGGGAGAAGGGCCTTGGTCAGGGAGGTTACCAAGAACCCGATGGTCCCTCTGACAGAGCTCCAGAGTTCCTCTGTGGAGATGGGAGAACCTTCCAGAAGGACAACCATCTCTGCAGCATTCCACCAATCAGGCCTTTATGGTAGAGTGACCAGATGGAAGCCACTCCTCAGTAAAAGGGCTGCTTGGAGTTGGCCAAAATGCACTTAAAGGACTCTGACCATGAGAAACAAATTTCTCTGGTCTGATGAAAACAAGATTGAACTCTTTGGCCTGAATGCCAAGCGTCACATCTGGAGGAAACCTGGCACCATCCCTACGGTGATACATGGTGTTGGCAGCATCATTCTATGGGGATGTTTTTCCAGCGGCAGGGACTGGGAGACTAGTCAAGATCGAGGGAAAGATGAACGGAGCAAAGTACAGAGAGATCCTTGATGAAAACTGCTCCAGAGTGCTCTGGACCACTGACTGGGGCGAAGGTTCACCTTCCAACAGGACAACGACCCTAAGCACACAGCCAAGACAACGCAGGAGTGGCTTCAGGACAAGTCTCTGAACGTCCTTGAGGGCCCAGCCAGAGCCCGGACTTGAACCCGATTGAACATCTCTGGAGAGACCTGAAAATAGCTGTGCAGCGACGCTCCCAATCCAACCTGACAGAGCTTGAGAGGATCTGCAGAGAATAATGGGAGAAACTCCCTAAATACAGGTGTGCCAAGCTTGTAGCGGCAAACCAATGAAAACTTGATGCTGTAATCGCTGCCAAAGGTGCTTCAACAAAGTACTGAGTAAATGGTCTGAAATGTGAATGTGAGATTTTTTATAAATTTGCGAAAGATTATAAAAACCTGTTTTTACTTTGTCATTATGGGGTATTGTGTGTAGATTGAAGGGGGAACAAACAATGTAATACATTTTAGAATAAGGCTGTAACGTAACAAAATGTGGAAAAAGTAAAGGGGTCTGAATACTTTCCGAATGCACTGTACGTACATTCACTCTGGGGAGGACGTCGTCGACGCACTTATTAATGAAGCTGGTGGCTGTGGTAAACTCCTCAATGCCATCGGACGAACCCCAGAACATATTCCAGTCTGTGCTAGCGAAACAGTCCTGTAGCTTAGCATCTGCTTCATTGGACCACTTCCGTATTTAGTTTTTGCTTGTAAGCTGGAATCAGGAGGATAGAGTTATGGTCAGATATGCCAAATGGAGGGAGATTTTACGCGTCTCTGTTTGTGGAGTAAAGGTGAACTTCAGTTTTCTTTGCCTCTAGTTGCACAGGTGACATACTGGTAGAAGTTACATAATGCAGGAAAACTGAAATCCGTTTTAACAGGCCACTAGGAGCGCCACCTCTGGGTGAGCATTTTCTTGTTTGTGTATGGCCCTATACAGCTTGTTGAGTGCAGTCTTAGTGCCAGCATCGGTTTGTAGTGGTAAATAGACAGCTTCGAAAAATATAGATAAACTCTTGATAAATAGTATGGTCTACAGCTTATCATAAGGTATTCTAACTCAGGCGAGCAGAACCTTGAGACTTCCTCCTCTGAGCTTCCCTGACGCTGCTGTTTGGTCCTGCCGATGTATAGAAAAACCAGCTAGATTTATATTTACCATGTCCTTGTTCAGCCACGACTCAGAGAAACATAGGATATTACAGTTCTTCAGATCACATTTATAGGATGGTCTCGAACATAGCTTGTCCAGTTAATTCTCCAGTGATTGCACATTTGCCAATAGAACGGAGGGTAGAGGTGGTTTATCCACTTGCCGACGTAGCCGCGCGTCGGCCTCTAAAGCGCCGCCGCTTCCTTCTCAGAGTGTCTGGGATTTGGGTCTGGTATAATCAATATGTTCTCCACCTCTGACTCATTGAAGTGAAGTCCTCACCCAAATCGAGGTTAGTGATAGCTGTTCTGATGTCCAGAAGCTATTTTCAGGCATAGGAAACGATGGCGGAAACATTATGTAAAAAAATATATATATATTTAAGATCAGCGTCAAAAAAAGACGCAAAATAGCACAATTTGGTCTGGAGCTTTCTAGCTCTGCATTGTTGGGAAAGGGCTCATAAGTAAGCATTTCACGGTAAAGTCTAAACCTGTTGTATTCGGTGCATGTGACAAATACATTTGATTTGATTTTTCATTTTATTTGAGCCCGTAAAACAGCTGCTATTCCCTCCAGTGCCATTCTATGGGTTAAAAAAAAAGACATTGAATATACTTTTTGAGCATGTTGAAGTTATTAATTACATATTGGATGGTGTATCAATACACCCAGTCACTACAAAGGTACAGGCATTCTTCTGAACTGTTGCCAGAGAGGAAGGAAATCGCTCAGGGATTTCACCATGAGGCAAATGGTGACTTTAAAACAGATAGTTTATTGGCTGTGACAGGAGAAAACTGAGGATGGATCAACAACATTGTAGTAACTCCACAATACTAACCTAATTGAAAGAGTAAAAAGGGCGCCTGTACATACTAAAAATATTCCAAAACATGCATTCTGTTTGCAACAAGGCACTAAAGTAATACTGCAAAAAATGTGGCAAAGGAATTCACTTTTTGTCCTGAATACAAAGTGTTATGTTTGGGGCAAATCCAATACAACACATTACTGAGTACCACTCTCCATATTTTCAAGCATAGTGGTGGCTGCAGCATGTTATGGGTATGCCTGTAATCATTAAGGACTGGTGAGTCCCCCCCAAATAAATAAATATATATGTAACGGAATGGAACTAAGCACAGGCAAAATGATAGAGGAAATCCTGCTTCAGTCTGCTTTCCATCAGACACTGGGAAATGAATTCACCTTTTAGCAGAACAGTAACCTGAAACGCAAGGCCAAATCTTTAATGGAATTGTTTACCAAGAAGACAGTGAATGTTCCTGAGTGGCCGAGTTAGCGTTTTGACTTAAATCTACTTGAAAATCTATGGCAAGCTTGAAGAATTTTGAAAAGAATAATGGGCAAATGTTGCCCAATCCAGGTGTGGAAAGCTCACAGCTGTAAAATCACTGCCAAAGGTGCTTCCATAAAGTATTGACTCGGGTGTGAATAATTATGTAAATGAGGTATTTCATTTTCAATACATTTGCTAAAATTTATAAAACATGTTTTCACTTTGTCATTATGGGGTATTGTGTGTAGATGGGTGAGAAAATAAATACATGTAATCCATTTTGAATTCAGGCTGTAACAACAACATGTGGAATAAGTCAAGGGGTATAAATACTTTCTGAAGGCACTGTATACTATTATTTGTATTTTATTTTTTACAGTGGATGAATACATTGCAATTACCAAAGAGAAACATGGGTACAACATGGAACAGGCACTTGGGATGCTCTTCTGGCACAAGCACAACATTGAGAAGTCCCTGGCAGATTTGCCCAACTTCACACCTTTCCCAGATGAGTGGTCAGTGGAGGACAAGGTCCTGTTTGAACAGGGCTTCAGCTTCCACGGAAAAACTTTCCACCGTATACAGCAGATGGTGAGAGACTGGCGCCTCTGGGTTTTATTGGTTGAAAACCGAATACATCATTGACAAACGTATAACACATAGTTGATGATGACCATGGCACATTACACTAAATGCTAATTTGGGGTGCCCATTGTGTGATGTCTCTAAACAACAAATCATGCAGAAAAAAGTGTTTTCCTTAGTCATTGATAAGGTCTTCTTGTTCTTGTGCTAGTTGCCTGACAAGTCCATTGCCAGCTTGGTTAGATTTTACTACTCTTGGAAGAAGACACGGAGCAAAACCAGTGTCATGGATCGTCATGCACGCAAGCAGAGGAGGGAACGAGGAGAAGGGTTTGTTTCAAACGCATCAACCACATTCTCCCTCATACCTTTTCAAAACGTTAATTGGTCAGAAAAACATATTGTAATCTTCGAAAGTCAGGCCAAGAATACAATATATATATTTTTTCTATGTATCAATTTTTTTCTTGATCTTTTTAGTGAGGATGAGTCTGAGGAGACCAATGGGAACACTCCAGGGGATGTAGTGTATGGACCAAATAAGGAGGAGAAGAAAGAGGTTGGTCTATTCCGAGGCTCTTGTAACTTAATAAACAAAAGATATGCTGTTTATTGAACCAACTAACATGTAGATTTTCTGTTTTAGCTGGGTGCCGCACCTGAGAAACAGGAGCTAAAACCAGTACCAGTGGTACAGAAGGTAGCTTCTAAATTCTAAATATTTTCATTACCATTTCAATAGGAACATACAGAATTCATATTCAATTCCTCCTACTTTTGATGCTTCGGCCATTTTAACCCGAATGTATTCCTTCACGTCTAGCCGAATACTGGTGTGGCAGAGAAGCTGACCCAAGTCAAAAAAGAACCCCAGGGTCCTCCAGGGAAAAACCTGCACCGTACTAAGAAGAAGCCTCCTAAAGGAATGTACCTGAGCCAGGGAGACGTAGCTGCAATGTCCACCAGCACCCCTGCTGCAGTCAGCGTGCTGCGGCAAATGGACATGGAGCTGGTTGCCATCAAACGGCAGGTTAGTGTTAGTCTTAACATCAATACATTCATATTTTCTGTGATAGGATTTTCTTATCCTCTAATGAGAGTAAGTTTTGCAACAATCAGGTATTGATGTCAATGGGAGTTTTGTGTGAAAATTAAGAGCTGTGCCTGTGTACCTAAAGTATCTTCAGTATTCACCCCTGAGTCCGGATGAGAGATTAGTTAACCTAGAAATGTTTCCTTATTGAGTTTTATCCCCTTCTAGATCCAGAGCATCAAACAGAATAACAGTGCTCTGAAGGAGAAGCTTGACCTGGGATTGGACAACTTCAGAGTACCTGAGGTAACGCTATTGCTTAGTTCTGACCATCTGATTTGGTCACTTTCTCCATGGAATTAATGTTACTCTTGTGGCTTGTAACCAGGGGTTGGAACGAAAATGATTTTCCAATCATTCCATTCTGAACAGAACCATTTTTTCACTGAAGTTCTGAACGGGTTTGAACCCCCCCAAAAAAACAAAAACAAAACGGTATCTATAGTTCCTTTCTGTTCCTTTTTAAACCTCTGAAATCATTTTTTTTTTTTTACATTTAGCTCGTCATTAAATTACTTCACTAATCAGTGCGGATAGAGCAGCTTGCTATGGAGCGACTGAAATGTTGCAGGTGGGGAGAGAGGGTGGAGGAGTTGGCTTGATGCGCTGGGCATCTTGTTATGACATACATTATCTGAATTAGGCCCACAAAATTATACCTACGGAGGAGCGGCTTCTATGAACGAACTTGAATGTCTTTGAACTTCCGAGAGTTGGCTTAGCGTTGGACCAGAACTAGCTAACAAGCTTGTGTATGCAGAGTGGTACCAGAATTAAAATAAAAACACATATTACCTTTTTGTAGTTAATGAAGCCAATGTGAAACGTGATGAACTGAACAAAAATAAACGCAACATGCAACAATTTCAAAGATTTTACTGCGTTACAGTTCATGTAAGGAAATCAGTCAATTGAAATAAATTCATTAGGCCCTAATCTATGGATTTCACATGACTGTGAATACAGATATACATCTGTTGGTCACAGATACCTTAAAAAAAAGGTTGGGGTGTGGATCAGAAAACAAGTCAGTATCTGGTTTGACCACCATTTGCCTCATACAGTACGACATCTCCTTCACATAGAGTTGATTAGGCTGTTGATTGTGGCCTGTGGAATGTTGTCCCACTTCTCTTCAATGGCTGTGCGAAGTTTCTGGATTGTGGCGGGAACTGGAACCAGCTGTCGTACATGTCGATCCAGAGCATACCAAACATGCTCAATGGGTGACATGTCTGAGTATGCAGGCCATGGACAAACTGGGAAATCTTCAGCTTCCAGGAATTGTATACAGATCCTTGCGACATGGGGTGGCGGCGAATGAATGGCACGACAATGGGCCTCAGAATCTCGTCCCAGTATATCTGAGCATTTAAATTGCCATCGATAAAATGCAATTGTGTTCGTCGTCTGTAGCTTATGCCTGCCCATACCATAACCCCACTGCCACCACGGGGCACTCTGTTCACAACGTTGACATCAGCAAACCGCTCACCCACACAACGCCATACACGCAGTCTGCCATCTGCCCGGTACAGTTGAAACCAGCATTCATCCGTGAAGAGCACACTTCTCCAGCATGCCACTGGCCATCGAAGGTGAGCATTTGCCCACTGAAGTCGGTGACGACGCCGAACTGCAGTCAGGTCAAGACCCTGGTGAGGACGATGAGCACGCAGATGAGCTTCCCTGAGACGGTTTCTGACAGTTTGCGGAGAAATTCTTCAGTTGTGCAAACCCACAGTTTCATCAGATATCCGGGTGGCTGGTCTCAGATTATCCCACTGGTGAAGAAGCCGGATGTGGAGGTCCTGGGCTGGCGTAGTTACACGTGGTCTGCGGTTGTGAGGCCGGTTGGACGTACTGCCAAATTCTCTAAAACGACCTTGGATGTGGCTTATGGTAGAGAAATTAACATTCAATTTTCTGGCAACAGCTCTGGTGGACATTCCTGCAGTCAGCTTGCCAATTGCACGCTCCCTCAACTTGAGACATCTGTGGAATTGTGTTGTGTGACAAAACTGCACATTTTAGAGTGGCCTTTTATTGTCCCCAGCACAAGATGCACCTGTGTAATGATCATGCTTTAATCAGCTTCTTGATATGTCGTACTTGTCAGGTGGATGGGTTATTGTGGCAAAGGAGAAATGCTCACTAACAGGGATGTAAAAAATCTGTTCACAAAATTTGAAAGAAATACGCTTTTTGTGCGAATGGAAAATGTCTGGGATCTTTTATTTCAGCTCATGAAACATGTTACCAACACTTTACATGTTGCGTTTATATTTATATTCAATATAAATAGTATCCTTAACTTGCATTGAAAAAGTTAATCCATTCTTCCCTAATTAAAAATCTCTCCCTAATTTCTGAATACGCTGGTACACACTGGCAAAGCTTTTCAGGTGGCAGGCAGACACTGAAATACGTTTCTGAGTGACAGTGAGGACTTTGCATAGGCGCTTTGTTGTGTTTTTTCTGTGGGACGTAACAGAACGTTACTAACTGGTTCCCGTGCTTTTAAAATAACGCTTAGTTCAGTATAGATCACTTTTGTTGCCGGTTCTGATTCTTTTCCTAGACAAATGTTTTCTGTTCTGTTCCCTGAACCGGCTCCAACCCCTGCTTTTAACTCATTATGACCTGTTGTGTATGTCAGATGGAATGTTTGCGTGCCAGTGATAACATGTCCATTCATGTCTCAGGTGACCCAGAAGTTCAACACTCGCTGGACAACAGAGGAGCAACTGCTTGCTGTACAAGGTAATTTATTGCAAGTGCAACAGATGTGTAGGGATTAGAGAAAGGGAGGAGGTAGAAAATGTAAGCAACTGAAGTAGAGCCCATGTGAATAGTCGTGATATAAAGAATTCCATCTTAAGTTCTGTTTTGCTGGGGGAGCATGGCACGTAACAATCTACATTTGTTTAAAATGTTTGTTCCCTCCATTGTAACATCTACCAGCCATCAGAAAATATGGGCGGGACTTCCAGGCTATCTCGGACGTGATTGGCAATAAGTCTGTGGTGCAGGTGAAGAACTTCTTTGTCAACTACCGCCGACGCTTCAACCTGGATGAGGTGCTGCAGGAATGGGAGGCTGAGCACGGGATGGAGGGAGCAGCCAAGGGAGGAGAGGAGAAAATGGACACATCACCATCTTCCACTGAGGATGGAGCCACCATCCCTGTGGCACCAGAGGATCAAAAAGAGGTCTGTGACTTGCATTCCATTATGAATGGCTAAATTCAGTTATCAGTCTCAGTATGAAATGAGACTTCATTTGCACTGTGCCCTACTATTTTTGTGGTCCCCTTTTTATCTGCCCCATAGTAATAATTCAGAGGGATGAACAAAGAATTGCAGTCTAATTTGAGTTTGTTTTGCCAGATGTATTAATTGCAAATACTCCCCATTGTCCCTTTACAGCAATCGTCACCAGTGGAGGCACAACAACCTCTGGCATCCTGAGTGGTCGGCCATCTTGGATTATTCTGTTGGCGGAACTCCTCCCTTTTGAGATTTTACTTTTGTTCTGAAGAGGCGATGATTAATCTGAATCTGCACAGGTTACGTCCTGTCTGTGTGTGCTTCTTCAAGAAGGCCATTCCTGTTACCTCTTCCCCAATTCAAGAATGTTTTGCAGCTACCCACCAATTAACTTAAAGCACCATTCTTCAGCCGGGCTGACAGTCAAAGTAACCAGGATTATCTGACTGCACTTTATCCTATCACTATTTGTTTGTCACCTTGGTGAGAAGAAAAACTTCTGTATCAAATGTAACTTGTTTTTGTATCTGGCCCCTTTTACCGTCACTCTCAACATTACAGATGATCCCTATTTTCCAGACCACAATATCAGTTTGTGTCATTTTATCCTTTACTTTGTAAAGACTGGTTTTGGTTGTGTAGTATTTAATCACAATAGGTCTCAGTATGAAATGACCCTGTGGATTACTATCCTCTCGTTCTGTGTGCTGGAATGAGGACTTGACGAAGACGTCTTTGTACACCAGACTGCCATAAAGAAAAACAACCCAGTAAATGCCATCGCCGTGTTGGAGATGAGGGTGAGTCAGGTGAGTTGTACCCCCGACACAAACAAAGGGCATAGAGGATGGCATTTCCACAGGGACATTTCATATTGAGACCCAGTGCAAGTTAATACTACACCAAAACCATTTCTATTTGTCTTCTTCCTCCCTAACCTTTTGTCTGCGACCCTAGTGCATATTTAAAAATAATGCATTCATTGTTGTAATTAATGTAAGGAACTTTCATTAGGAGCTGTTAAACATTGTGAGGATGTCCATTTTCAGATTACTAGTAACCTCAGGAGAATGGGGTCAACACAATTATGTTAATAATTATTTTCAGTTGAAAAGACCGTTGAATGAGAAGTTACTTAAGTAGATGAATGAAAAAATAAGTGACATTTTAATTTAAACCTTTTTGAGTTTTGAAGTGTTTTATTTGTCAGTTCAAACCCTGGCCCTTTCGCAGCAACTTGCCTATGCTATTCAACCGTTTTTACTGTACTGATATCATGATTTAGTATACTGTTTTAACTTTTTTTATATATTTGTGAAGAAATTGTGAAGGCCTGAGGTGGGGTTTTAATGAGTGTATATTTTATTGCTGTAATTTACCAGTGTGTATTGTTCGCTCATCAATTAAATACATTTGAAGGATTTATAGGGACATTTAAAGGCATTCACTTGATGCTCATTTGTCTTTTCCAGCTGTTTGCGTTTAGCCTGGTCCCAGACCTGTTTGTGCTCTTGCCAACTCCATTGCTTATTGTCAGTCACAACATGATGGCACAAACAGACTGGCACTCAGGCTAATTTGTTCTGTCTTTCAGCACACAGTTTGTCATAAATATTTAGATCAGGTGTGGTTTAAGCTGCTTCGGTGTTGTGCCTGCTTTGGGGTCATGCATGCACCTTACTGTAAAAGCCCTGCAGTGAAAACTGCATTTATGGTCAGTTGGTAGAGCATGGCGCTTGTATAACGCCAGGGTAGTGGGTTCGATTCCTGGAACCACCCATACGTAAAATGTATGCATGATTGACTAAGTTGCTTTGGATAAAAGCTTCAGCTAAATTGCATATATTATACACTGAGTGTACAAAACATTAAGGACACCTGCTTTTAACATGATCAGGTGAAAGCTATGATACATTATTGATGTCACTTGTTAAATCCACTTCAATCAGTGTAGATGAAGGGGAGGAGACTAGTTAAAAAATTATTTTTAAGCCTTGAGACAATTAAGACATGGATTGTGTGTGTGCCGTTCAGAGGGTGAATGGGCAAGACAAAATATTTAAGTGACTGACGGGGTGGGTGCCACTATATTAGGAAGGTGTTCCTAATGTTTGTATACTCAGTGTATATAAAACCTTGAGTGATAAGCAGTTCAAAGGATGATGCCTTTGCTGAAGAAGGATCATGAAGTATTGTTTCAGAACAGGAAGAAAAAATGTTTTTACTGGATAGGAGGAAATGACTATAAAGTAGAGTAAGTGATGGGCACGGAATGTACAAACCATTACACGTTATTTGTGTATGTGACAGCAATTCCCGTAGTACAGTTCACAATTGATGATGACACTGCCATCTAGCGGAAATACGATGGAACACATTGCCTGTCACTGGCTGACCACAATTTTTTTCTTCATGACGGGGATTTCCTGGGGAAGAAATACCAAAGGGGGGCTTTCCAACTGAGAAATCAACAGCCAGAAGAATAAGCGGCGGCTCCATTTTGCTATGTTCCATCTCGATTTCTTTATATTTCCTTTAATATTATGTTTTTTAAATGTCAGCTACCGATAAAAATACTCTAGCTGCCTATTTTAAAAACGGTGGAGTTCGGTCGTTTTCATTGTAAGCGGTTACATTGTGGTGTTCGCGTTCATGAACGTGCCATTCACTGAAGCTCCATTTGTAACGTTGTAGCTCCTGAAAAACGGCGTTGCATAGGCCAACGTTACAGGTCTGATTCATGTAAGTATTGTTGCTAGCTGGAACAGCTAACTATAATATCGTCCATGTTACAATGTGGGAAGACAGCATGTAGCTATCTCTGTAAATAACATGTTGAGTAGCCATACAGTTGTGTACCAAAGCGGGGAGCTAGGGAGACTTCGAATTTGGGTATGAGGTAATTTCAAATATCCATTTTGGTGTACTGAATTGGCTGCGAGACTTAACCGTCTAAACCATTGTTAAAACATCCCAATAATAGCATATTCTAAAAATGTATTCTACATAATCACGGTGTCATGTTATTTTACATTATTGTATTACAAGTTATTCAGTATTACACCAATGCATGTGCAGTACAGTCATTGCAGTTATGACAAATTGGTTAACCAGTCGATGCATGCACAATGCAGTCATTGCAGTTACGACAAATTGGTTATCCAGACAGTGCATGCAAAGTAATTTGCATAAATGATTATTTGAGTGTGGTAAACAGGCTCACACAAGCTACACAGAATATATTGAGTGCAAAATACATTTATTTGTATTCAAATTATATGCTTAACATATGTCAATAATGCCTTTGAGACATGCCAAACAGTATGCCTGTATGCACATGAAACATTAACAGAATCTGTTAAATTTTTGATTGGCCAGATCAATGTGAAAAAGCATGATTCTCTATTCTCGGAAGATTTAGCTGTTTGGATGTCTGTTCACACAGTTGACACATGTTCTATTGCTTTCAGGTTATATACATATTACATGTGGGCAATTCCATGTAACAGAATTCCGATGAGACTCATATTTTTCACTTCAAAATATATACTCTGGATAAGAGCGTCTGCTAAATGACGTAAATGTAATACCAAACAAAAAATATTGACTTCAAAGTTTAACAAACTGTAGAACTCTATGCACAATAAGTACTTTTTACAGGGAACAATTCTGTGGAAATAGTTTACAAAAACACATTTACAGGAAGAACGGCAGATACAAAGTTTTGTAACAGAATAAAACTGAGATTCTACAGTAATTCTGTTACCAAACTTTGCGTCTGCACAGTTTTTCCAGTAACCAATTGATTTACTGTGTAAATTGTTCAAAGTAGCCATTGTGCATAGACCTGTATGGTTTGTTAAACTTTGAAATCAATAGTTTTTGTTTGGCATACATTTTAAAGTGAAAAAAGTGAGTCTCAGCGTAATTCCGTTACTGTGGAATTGCCCATGTACAATGACCGGTCAGTCATAGAATTCCCCTACATGTTTCATTTTTGTTTTGTGATGTCATGATACTCGAGCAGCATAACAAGACTTGGTTACATCTGTATGATGGGAGTGGAGAGACCAATAATGTCTGTGTAGAACAGATACAGTGGGGAAAAAATGTATTTAGTCAGCCACCAATTGTGCAAGTTCTCCCACTTAAAAAGATGAGAGAGGCCTGTAATTTTCATCATAGGTACACGTCAACTATGACAGACAGAATGAGAAAAAAGAATCCAGAAAATCACATTGTAGGATTTTTAATGAATTTATTTGCAAATTATGGTGGAAAATAAGTATTTGGTCACCTACAAACAAGCAAGATTTCTGGCTCTCACAGACCTGTAACTTCTTCTTTAAGAGGCTCCTCTGTCCTCCACTCGTTACCTGTATTAATGGCACCTGTTTGAACTTGTTATCAGTATAAAATACACCTGTCCACAACCTCAAACAGTCACACTCCAAACTCCACTATGGCCAAGACCAAAGAGCTGTCAAAGGACACCAGAAACAAAATTGTAGACCTGCACCAGGCTGGGAAGACTGAATCTGCAATAGGTAAGCAGCTTGGTTTGAAGAAATCAACTGTGGGAGCAATTATTAGGAAATGGAAGACATACAAGACCACTGATAATCTCCCTCGATCTGGGGCTCCACGCAAGATCTCACCCCGTGGGGTCAAAATGATCACAAGAACGGTGAGCAAAAATCCCAGAACCACACAGGGGGACCTAGTGAATGACCTGCAGAGAGCTGGGACCAAAGTAACAAAGCCTACCATCAGTAACACACTACACCGCCAGGGACTCAAATCCTGCAGTGCCAGACGTGTCCCCCTGCTTAAGCTAGTACATGTCCAGTCCGTCTGAAGTTTGCTAGAGTGCATTTGGATGATCCAGAAGAGGATTGGGAGAATGTCATATGGTCAGATGAAACCAAAATATAACTTTTTGGTAAGAACTCATCTTGTTGTGTTTGGAGGACAAAGAATGCTGAGTTGCATCCAAAGAACACCATACCTACTGTGAAGCATGGGGGTGGAAACATCATGCTTTGGGGCTGTTTTTCTGCAAAGGGACCAGGACGACTGATCCGTGTAAAGGAAAGAATGAATGGGGCCATGTATCGTGAGATTTTGAGTGAAAACCTCCTTCCATCAGCAAGGGCATTGAAGATGAAACGTGGCTGGGTCTTTCAGCATGACAATGATCCCAAACACACCGCCCGGGCAACGAAGGAGTGGCTTCGTAAGAAGCATTTCAAGGTCCTGGAGTGGCCTAGCCAGTCTCCAGATCTCAACCCCATAGAAAATCTTTGGAGGGAGTTGAAAGTCTGTGTTGCCCAGCGACAGCCCCAAAACATCACTGCTCTAGAGGAGATCTGCATGGAGGAATGGGCCAAAATACCAGCAACAGTGTGTGAAAACCTTGTGAAGACTTACAGAAAACGTTTGACCTGTGTCATTGCCAACAAAGGGTATATAACAAAGTATTGAGAAACTTTTGTTATTGACCAAATACTTATTTTCCACCATAATTTGCAAATAAATTCATTAAAAATCCTACAATGTGATTTTCTGGATTTTTTTTTTCTCATTTTGTCTGTCATAGTTGACGTGTACCTATGATGAAAATTACAGGCCTCTCTCATCTTTTTAAGTGGGAGAACTTGCACAATTGGTGGCTGACTAAATACTTTTTTCCCCCACTGTAGCTGGTGCGTTGCATGGCCATATGAGAGGATCTCACCTGAGAAACTATAACATGTAACATATCTCCCCCTACTTTTCTCCATCCACTCACTCTTAGACACACTTTGTCCTGTCAACATCAAGCATATGACCAGGTTTAAAGACTAGAATATTGGGCCAATTTCTCAAAATATCTTGTTCATTCTCCATGTAAATCAGTGTGTATTTAACAGGGGGAATACCAATTTATACATAATACTCTGCGTTTCATCAGAAACCGATTTCCCATAGAGGAAGAGATACCTGATTAATCTCATCCCTGGCCCAATTGTACCCGAGACAATCTCAACGGTACTATATGCTTTGAATTAGGTTATAACGAAGATGTCTAGCCTAGCCAATCTACATTTCAAACTTTTGCTGACCGCTTCTATTCAGCTGGGTCTAGGGTTTGTGTAGGCCTAAACCTGTGTGCAGTCAGTCAGTCAGTCAGTCAGTCAGTGGTGATAGACAGTGATGAAGCAGCATGTGGGAAAAGCCCCTTGACTATCCCAGGAAGTCCCCTGAGAATCACAGGAACTGGTCAGCCAATAGCCTAGGCCTAATCCACTTGCTCATCCAGTGATGATGGGCTGATGTACTTTCAACGTTGAGGGCAGACCTGTAGAAGTTGCCAGTCTTGATTTAGTAAGTGAGTCTGAATTGTTTCAGTTGCATGAATGAGCCAGTTGAACCATGTGAGACAGGATGTAGAGCTGAAGGTTCAGTCATTAGTTCAGAGTTCATCTCTAGCTTCATGGGAACCTTCCTCAGAACATTGCACATGCATGATGGAAGAATGTTCCACAGGAAAGTATTCAGACCCCTTTTTCCACATTTTGTTACATTACAGCCTTATTCTAAAATTGATTAAATAATTTCCCCCCCTCATCAATCTACACACACTACCCCATAATGACAAAGCAAAAACCGGTTTTTAGAAATTTTTTCAAATGTTTAAAAAACGGAAATGTTATATTTACATAAGTATTCAGACCCTTTGCTATGAGACTCGAAATTGAGCTCCGGTGCATCCTGTTTCCATTGATCATCCTTGAGCTGTTACTACAACTTGATTGGAGTCCACCTGTGGTAAATTCAACTGATTGGACATGATTTGGAAAGGCAAACACCTGTCTGTATAAGGTCCTGCAATTGACAGTGCTTGTCAGAGCAAAAACCAAGCCATGAGGTCAAAGGAATTGTCCGTAGAGCTCTGAGACAGAATTGTGTTGGCACAGATCCGGGGAAGGGTACCAAAAAATGACTGCAGCATTGAAGGTCCCCAAGAACACAGTGGCCTCCATCATTCTTAAATGGAAGAAGTTTGGAACCGCCAAGACTCTTCCTAGAGCTGGCCGCACGGCCAAACTGAGCAATCAGGGGAGAAGGGCCTTGGTCAGGGAGGTGACCAAGAACCCGATGGTCACTCTGACATAGTTCCTCTGTGGAGACCTTCCAGAAGGACAACCATCTCTGCCGCACTAAAGGACTCTCAGACAATGAGAAACAAGATTCTCTGCTCTGATGAAACCAATATTTAACTCTTTGGCCTGAATGCCAAGTGTCACATCTGGAGGAAACCTGGGACCATCCCTACGGTGAAGCATGGTGGTGGCAGCATCATGCTGTGGGGATGTTTTTCAGCAGCAGGGACTGGGAGACTAGTCAGGATCGAGGCAAAGGTGTACGGAGCAAAGTACAGAGAGATCATTGATGAAAACCTGCTCTAGAGCGCTCAGGACCTCAGACTGGGGTGAAGGTTCACCTTCCATCAGGACAACGACCCTAAGCACAGAGCCAAGACAACGCAGGAGTGGCTTCGAGACAAGTCTCTGAATGTCCTTGAGTGGCCCAGCCAGAGTCCGGACTTGAAACTGATCTAACATCTCTGGAGAGACCTGAAAATACTGTCCAACCTGACAGAGCTTGAGAGGATCTGCAGAGAAGAATGGGAGAAACTCCCAAAATACAGGTATGCCAAGCTTGTAGCGTCATACCCAAGAAGACTCCAGGCTGTAATCGCTGCCAAAGGTGCTTCAACAAAGTACTGAGTAAAGGGTCTGAATACTTATGTAAATGTTATATTTCATTATTTTTATTTTTTTATACATTTGCAAACATTTCTAAAAACCTGTTTTTACTTTGTCGTTATTGGGTATTGTTTGTAGATTGAGGGGGAAAAAATCAATTTTAGAATACGGCTGTAAAGTAACAACATTTGGAAAAAGTCAAGGGGTCTGAATACTTTCCGAATGCACTGTATGGAAGACCAGCTACATTTTTTGTAGAACCTTACATATGCTCTGATCAGTTGGATGTTGCTGGCTTTTAGGATGGTATATGCTGTGATTTGGGTTGGATGTTCTAGCCTAAATTGCTTTCTGTTGCTTGCCCTCGGAAAATGAATAATGTGTTGGCGAGTCTATAATAAAGGCTTGGGTCAGTCTAGATTAAGCTGTCCTGTCCTCCATTAGAGCTTGGCCATATGGTCAAAAACCCGTATTGTGATACATTGCCTGAATTGATGCAATAACGATAAATACATAGGGTGTGTTTGTAAATTCAATCTGGAGTGCCAGAGTGCGCTCGGGGTGTTCGTAAATTCAGAGTGTTGTCAGATTGTCTGTTCGTAAATTGAGAGCGTTTCGCTCTTGGAGCGTTCAGAGCGCACACCGAGGGTTGACCTGAGCGTTTTGGCCTCACAACGGCAGTCAAGCACCGAAGCTAACTGGATAACGTTGGCTAGCTTGCTAGCTACTTCCAGACACAAATGAGAGAACACCTCACTCTGACCATTTTACTCGCCCTTACAGAGCTGGTTAGGCTGTTTTCATGTTATCCAGAGCGTTGGTGACTAACTGTGCTGCTGGCAACAATTGATTTACGTTTTTTTGCCGACGTTTACCGACACCGCCCATATTGAACGGGTGTTGAGCGTTTGTAAATTCATCAGTTATTCTGCGCTCTGGCATACTCAGACGAGTGCTCTGAAATCGGAGTAGATGGCCAGAGTGAATTTACGAATTACCAGTTTATAACAACTTGCACCACCGTTGTTTTTTTATCCTTTACTAATACTACTATTACTATAGTTTGATTGTAGCCATCACCTGTCCAATTAACAATCACCCATATTAGCAAACTTATTTCATTTCAAACTTCACATTTATCTAGTATAAGTGATCAGTATGGTTGGTGTCGCTAACTTTTGGTTTATCGTCCTCCAGCTCTACTCAATCTACTTTTGGATATGCTCTATTACAGTCCCAGGCCGGGCCTTCCTGCTTGTGCACTGCACTCTGCTCCGAGTCAGAGCGGAGATAAAATTAGCCCCAGTTAACTATGTCTGTTATGAAGGGGTTTCCCAAGGTTCGGCCTGAGAGTCAGCAGCTGTTGATGTGGCAATGAATGCTCAGCATTAACACACACACACACGTCCTCAGCTGAAACACCATGGTCCCACTCCAAGACCATGTAACATAAGACAATTGTATCCTCCTTTTTTTATGAAATGCGTGTTTGTCCTGTATGTTGCAACTGTCAGGGTGCATATCTATTCAACATCGCTCCCCTCCTGTCTTTCTGTGTGTGTGTGCCCATGTGCCCTCCCCAGGTCATGTCAGCAGGGCGGAACGCGGACATGCGGGAGCTGCAAATCCCCCTCCAGCATCGCTCTCCCTCCCTGGCTGCTCTCTCTCTGGCCCAGCGCCCCTGGCCCAGCGACCCCGATGCAGGCTTCTTACCGCAGCGCGGGGGCTTCTGGGACCACTTCATAGCCACTCCAGAGCCCAAATACTGCTGCGAGGCCTGCAGGCTAGTGCTCTGCAACCCCAGGCAGACAGAGTGTGGACACCGCTTCTGTGAAACCTGCATCTCTGAGCAGCTCAGGTGAGGACAAGAGATTTCAGTTTCATGGAGAGTGAAGGGGTATGTTTTTTTGTCGTTGAGAAATGACAAATGTCTTCTTGTCTGTGTGTTTTGAAATGCCAGCTGTCTTCTGGTAATGAGGGTTATCATAATCGTTCAGTGATCGTGTGATGATTATGATTGAGAAATAATAATGTCATTGGCCACGTTGCTAAAAGGAGGATTTGATTGGACATGAGTTAATTAAGCCATATACCACAAACCCCTGAGGTGCCTTATTGCTATTATAAACTGGTTACCAACATAATTAGAAAAGTAAAAATAAATGTTTTTTTCATACCTGTGTCTGATATACCACGGCTGTCAGCCAATCAGCATCCAGGGCTCGAACCACCCTGTTTATAATGATTTATCACTCCGCATTAATAATCATCAGTAAATGTCTCGTCTTTTTTACAGCAAACCGAATCCAGTATGTCCAGCGGATAGTGAGCCGCTGTTCAAAGACAAGGTAAGACTATGAACGATTTGCATCACTGTCATCATCCTTATGGTACCCATGCTAAACAGCCCTATACTCTTTCTAAATGGCCGTGGGACATAATCACTGCGTGTGTCCTCACAGTAGCCGTTGTGTTTTCTGTCAGATCTTCCGTGACGTGTGCTGCCATAGAGAGATCATGGCTCTGAGAGTGTACTGCAGGAGTGAGAAGAATGGCTGTAAGGAGCAGATGAGTCTACAGCAGGTCATGGTAAGTGAATGACTGACTGAGGAAAATGGAAAAAGTCCCATTGTTACACACAGTCATTATTCAAACTCTAGAAAAGTGTTTATCTACAATTCTCCTTGATTTCAGTCACATTGGTTGAACGTTTCCTGTTGTAACTGTAATGACTACAACCCAAATGCAATCTTTTTTTTATAGGACTTCATAATAGGCTACATTTTCTTTACACCAAATCCTTATGATTCCTTTTCCTCCTTTTTTCCCCAGGATCATTTGAATGTGTGTCTGTATTTTGAGGTGCCATGCCCTTTGGGAAAGTGCAAAGAGAAGATGATGCGCAAAGACATTCCTGAACACTTGAGTTGGAAATGTAAACACAGGGAGACCACCTGTGAATTCTGCATGCATAAGATGGCCATGACTGAATTACAGGTAACTAGAACAACTTCTTGAGTTGGGCCGGTGCTCACCGAACCTCTACCTCTTAGAGAATATTGTGACCGGCACCCAACATTTGTACTGGCACATATTTTTGTCCACCTTAAAGGGCAATTCCGCCACTTTTCAACCAAATATTCATTATCTCCAGCACCATACCAGTGTCTACATATGTGAAAACAGCGCCTTTTTTATGATCTGTGGTTAAAAAGATAAGAAGAAATGTCATAAGGTCCCAGAGGGAGGGTATTTTCTTTCTCCCCACGTCACTGCGAATCTCATTGGGTGTTTCTCAATATGCATAGTACCGTGCTCCACACTCATGCTCCGAGTGCATTCTCTGACGACGTTCTCTTGAGTACGTTCTTGTGAGGACGAGAGTGTGGAGAATGCATAAAACATTACATTTGAGAAGCACTGGCACTGCCCCCTACTGTGTTACCTCACGCTGCACCTCCCCATTCACTGAACCTTCTTCCAGCCAAGACAAGGGCAACAATAGACGAAACAAGATATACACAAAGCAAACGTATTACTTCATAATTATCAGCTAGATATGTGAATCGTAATAATGTAGCTAACCAGATAGTGTAACAGGCAAAAATTACCTAAAATGAATATTATGCAAGGTAGATGTCAGTTCTTCGTGGGTAGCTAGCTAACAATTATTTGTGGCTATCTGGCTAGCTAGCTAACAGTATTAGCTAGCCAGTTAGCCCAATTGACTTATTATGGGCTTGCGATCTACGATATGTAGGCAGGTAAACATGCCAAAATTAACACAGCATGTATTTATTAACGTATCGAGATAAAATATTGTAGTCATGCAACATTTCATTCCGAAGTCTGAGTGTATTTTCTCTCGCTTCAGCTCAAATAATGGCCACCATTGATTTCAAGAAATGTTGCGTCATTTTTTAACGTGATGGCGTCATATTGCTTTGCATACTTTCCGTTGAAGCTTGCATCGATGTATGCTTCAAAATATGTACAAACGGAGTATGCATTCGAGAAGTGCCCTGCGTGCTCCGTTTCTCATACTTTGATTTGGACTCATACTCCGACCCTCCCGTGCTCCAATTTGCGTACTCGGAGCACGGTAGTATGCTATTTGAAAAACACCCATAGTGTTTGAAAATCACTGATGATGTCATCAGGTATTTATTTAATTTTTGTATTTTACCCCCTTTTTCTCCCCAATTTTCGATGTTGTCTCATCGCTGCAACTCCCCAACGAGTCATGCGTCCTCCGAAACATGACCCACCAAACCGTGCTTCTTAACACCCGCCCGCTTAACCCGGAAGCCAGCCGCACCAATGTGTCGGAGGAAACGCCGTTCAACTGACTTCCGGCCCACCACAAGGGGTCGCTAAAGCGCGATGAGCTAAGTAAAGCCCCCATGGCCAAACCCTCCCCTAATCCGGACGACGCTGGGCCAATTGTGCACCGCCCTGTGGGACTCCTGATCACGGCCGGTTGTGATACAGCCCGGGATCGAACCCGGGTCTGTGGTGACGCCTCTAGCACTGCGATGCAGTGCCTTAGACTACTGTGCCACTCGGCAGGCCCCGGGTAGAACTTTTGAACTTTATATTTGTTTCTACAAAACGTATACATTTGCAGTTTTCACATGTAGACACTGGTATTGTGCTGGAGATGATGAAAATGAGGTTGAAAAGTGGTGGAATTGCCCTTTAACCACTGACTACAATAACACTGAATATTTACTGTACTAGGTGTATTGTCCCTGTATTTGCTTTCCATAGTGCCAATTTCTCTTTACTAATAGCTTATTCAATTTTTCAGAAACACAAAGAAACCGTTTGTCCTTCATTTCCGGTGGCCTGCCCCAATCATTGTACTTCTCCCTCCATCTTACGAAGCGAGGTAAGGAGTGTATTCTAATGTTCGTAGTATGAAATGTATTCATGCGAAGGCCGTATGGGCATCTTTTCTCTTATCATCAGATGGATAAACATAGTTTTAGATGTTGTGATACAATGGTTGCCCATTTCATTGAGACCACATTGTAATGCAAATGCTTGGTATAGAAGGAAATTATTTAACCTAAATGTGTGTTTCTACTCTCAGCTGACAAGTCATCAACATGAGTGCCCCAAGGCTCATGTCACCTGCTCCTTTATCCGCTTTGGATGCAATTTCAAGGTCAGTATTAATGTTACTAAGACTGTTAAAAGGTAGTGGTGGTATTAATGAGGTAAAGGTAAAGGTGGTATTAATGATATGTTTAATATAAGTTGTAATATCATGCCCACTATGAACTCCTCATGACGTCTCTCCTACTCTGTTGTCTGGCTATTGTCCCACTGAATTACAACTCATTTAAGAGAACATACAGTAGTTTTAAGCTAGTATGTTTCTGATATGATATTTTCCCTGATATTCCTCTGTAGGGTCTCAACCAAGACATGAGGGACCATGAATCTAGCTTTGCCTCTGAACACCTGCGGTTGATGGCAACCAGGAACACTACACTGGAGGCCAAGGTAATCAACTCTACATTGTTCTTTATAACAATTTGCCCTGTGTACCATTTTAATGGAAAAATGTATAAAGTCAACATAATGAAAATTCACCAGCATCAAAACCAACTTCTATTTCAATCCATATGCAAGGCATACGGTGTATAAATATGTTGCCTTGTGTCTGCAATACCTGTCGTACTTGTTTTGACTCATGATCTAATCACAAATTTGAGTATGTGCTCTTACATGTTACACATTATAGCACATTCTAACAAAATGTATTTTGACAAGTACCCAAAAATAATACATTGAGAGAAATTAAACTGAATATTCAACCACAACTAACTTGTTACCAACCAGCTAATCATATGGCTGAATGGTTACTGTAGTTCAGGGTAATGAAATAAGCAATAATAACAGAACGTTTCCCACCCGTCTAGGTGGAGGATGTTAAAGGAGAGCTTCTGGAGCGCTACAAGGTTCTGCCAGGCCTGAGCAGCCGTCTGTCTGAAACAGAGTCTCAGTACGAGGAGATGAGGGAGAATAACAGACAGCTGGAGCAGAAGCTCACTACCATGCAGGTAAATGAAAAGGTCCAAGTACACTGAGTGTACAAAACATAATGTGAGTTGCATCACCTTTTGCCCTCAGAACAGCCTCAATTTGTCGGGGCATGAACTCTACAAGGTGTCGAAAGCATTCCATAGGGATGCTGACTCATGTTGACTCCAATGCTTCCCATAGTTGGCAAGTTGGCTGGATGTCCTTTGGGTGGTTGACCATTCTTGATACACACGGGAAACTGTTGAGTGTGAAAAACCCAGCAGCGTTGCAGTTCTCGACACAGTCAAACCGGTGCGCCTGGCACCTACTACCATACCCCGTTCAAAGGAACTTAAATATTTTGTTCTCCCCATTCACCCTCTGAATGGCACACACACAATCAATGTCTTAATTGTATCAATGCTTAAAAATCCTTCTTTAACCTGTTTCCTGCCCTTCATCTACACTGATTTGAAGTGGATTTAACAAGTGACATCAATAAGGGATCATAACTTTCACCTGGTCAGTCTGTCATGGAAAGAGCAGGTGTTTCTTATGTTTTGTACACTGTGTCATTATAAAACCTCCCAATAAAGACGGAATACTAGTCTTTGACATACATAATAATACTTGTCTTGTCCCATTTACAGATTTTTCAGTTGGAGGTAAAGTCTTGTCATGTATGGAACTTACATTTTAGTCATTTAGCAGATGCTCTTATCCAGAGCGACTTACAGGAGCAATTAGGGTTAAGTGCCTTGCTCAAGAGCACAACGGCAGATTTTTCAGCTAGTCGGCCCTGGGATTCGAACCAGCAACCTTTCAGTTACTGGCCCAACGCTCTTAACCACTAGGCTACCTGCCGCCTAGGCTACTTGAAGTGTGTGTAACTGTATGTGTGTGTTTGTGGACGGTTTCTCCATGTAGAACTTGATGAGTTCCCACTCTGAGAAGCTTTTGGAGATGGAGCTGGAGCTGAGGTCTCTGAGGACTATCCGAGAGGAGGTGGAGACACTCCGAGGCACCGTGGAGAGCATTCGTTCCAGGGTCGCAACGCTAGAGGGAGGACGGGTCGGGGCCAACCCAGCCACACACACACTAGGTGAGTTGCCCTGAATGCGCTCTCTCTCTCTAACTCGTGTCGGTCTCTCTCTCTCTCTCTGTTTCTGTCTCGTGTCGGTCTCTCTCTCTCTCTGTTTCTGTCTCGTGTCGGTCTCTCTCTCTCTCAACACTTGTCTTGGGAATTATGTTTATTCTTTGCTACTTCATTGTCGCTAAAACATTTTAGGAGTTGCTCAGAATGAGTGTAGTGTGATATTGGACCAATTTGATATGCTCAAAGTCTGAAGCGACATTATTAGCAAAGCAGTGATTGAAAAAACAGTGCTTTTATGGCCTGACATTGAAGTCTGGGAAAATGTAAGTAGCGGGAAGTCCAGAGTGGTGCAAACATACAGGACTCTTATTCCATTGGCTTGCTATTGTTTCTCTGCAGGTTCTTTAGAGACACAGCTCTCCCGTCAGGACGACATACTGAGTGTCCACGAGATCCGCCTGGCCGACATGGACCTGCGCTTCCAGGTCCTAGAGACTGCTTCCTTCAATGGGACGCTCATCTGGAAGATCCGTGACTACAAGCGGCGGAAACAAGAAGCCGTGGCTTCAAAGACCCTGTCTCTCTACAGCCAGCCTTTCTACACTGGCTACTTTGGCTACAAGATGTGTGCCCGGGTCTACCTGAACGGAGATGGCATGGGGAAAGGAACCCATCTGTCTCTGTTCTTTGTGGTGATGCGTGGCGAATACGACGCCCTCCTGCTCTGGCCCTTTAAACAGAAGGTGACTCTGATGCTGATGGACCAGGGCCCAGCCAGGAAGCACCTAGGGGATGCCTTTAAACCAGACCCCAACAGCAGCAGCTTCAGACGGCCCACGGCAGAGATGAACATAGCCTCGGGCTGCCCGCTGTTCGTAGCCCAGACTGTGCTGGAGAACGGTACTTACATCAAGGACGATACCATCTTCATTAAGGTCACAGTGGACACGTCAGACCTCCCTGACCCCTGACCCTTCACCTCTGGTCTGTAGAGAACAGCAGATGTATCCGGATCAGGGTGCCCTTGTGTGAGAGAGATTGCAAAAGATGGAATGGAGAGAGCAGAAAGAAGGATGGAGAACAAGAAAATAACAGAAAAGTTAGAGTAAGGTTTATTTGCAGATCTCAAGGTGCAGCCTAAGCCTGCAGAAAGAGCTGGGTGGACCTCAGAACAGTGGCCTTTGGTGCCTGTGTTGCTCACCAGAGAGGTGAGAGAAGGAAAGGGTTCTTTTTAAACCAGGGAGACATGTCACCAGTGGCAACCAGGCTGAATGTTACAAAATCTAAAGAATGCCTATAATACTCAAAGAAGGGAGAGGTATAAATAGCAATGGATAGTGGATCATTCTAACCCAAGTTATCAGGACGTAACCATCATCAAACTACATGGAACCAGTATGTATGTATGTACAGTTGAAGTCGGAAGTTTACATACACCTTAGCCAAATACATTTAAACTCAGTTTTTCACAATTCCTGACATTTAATCCTAGTAAAAATTCCCTGTCTTAGGTCAGTTAGGATCACCACTTTATTTTAAGAATGTGAAATGTCAGAATAATAGTAGAGAAAATGATTTATTTCAGCTTTTATTTCTTTCATCACATTCCCAGTGGGTCAGAAGTTAACATACACTCAAATCTTATTTGGTAGCATTGCCTTTAAATTGTTTAACTTGGGTCAAATGTTTCAGGTAGCCTTCCACAAGCTTCCCACAATAAATTGGGTGAATTTTGGCCCATTCCTCCTGACAGAGCTGGTGTGACTGAGTCAGGTTTGTAGGCCTCCTTGCTAGCACATGCTTGTTCAGTTCTGCCCACACATTTTCAATAGGATTGAGGTCAGCGCTTTGTGATGGCCACTCCAATACCTTGACTTTGTTGTCCTTAAGCCATTTTGCCACAACTTTGGAAGTATGCTTGGGGTCATTGTCCATTTGGAAGACCCATTTGCAACCAAGCTTTAACTTCCTGACTGATGTCTTGAGATGTTGCTTCAATATATCCACATAATTTTCCTTCCTCATGATGCCATCTATTTTATGAAGTGCACCAGACCCTCCTGCAGCAAAGCACCCCCACAGAATGATGCTGCCACCCCCGTGCTTCACGGTTGGGATGGTGTTCTTCGGCTTGCAAGCATCCCCCTTTTTCCTCCAAACATAGCGATGGTCATTATGGCCAAACAGTTCTATTTTTATTTCATCAGACCAGAGGACATTTCTCCAAAAAGTATGATCTTTGTCCCCATATGCAGTTGCAAACCGTAATCTGGCTTTTTTATGGCGGTTTTGGAGCAGTGGCTTCTTCCTTGCTGAGTGGCCTTTCAGGTTATGTCGATATAGGACTCGTTTTACTGTGGATATAGATACTTTTGTACCTGTTTCCTCCAGCATCTTCACAAGGTACTTTGCTGTTGTTCTGGGATTGATTTGCACTTTTCTTACCAGAGTACGTTCATCTCTAGGAGACAGAACGCGTCTCCTTCCTGAGCGGTATGACGGCTGCGTGGTCCCATGGTGTTTATACTTGCGTACTATTGTTTGTACAGATGAACGTGGTACCTTCGGGCGTTTGGAAATTGCTCCCAAGGATGAACCAGACTTGTGGAGGTCTACAATTTCTTTTCTGAGGTCTTGGCTGATTTCTTTAGATTTTCCCATGATGTCAAGCAAAGAGGCACTGAGTTTGAAGGTAGGCCTTGAAATACATCCACAGGTACACCTCCAATTGACTCAAATGATGTCAATTAGCCTATCAGAAGCTTCTAAAGCCATGACATAATTTTCTGGAATTTTCCAAGCTGTATAAAGGCACAGTCAACTTAGTGTATGTAAACTTCTGACCCACTAGAATTGTGATACAGTGAATTATAAGTGAAATAATCTCTGTAAACAATTGTTGGAAAAATGACTTGTGTCATGCACAAAGTAGATGTTCCAACCGACTTGCCAAAACTATAGTTTGTTAACAAGAAATGTGTGGAGTGGTTGAAAAACAAGTTTTAATGACTCCAACCTAAGTGTATGTAAACTTCCGACTTCAACTGTATGTATGTATGGCAATCTACCAAAACAAAAAATCATATAGAATCCAACACAAGTTGAGGTGCGGCCAAAAATTCCAGGAGATAGTTGGCACGGCATGCCTATCTTCTCTAATATCAAATATCTCTAAAAACTCAGACTTGACTTTGATGAAAGATGTCTAAATTAAAGCCAGAAGAGACAATCCCATGACATGTTGAATAAGGATATACAATACATGGTTGTGTATGTTGTTTGCATTGCTGGTGAAGTTTGGTTGTATTATTGCATTGTTAAAGTACAGAATGTAACGTACAGTATGTATGTATCTAGTCTTGTGATTGTGTTGGAGAACGTTGTTGATTGACAAGCTTTTATTAACAGGCGTTGTGTGAGTAGTAGGGTGTGTCTTGTGTGCAGGCTACAGCCTGTCTCTTATTTCAGATGTGGTTTTAGTGGACCTGAGTTGCGTCTGAAATGGCATCCTATTACCTATATAGCGCACTACTTTTGGCCAGAGCTGGACAAAAGTAGTGCGCTATATAGGGATTCAGGTGCCATTTCAGACGCAGACAAAGATGGCACAAAGGAATGGATACACACTGGTACAGCAATGCCACCGTCTCGCGGAGTTAAGAATAAGAATAGCCTTTCATTTTGAAGATCTATAAAGATCTGTAAATTACTTCTATACCGCTTTTTGTACCTTACACATTGTTTTGTAATGTTCAGAACAGATGCTGTGCATCATAATATTTTGTAACAGTTGGGAAAGCGAAATGCCTCATTAAAACTCCAACCATGTTGATTGAGCTGAGACATAAAGTGACAGTGACTTGTTTTCATGATGGTTGGTGGAGAATGTTATTTGCACAAGTTATGTTTGAATGTGTATTATTAAAATTGTTAAACAAAACTTTAATTTGTCTCTTTGTTTTGATATTTGATTTCTGTGGAGGAGGAGATGAGAAGATGGATTGGCCACACCCTCTGAAAGCCCCCCTCCAACATCACCAGTCAAGCTCGATCCTGGAACCCACAAGGGAAACGGAAAAGAAGGCACCAGAGAAACCTGGAGGTGGGAGCTTGAAGCAGACACCAAAAGATCAGGCATGGGATGGAACGAGATTGAGAAGACAGCACAGAACAGAGTGCAATGGAGAGGAGTCGTCGATGGCCTATGCTCCCTGGGTAGCGGGCCCCGTGTAGCTCAGTTGGTAGAGCATGGTGCTTGCAACGCCAGGGTTGTGGGTTCGTTTCCCACAAGGGGCCAGTATGAAAAAAAAAAATGTATGCACTAACTTTAAGTCGCTCTGGATAAGAGCGTCTGCTAAAATGACTAAAATGTTATCCTGAATACATTTTTATGGCATAGGAAATGGGAGCTACACTTTTTCCTCTTTTGAATCAAGGAAAATATACAGTGATCACAAGTTTATTAATTTAAGCCTTGAAAATACATTTATTTAAGATTGATTGTGGTGCGCCCAGCTGGACAAAAAAAGTATGTGTGGAGACTGTAGCTGTCCAGGATTTGGTGACCACTGCTCCATAGGAAACATGAGGAACCCCCCATTGTGCAGGTCTATCTTCTCATTTCCACTAGATGTCAGGATAGTACAGAATGATGGTCTACTATAGTATATTTTCCGCCAAGGGTAGGCGACAAGCACCAAGTGACATTTCGGGAGAACCTGGCAACGTGTTACAAGACATGTATCGCGTGTTCAGTGAACTGTAGTGTTCAGGATTTTGCAGGTAGAGCTGACACAATTCCACATTCTGTATGACAGGTCTGATCAGGGTACATTCAGGTCATGTATATTCTCCACGATAAATGTGCATTCTAGCATTTCTGTGAAGTTGCAACCACCTGGCAACTATTCATTAATTTAATAATTAGCCAATGTTTTCATGTGCATACATATAAATCATGTGGTTATGTGAAGGTATTGTAGGATTCCACATTTTTCTTTCTGACATCTGCGTCTAAGCAACATGCATGTAGCTAGGTGCCTACATACAATATGTAATGTAGTACATATATTCTAATTGTCACTTAATATGGATTCCATGGCGTCTGTAAAAATTAGACAATATAAAAGTCCTGTCCATCAACATTATCATATGCGAATTTAAGTTTTACAAGTCTTCAATGCAAACGTGTATACAAGTTTGCAGTATAGAATTGGAAAACCTTACTGGCCTTATGACAACGTCATTGAAATGTATAAGTGGGCTTGGGCTAGTGTTTTTCCCTCTGGAATATTCAGTCTCATGTCACTACGTCATTCAGAGGAAGGGCGGTGCCGTTCAGGTAATGCAGAGCAAAGAGGGAACGGCGAAGCGAGAGGATTTACTCCGCCAATATTCTGTGCGTGAGATTGTTGTATGGAGGTCAATGAGAGTGTCGAATTATGTGAGGCTTATTTGATCGAATAGATGTTTCGTAATGTTTAGGCTGTTACAAATTTACTGATATAAGTTGATGCACGTGGCATTCCGGCAACTTTGAGAAAAATAACTTGGTTGTGTCTGTTGTTCACACGCATAGCCTATCTGCACTCTTATTGGCTAGAATGGTCCCATCTGATCTTGCCTGCCTTCCATCGTTGAGGACATTCATTTCCATTGTTAGAGCGGTCACCCGAATATCTTGTCAATATAATACATAATCTTCGTACAGAGGCACCACTGTGCGGCGAACTACTGCACTGCACAGGGGAGCTACTGTGAGAGAGCAACCATCAAGCAGTGTTGGGAAACAACGGTGGATTGTAGGTGGCACGTTTTTTAGTTGCCAAAGAACATATTTGATTCAAAGTAACAGTGCGCATTTTTGTACGATATTCGGATACAAAGTAGCCGCGTTGCGCAAACCTTGAAAGCTGTGAAAAAGAAGGAAGTCACACATTAGTTCTTGATTTGGGAACTTAGAAGAGGAGCATCATCATCATGTTCAGTTGGGTGAATAAAGAACAAGGAGGCAGAAACAAGGACGGCGAGATGTACCAAACTGTGACGGAGGGTCTTGAACAACTTTACACAAAAAAAGTATTTCCATTGGAAGAAACCTATCTTTTCCATGATTTCCACTCACCGGCGTTGGAGGCAGCGGATTTTCAGAGCAAGCCAATGGTTCTACTGGTTGGACAGTATTCTACGGGGAAGACGACGTTCATAAGGTAGTGCATCCAGAAATCAGCAACAGTTATGCATTCTCATTTTTGTGATAACTTTATCTTACCTCCAGGGCTCTCTGCCTGTCAGAAATTATTGAGTTGTGAATAACCCCTAGGTAATAGCCTACTTTGACAATTGTGAGCTGTCAAAATGGGGATTAATTTCAGTCAAAAATGTAACGTTAAATGAGGAGATAACCACCGATGGAACAGGTTGTTGCCCCGTGCAACCTAATGTAAACTGTCTAGTGTTGGGAATTATCTAGCATTATGTTAAGGTTGTAAACAGCTTGTTTCTAGTTTTTTTTTACCAATATTACATTTTCACATTCAATACATGAAACATCAGACTTCCCATTTTCCTTAGATCAGGGGAGGGAGGTGCCACACCAACTGCTACTTATAATGTTTTTTAACGTCATGAGGTAGAAGCTTGATTATAAACTGGGTGGTTTGAGCCCTGAATGCTGATTGGCTGACAGCCATGGTATATCAGACCATTTACCCCTAGCATGACAAAACCTTTTTTTTACTGCTCTAATTAAGTTGATAACCAGTTTATAATAGCAATAAGGCACCTCTGGGGTTTGTGGTATATTGGCCATATACCACACCCCCTCGTGCCTTATTGCTTAAGTATAGAAGCAGAGTAGTATTAACTGTCCAGTTTCCACCAACTGCTTTACAGTTAACACCATCAATATCAATGAGACATGTCTGGTGACCTGGGCCTTTTTTGCACCCCTGGACTCTGAACAACCAACCATTTATATGAGAGAAAGAATAGAACCATTACAGAATGGATAAAACTGTCTAAAAATCTCTGAATTTATGGCAATTTTAAGATCTTTCTCTCTAAATCATCAGGACAGACTCAAATGATGTCAGTTTAATATCATGGTGATCTGCAGGTTCTGTAGTAAGATAGGACATGCAGCTAGCGTCACTATTTTTAGGGAAGGTGCCTTTAGTAGGCTACATATTCCAGTTTGGCAGCTGCTGAAAGTATGTACACAATACTGAGAATTAGGTCAACATGCTCCTTTTTGTTGTAGGGTTAACATCTCACCTTGCAGATCATGTGCACAGAAATAAATATGGTTTCAATTTAGTCAAATGTTTTTTTACTTGACCATTTAAGTTGATCTTTAAAAAAAAAACTGATCAACGTTAGTGAAAAAAATGTCTTATCTTAAGGAGACTACATGGTCACTTAGTGTTAAATTGTACTGCTCATTCACAACAAGTGATTTGATTCTTGCAGAGCTTGCAGAGTTACTACATACAGGGATCCCACCCAATTCTAAGGAATTTAATGATGAATCATGGGAGTTGATCATAGCCTGGTCCCAGAGCTGTTTGTGCTGTCACTCTAGCCTGGTCCCAGATCTGTTTGTGCCGTCTTGCCAACTCCTATGGTCATTGTCATGCCGAATGTGACGTGTTTGACAGCACAAACAGATTTGGGCCTAAACCAGGCTAGGGAGTTGAGGCCATTAATAGTCATCCTAAAGACATCTCTTCTCCTCTGAGTGGATGTGGCCAAGGCAAGCTGGCATTCCTCTCTTTGAAGACCTTTGACACAGTGCCATCCTCTCACAGGAAGGGCTGAGGACCTATAGCATGGTCAGAACTCTGCAGGAAAAACATGATGAGTTGCTGTTTTTTTTTTGGTATTGGGGAGCATATATCAAGCACTCTGCCAGCCTTTAAAGTGTCTAGTGTTGGCACTTGGCAGTTGAAAATGTGAGCATGTGCCATCCAGTTAGGCAGATGGCCAAGCACTCCCATAGTAGCAAAGTATGTGGTATTACTCAAATATGTGGTATTCACATTCATTTGCAAGTATTTTTTTGTCTTTCAGCTTGAAAAATGCAAAATGATAGAACGTATACAGAGGCCTCGTACTAGTAGGCGTTGGCCTGGTGTGTGTGCAGATGTTTCAGTTAGCATAGTGTGTTCTGCCAGAGAGCTTTGTAATCATGTTGGAGCCAGATGATGGATATTGCTGTTGTTTTATTACCTCATGTTCATCAACCATCATGCCAAGTCCTATTGTCCATTGTAAAACATTATTTGAAGTGTCGTGTTGCATTGATATGGTGTATCTACATTTACATTTTTTACATTTTAGTCATTTAGCAGACGCTCTTATCCAGAGTGACTTACAGTTAGTGAGTGCATACATTTTCATACTGGCCCCCTGTAGGAATCGAATCCACAACCCTGGCGTTGCAAGCGCCATGCTCTACCAACTGAGCTACACAGGGCCTATCTAGTGTCTGGATATATTGTTATGGTGTATCTAGTGTCTGGATGTATTGACATGGTGTATCTAATGTCTGGCTGTATTGACATGGTGTATCTAGTGTCCGGATGTATTGATATGGTGTATCTAGTGTCTGGATGTATTGATATGGTGTATCTAGTGTCCGGATGTATTGATATGGTTTATCTAGTGTCCGGATGTATTGATATGGTGTATCTAGTGTCCGGATGTATTGCTGTAATGTATTGATGTATGTACGCATTGCTGATCTTACAAAATAGTGTCCATGGAAATGGGCAATAAAGATATTGTATCACAAAACAGTGGTGTTTTACTCTTACTCTGTTCTGTTCCAGGTACCTGCTGGAGCAGGACTTCCCAGGCATGCGGATTGGCCCAGAGCCCACGACAGATGGCTTCATCGCTGTCATGTACGGGGAGAACGAGGGCGTTGTCCCTGGCAACGCTCTGGTGGTCGACCCCAAGAAACCCTTCCGTAAACTCAACGCCTTTGGAAACTCTTTCCTCAACAGGTAAAGTGGACCGTTTTTGTTTATTACTGGTAACACTTTACATTATGTAACAACAATATTGTAACTGTAGTAATTACAGTATTACTACACAGGTATAAGCATAAAATCACATTACACAATTTAAAGGATCTCTGTGGGTCTAAGATCATCTCAATATCAAGAGTTACCCACATGGTGGTGTAATTATTACTGAATTGCTGTGGCATGTGGAATTTTCCATTACATAAAAAGGCATCTGAGCCTTGGTAAAGGCTCAGATGTTGAATTGTTCAGCTGAGGTTGACATTTTCTTAGATATGAGTATTGATTGATTATACCAGACACCACCTCCCACTGCCCCTGTTATGTATTATAGGTTCATATGATCATTTATCTTTTCAACATTTACCTCCCTCTCTCACTTTGTCCTAATAAATCTGATATTAGGGACACGAGGGCCCTGTTCATTATAACATCTGTAATAAGTCATTCTTCTTGTGTAGCGAGAACACATACTTGAAATTATATTTCTGTTTCACGTTGTAGACATTGTTTTGTTGAGTACATTCATCCAAGCATGCATTTCTGCATGCAGTGCAAAAGAATAGGCTTTTCCCTCCCTGTAGTTACAAGGTTTGTTGATTTTGTCCCCTATTTTCCCTAAAGTGATTTCCAAAGCAGATCCAGTTGGTTTATGTAATCATGATTTTTAAAAAGCTTAGAGGTTAGGGATTGTTTTGGTAGTTTTCTCCCATTGCTTCCTGTCAGCCCAGCCCTTTTGACATAGCTGACATTTTCTTCCACAAACAGGTAGGAGGAAGCAGTGACTTTGTCACCTTTCGTTAGTTGTAGCGCACACTGTCTGTTGTTGGCTTGGCTGTCAGTTGTTGGCTCAGTCAAGAGTCTCTCGTAGATATAATTTTAGCCAAACAACACTTGGCCGAAGCATGTTTCCTTTTTCAAGATATTTATAATCCAAGGGAAATGGGTAAGTACTTCTATGACAGTTGCCCAAGTTAAGGTCAAAGACATTCCTGACAAAACAGAGGACGTCTCTTCCTTTCCAGAGAACCTCCGACAAAGCTCATTGTTTCCAGGGGACGTTAATGTGCGTCACACAAGATGTCACTTGGAGTATGTTTTTTTCCCCTCCACCCAACTGAAGTTAAGTTAGAGCCACACCACATACATGGCTGCATACTACATAATTGTTTCTATAAATCCTTCCTGCCAAAAACAATAAACACTGAGACAGGTATGGGCCTTGCTGCCAACCAGACAGATATACAGCTTTCATTAACACAATATTTTCATCAACACATCAGATCTGATTGAATGGTTGAATACTCATCACTGTTCCTCTAAATCAAAAACATACCAAATTTAGAAAAAGCAATGGGTGGGGGTAGAAAAGGGAAGAGAAAACGTCTCAATATGTTTTGACAATAGAAGTAATTGGGGTGTTTTCTGGAGCTGGCCTTCATGTCTATTACATGTGCTGTGTTTTCTTCTCTACTGTATTTCTAATACTAATGCTACTCGGTTATTTTCTTCTCTCCTGTATTCCTGTAGGTTAATCTGCTCCCAGATGCCTAACCAGGTCCTCCAGGGCATTAGTATAATTGACACACCAGGAATCCTGTCTGGAGAGAAGCAACGCATTAGCCGAGGTCAGTAGCTAGCTATCAAGCTGAGATGTGACATTGATACAGGAGGAAGGCCTACGCTGCCAAAACACTTCAATATGTAGACTTCGGCCACTCAATGTTGCTTTTATTAACATCAACCACCCTTTTAACTATAAATCATCAAACTATCCAACTTGGAGAGCTATGGTAGTTCCTTTCTTTAAGAAATAATAGTCCTTTGTTTGTGGTGGATCATGTATCAATTTAACAAGTCTATCCTTGTTTGTATACATTTTACAGATGCAAATATTTCACATACTGGCATTTTTGTATTCTACAGTGCAGTAATGGTAAATGGGTAGCTATCAAGTGTGTTTCAAGTGTCAAAGCATGTAGAGCTTTATTAAATGTTTTGTGTAATTCTTGTCACCAGATAGATAAGCAGCATGTTCATGCTCTCAGTATGTACAGAATGAAACTGTAAGCCAGCTGTGTCTCATAATTGTACCAATATTGCATATAATATCATCACCATGAAGAACCGATGGCACAGCATGATGCAACACCTCCAGGGCTCTAGTTATGTTTTCTCCAGAATTGGAATCCATCAATGGCTTTCTAAGCCTCCACTTGAAACCCTGAGATATGAAGTCATACCGTAGGCCTCGTTAGCAGCCCCACTCAAGTTTCCTTCATCTTGAGGAAACAATGGTAACCCTCACCCTGTTTTAGATATTAGGGTAATCATGTGCTGCCCAGTTCTCGCTTTCTTTTCCTCTTTTTGAAAAACCACAAGGTTTCTGATATGAAAAGCTACAATGGAAAACGATACTTACAATGCATAAGCCAGAAACAATGTGCTGACGTGTGCAATTACAGAAGTGCTAGGACCTTGTTATAACAGTATAGGGAATAGGGTGCCATTTGGGATGCATACCATGGAGATATGTGCATTCTTCTACATCTGTTCCTGCTTTGCGCTCTGTGTACAGCTGAGGTTGCAGTCCTCAAGCCTTAGCCATTTAAACATTATTTCAATTACTCATAGCATCATGACATCAGTAGTTTTCATGTTGAGGTATATTATAAATGTGTACACAGAGTAGGCCTTTAATATGATCAATAACATCATGGCCAAGTGATATAATTCATGACAACTGGACTTAATGAACTCAAGAGTAGTTGTCATCAAAATAAAAAGTGGTGTTGATATCTTTCCAAGTTCCAGTTGATTCAAATTAGTCATGCAGATGAAGTTTGTTTCATCAGGGTTCTTCAGGCTACTATACCGATGTCCGCTGTGACCTCTATAACGTCATTACAGCATTAACTGTTCCCACACTCTCAGAGCTCCTCCTAGCTAAATGACTTGGCCCAGTCTGGCTGCTCGCATTCTTTATAGCCTTGTAATCCCTGCCATTGTTTGTGATGATGAGAATGGCGCTGCAATGGATAGTTGCCGTTTTACTATTTTTTAGTTTTTTTTTGTTGCTATGATCTTAACTTTTTAGTACATAATGTTTCCACCGTTGTTTCCTATGACTGAAATAAAAACAAATCGATTTGGATGAAGATTTCTACTTCAATGAGTCGGAGGTGCAGAACATACTGCTCACCCCGGACCAGGCCCTAAGAGAGGCTGACGTGCGGGCACCCTGAACTACTGTACGCCGGCGAGTACATAAACCGCCTCTACCCTATTGGCGAACGTACAATCACTGGAGAACAAATTGGACGAGCTGTAGACCATACTATTTACCAAGAGAGTTTTCATCTGTTTTTCATAGCTGTCTATTTATCACCACAAACCAATGCTGGCACTAAGGCCACACTCAACGAGCTGTATAGGGCCATAAGCAAACAAGGAAATGCTCATCCAGAGGCGGTGCTCCTAGTGGCTATTGATTTTAATGCAGAAAAACTGAAATCCATTTTACCTAATTTCTACCAGCATGTCACCTGTGCAACTAGAGGCGAAAAAACTCTAGATCACCTTTACTCCACACACAGAAACGCATACAAAGCTCTCCCTCACCCTCTATTTGGCAAATCTAACCATAACTCTATCCTCCTGATTCCTGCTTACAAGCAAAAACTCAAACAGGAAGCGGATGCTAAACAACAGGACTGTTTTGCTAGCACAGACTGGAATATGTTTCTGGATTCATCCGATAGCATTGAAGAGTTTACCACATCAGTCACCGGCTTCATTAACCTTTGACTGCAGTGGGATAATTCAGGGTCACACAGAGTGATTCTTGGTAGTCTTCAACAAATCTACTTTGAAACGAAAGTATATGGGCTTAAAAAAGAAGACACCTGTACCATGTCAGATAAAGAGTTGAAATGTATACAATTTTGAGTTTGCATCCCAAGTTTGCACTTTATATACGTCACAGAAGACTGAAATATAACAAAACTGTTCGTCGGATGTGGCAGGGCTTGCAAACTATCACGGATTACAAAGGGAAACCCAGAAGCGAGCTTCCCAGTGACGCGAGCCTATCAGATTAGCTAAATGCCTTCTATGCTCGCTTCGAGGCAAGCATCACTGAACCATGCATGAGAGCACCAGCTGTTCCGGATGACTGTGTGATCACGCGCTCTGTAGCCAATGTGAGTAAGACTTTTTAAACAGGTTAACATTCACAAGGCCGTAGGTCCAGACGGATTACCAAGACGCGTACTCAGAGCATGCGCTGATCAGCTGGCAAGTGTCTTTACTGACACTTTCAACCTCTCCCTGACCCAGTCTGTAATACCTACATGTTTCAAGCAGACCACCATAGTCCCTGTGTCCATAAACGCCAAGGTAACCTGTCTAAATGACTATCGCCCCGTAACACTTGCATCTTTAGCCATGAAATGCTTTGAAAGGCTGGTCATGGCTCACATCAACATCATCATCCCAGACAACCTGGACCCACTCCAATTCAAATGCTGCCACAACAGATCCACAGATGACGCTAGTTCTATTGCACTCCACACTGCTCTTTCCCACCTGGACAAGAGGAACACCTATGTGAGAATTCTGGTCATTGACTACAGCTCAGCGTTCAACACCATAGTGCCCACCAAGCTCATCACGAAGCTAAGGACCCTGGGACTGAACACCTCCTTCTGCAACTGGATCCTGGACTTCCTGACGGGCCGCCCCCCACGTGGTGAGGGTAGGCAACAACACATCCGCCACACTGACCCTCAACACTGTGGCCCTTCAGGGGTGCGTACTTAGTCCCCTCCAGTACTCCCTGTTCACCCACGACTGTGTGGCCGCGCATGACTCCAACACTATCATTAAGTTGCCAATGACACGGCGGTGGTAGGCCTGATCACCGACGACGATGAGACGGCCTATAGGGAGGAGATCAGAGACCTGGCAGTGTCGTGCCAGGACAACAACCTCTCCCTCAACGTCAGCAAGACAAAGAAGCTGATCATGGACTAGAGGAAACGGAGAGCCTAGCAAGCCCACATTCACATTGACTGGGCTGTAGTTGAGTGGGTCGAGAGCTTCAAGTTCTTAGGTGTCCACATCACTAAGGATCTATCATGGTCCACACACACCAACACAGTCGTGAAGAGGGCACGACAATGCCTCTTCCCCCTCAGGAGGCTGAAAAGATTTGGAATGGGCCCTCAGATCCTCAAAGAGTTTCTTCCATGCAGCTCTGTTAAGTTAGATGGGGAGTGGCGGTGTACAGCAACCTTCAAGTCTTTCCACAGATTTACAATGGGATTCAAGTCTGGGCTTTGGCTGGGCTTTCACATTCTTTGGAAGCTTTGGAAGGACTTTCACATTCTTGTTCTGCAGCCATTCCTGCGTTGCTTTGGCTGTATGCTTGGGGTCATTGTCCTGCTGGAATGTAAATCTTCGCCCCCAGTATAAGGTCATTTGCACTTTGAAGCAGGTTCTCATCAAGGATTTGCCTGTATTTGGCTCCATTCATTGGTCCCTCTATCCTTACCAGTCTCCCAGTCACTGCTGCTGAAAGCATCTGCATAGCATGATGCTGCAATCACCATGCATGGTGTTAGACAGGTGAGCTGTGCCTGGTTTTCTCCAGACAAACAGTACCAGTCAAAAGTTTGGACACAACTACTCATTCCAGGGTTTTTCTTTATTTTTACTATTTTCTACATTGTAGAATAATAGTGAAGACATTAAAACTATGAAATAACACATATGGAATCATGTAGTAACCAAAACAGTGTTAAACAAATCAAAATATATTTGAGATTCTTCAAATAGCCACCCTTTGCCTTGACAGCTTTGCACACTCTAGACATTTTCTCAACTAGCTTCATGAGGTAGTCACCTGGATTGCATTTCAATTAACAGGTGTGCCTTCTTAAATTAATTTGTGGAATTTCTTTCCTCCTTAATGCATTTTACATTTACGTCATTTAACAGACGCTCTAATCCAGAGCGACTTACAAATTGGTGCATTCAATTTAGGATAGTCAGTGGGACAACCACATCTTGATCACAGTAAGTACACTTCTTCAAACAAGCAGCTGTGAGCAAAGTCAGTGCAATCAGGGACAACTACATCTCGATCACAATAAGTACATTTCTTTAAACAAGTCAGTGCTAGCAGGTGAAATAAGTCAGGTGTTAGTTTAGACAAAATACAGTGGTAGTAAAGTAGGGGTAGAAGGATTACTATTATACTATTCCAGGTATTCCTTAAAGAGGTAGGGTTTCAAGTGTCTCCGGAAGGTAGTCAGTGACTCCGCTGTCCTGGCGTCGTGGGGGAGCTTGTTCCACCATTGGGGTGCCAGAGCAGCGAAAAGCTTTGACTGGGCTGAGCGGGAACTGTGCTTCCGTAGAGGTAGGGGGGCTAGCAGGCCAGAGGTGGATGAACGTAGTGCCCTCGTTTGGGTGTAGGGTTTGATAAGAGCCTGAAGGTAAGGAGGTGCCGTTCCCCTCACAGCTCCGTAGGCAAGCACCATGGTTTTGTAGTAGATGCGAGCTTCAACTGGAAGCTAGTGGAGTGTGCGGAGGAGCAGGGTGACGTGAGAGAACTTGGGAAGGTTGAACACCAGACGGGCTGCAGCGTTCTGGATAAATTGCAGGGGTTTAATGGCACAGGCAGGGAGCCCAGCCAACAGTGAGTTGCAGTAATCCAGACGGGAGATGACAAGTGCCTGGATTAGGACCTGTGCCGCTTTCTGTGTAAGGTAGGGTCGTACTCTGCGAATGTTGTAAAGCATGAACCTGCAGGATCGGGTCACCGCTTTGATGTTAGCAGAGAACGACAGGGTGTTGTCCAGGGTCATGCCAAGGTTCTTTGCACTCTGGGAGGAGGACACAATGGAGTTGTCAACCATGATGGCGAGATCATGGAGCGGGCAGTCCTTCCCCGGGAGGAAGAGCAGCTCCGTCTTGCCGAGGTTCAGCTTGAGGTGGGGATCCGACATCCACACTGATATGTCTGCCAGACATGCAGAGATGCAATTCGCCACCTGGTTATCAGAAGGGGGAATGGAGAAAATGTAATTGTGTGTCATCTGCGTAGCAATGATAGGAGAGACCATGTGAGGATATGACAGAGCCAAGAGACTTGGTGTATAGAGAGAATAGGAGAGGGCCTAGAACTGAGCCCTGGGGGACACCAGTGGTGAGAGCACGTGGTGCGGAGACAGATTCTCGCCATGCCACCTGGTAGGAGCGACCTGTCAGGTAGGACACAATCCAAGAGTGAGCAGCGCCGGAGATGCCCAACTCGGAGAGGGTGGAGAGGAGGATCTGATGGTTCACAGTATCAAAGGCAGCAGATGGGTCTAGAAGGATAAGAGCAGAGGAGAGAGAGTTAGCTTTGGCAGTGCGGAGAGCCTCTGTGACACAGAGAAGAGCAGTCTCAGTTGAATGACCGGTCTTGAAACCTGACTGGTTAGGATCAAGAAGGTCATTCTGAGAGAGATAGCAGGAGAGTTGGCTAGAGACGGCACGCTCAAGAGTTTTGGAGAGAAAAGAAAGAAGGGATACTGGTCTGTAGTTGTTGACATCGGAGGGATTGAGTGTAGGTTTTTTGAGGAGGGGTGCAACTCTCGCCCTCTTGAAGACTGAAGGGACATAGCCAGCGGTCAAGGATGAGTTGATGAGCGAGGTGAGGTAAGGGAGAAGGTCTCCGGAAATGGTCTGGAGAAGAGAGGAGGGGATAAGGTTAAGCGGGCAGGTTGTTGGGCGGCCGGCCGACACAAGTCGCAAGATTTCATCTGGAGAGAGAGGGGAGAAAGAAGTCAAAGCATAGGGTAGGGCAGTGTGAGCAGGACCAGGGGTGTCATTTGACTTAATAAATGAGGATTGGATGTCGTCAACCTTCTTTTCAAAATGGTTGACGAAGTCATCCACAGAGAGGGAGGAGGGAGGGGGTGGAGGACGAGAAGGTGGCAAAGAGCTTCCTAGGGTTAGAGGCAGAGGCTTGAAATGTAGAGTGGTAGAAAGTGGCTTTAGCAGCAGAAACAGAGGAAGAAAAAGTAGAGAGGAGGGAGTGAAAATATGACAGGTCCGCAGGGAGTCTAGTTTTCCTCAATTTCCGCTCGGCTGCCTGGAGCCCTGTTCTGTGAGCTCGCAATGAGTCGTCAAGCCACGGAGCAGGAGGGGAGGACCGAGCCGGCCGGGAGGATAGGGGACATAGAGAGTCAAAAGATGCAGGAAGGGAGGAGAGGAGGGTCGAGGAGGCAGAATCAGGACACCGGAGGGAGAAGGATTTAGCAGAGGGAAGAGATGATAGGATGGATGAGGAGAGAGTAGTGGGAGAGAGAGAGCGAAGGTTGTGACGGTGCATTACCAGCTGTGTAGGGGCAGAGTGAGTAGTGTTGGAGGAGAGCAAGAGAGAAAAGGATACAAAGTAGTGGTCGGAGACTTGGAGGGGAGTTGCAGTGAGATTAGTAGAAGAACAGCATCTAGTAAAGATGAGGTCAAGCGTGTTGCCTGCCTTGTGAGGGGGGACGGTGAGAGAGTGAGGTCAAAAGAGGAAAGGAGTGGAAAGAAGGAGCCAGAGAGAAATGAGTCAAAGGCAGACGTCGGCAGGTTAAAGTCACCCAGAACTGTGAGGGGTGAGCCATCCTCAGGAAAGGAACGTATCAAGGTGTCAAGCTCATTGATGAACTCTCCAAGGGAACCTGGAGGGCGATAAATGACAAGGATGTTAAGCTTGAATGGGCTAGTGACTGTGACAGCATGGAATTCAAATGAGGAGATAGACAGATGGGTCAGGGGGAAAAGAGAGAATGTCCACTTGGGAGAGATGAGGATTCCTGTGCAGACAGCTGCCGCTGAACAAAGAGGTTGTGCTAATAACACTAAGCTAATTGCCTAGCACAAGTGTAGCCACTCCCCCTCCTATTGAGTTGTAATCTGCAGCAGAGAACAGTATGAACAGTATGAAAATGTATGCACTCACTAACTGTAAGTCGCTCTGGATAAGAGCGTCTGCTAAATGACTAAAATCTAAAATGTAAAAATGAGAACAAAAGAAGTGGCTGGCCCTGCGTCCAGTGTGAATGGGTAACAATCGCTTTTTAAGCAGACTGGGTAGCTTACTAACTATGACAGACAGACAGAACCAACACAGTTTAGAAGTTAAAACAATTATGCTTACAGAATCAAGCAGGATCCTTCCAAGACTATTAGTTGACACTATTTGAGACAATCAGTTGTGTTGTGGCAAGTTGGGGGGGTATACAGAAGATAGCCCTATTTGGTAAAAGACCAAGTCCATATTATGGCAAGAACAGCTAAAATAAGCAAAGAGATACGACTTGACTTGACTTTACTTTAAGACATGAAGGTCAGTCAATCCGGAAAATATCAATAACTTTTAACGTTTCTTCAAGTGCAGTCGCAAAAACCATCAAGCGCTATGACGAAACTTGCTCTCATGAGGACCGCCACAGGAATGGAAGACCCAGAGTTACCTCTGCTGCAGAGGATAAGTTCATTAGAGTTACCAGCCTCAGAAATTGCAGCCCAAATAAATGCTTCACATTGTTCAAGTAACAGATACATCTCAACGTTCAGAGAAGACTGCTTGAATCAGGCCTTCATGGTCGAATTGCTGCAAATAAACCACTACTGAAGGACACCAATAAGAAGAAGAGACTTGCTTGGGCCAAGAAACACGCGCAATGGACATTAGACCAATGGAAATTTGTCCTTTGGTCTGGAGTCCAAATTTGAGATTTTTGGATCCAACTGCTGTCTTTTTTTTTTTTTTTATATAAAATTTGTATTTTGGGGGGGGGAATGGATCAGCTTAATATTGCAGATAGATTGTATCTTCTATCAATGTAATTGTCTGCATCACTTCCAATCCCCCATGTTTTTTTTATATATATATATATATACTCCCCTTTATTACTTTTCAACCCCACCATCCTTTCCCTACTTGGAGTAAATTAGTGAACAACAATGCCCAGGCCTCTACTTCCGGTCTATAATTACTATCTACACCTTATGGACAGAGTTAATTTGACAATAATTCTATTATTTATATATATATATATATATATATTTTTTTTTTGTTCCTGAACTTCTTCTACTCTCAACCTCTCCGATCATTTTCATGATGTCCATCCGATTTGCTTCTATATGCCATATCTTTCTAACTGTGCTCTTTCCCAAAAGCTCCCAACATACAACCTATATACTTATTATGGACACAGTATGCTTACATTATTAGATATCTTTGTTATTATTTGTTGTTATTTGTTATTAGTCCCATCCTTCAACTCTATTCAATACCTCCCATCTATCTCTTAACACCATCCATATAGGATTTCTATTTGCCATATATATTTCAACCGTACTGTGATGTTTTACAAAAGTTCTGAACCTGTGTCTTTGTGAGACGCAGTGTGGGTGAACGGATGATCTCCGCATGTGTATTTCCCACCGTAAAGCATGGAGGAGGAGGTGTTATGGTATGGGGATGCTTTGCTGGTGACACTGTCTGTGATTTATTTAGAATTCAAGGCACACTTAACCAGCATGGCTACCACAGCATTATACAGCGATAGCCATCCCATCTGATTTGGGCTTAGTGGGACTATCATTTGTTTTTCAAGAGGACAATGACCCAACACACCTGGCTGTGTAAGGGCTATTTTACCAAGGAGAGTGATGGAGTGCTGCATCAGATGACCTGGCCTCCACAATCCCCTGACCTCAACCCAATTGAGATGGTTTGAGATGAGTCGGACCGCAGAGTGAAGGAAAAGCAGCCAACAAGTGCTCAGCATATGTGGGAACTCCTTCAAGACTGTTGGAAAAGCATTCCAGGTGAAGTTGGTTGAGAGAATGCCAAGAGTGTGCAAAGCTGTCATCAAGGCAAAGGGTGGCTATTTGAAGAATCTCAAATATAAAATATATTTTGATTTGTTCAACACTTGTTTTTGTTTACTACATGATTCCATGTGTGTTATTTCATAGTTTTGATATCTTCACTATTATTCTACAATGTAAAAATAAAGAAAAACCCTTGAATGAGTGTGTGTCCAAACTTTTGACAGGTAGTGTAGCTCTTTGCATTCAGGCCAAATAGTAAAATGTTTGTCTAATCAGACCACTGAATCTTTTGCACTTTCATGTGCCTTTTTGCAAACTCAAGGCGTGCTGTCGTGCCTTTTTTTCAGGAATGGCTTCCGTCTGGCCAGTCTCCTATAAAGCCCAGATTGGTGAAGTGCTGTAGAGACTATTTTCCTTCTGGCAGGTGCTCCCATCTCAACCAAGGAACTGTAGTTCTGTCAGAGTGGTCATTGGGTTCACCCCCCTGACCAATGGTCATTTGGCTCACCCCCCTGACCAAGGTCCTTCTTACCCGGTTGCTCACTTTGCCATTATGGGTTATTATTGTGTGTAGATGGGTGAGAAAAAAAATATTTAATCCATTTTGAATTCAGTCTGTAACACAACAAAATGTGGAATAAGTCAAGGGGCATGAATACTTTCTGAAGGCACTGTAAATAGTTAAATAGTTGGACTATCTGCATTGACCCTTTTTTACACTAACTTTTTTGACTCATCACATACGCTACTGTTTACTATCTGTCACTTTATTCCTAGTTATATGTACATGTCTACCTCAATTACCTCATACCCCTGCACATCAACTCAGTACTGGTACCCTGTGTATATAGCCAAGTTATCGTTACTCATTGTTTATTTATTATTACTTTTATTATTACGTGTTTTTTATTATTTCTCTGTTTTCTTTTTCTCTGCAATGCCCATAAGTAAGCATTTCACTGTTGGTCTACACCTGTTGTTTACGAAGCATGTGACGAATAACATTTAATTTAATTTGTTAGCAACACATGCGTTCATTAAACTACAATCCCTTGCTACTCAAAGGCAACTTTGCGTTTTCCTTCCAAAATTAAACCACAATTATTTCAGATGATCATGCATTGCTTATTCAAGACAATAACAGTAGGCCTACTCTTCCATGCAGGCAATCATTTTATTGAAATGTCCTTTGCACAAAGTAATGGAAACACTTGAGTAAATGAGGGATACAAAGTACATTGAAAGCAGGTGCTTCCACACAGGTGTGGTTCCAGAGTTAATTAACATCCCATCATGCTTAGGGTCATGTATAAAAATGCTGGGCAGGCCATTATTTTGGCTATCATGGCTATGCCCCCATAGGATGATAATGCCCCCCATCCACAGGGCACGAGTGGTCACTGAATGGTTTGATGAGCATGAAAACGATGTAAACCATATGCCAGGGCTGTCTCAGTCACCAGATCTCATCCCAATTGAACACTTATGGGAGATTCTGGAGTGGCGCCAAGACAGCGTTTTCTACCACTATCAACAAAACACCAAATTATGGAATTTCTCAAGGAAGAATGGAGTTGCATCCCTCCGTTAAGAGTTCCAGACATTTGTAGAATCTGTGCCAATGTGCATTGAAGCTGTCCTGGCTCGTGGTGGCCCTACGCCCTATTACGACACTTTATGTTGGTGTTTCCTTTATTTTGGCAGTTACCTGTATGTATGCATGCTTTATACTGGCGACCTTCTAAAATACCAGTACTTGTCAATGAGCCGACACATTATATTTATAAAAGGAGTGCCACAGCTGCCAGGTGCACATTATTTAACCTGTACCTGCAGGCTCGTCTGTGTGTACATTGGTGGTGTGTATTTTGTCAACAAAAACATAAAGGATATCAGTCATTCATAGGTAAACACTAATTCTATTTCAGGAGGCCCATAGTGTAGTCATTTTCAAAAGTGCTGGTTGGCTGTTGTATAAACACTAGTGGTGACTTTTAGATAGTTATTTCACCCTTGGGCCACAGTAGCGCTCTTAGTTAGAGGACATACAGTATAAACATCTGACTTGGTGTGTGATTTGTTGCTGATATTTGTTTGCGTTACATCTATCTTTTCAAGTCCAGGAAATCATTGCACTCCAATAGATTGTAAATCAAATGTTCTGCAGACAAAAGACTACAAACAAAAGCAGTACAGCTGAATATCAGTTGTAATAGTTGTTAATACAAGAATGATACTACTTCAATGTTGGCTCAGCGTCATGATTGTAATATTGTTTGTTTTTCCCACTCAACAGGCTATGATTTCTCTGAGGTGCTGCGATGGTTCGGAGAGCGGGTGGACCGCATCATCCTCCTCTTCGACGCCCACAAACTGGACATCTCAGACGAGTTCTCCGAGGCCATCAAGGCCTTCCGTGGCCAGGACGACAAGATCCGCGTGGTGCTGAACAAGGCTGACCAGGTGGACAGCCAGCAGCTTATGAGGGTCTACGGAGCTCTGATGTGGTCCCTGGGGAAAGTCATCAACACACCCGAGGTGGTGAGGGTCTACCTAGGCTCGTTCTGGGCCAAGCCCCTGCAGAACACGGAGAACCGGAGGCTCTTTGAGGCAGAGACCCAAGACCTCTTCAAGGACATCCAGGGCCTGCCCCGGAACGCTGCCTTACGCAAACTCAATGACCTCATCAAACGGGCTCGACTTGCTAAGGTAAGCTGTTACTGTAACTGTACTCCCCCAGTCCCTGCCCATTCCTGTGCTGTCCCTGGACGCCAATAGTCCTAGTAAGACCCATGTCTCTACTAGTGATGGGTATATTAAATATACTTTGACTCGATTTGTAAAATATTTTATATTTTTTGCTAGGTAGTGTTAGCTAGCGCTAGTCGGCTGTACGGTACCTTTGCAAAACTCTGGTATTTTTCATCCTATAACTTGTTCTCGATCTTCTTTTTAAATAGTGAGCCAACTTGTTTTCAGCAACTGATCAAAACTAATTTTACAATGCTCTCTCTTGTCTCTCTGCAGCAGACATATAGTGAGCAATATGTTTGGAACATCAAATCGCAATAGAATCGCAGTATAGAATTGCAATACATATCGTATCAGCACCAAAGTGTGCTTAAGATCCCGGACTGCATCTTTAAGTCTGTTGTGCAAAGTGAACACTTCCTCTGGATCCCCTTGACCCCTGGTTTCCACTATTTCCATTCAGAGCTCCTTCCACAGCATTACATGGAGCAGGCTGGTACTTAAGTCTCCCTGCAGCACACGGAACAATTTATACAGAACAGAGGAGGGCCATTCCTCAGAGTGTAGCCTTATCTCTTCCGCAATATTTTTCCAACTGGCCAAACAAACAGAAATCCGGCAGCTCTCCACATTCCTTCCTGCTATGCTGAGAGTGTGTGAGACCATGTGAGGTAGTAAAGTAGTCAGTACGTACCCCCAGGTTGGCCCTGTCGGTCTCGGTCGCCCCCCACCCCTGGTCAGAGAGGAATGTATGACGTCCTGACAAAAAACCAAGGCCCTATTTATCCACCCTCTGAACCTCTCCCTGCCTGCCTGTCTATAAGCACTCCAGCACCATAGTGTTTACGCCAACCCTGTCTGTCTCTGTCCGTCCGTCTGTCTGTTTGCCCATCCCACAGCGCCTGCCTGCTTCCAAGAGGAGTAAACATTCTCATATTCTCTGGTAACTAAAGGCACAACCTTACTTCATCCCCTGGAGCGAACTTCCTCCCAAACCTACTTTATTGAGGAAATTATTGTGTAAACACCGGTGTTGTTGAATGTTCCCCCTCACAAGGACATTTACAAGGTGGAGTCGCACTTGCAAACATGAGGAACATATTGATAACCCTGCTGGTCCAACAATGCTTGGAGAGGTTGAAGGACCCTGGTGAATGAATGCAATCAGCTTCTATCTGATGTATTCTGTTTTAACCCACCTTATCATTTCCCCTTATACAATTTCAGTTCACAAATACACTGTACAAGTCTCATCAACAGGGTTGCCGTTGATAATGGCTGACCCTGGCCGTGACCCCACTCTCCGATGGTGTCTCCGGGGGAGTTGGGACATGCAAAAAAAAAACATTTCCAATTCACACATGCGTATACACACTTGAACATGTGTGAAATAGGACAAATGTAAGCACCCACCAAATCATAATAATTATAATTATGAAACCAGATGAAAATATCAAGCATGGAGAAGGAAGGAAACCACAGAGATGTAGACAAAAGTTTTATCAAAAGCTGCATGACCTCATACATAGTGTAATAGGACCTTATTTGAATATGTGGAAAGCTGAAATCTGGAAATGACGTAAATAGACAAGTGGCTCAGGCTTGACCATACTTATACTCTCTCTATGTCTCTCACATAGGTGCATGCCTACATCATCAGCTACCTGAAGAAAGAGATGCCGTCGTTGTTTGGGAAGGAGAAGAAGAAAGAGGAACTGATCATGAGACTTCCTGAGATCTACACCATACTGCAGAGAGAACACCACATCTCCCCTGGAGACTTTCCCAATGTCGTCAAGATGCAGGTCACCATGAATATGGCTACGTCCAAAATGGCACCCTATTCCCCTGCACTACTTTTGACCAGAGCCCTGGTCAAAGTTAGTGCACAAAAAAATAGAATAGGGTGCCATTTGGGATGCATCATAGGTTTTTATCTAGGTGCAACTCAGTGGCTCATCTGAAATGCAGAGTATTATCAAATACTGTATGTACCCATAGTCATTTCAGTCATCTTGCATACCTCAACATGAGTAGTGAAACGGTACTTGTAGATACAAGTAAAGGGGTAGATGGAGGGTGCAGTTCGAGGTTCTATCTTAGAGGGAAGACCTCAATTCCATCTCCACCCTTTTCTTTAACATCAACAGTTCATCAAAACATCATAATTGGGCATCGTCTAGCACTGCTGGAAGTTGCCATCCAGTTGAAGGCGAGGGACGGCCACACCTCTGCCACCTCCCCAGCTCTGTATGAAAGCAGCTGTTTTCTGTCAGCTACAGAGAGTAGAGCGAGTTAGGCGTCAGAGGCAGACTGAGCTTGGCTTTGGATTTGGAAGGAAAAAGCTCAACTCGTTGAACCTAGAGAATCACCACAACACTTGAAGTGAGAACACTGCAACTGGTTGTGAGACATTGTCTTGAGAGAATGCTCCACTATTGAACAGTGAGAATGTTGTAGTGTGTACAGGTCCCTGAGGAGGACTGTAATTCCCTGTCCTGTTATTGTGTGTTGAGGAGAGGGACCACCCGCCATAGTCTCAAATTTCTCTGCTTTTTAGTCATGGGTGTTTATCTAACAAAATGTTCAACACAGCACCTCCGAGACCTGAGGCCTTAAGCCATGTATGTATCTGTCAATCAGGAACAGTCAAACAATGTAACTGTTACATACCCTTTGGTCATCCCACCCTAATCCTAGCCCTGAGATGACTGTAGTCAATAATGGAGTCATATCAGGGATAGCCTAATTCCTGCTTTACAGATGTGGCCTAGAAGTTGCCTCATATACGACAATGGACAGCTCATGGCCACACAAGTCACTCAGGGTCAATATACACTACATAACCACAAGTATGTGGACACCTGCTCGTCGAACATCTCATTCCAAAATCATGGGCATTAATAGTTGGTCTCCATAATACAGTTGGTCTCCATTTGCTGCTATAACAGCCTCCACTCTTCTGGGACGTCTTTCCACTAGATGTTGGAACATTGCTGCGTCGACTTGCTTCCATTCAGCCACAAGAGCATTAGTGAGGTTGGGCACTGTCGGCGTTCCAATTCATCCCAAAGGTGTTCGATGGGCTTGAAGTCAGGGCTCTGAAATGGCTAGTCAAGTTCTTCCACACCGATCTCGACAAATTTTTGTATGGACCTCGCTTTGTGCACGGGGGCATTGTCATACTGAAACAGGAAAGGGCCTTCCCCAAACTGTTGCCACAAAGTGGAAGCACAGAATCATGTAGAATGTAATTGTATGCTGTATCGTTAAGATTTCCCTTCACTGGAACTAAGGGGCCTAGCCCAAACCATGAAAAACAGCCCCAGACCATTATTCCGCCTCCACCAAACTTTACAGTTGACACCATGCATTGGGACGGGTAGTGTTCTCCTGGCATCCGCCAAACCCAGATTCGTCTGTCAGACTGCCAGATGGTGAAGCGTGATTCATCACTCCAGAGAACGCGTTTCCACTGCTCCAGAGTCCAATGGCAGCGAGCTTTAGACCACTCCAGCTGATGCTCGGCATTGCGCATGGTGATCTTAGGCTTGTGTGCAGCTGCTCGGCCATGGAAACCCATTTCATGAAGCTCCCGACGAACAGTTCTTGTGCTGATGTTGCTTCCAGAGGCTGTTTGGAACTCGGTAGTGAGTGTTGCAACCGAAGACAGACGTGCTTCAGCACTCGGCGGTCCCGTTCTGTGAGCTTGTGTGGCCTACCACTTCGTGGCTGAGCCGTTGTTGCTCCTAGACGTTTCCACTTCACAATAACAGCACGTACAGTTGACCGAGGCAGCTCTAGCAGGGCAGAAAATTGACGAACTGACTTGTTGGAAAGGTGTCATCCTATAACGGTGCCACGTAGAAAGTCACTGAGCTCTTCAGTAAGGCCATCCTAATGCCAGTGTTTGTCTATGGAGATTGCATTTGCTGTGTGCCAGATTTCTACACGCTACGCGCTTCAGCACTCGGTGTTCCCGTTCTGTGAGCTTGTGTGGCCTACCACTTTGCGGCTGAGCTGTTGTTGCTCCTTGATGTTTTTGTCTATAGAGATTGCATGGCTGTGTGCTCAACGCGGTGACCCGATCCTGTAGGTTCATGCTCTACAACATTCGGAGAGTACGACCCTGCCTTACACAGGAAGCGGCACAGGTCCTAATCCAGGCACTTGTCATCTCCCGTCTGGATTACTGCAACTCGCTGTTGGCTGGGCTCCCTGCCTGTGCCATTAAACCCCTACAACTCATCCAGAATGCCGCAGCCCGTCTGGTGTTCAACCTTCCCAAGTTCTCTCACGTCACCCCGCTCCTCCGCACACTCCACTGGCTTCCAGTTGAAGCTTGCATCTGCTACAAGACCATGGTGCTTGCCTACAGAGCTGTGAGGGGAATGGCACCTCCGTACCTTCAGGCTCTGATCAGTCCCTACACCAAAACGAGGGCATTGGGTTCATCCACCTCTGGCCTGCTGGCCCCCCTACCTCTGCGGAAGCACAGTTCCCGCTCAGCCCAGTCAAAACTGTTCGCTGCTCTGGCACCCCAATGGTGGAACAAGCTCCTTCACGACGCCAGCACAGCGGAGTCACTCACCACCTTCCGGAGACACTTGAAACCCCACCTCTTTAAGGAATACCTGGGATAGGATAAAGTAATCCTTCTACCCCCCCTTACCCCACCCCCCCCCCAAAAAAATAATAATAATAATAATAATACATATTTATCCCACTGGCTATAAGGTGAATGTACCAATTTGTAAGTCGCTCTGGATATGAGCATCTGCTAAATGACGTAAATGTAAATGTAATGTAATGCTCAATTTTATACACCAGTCAGCAATGGGTGTGGCTGAAATAGCCAAATCCACTAATTTGAAGGGGTGTCCATATACTTTTGTATATATAGTGTATCTATTGCCAAGAGATTTTGTATGGTTTAAGATATGACCTGCACCCTACGCATGTCAATCAATAAAATGTATTTATAGAGCCCTTTTTACAACAGCAGTTGTCACAGAAATACAGAAACCGAATCTATTAAAACTCCAGAGAGCAAGCAATGCAGATGTAGAGGCACGGTGGCATTAAAACCTTGAAATCAGCCCTAGCCTTAACAGAAAGCCAGTGTAGGGAGGCTAGCACTGGGGTAATATTTTTGTTGTTGTTGTTCTAGTCAAGATTCTAGCAGCCATATTTAGCACTAGCTGAAGTTCATTTGGTGCCTTATCTGGTTAGCCGGAGAGTTGAGCATTGCAGTAGTCTAATCTTGAAGTGACAAAAGCATGGATTAGCTTTTCTGCATCTAATTTGGACAAAAAGTTTCAGATTTTTGCAATGTTACGAAGATGAAAAAATGCTTGAAATATCTTGAAATATTTTTTATATGTTCGTCCGGAATTCCGGAAAATGCAGTTGTCGAGGAAAGCTTTCTGATGAAAAGCGAGAAGAGGTGTTTGAATGACTCAGAGACACTGTATCGGACCTTTTGTAGGGTAGGAGGGACGCCCCTCCCCGACGCACACACTCGATGTCCAGTCAGTCATGGCTGGCGTAGTGTAATAAAGGCTTCTGGTGAATGCGCTGGGGGCGTATCCCATAAGTGAAATACCGAAACAACTACTTGAACGAGAACTGTTTGTTTCTTGGGACCTAGAACTAGCTTCTCTGTTTTGTCTGAGTTTAAAATTAAAACATTTGCCGCCATCCACTTCCTTGTCTGAAACACAGGCTTCCAGGGTAGGCAATTTTGGGGTTTCACCATGTTTCATCGAAATGTACAGATGTGTGTCGTCTGCATAGCAGTGACCGTTTACATTGTGGTTCCGTATGACATCACCAAGAGGTAGCATATATAGTGAAAACAGAGGACAAACCATCCACAGAGAAGAACTGATACTTTTCCGACAGATAGGAACTAAACCAGGCAAGAACTTGTTCACGTAGACCAATTGCGGTTTCCAATCTTTCCAAAAGAATGTGGTGATCGATGGTGTCGAAAGCGGCACTACGGTCTAGGAGCACGAGGATAGTCCCAGAGCCTTGGTCTGACGCCATTAATGGTCATTTAACCACCTCCACGAGTGTGGTCTTAGTACTATGATTGGGACTAAAACCAGACTGGAGCATTTTGTATACATTATTTTTCTTCAGGAAGGCAGTGAGGTGCTGAGCAACAGCTTTTTCAAACATTTTTGAGAGGAATGGGAGATTCGATATAGGCCGATTAGTGTATTAAAAACATTTCTGGGTCAAGGTTTGGCTTTTTCAGGAGATGCTTTATTATTGCCAATTTGGTACACATCCGGAGGATAGGGAGCCGTTTATTATGATCAAATCAAATCAAATGTTATCACATGCGCCTACTACAACAGGTGTAGACCTTTCCGTGAAATGCTTACTTACAAGCCCTTAACAACAATGCAGAGGTTTTGCTTTAAAATGTAAAAAAAATTTTTTTTTAATAAACGAAAGTAAAAAAAAAAAAAAAATAGTTACAATAAAATAACAATAACAAGGCTTTATACAGGGGGTGCCGGTACCGAGTCCATGTGGGGGGTACCGGTTAGTCGAGGTAATTGAGGTAGTATGTACATGTAGGTAGGGGTATAGTGACAATACATAGACAATAAACAGCAGTGTAAAAAAGGGGGTCAATGCAAATAGTCCGGGTAGCCATTTGATTAACTGTTTAGCAGTCTTGTGGCTTGGGGATAGAAGCTGTTAAGGAGCCTTTTGGACCTAAACTTGACGCTCTGGTACCGCTTGCCGTGCGGTAGCAGAGAGAACATTCTATGACTTGGGTGGCAGGAGTCTTTGATAACCTTTAGGGCCTTTCTCTGACGCTGCCTGGTATAGAGGTCCTGGATGTCATGAAGCTTGGCCCCAGTGATGTACTGGGCTGTACGTACTACCCTCTGTAGCACCTTGCGGTCGGATGTCGAGCAGTTGCCATACCAAGCGGTGATGCAACCAGTCAGGATGCTCTCGATGGTGCAGTTGTATAACCTTTTGAGGATCTGAGGACCTATGCCAAATCTTTTCAGTCTCCTGATGGGGAATAGGTGTTGTCGTTCCCTCTTCACAACTGCCTTGGTGTGTTTGGACCATAATAGTTTGTTAGTGATGTGGACACCAAGGAACTTGAAGCTCTCAACCCGCTCCACTACAGCCCGTCAATGTGAATGGGGGCATGCTCGGCCCTCCTTTTCCTGTCGTGTATGATTAGCTCCTTTGTCTTGCTCACTTTGAGGGAGAGGTTGTTGTCCTGACACCACACTACTAGGTCTCTGACCTCCTCCCTATAGGCTGTCTTATCATTGTCGATGATCAAGCCTACCACCGTTGTGTCGTCGGCAAACTTAATGATTGTGTTGGAGTCGTGCATGGCCACGCTGTCGTGGGTGAACAGGGCGTACAGGAGGGGACTAAGCACGTACCCTGAGGGACCCCCGTGTTAAGGATCAGCATGGCAGATGTGTTGTTGCCTACCCTTACCACCTCAACATAGGAGGGCCAAGCACATGAAGTAGCTCTTTCAGTAGTTTAGTTGGAATAGGGTCCAGTAGACAGCTGAATGTTTCGAGAGATACAGGATTTTAAAAACGTGTGTCTTTCCATTGATACGAGGTCATGGCAGTTCTGTGCAGACTCAGGACAACTGTGTTTTGGAGAAATAGCCATATTCAAGGAGGAGTCCGTAAATTTTCTTCAAATGTTCATGATCTTTTCGTTGAAGAAGTTCATGAATTCATCACTGCTGAAGTGAAGGCCAACCTCACTTGGGGAATGCGGCTTTTTAGTTAGCTTTGAACAGTATCAAAAATAAATGTATTGTTTTTATTCTCAATCAGGTTGGAAAAATAGGCTGATTGGGCAGCAGTGAGGGATTTTCGATATTGCATGCTAGTCGGAAGACTTCCAATTTGGTGGAGCGACATTTCCGTTCCAATTTTCTGGAAGCTTGCATCAGTGCTTGGGTCATTTCTGTATACCAGTGAGCTAGTTTCTTGTGAGACATTTGTTGTGTTTAGCAGTGTGACTGCATCTAGGATATTACCAAAGGTTACGTTTAGATCCTTGGTTAGGTAGTTAACAGATTTTTGTACTCCGACGTCCTTCCTCTGGAAGAGCATCAAGGAATATTTTGGTTGTCCGAGAATTTATAGCGCAGCTTTTGATAATCCTTGGTTGGGGTCTAAGCAAATTATTTGTTTGAGTTATGAGGAAAAATATTTAGATACACAATATCTATTCCACGGGACAAAGCTAGACCCAGGGTATGATTGTGGCAATGCGTAGGTCCCGAGACATGTTGGATAAAACCCACTGAGTCGATGATGGCTCCGAAAGTATTTTGGAGTGGGTCTTTGGACTTCTCCATGTGAATATTGAAGTCACCAAAAATGTGAATACTATCTGCCATGACTACAAGGTTCGATGGGAATTCAGGGAACTCAGTGAGGAACACTGTATATGGCCCAGGAGGCCTGTAAAAAGTATCTATAAAAATTGATTGGGTAGGCTGCATAGATGTGGGAAGGTGTTGTCTTACTGCAGGGTTCTCAAACCCTGTTCCTGGAGAGCTACTGTCCTGTAGGTTTTCGCTCCAACCGTAATCTAGCACACCTGATTGTAATAATTAGCTGGTTGATGAGCTGAATCAGGTTAGTTACAACTCGGGTTGGATCGAAAACCTACAGGAGGGTAGCTCTCCAGGAATAGGGTTGGAGAGCCCTGTCTTACTGTAATGTGGGCTTTTGTGAAGCAGGACGTGATATAAATGATATTGATCCCTGTTTCTTAAACTTTCTTGCTGTCTTTGTTTTTACAGGAGCAGCTCCAGCACTATGACTTCAGCAAGTTCCCCTCCCTGAAGATGAAGCTGATCGAGTCTGTGGACAAGATGTTGGCTAACAAGATCTCTGGCCTGATGACCATGATCCGAGACGAGGAGAGCAAGGCACCCCCAGCCATGGTGAGCGGCGGGGCCTTTGAGGGCTCCCAAGACGGGCCCTTTGGCCAGGGTTACGGAGAGGGCATCAGCGCCGGGTCTGACTGCGAGGACTGGATCGTGAGCCGTGACAAACACAAGTACGATGAGATTTTCTACTCCATGAATCCCATCAACGGGAAGATCAGTGGAGTCAACGCCAAGAAGGAGATGATGAGCTCCAGTCTGCCCAACACAGTCCTGGGGAAGATCTGGAAGCTGGCAGACTGTGATAAAGACGGCATGCTGGATGACGAGGAGTTTGCCCTGGCGCAGCACCTGATCAAGGTGAAGCTGGAGGGGTACGAGCTGCCCACCGAGCTACCTCACCACCTGGTGCCTCCCGCCCACAGGAAGGACAAGGTCGCTGACATCCTCTACAACCACGACGAGGACTAAAGACAAGCCAAAAAACACCAATGGAGAGGACACTTCAACTCCATTGTGTCCCAATGCCCTAACTCGTGCACTATGTAGTATGGTGTGATGTATTGGCATACTAAGTAGTGTGCTAGTGTGGATATTGGGACATAAGACTAGATCCTGGATCAATGCCTAACAGGAAAGAAAGTGGGGATACATCTGACTAAAAAAACAAGCAGTAATCCTACTAAAGTTGGAATTAAAGCCTTTATGGGGGGGGGTTGATATTTTTGACTTAAGGTTGGTTTACTTTTTCTTATCAAGTGATACAGCGTCCCTCAATAAATATGTTTCTGTTCTTAGTAGTTTTGGGTATACCAACACATTTTCAAAAAAAATTAAGAATCAGTTTCTCAGATATATATTTTTTCAGATGTATGCATGGAAACTTTGTCTTGCAAAAGTATTCATCCCCCTTGGCGTTTTTCCTATTTTGTTGCATTACAACCTGTAATGTAAATTGATTTTTATTTGGATTTCATGTAATGGACATACAAATTCTAAAAAATACAACAAACCTGCCAAGAGAGGGCCGCCCACCAAAACTCACGGACCAGGCAAGGAGGGCATTAATCAGAGAGGCAACAAAGAGACTAAAGATAACCCTGAAGGAGCTACAAAGCTCCACAGCGGAGATTGGAATATCTGTCCATAGGACCACTTTAAGCCGTACACTCCACAGAGATGGACTTTATGGAAGAGTGGGCAGAAAAAAGCCATTGCTTAAAGAAAAAAATAAGCAAACACATTTGGTGTTCGCTAAAAGGCATGTGGGAGACTCCCCAAACATATGGAAGAACGTACTCTGGTCAGATGAGACTAAAATTGAGCTTTTTGGCCATCAAGGAAAACGCTATGTCTGGCGCAAACCCAACACCTCTCATCACCCCAAGAACACCATCCCCACAGTGAAGCATGGTGGTGGCAGCATCATGCTGTGGGGATGTTTTTCATTGGCAGGGACTGGGAAACTGGTCAGAATTGAAGGAATGATGGATGGCGCTAAATACAGGGAAATTCTTGAGGGAAACCCGTTTCAGTCTTCCAGAGATTTGAGACTGGGATGGAGGTTCACCTTCCAGCAGGACAATGACCCTAAGCATACTGCTAAAGCAACACTCAAGTGGTTTAAGGGGAAACATTTAAATGTCTTGGAATGGCCTAGTCAAAGCCCAGACCTCAATCCAATTGAGAATATGTGGTATGACTTAAAGATTGCTATACACCAGCGGAACCCATCCAACTTGAGGGAGCTGGAGCAGTTTTGCCTTGAAGAATGGGCAAATATCGCAGTGGCTAGATCCAGGCTTATAGAGACATACCCCAAGAGACTTGCAGCTGTAATTGCTGCAAAAGGTGTCTCTACAAAGTATTGACTTTGGGGGGGTGAATAGTTATGCACGCTCAAGTTCTTTTTTTTGTCTTATTACTTGTTTGTTTCACACAAAAAAACATTTTGCATCTTCAAAGTGGTAGGCATGTTGTGTAAATCAAATTATACAAACCCCCCAAAATTCAATTTTAATTCAAGGTTGTAAGGCAACAAAATAGGGAAAATGCCAGGCAACAAAATAGGAAAAATGCCAAGGGGGGTGAATACTTTTGCAAGCCACTGTATGGACCAAGTCTTATTTTCAACCTTTGTCCAAAGCTTTTCATTTCATCAATGAAGGATTTATTCAAAGTATTGACACGGCAGTCAAGTTAAGATTTGTGAAAGTTACTTGTATATTTATCCAGGAACAGTGTGTACAATATATTTCACAATTGTCTTAAAAATGTTTAGTATGTAGTCAAAATATAGAGGAAGAAAATATGTGGAAGTGTGTTCCTGAAAAAATAAATTTATGGGTGGGGGAGGTTGATGTGATAGACTGGACAAAGGTTAGAGTGCATCTCCTCTTGTTTTAACAGTCAACGACAATGGAAGTGGCTTGGCTTGTTTACCTACCGGGAAAAAAATAATATTCTGAGATCACAGTCTGGTTTTGCAAAATAACTGCCGTTGCTTCAATGCTAGATTTTCGGAAAATCTTCAGCAAAAAATATGGGTTACAAACGTGTTTTAAAAAAAATGTTTCTGTGCTTATGACAGGAGTGGATTCCTTGAGGACACCACATTGATACCCACAACAAGCTTATGATTGTGCCTTGTAGATTTATTGTCCATATAGTTTAAAAGGCTGCACTGTGTCTTCTTACCTTGCCAGCTTGTAGACTGGATATAGAGAAATTAAATTCTTACAAATAAATTCAAACCTTTAAAAATTATCTGAATGTAAAAGTTACTATTTTATTTTGGAAATGTGTTATGTTTTTGTAATGTTGTTATTTGAATAGTTTAATAAGTTACATTTGTGTTCCTCTCTCCCGCAAATCCTGTTGTATTTCACTTCATCCAGGTGGCTTGATGATCATGGGTCAGAGATTTCCGTATTAGTCAGCCACCACCCTATGTTTTCATTGTTCACCACCCAGAACAGAAGTGTTGTACCACTGTCGCTTTTGGGGGATATGCTTGAGTGTATATTCCTACCTGTCAACATTCAGTCTAGAGTGAAAAAAAAAATATATATATACACATTTGATAGTTATTGCATAATTTCCTCTCTTGGGAGGTGGAGGCTCTTTTTGCTCTTGCTGTATAATGTGTTGCATCAATCATAATGATGAATGTTGTGCAGGAAACATCTCTTTCTCGTTCGAAACCTAAACGGTTATATTCTATTCCCCCTTATGTACAGCCTCAACATTCTATAGTCGTGGTCAAACGTTTTGTGAATGACACAAATACTAATTTTCACAAAGTCTGCTGCCTCAGTTTTGATGATGGCAATTTGCATATACTCCAGAATGTCATGAAGAGTGATCAGATGAATTGCAATTAATTGGGACAAAGTCCCTCTTTGCCATGAAAATGAACTTAATCCCCCAAAAAACGTTCCACTGCATTTCAGCCCTGCCACAAAAGGACCAGCTGCCATCATGTCAGTGATTCTCTCGTTAACACAGGTGAGAGTGTTGACGAGGACAAGGCTGGAGATCACTCTGTCATGCTGATTGAGTTAGAATAACAGACTGGAAGCTTTAAAAGGAGGGTGGTGCTTGAAATCATTGTTCTTCCTCTGTTAACCATGGTTACCTGCAAGGAAACACGCGCCGTCATCATTGCTTTGCTCAAAAAGGGCTTCACAGGCAAGGATATTGCTGCTTGTAAGATTGCACCTAAATCAACCATTTATCGGATCATCAAGAACTTCAATTGTTGTGAAGAATGCGTCAGGGCTTCTCAGCCAAGGGAGTGGGCTCACTCACAATTTTGCCTAAGAACACAGCCATGAATAAAGAATGTTACCAACACATCCTCCAAGAGCAACTTCTTCCAACCATCCAAGAACAGTTTGGTGACGACCAATGCCTTTTCCAGCATGATGGAGCACCTTGCCATAAGGCAAAAGTGATAACTAAGTGGCTCGGGGAACAAAACATCGACATTTTGAGTCCATGGCCAGGAAACTCCCCAGACCTTAATCCCATTGAGAACTTGTGGTTGATCCTCAAGAGCCGGGCAGCTAAACAAAAACCCACAAATTCGGACAAACTCCAAGCATTGATTATGCAAGAATGGGCTGCCATCAGTCAGGATGTGGCCCAGAAGTTAATTGACAGCATGCCAGGGCGGATTGCAGAGGTCTTGAAAAAGAAGGGTCAACACTGCAAATATTGACTCTTTGCATAAACTTAATGTAATTGTCAATAAAAGCCTTTGACAATTATGGAATGCTTGTAATTATACTTCAGTATACCATAGTAACATCTGACAAAAATATCTCATAACACTAAAGCAGCGAACTTTGTAAAAACCAATACTTGTGTCATTCTCAACTTTTGACCACGACTATACATTTCCGTTTGTGAAGAATCCTACAATATATAGATTCCTTTGTATGGATCATTCAGGGAATGTGTATATATTAAACAATGTGTGTTCATAAATGTTTATTTTGAAAGTATGGAGAATGGGCCTTCGAAATGGACTACCTGCAGTTGCACAATTGAAGTGGGCATGGAAAGTGTTATCAGATTTACTCACTAATGATTTATTTTCACTTAAATTGATCAAATTAGCTGGAAAAGAAAGTGAGTTATAATGTAGAGGGAACTATATATCATATAGGTTTCTGTCAAGCCACGGGTGATGCATCAAAACCCATCTGAAACCAGGGGAGGCTGGTGGGATGACCTGTAGGAGGACGAGCTCATTGTAATGGCTGGAATGGAATCAATGGAACGGTATCAAACACATGGAAACAATGTGTTTGACTCCGTTTCATTGAATCCATTCTAGCCATTACAATGAGCATGTCCTTCTATAGCTCCTCCCACCAGCCTCCTCTGTCTGAAATATGTTATTTGACAATTACTGATTTATACAACTGTTTCCCAAATATCAGATTTGAAAGGTTACCTCACAGGTGGGAGTTACTTACTGTAAACAACACAAACACTTTTCTGATCGACCTGATCAACTTGTATTGCATTGTGCACATAACCTTCATATCAAATCAGAATCCTCATCCATGTCCTTCTTACACCCCCTTTCTGCTATATAAGTTGCCTATTCACCATACTACTGTCTGCCAAACTTGTGTAGTAATTTAAGTAGTGATAAATTGGAATGTTTCACTGCTGGTATTCAAATCACTATTGAATTACTATGTAATGCCTACATAATACTGTTGTATGCCTGTTCAATCCCTATTGAATTACTACTGCCATGTGTGTGTGTGGTGTTGTCACTACTGAATTGCTCCTGATCCTTTTTAATTTTCTACATAAACCCTTTTGAATTACTATTGAAAACTGACACATTTACTACTGTTTGCGTCTTCAAAATCACTAGTGACATCTTGTTTTGAAGTGACACAATATGGAGGTGGGAAGGAATACTCAACACGTTGCTTTGACCGGTGTAGTGTAGGCTGACTTGACCAGTGATGGTAGTGAGGTTGATATTGCTATCTTACTACAGGTGAGGAGGGTACCTAACTGTCAGGATGGACCGAGACCGTATCCAGGTGCTGCAGGAGCAGCATATGGCCGTCCAGAAGAAGACCCTCTGAGGCTATAGTGGGCGTCAACACCCACTGCTTCTGCCTTAACTGTTTAGGGTTTAAACAACAGCCTGGCTCACTGCCTAGTATAGTCCTGCTGCTCTTGTTGTTAGGTAAATGTTTTTGCTCTGTCATAGAGCGGTCATGTCATGGTGTTGTAGTGTCATGTTCCTGGAATCTTGGCCTTTTTCCCAAGTGTCTTAAAGTAAAAGTAATATCATAGACCAAGGATGGGTAACTTTGATGGGGGTGGGGCCACTAAAAATCCCATGAGGGGCCGCAATTGCTCGCGAGTCTGCGTACCCACATGTGGAGAGCCATTGTTTTGTTTTTAGAGTTAATTTCTGTGCAATTCTACACATTTTGCAGTGGGGCATGGAGAAAATGATGCAGTTTTAAAGCAAATTTGCTGAAATTCTACATATTTTGCCATGGGGCAGAGAGAAGATTTTGCAATTTTAACTAATTTCATGCAATTCTAAAAAAAATAATCACGAGGCAGAGAGGAATATTTGCTGTTTTACGGCAGATTTCCTGCACTTCTACACATTTTGCCATAGGGTGGAGAGAAATGTTTGCTGTTTTTAATATGATATGAGTGAGACTGACTAACAAAATCAATGGGGACCCCCGGGCTGGTAATTCGACCATGATAACAAGTTTAGATAGCTTGCCGCTAGTCATGGGCTAAATGAGTGACTATCAGTGACTGACATAACAATTGAAGAAGAACTGCTGATGCACAACCAAATTTCGCAATTGCACTTTGTATATTCTACTATTCTAACTTGCAACAGTAAGTTGAGACCACGACTGAGTTTACTTTTTTTTAAAATATCTATTCAACTAATATATATATACATACACACAAAAGTATGTGGACACCCCTTCAAATGAGTGGATTCAGATATTTCAGCCACACCGGTTGCTGAAAGGTGTATAAAATCGAGCACAAAGCCATGCAATCTACATAGACAAACATTGGCAGTAGAATGGACTTACTGAAGAGCTCAGTGACTTTCAATGTGGCACAATCATAGGATGCCACCTTTCCAACAAGTCAGTTCGTCAAATTTCTGCCCTGCTAGAGCTGCCCCGGTCAACTGTAAGTGCTGTTATTGTGAAGTGGAAATGTCTAGGAGCAACAACGCTCAGCCGCGAAGTGGTAGGCCACACAAGCTGTCACGAGAATTTCTAACTCATTTCTAACTCCATCTGTATCCTGGAGTTTGTAAAATTTCCAGTTATAAGAAACAGACAGAGTCCCAGCATACAATGATCAGTTATTTATTCAGAGAGCGCACTGCCCTCAAGTGCAGAGCCAATCTTTTTATACACACACACACACACACAAGTTCTTATCATAGGCTACTCCCTGCTCAGGCAGTCTGTATTTTTCCACTATACTAATACATAGTATTCTGCAAGCCTCTCACCTCCCCTATCTGTGTGAGGACGTCTGGTTTCAAAAACGGTTTCCTGTTATTGGTTTTACCGTTGCACCCTACTTACATAGATACAAAAGAATACAACGCCCTAGTTCTAATTCTTACTGAGCTACACACATCATCAGATTATATTCTTATGATTCTAACACATTTCACACAGTTATACAGTTTCGGGGTGGAATACTTTAGTCATTACTTTAAACATTTAATACTTCTATCACAAGCTCACAGAACGGGACCCGCCGAGTGCTGAAGCACGTAGCATGTAAAAATTGTCTGTCCTCCGTTGCAACAATCACTACGAGTTCCAAACTGCCTCTGGAAGCAACGTCAGCTCAAGAACTGTTCATCGGGAGCTTCATGAAATGGGTTTCCGTGGCCGAGCAGCCGCACACAAGCCTAAGATCACCACGCGCAATGCCAAGCGTCGGCTGGAGTGGTGTAAAGCTCGCCACCACTGGCAGTCCGACGGACAAATCTGGGTTTGGCGGATGCCAGGAGAACGCTACCTGCCCAAATGCATAGTGCCAACTGTAAAGTTTGGTGTAATGGAATAATGGTCTGGGGCTGTTTTTCATGGTTCGGGCTAGGCTCCTGAATTCCAGTGACGAGAAATCTTAACGCTACAGCATACAATGACATTCTAGACGATTCTGTGCTTCCAACTTTGTGGCAACAGTTTGGGGAAGGCCCTTTCCTGTTTCAGCATGACAATTCCCGTGTGCACAAAGCGAGGTCCATACAGAAATGGTTTGTCGAGATTGGTGTGGAAGAACTTGACTGGCCTACACAGAGCCCTGATCTCAACTCCATCGAACACCTTTGGGATTAATTGAAACACCGACTGCGAGCCAGGCCTAATCGTCCAACATCAGTGCCCGACCTCATTAATGCTCGTGGCTGAATGGAAGCAAGTCCCAGCAGCAATGTTCCAACATCTAGTGTAAAGCCTTCCCAGAAGAGTGGAGGCTGATACAGCAGAAAAGGGGGACCAACTCCATATTAATGCCCATGATTTTGGAATAAGGTGTTCGACGAGCAGGTGTCCACATACTTTTGGTCATGTAGTGCCAGTGAGGTAATGATTTTGAAAAGCAAAATTTAACCTTTAGACCAGCTACCAGAGTAAAATATTATAATTGATCCGAGGGCCTGTCATAGATTAATCACATACTCTGGTTGCTGGTCTAAAGGTTAAATTTAGCTTTTCAAAATCATTACCTCACTGACACTTATCAGCTGTTGGCTCTGAGGAGATAAAAGAGAATGTTGACATCTGTGCCAGCAATATATGAGGAATCTAAAACCTAATTGTAAAATTTGCTCCATTCCATTCCTCTGAGATTTACTGGAAGGGAGCCTGATGGTGCAAAACTAACTATAATTTCCAAGAAGCTCAAGTTATTAAATTCAATACAACTTTATTCATCCCCACAAAGGCAATTTAGATGGGTAGCACCCATGAAAGGGGGAAATATATAAATAAACCACATGGAGATGTAGTTTCGCCTTCAAGTCACTTGTAATGAGTATTTTCATATAAAATCAACCATTTTACATAGGTACAAAATAGTGCTTTAGATTACAACAACATTCACATTTCCCAAAAGTTTTCCATTGTTCCCATTCACCCACATACACATGAGCTGTGAGCGCGGTCTCTCTCGGGTACGCTCTGATCACGAAGTCACCTCGTGCATGTGAGCAGCCTTCTCGCAAGCTAGCAAAACGACTAATTGCTACTTTTGCAGTGGTCTAGACATACAAATAACACATTTATTGTTTTAAAAATCTTTGTTAATGACTAAATAACGCACAGTAACATTCCGACATGAACAAATATATTCGAAATCGCATTCATACCTGAAAGGGGGAAATATATCACACGGAGATATAGTATCAGCTTCAAGTCTCTTGTAATGAGTGAGCTGGGAAGCCCGCTGCGCCCCTATAGGAATTCATAGGTATAACCAATCAAACTCAGATCAGACATCAATAGAGCACACAGATCGTATAATCAACATTTAGATAAATGAATAGCATATTACTTACTGCTACACATTATGACTCTGTATTATTATTCCGTTATTATTAAGGCACTTTTAATTCTATCACATAGAATATCTTAGAAAAGTTAGAGAGGAGATGCAGGCCAAAACTGAGGCCTAAACTACAGTACACTAGCCAAGAAACCGTCATGCTTTATGAACTCTAGACAGCTAACAGTGCAGACTCTTGGTCAATATGTAACCTCACTCTGTCATCTATAGACAAGTTTATGCGCTGTATCCCGGGTGGCGCCATAACTCTACACAAATGCATTTCATTTCCGCCGGAAGTTGTTTGCACAACGTCTGCCGGTGTAAACACAGCGATGTCGACGCTAGCTTGGGAACAAGCTTGCCTGCAATGGTCCAAAAGGCTACTACATGCAGGTACAAATTGGGATGCACTGCACAGGGCTTCAGCACTCCAAGTTTTTGATCTGGAACAAAACTGAGCACCTAGAAATCGAAGTACCCTACGACCAAGGCTTTGTCCAGGGGCATATCATAAGGCTGCGCACATTCTACTTTGCCCACATGCTCCCGAAAATTGTTGATGATTTTGTTGAGGGAAGGTTACAGTTCTGCAGTAAATATCTGAGCATTTTAAAACCAAAATAAACTGCCTTATTTAGGTCATGCCCACAGGAGCCAACAGATGTCCATTGTTTACATGATCTCTTTATGCTGTGCAATATATCAGTGTGCCTACTGTTTGAGTGAAAATAAAGTTTGATGTAATTTCAATCCTTAGAGTGCTACAATTTATTTTAACACAGTTCATAATTCATAGTAAGCTCATACTGTACATAAATAACACTGGATTAATTAATTGTTTTGAGGAAACTAAACAAATGGCTTCAACAAGAACGATTGCGTGTTTAATCTTAACAGGTATTAAAAAGTAAAATACAAAAGCAGCCCACACAATTACATCACTATGAAAATATTCATATATAATATTAAAAAATACAATGCACGCAGTATTTGTTGTGTTTATCTGTATTTAATGAACAACATGGCTGGATGTTGGTAGACAGGTCAATGATGCAGGTGGTTCGAGGGTAGTTCCTCTGAAACGACAAGGGCATGGTGGCACGAATGGTCTCTCTTGGAAGCCAGGGGATCAGGACTTTGAACTGTTCACCCATCACGTCAATCCAGTGACTAATCACAATGCTTGCCATGGATGTAGACACATTGAAGCGGTGAGCAATATCTCCTAATATTAGGTTTAGTTTTAGTTTCATCAACGTCATAAGTATTTGGTCAACAACAGGAAGGGTAATTGATGGCTTACTGAAAGGCAACAACACCGTCACCAGGGTGAAGAATTGAACCATAAGCACTCCTGTATACAGCCGGGACCTAGCATCATCAATGACCGTGGTGCTGGTCACAGTAGGACCCATTTCTGCCTCGCACTGTGTGGCCTTGTCTACTTTAACAGACTGTGTTGTTGAACAGTAAATGTGATCAATATGTGACGGATCCTCCCATTGGGTCTGGGCATCTCGAAATTTTGGTGTAGCAGGCTTGGCCTCACAGACAGGCTGACAGGTTTCTGGAGCATCTAAAAAGGGGAAGGGAAAACATGGATGGAGCAAAATTAATGCAGGCATAGAGTCCTCTCACTACAAACATCACAATGGAAAAATGTGTACTACAACATTGCACTCACACGCACACACACAATCATCATCACAACAGCCTGCCACCTTGCATTGTATTTATGATGTAGACTAAGGCACACGCAGGCAGGCAGGCAGGCACACACACACACACACACACACACACACACACACACACACACACACACACACACACAATTAATGATGTAGCTATCGTGGGCATTGTTTGTCCCATCTCCAAAACAATCAACTGCCTTAGCAAAATACCGGTAGCAATGTTAATGTATGACAACTTCTTCATAATTAACAGTATTGTCAGCTTCATAGCTAAAGTTGCTGAACTTACCCTCAGATTCAAGTCTGCGTTTCTTTATCTGGGGGAGGCAGTGGTCCGCTGGGTGAGTTGACGCCTCTTTGGCTGGGGAGGGCGATTGTATCCCAACCACAACTCTGGGAAAGGATTATCCTTGGTAGGTTTTTGGTCAACAAAGTGATAGGAACAAACAAAAACGTTGAGGGGTGGTTTCTTTAGATTCAATGCCTTCAGCCAGGTCCTTGATTCCGAGTCGGTATCAGGCTTGCGAAAAAATGTAAACAATGGAGCGCATGGACATTGCCTCTTCGTAGCTGGTTTGTGGTCGTAGCACTCTCTATCTAACCACTCGTTCAGGTGCTTTCTCGAGTTTTTGCAACCAACTACCGCACACGTCGTTCCCGAACCACTTTTCTTCATGTTGTAATTGTAATTTTTATATCCTCTTTGTCACTGCGATATCAGTGCTTTGTCGGCACAACGGAGCTAGCTAGCAAAACAAACCCAGCCCGGCAGAACGGAAGTGGATTGCATCGACGGGAGGAGTTCAGGAAGTAGAGCGGAAACGGCTCAAAAACTTGTCTATAGCAAAAAGGACAAACCACCCTCTGGAGAAAAATAATAGAATAGAACTACCGTAATCCAAGGTCTGACATAATTTAAATATTGCACCAGACCCGTCAGATACACTGGAAGGAAAGATACTTTTATAGCATTAGCTTTGTTTAATGTTCAATTTCTACACACAAAAAAGTGCTATCTACAACCTAAAAGGGTTATTCGGCTGTCCCCATAGGTGAACCGTTTGAATAACTATTTTGGGTTCCATGTAGAAACTCTGGGGAAAGGGTTTTACTTGTAACCCAATAGGGTTCTACCTGGAACCAAAAGGGTTAAACCCTTTTTTGCACTGACTCTATGCACACACACTGGACTCTACCCACACACTCACACATACTTACACTGACACCCTAACACACACATACACACACACATAACACACACACACATGCATACTGATGCCACACACACACACACACACACACACACACACACACACACACACACACACACACACACACACACACACACACACACATACATACACACACTTTAACACTCACCACATACGCTGCTGCTACTGTCTATTATCTATCCTTTTGCCTAGTCACATTACCCCTACCTATATGTACATAGCTGTCTCAATTACCTCAGTTACCCATGCACATGGACTCGGTAATGGTACTTTTTACTTGTTATTGTTATTAGTTATTCACTGTATATTTATTCCCCGTGTCACTATTTGAAGTAAAAAAAAAAAATCTATATCTTTAACTCTGCATTGTTGGAAAAGGACCCATAAGTAAGCATTTCACTGTTAGTCTACACCTGTTGTTTACAACACATTTTATTATAATACATTTTTTTGATTTGACTTGGAACCAAAAAGAGTTCTGCTACGGGGACAGCCGAAGATCCCTTTAGGAACCCTTTTTACTAAGAGTGTAGGGAAGATAACATTGTTATTCAGATCCCATCACATTCCTTTAAGGAACTGAAGGTGGCTAACTTAAATGGCCAAAATATGACACTGTTCTTTGTATTGTATGTCCCTCTCTTTTCTGCGTGGATACAAGGCATCATACTATGTGATTCATACTATGTGATTCATACTATGTGATTCATACTATGTGATTCAGATGCATGGCTCACCATGTGTATTTTAAATGCATTCATTTCTCCTTCCCTTTCCTACTCTCTCTGTCTCTTTCTTTCCCCTGGGTGTTGTTCTGTTGAAATCTGCCCATAAGCAACATATGCCTTGAATGTCATGGTAGGTCATGGACATGTTGCAGACAGAGGCCTATAGATAAGCATTCCACTTTACTGGCATTACCCATACACATCAGACTACTAAGAAAACTGTATCACAAACACACCAAGTTAACCTGAATTTGCATTGTCAACTAAATTATTTTTTGTTTTTGTTTTATTATTATTTATTTTTATTATAATTTTCATTTTTTAATGTTATTTTTATTTTATTTATTAATTTTTTATCTTTTTTAACCCTTTTTCTCCCCAATTTCGTGATATCCAATTGGTAGTTACAGTCTTGTCCCATCGCTGCAACGCCCCTACGGACTCGGGAGAGGTCGAAGGTCGAGAGCCATGCGTCCTCCGAAACAGAAACACGACTCTGGCAAGCCGCATTGCTTCTTGACACACTGCTGACTCATCACATATGCTGCTACATGCTGCTACTGTTTATTATCTATCCTGTTGCCTAGTCACTTTATCCCTACCTATGTATATATCTACCTCAATTACCTCGTACCTTGCACATCAACTCGGTACTGGTACCCTGTGTATATAGCCAAGTTGTCGTTACTCATTGTGTATTTATTATTACTTTTATTATTACATGTTTAATTTGTCTATTATTTCTCTATTTTTTTTCTCTTTGCATTGTTGGGAAGGGCCCGTAAGTAAGCATTTCACTGTTAGTCTACACCTGTTGTTTACGAAGCATGTGACAAAGAAAATGTGATTTAACTCCTATTGTCATGACATGGCCATAAGAGTTGGCTATACAGAACAAACAGATCTGGGTCCATGCTGCAGTGCACTGTACTGTATTAATCTACTAAAACCTGAACATTGGCCTGGTTCTGGTAACTACCCCTCCCAGCAGCCTTACAGCAGCTGGTTCCAGAGAGACCAGGGCAGACCAGGCCTGCTTAGGCTCTCCCATAATTGCCCAGCTAGCTGGCAAGCAGAGAGGAGAGGCAGTCAACAGACCTGGGTTCAAATACTATTTGAAGTCTTTCAAATACTTTGAGTGTTTTCTCTAGCCTGCCTGGAGTGCCAGATGGGTGGGGTTTGCAGTTGTATGGCTATTCTATTGTTCCATTATACCAGGCAAGCTTAATCAAGCATAGATAAAGTATTTGCAATAATTTCTAATAGTGTTTGAACCCAAGTGTGGCTGTCAGGAGGTAAAGCAATCTGTTCAGAGACATATGATTCCCCTGGTGTCTGGATTAGGGAGTGGCCGTCACACTGGTCGAAGGGTGGAGGAGAGGATGGGAAAGGGATGGGAGGAGAGGAGGGTAGAGGAGAGAGTGGAGGAGAAGATAGGAGAGGAGGGGAAATGAGAGGAGAGGAGGAGGGGATATGAGAGGAGGGGTGGTTGTCTGAGTCACACTTTAATGGAGAACGGTGGCAGCAGGCCAAACTAACAATCAAATTCAATCAATCAAATTGTATTTATAAAGCCCTTTTTACATCAGCAGATGTCACAAAGTGCTATACAGAAACCCAGCCTAAAACCCCAAACAGCAAGCAATGCAGATGTAGAAGCACAGTGGCTAGGAAAAACTCCCTAGATAGGCAGAAACCTAGAGAGTAACCAGGCTCTGAGGGGTGGCCAGTCCCATCCTGGCTATGCCGGGTGGAGATTATAACAGTACATGGCCATTAAGGCCAGATTTTTCTCCAAGATATTCAAACGTTCATAGATGACCAGCAGGGTCAAATAATAATCACAGTGGTTATAGAGGTTGCAACAGGTCAGTACATCAGGAGTAAATGTCACTTGGCTTTTCATAGCCGGGCATTTAGAGGTTGAAATAGCAGGTGCGGTAGAGAGAGAGAGTTGAAAACAGCAGGTCTGGGACAAAATAATAATAATAATATGCCATTTAGCAGACGCTTTTATCCAAAGCGACTTACAGTCATGCGTGCATACATTTTTGTGTATGGGTGGTCCAGGGGATCGAACCCACTACCTTGGCGTTACAAGCGCCGTGCTCTACCAGCTGAGCTACAGAGGACCACACAAGGTAGCACGTCCGGTGAACAGGTCAGGGTTTCATAGCCACAGGAAGAAGATTGGAAACTGGAGCAGCAGCACAACCAGGTGGTCAGTACATCAGGAGTAAATGTCACTTGGCTTTTCATAGCCAGGCATTTAGAGGTTGAAATAGATGGAAACTGGAGCAGCAGCACGACCAGACCTGCTGTAGTCCTGAGGCATGGTCCTAGGGCTCAGGTCCTCTGGGATGGGAGGGAGAGAGAGAGAGAGAGAGAGAGAGAGAGAGAGAGAGAGAGAATTAGAGGGAGCATACTTAAATTCACACAGGACACCGGATAAGACAGGAGAATAACACCAGATATAACAGACTGACCCTAGCCCCCCGGCACATAGACTATTGCAGCATAGATACTGGAGGCTGAGATGGGGGATCGGGAGACACTGTGGCCCTGTCCGACGATACCCCTGGACAGGGCCAACCAGGCAGGATATAACCCCACCCAGTTTGCCAAAGCACAGCCCCCACACCACCAGAGGGATATCAACAGACCACCAACCTACTACCCTGAGACAAGGCTGAGTATAGCCCACGAAGATCTCCTCCACTGCACCAGCCCAAAGGGACGACAAACCGGACAGGAAGATCACGTCATTGACTCAGTAACAGGCCACAATGTCAGGGCAGAGCCTCAGAGCCCAGGCTGGGTCTGCAGCTGGCTTGCTGGCTGACTGGGTTGGAGCCAGGCTAACGTTTCTTGCCCCTCCTAACCCAATGTCACAACATTACACAGGTCAGTGAAAATAGACACCCCAGTATGTATGACAAAATTAATTGTATTTTTGCAGAAGTGGCGAAGGTGACGACGAGTTGATCATAGTTTCCTTCCTGACTTGCACAACCTGTGAATTAAATTGTTCATCACATCCACTAATCATATTTCTAGGAAAGAGATCAGCAGATTTTGATAGGTTGACTGTAACTAGTGATGTTAGCTGCTGTATCGCACTAGTGGATAGTAGTTTTGACTAGCAGAAGTAACTTTTTGTAGCAGGTTAGGGGAACTTACACAGCAGGTTAGGAGAATTAACGTGGCATGTTAGGAGAATCAGGTTAAGGTTAGGGAAAGGGTTAGCTAAAATTGTCCCTGACGCAACTCAAAAATATTGAGCTACAACCAGGTCTGCCCTGAAAAAATAGCTCAATAGCCATTCTGTGCAGTCAACTAAAACTTATAGTATGAAATTACTTGGCTGGAGCATGTGACTGAATTGAAGAAACTATGCACACATATAAAACTCCAAATAAACTATTACTAAAAAGGATGAACCTTCAGCACACTGGTGATCATAGATGCTCCACAGACAATTGAATGGATCTCACACCAATGTTGGACTAATTGACCCCATGTTGTCTTTCCCTCTCCAGGAGAAGCTATCCCTGAGTGATGTGTACACAGAGCTGAAGACGAGCTCTAACAGACGGACCAGGGAGACCCATCTCCAGGGAGACGCTGCCCACCCCCAGCCGACGCACCCTGCGGGTCCACTGCCTGGAGAACAACAGCATCACCATCAACTTCCTCAAGACTAGGTAAAATACACAGATATACAGTTACTGTACCATCAATTTTCTCAATACAGAGTTCAGTGAACTGAAGGATTTAGCGATCCCAGACCGATCTTACCCCAGGACACTCGGAGGCAGACTGAGTCTGCAAGGATAATTGAGGTTCATTTTAAGAAAGAAAAAAACATGCCTACATGATCCTGATCTTGGGCCTGCTGTGGATCAACATCCTACGCTTCCAGATCGGAGCCATCAATCTTGATGAGGTATTTCCCATAGAATTAGAATGAGTAGTACAGGCTTGGAACCTCTGACCAGAATAATTATATTTCTATGGAAGTTCCTCTGTCCTGGGCGTGACCTGGTATTCGGACCCCTTGACTTTTACAGCCTTATTCTAAAATGGATTAAATAAAAAAAATACCTCAGCAATCTACACACAATACCCCACAAAGTGAAAACAGGTTTTTAGATTTTTTTGCAAATCTATTAAAAATAAAAAACGGAAATACCTTATTTACATAAGCATTCAGACCCTTTGCTATGAGACTCGGAATTGAGCTCATGTGCATCCTGTTTCCATTGATCATCCTTGAGATATGGTAAATTCAATTGATTGGACACGATTTGGAAAGGCACATATATACACTGCTCAAAAAAATAAAGGGAACACTTAAACAACACAATGTAACTCCAAGTCAATCACACTTCTGTGAAATCAAACTGTCCACTTAGGAAGCAACACTGATTGACAATACATTTCACATGCTGTTGTGCAAATGGAATAGACAACAGGTGGAAATTATAGGCAATTAGCAAGACACCCCCAATAAAGGAGTGGTTCTGCAGGTGGTGACCACAGACCACTTCTCAGTTCCTATGCTTCCTGGCTGATGTTTTGGTCACTTTTGAATGCTGGCAGTGCTTTCACTCTAGTGAGACGGAGTGTACAACCCACACAAGTGGCTCAGGTAGTGCAGCTCATCCAGGATGGCACATCAATGCGAGCTGTGGCAAGAAGGTTTGCTGTGTCTGTCAGCGTAGTGTCCAGAGCATGGAGGCGCTACCAGGAGACAGGCCAGTACATCAGGAGACGTGGAGGAGGCTGTAGGAGGGCAACAACCCAGCAGCAGGACCGCTACCTCCGCCTTTGTGCAAGGAGGAGCAGGAGGAGCACTGCCAGAGCCCTGCAAAATGACCTCCAGCAGGCTAAAAATGTGCATGTGTCTGCTCAAACGGTCAGAAACAGACTCCATGAGGGTGGTATGAGGGCCCGACGTCCACAGGTGGGGGTTGTGCTTACAGCCCAACACGTGCAGGACGTTTGGCATTTGCCAGAGAACACCAAGATTGGCAAATTCGCCACTGGCGCCCTGTGCTCTTCACAGATGAAAGCAGGTTCACACTGAGCACATGTGACAGACGTGACAGAGTCTGGAGATGCCGTGGAGAACGTTCTGCTGCCTGCAACATCCTCCAGCATGACCGGTTTGGCGGTGGGTCAGTCATGGTGTGGGGTGGCATTTCTTTGGGGGGCCGCACAGCCCTCCATGTGCTCGCCAGAGGTAGCCTGACTGCCATTAGGTACCGAGATGAGATCCTCAGACCCCTTGTGAGACCATATGCTGGTGCGGTTGGCCCTGGGCTCCTCCTAATGCAAGACAATGCTAGACCTCATGTGGCTGGAGTGTGTCAGCAGTTCCTGCAAGAGGAAGGCATTGATGCTATGGACCGCTCGTTCCCCAGACCTGAATCCAATTGAGCATGTCTGGGACATCATGTCTCGCTCCATCCACCAACGCCACGTTGCACCACAGACTGTCCAGGAGTTGGCGGATGCTTTAGTCCAGGTCTGGGAGGAGATCCCTCAGGAGACCATCCGCCACCTCATCAGGAGCATGCCCAGGCGTTGTAGGGAGGTCATACAGGCACGTGGAGGCCACACACACTACTGAACCTCATTTTGACTTGTTTTAAGGACATTACATCAAAGTTGGATCAGTCTGTAGTGTGGTTTTCCACTTTAATTTTGAGGGTGACTCCAAATCCAGACCTCCATGGCTTGATACATTTGATTTCCATTGATAATTTTTGTGTGATTTTGTTGTCAGCACATTCAACTATGTAAAGAAAAAAGTATTTCATAAGATTATTTCATTCATTCAGATCTAGGATGTGTTATTTTAGTGTTCCCTTTATTTTTTGGAGCAGTGTATATATATATATATATATAAGGTACCACAGTTGACAGTGCATGTCAGAGCAAAAACCAAGCCATGAGGTCGAAGGAATTGTCCATAGAGCTCCGAGACAGAATTGTGTCGAGGCACAGATCTAGGGAAGGGTACCAAAACATTTCTGCAGCATTGAAAGTCCCCAAGAACACAGTGGCCTCCATTATTCTTAAATGGAAGAAGTTTGGAACCACCAAGACTCTTCCTAGAGCTGGCCGCCTGGCCAAACTGAGCAATCGGGGGAGAAGGCCTTGGTCAGGGAGGTGACCAATAACCCGACAGTCACTCTGACAGAGCTCTAGAGTTCCTTTATGGAGATGGGAGAAGCTTCCAGAAGGACAACCATCTCTGCAGCACTCCACCAATCAGGCCTTTATGGCACATGACAGCCCGCTTGGAGTTTGCCATAAGGCACCTAAAGATTCTCTGGTCTGATGAAACCAAGATTGAACTCTTTGGCCTGAATGCCAAGCGTCACGTCTGGAGGAAACCTGGCACCATCCCTACGGTAAAGCATGGTGATGGCAGGGGATGTTTTTCAGCGGCAGGGATTGTGAGACTAGTCAGGATCGAGGGAAAGATGAACAGAGCAAAGTATAGAGAGATCCTTGATGAAAACCTGCTCCAGAGCACTCAGGACCTCAGACTGGCGTGAAGGTTCACCTTCCAACAGGACAACGATCCTAAGCACACAGCCAAGACAATGCAGGAGTGGCTTCGGGACAAGTCTCTGAGTAAAGGGTCTGAATACTTCTGTAAATGTGATATTTCATTATTTTTTTATTTTTTTATAAATTAGCAAACATTTCTAAAAATCTGTTTTTGGTTTGACATTATGGGGTATTGTATGGAATGATGAGGGGGAAAAAACAATTTATTCAATTTTAGAATAAGGCTGTAACGTAACAAAATGTTGGAAAAGTCAAGGGGTCTGAATACTTTCTGAAGGCACTGTATATATACTGTATACTGTACTGTATATAGTATTATATTTTATACTATCTTTGAAATGTGAATTTAATGTGAACATTTGAATTGAATAACAAGAGGTGATACAATGTATATTGTTCTCATCAAGTAAGTGCCAAAGGTAAAGACTAACCTCTTGGATTGACGAACAAGTACTAATACAGATATTATTCTTTGAACTAAGTAAGTGCCAGAGGTGCAGACTAAGCCATTTGTTTCAGACTAGTGGTAGTTCCAGCAACGCCCGTCCTTCTGCCAGAGAAGCTCTTCTGATTTGGTGGCAGCATAAGACTGGATGACACTATAATGTTCATGTGCAGGACTTCTCAGGCAGCTAGATGAAAAGGCTGGCATTCAACGCCCTCATCCATGTCCATCGGTAGATACACAGCAAGGGGAACATTTTACATTTTACTCATTTAGCAGACGCTCTTATCCAGAGCGATTTACAGTTAGTGAGTGCATACATTTTTTCATACTGGCCCCCCTTGGGAATCAAACCCACAACCCTGGCGTTGCAAGCGCCATGCTCTACCAACTGAGCTACAGGGAACCTCATCCATGCCCACCTGTACAGAGAAGCAAGGGGAAAATGGCAGGATAGTTCCAAGGGCAATTTCCTAGATTCAGATTCTGCCTTTTTCAACGAAGAATCACCATTAAAAGTGATTTTTAATCATCCATAATTATACATGCTTAATCTGGGTCTGGGAACCCCCCGAGAAGTTTACAGATGTATCGTTTTTTGTTAATGAATTCACTGTACCCATCATATTTCTGAACTGAGGAACCTGGGCCATGCCTTCTCTCTGGCCGAGAACGAGTTTGGCATCCTCCAGCTGCTGGATGTGGACATCGATGTTAAACACCCAGAAGTCTGTCATGACATACATATCTCTTTGCGAGCACTACTTCTCTAAGATGAAGCAGAAGAGACTGGCCAAGGTCAGTAGAATCAGAATCAGAAAACTTAATTGCCATGCAACAAATGTTACTAGGAATTTATCTTGGTGATGTACATAGTAGCATCCATATCAACATCAACAACCAGTCCAATCAGTAACCAGAACTTCCCTGTTATTATAAGTGCACTATGGCATCTAACCACACTGCCCTACCAAGCAAAAGAGCAGTAACTGCTCATTGAGTGTAACTGAGAAAAATGGCTTTAAAGTTTTTTAATTGTCCAGCCAATTGAGTTGTGGCAGATCACTGGAAATGTGGTCATCTGTTGTTTTACTATGAAGTAATTTTTTATTCATATTGACCAGTGGCGTAGGCAGAAATCCATTGATGGCAGGGCCAGCAAAAATGTAGATGGGCCAAAATTTGGGCACTCAAATCGTCATTAAATTATTATAAAAGCATAAACTACCCTATACACTACTGTAATCGATTGCATACAACAAACCATCTAACATGTGATTTTGCATTACAGACCAAATAGTCTTGTAGGCCTACGGAAATCCATGACTCTTGCATTTAACATGCGACTCACATAAACCTAAACATAATAAACCATTGGCCTATAATTAATAGACTATGAGACTAGAACATAATGCCCTGATATAACAGTAATAATCTCAATAGGAAGCCATAGCCTATATAGACTAGATCAGTGGTCACCAACCTTTTCTTAGTCGATATCACTTCTGAGTCAAAATGCAAGCCGAGTGCAATTCTCTGCTGGGCGTGGGAGATCAAGTGCGCCTAAAATGTATTGTTTGATATCAATTAAATGATCAATAGCCTATAGGGCCTATGTATAGTGCAATGGCGGAGAACCACAGGGCAAAGTTCTATTTCCAATTAAATTAAATTCTTTAAAATGATAGGCTATTTACATTGACTGGAAATAAATATTGTTTAATGCATTTGCCTATTTTCATATACAATAAGAGAGGTCCGATGTTCTCCATGTAGGCCTACCCCTTATTCTAAATAACATAGAGTCCCTTATATTTCAAAACTCGAGTCTGGAGCAAGGCTATATGATAACACTGGTAATAGGTCAGTTGTTGTAGCCTATTACTTGTGAGGCACATCAGAGAATTAATTGAAATAACTGTCTATTTTTTTTATTTTTACTGGACTGATGGTGATGTCTCCGTGGAGGGAGTGCAAGTCGAAGTGGAGAAGCGTGTTTCGTGATTTCTAAAAGTTTTGAATAAAAACAGCGTTATAGTGCTGATCATTGTCTCTGAATGTGTTTAAGGCCCTTGATTAGATCAATGCAATCAGTGACTGATATAGAGGGGGACTGGAGGCCCTTCATGGCGAAATCACTGATATCAAATAACTTGGCAAATGCTCCAACATCCTCTTATATTGAAAAAACTGAACAGTGAGCTTTATTTGTCCATTTTACTTGAGATTTCTTTTTTCAATTCGTTTTTATAGATTCTTTCCCCCGATAAATAATCAAGCATAATTCAAATTCATTACGTAGGCCTAAATAATATCGATTTGACGTACAGCACTAGATTTTATGTAAGATATCCTTGTGTGTCCTCAAAGGCATCTGCCAAATAAAATGTATTATTATTATTGTCAATTTACACTACATGATCAAAGGTATATGGACACATTCTCGTCGAACATCTCATTCCAAAATCATAGGCATTAATATGGAGTTGGTCCCCCCTTTGCTGCTATAACAGCCTCCACTCTTCTGGGAAGACTTTCCACTAGATGTTGGAACATTGCTGCTGGGACTTGCTTCCATTCAGCCACAAGAGCATTAGTGAGGTCGGGTACAGACGTTGGGCGATTAGGCCTGGCTCGCGGTTGGCGTTCCAATTCATCCCAAAGGTGTTCGATGGGGTTGAGATTAGGGCTCTGTGCAGGCCAGTCAAGTTCTTCCACACCAGTCTCGACAAACCATTTCTGTATGGACCTCGCTTTGTGCACTGGGGCATTGTCATGCTGAAACAGGAAAGGGCCTTCCCCAAACTGTTGCCACAAAGTTGGAAGCACAGAATCATCTAGAATGTCATTGTTAAGATTTCCCTTCACTGCAACTAAGGGGCCTCGCCCAAACCATGAAAAACAGCCCCAGACCATTATTCTTCCTCCACCAAACTTTACAGTTGGCACTATGCATTCGGGCACGTAGCATTCTCCAGGCATCCGCCAAACCCAGATTCGTCCGTCGGACTGCCAGATATTGAAGCGTGATTAATCACTCCAGAGAACGCGTTTCCACTGCTCCAGAGTCCAATGGTGGCGAGCTTTACACCACTCCAGCTGACACTTGACATTGCGCATGGTGATCTTAGGCTTGTGTGCGGCTGCTCGGCCATGGAAACCAAATTCATGAAGCTCCTGTCAGCAATGGGTGTGGCTGAAATAGCCGAATCCAGTCATTTGAAGGGATGTAGACATACTTTTGTATATATAGTGTAAATCCCTTTCGTTTTCCCACTCCCTCCCTACTGCTTGCTATGAATTCCATCTGATGGTGTATGCATGTTTAGGCCAGTGCTTGACTTGGACTGAAATAGGTGCCGGTACTCATTTTGGGTAGGGGTACCATTTATATTTAGGTGCAGGAACTCCTCAATTATTTTGAGCTAATATTCTATAGGAGGTGCAGGAACTCAAGCAGATTAAAATTTGAGTTGCCGGTACTCAGTTCCGTTGAGCTCCTGCCCAAGTCAAGTAGGTTACTGTGCTTAAGTAAAAAGGCAAATATTGTCCCATTTGGGACACTGACAAATAGAGCAAAAAATATTTTTGCTCAATCTGATTGGGTGGGCCTGGCTCCCCAGTGGCTTGCCTCTGTGCCTACGCCCCTGACATTGACCCTTACCTCTGGCATGACCTTTGACCCTAGATGGCAGTTACTGCCTTCTTACTTGGTACACCTACTGGAATATGTTTCCATTACTTCTTTTTTTTAACACTAACTTGTGTTCATAGATTTATTTGTATATGACTGTCAGTTTTATATAGTTTCATATAGTTTCATATAGTTTCAGCTACAGCAAACATGACCCCCCATTTTCTCCATAGCACAACACAATCGAGGCAGGAGTTTGTCCACATGATAAAGCATGTATTTAATGTATTAAAAATGTCAGTAACTCATTTTTGACGAAATGTGAAGTTGCTGCTCTTTTGCTTGGTAGGGCAGTACAGGCCTATTGAACTTGCTCTAGAAATGACATCATATTTGTAGTGGGTTTATGCATAGCCCATCTTTGTCTATGGTTATCTATAGTAAGATGTTGAGGAAAGCATATCCTTGTGTCATATCCACATCAGATCTAGTCAGGGATGGGCCCGTCTGGCCTGGTGGCGCAGTTTTGATGCTGATACTGATATCCAGAAGCTCGGTGGCAGAAACATTATGTAAAAATAAGTTACAAACAGCGCGAAAAAACACACAAAATTGCACAATTGGTTAGGAGCCCGGAAAACGGCAGCCATCTCCTCCAGTGCCATTTTTGCAATAGGCACCATTCTCCCCCCCCTCCCTTTTTTTCAAATGCTGCTGCTACTCACTGTTTATTATCTATTATCTATGCATAGTCACTTTACCCCTACCTACACTACCGGTCAAAAGTTTTAGAACACCTACTCATTCAATGGTTTTTCTTTATCTTTACTATTTTCTACATTGTAGAATAATATATTTTCTATTTGAGATTCTTCAAATAACCACCTTTGCCTTGATGACAGCTTTGCACATTCTTGGCATTCTCTCAACCAGCTTCACCTGGAATGATTTTCCAACAGTCTTGAAGGAGTTCCCACATATGCTGAGCACTTGTTGGCTGCTTTTCCTTCACTCTGCGGTCCGACTCATCCAAAACCATCTCAATTTGGTTGAGGTCAGGGGATTGTGGAGGCCAGGTCATCTGATGCAGCACTCCATCACTCTTCTTGGTAAAATAGCCCTTACACAGCCTGGAGGTGTTTTGGGTAATTGTCCTGATGATAGTCCCACTAAGCCCAAACCAGATGGGATGGCGTATCACTGCAGAATGCTGTGGTAGCCATTCTGGTTAAGTGTGTCTTGAATTCTAAATAAATGACAGACAGTGTCACCAGCAAAGCACCCCCACACCATAACACCTCCTCCTCCATGCATCATCTGTTCACCCACACTGCGTCTCACAAAGACACGGCGGTTGGAACCAAAAATCTCAAATTTGACTCCAGACCAAAGGACAAATTTCCACCGGTCTAATGTCCATTGCTCGTGTTTCTTGGCCCAAGCAAGTCTCTTATTTTTATTGGTGTCCTTTAGTAGTGGTTTCTTCGCAGCAATTCGACCATGAAGGCCTGATTCACACAGTCTCCTCTGAACAGTTGATGTTGAGATATGTCTGTTACTTGAACTCTGTGAAGCATTTATTTGGGCTGCAATTTCTGAGGCTGGTAACTCTAATGAACTTATCCTCTGCAGCAAAGGTAACTCTGGGTCTTCCATTCCTGTGGCGGTCCTCATGAGAGTCAGTTTCATCATAGCGCTTGATGGTTTTTGCGACTACACTTGAAGAAACTTTCAAAGTTCTTGAAATGTTCCATATTGACTGACCTTCATGTCTTAAGGTAACGATTGGCTGTCGTTTCTCTTTGCTTATTTGAGCTGTTCTTGCCATAATATGGAAACAGACCCAGCAGCATGTTTCTGCAGTGCTGAGGCGGAGAGAGAGCTGCTGTGGTGTTATGATCATACAGATGTATTACAGTACAATTAATAAAGAGCAGTGGAGCTGCATAACATGTCCTTCGGTGGCAGTCTGAGTGACCAGTAGTTTAGGTGGCAACACAGGAGAGAGTACACTATTAGACCCCAAATGGCCAAGCTAAGCAAGGTGTGTACTGTTTTAGAGTGTATGTAGGCCTAGTGTATATGTACCGATGTCGTGCACAAGGTGTGTAGACTACCGGTGTAGTGTGTAGCTATGTCTGGACTGTTTGGCTTAGAGATCTAGCCTCCATCCACATCAGTGGAGACTGCTGAGGGGAGGACGGCTCATAATAAATTGAATTTCCATGTGTTTGATGTATTTGATACCATTCCACTGATTCCGCTCCAGCCATTACCACGAGCCCGTCCTCCCCAATAAAGGTGCCACCAACATTCTGTGATCCACATGCAACCTTAACCCTTTTGAGACTGTTTGCAACTGCAGGGTAGGTACAAATTATTATTTTGACAGCATTGAATAGAGAATGACTGACTGTTCACAAGCAGCCAAAAAGTCTGAATTATGCTTATGCAGAATGCAACATGCCGTCTAGGCTTCAGATTGTACAGAAGCATATTTACTTTATTTCAATATGTATTTATTTTCTATAGGTTCTAAATTTCATGTGTTTCTTTCTGAACCGTTAGTGGAATAACTCACTCTCTTCCTCTTCCAGATCGTGGTTCTCCTGAAGGAGCTAGATCATCAGAAGATCCATTATGAGAGAATGGAGTCTGATCTCCTGCTGTGGAACAAGACCAAAGTGGTGGAGCTCAATGACCGCTCCTTCCCCAATTCCCTGAGGGACATGCAGCAGCTGGTGGCCTCCTTCAAGTCCTACCGCACTGTGGAGAAACCCCTCAAGTACCAGGAGGGGGGGGCATAGAGGAAAACGTATTCAGCCTGCGCACCAAGCTCATAGCCAACAACCAGTGGGCCTACGTGGCCCCGGAGGAGAAGACCCTGGGGGACATCGAGAAGAACTGGGCTTTACTGGAGCGGGCGGATCACGATAGAAAGGACGCCCTCCAGAGGGCGCTGCTGAGGCTGTCCAGAGCAACTGGAGCAGCTGGCCCAGAAGTTTGGCAGGAAGGTAATGTTTTTTGTTTTGTAATTTTGTCTTAGTGTCTTTTATTATTAGGTGTTATTTGTTTTGCCATTGAGGACCACTTCAGAAATATGTGTTTTAATGAATAGTGCTTTCACAACTTGTAGATTGATATATGCTGATTTTTTGTGTGCATATTAACATTTTGTAACACTTTCTATGAAGGACATGCGTATAATGCTCTATAACATCCTTTATAATGCATTATTGAGTGTACCCACTTAATGTATAATATGTTATGACACTGACAACAATTTAAATCAATTCCTTTTAGGCAGGGCTGAGGGAGGGCTACCTGGAGGACACAGCCCAGCTGATTAGCAGACAGTACCTGAGGGGGTTAAACAACCTGGTGGAAGTCCAGACTGCAGCCCGGAGACTGGAGGCCCTGGGGACAGACACCCTGGTTAGGGAGCCTCACTTTAGAGCCCTCAGCGACATGGCAGCTGTCATCAAGAAGGGGAACTACCACAGAAATTTGCATCCTGTAGCACTAACTCCAAAAAGTTTTGGGACACTGTAAAGTCCATGGAGAATAAGAGCACTTCCTCCCAGCTGCCCACTGCACTGAGGCTAGGAAACACTATCACCACCGATAAATCTACAATAATCGAGAATTTCAACAAGCATTTTGCTACAGCTGGCCATGCTTTCCATCTGGCTACCACTAACCCGGCCACCAACTCTGCACCCTCTGCTGCAACTTGCCCATGCCCCCCGCTTCTCCTTCACACAAATTCAGACAGCTGATGTTTTGAAAGCGCTGCAAAATCTGGACCCCTACAAATCAGCTGGGCTAGACAATCTGGACCCTTTCTTTCTAAAACTAGCCGCCGAAATTGTCGCTACCCCTATTACTAGTCTGTTCAACCTCTCTTTCATAACGTCTGAGATCCCCAGAGATTGGAAAGCTGCCGCGGTCATCCCCCTCTTCAAAGGGGGTGACACTCTAGATCCAAACTGCTACAGACCTATATCCATCCTGCCCTGCCTTTCGAAAGTATTCGAAAGCCAAGTTAACAAACAGATCATCGACCATTTCGAATACCACCGTACCTTCTCCGCTATGCAATCCGGTTTCCGAGCTGGTCACGGGTGCACTTCAGCCACGCTCAAGGTCCTAAACGATATTATAACCGCGATTGATAATAGACAGTACTGTGCAGCCGTCTTCATCGACCTGGCCAAGGCTTTCGACTCTGTCAACCACCGCATTCTTATTGGCAGACTAAATAGCCTTGGTTTCTCAAATGACTGCCTCGCCTGGTTCACCAACTACTTCTCAGATAGAGTTCAGTGTGTCAAATCGGAGGGCCTGTTGTCTGGACCTATGGCAGTCTCTATGGGGGTGCCACAGGGTTCATTTCTTGGGCCGACACTTTTCTCCGTGTATATCAATGATGTCGCTCTTGCTGCTGGTGACTCTCAGATCCACCTCTACGCAGACGACACCATTTTGTATACATCTGGCCCTTCATTGGACACTGTGTTAACAAACCTCCAAACGAGCTTCAATGCCATACAACAATCCTTCAGTAGCCTCCAACTGCTCTTAAACACTAGTAAAACTAAATGCATGCTTTTCAATCGAACGCTGCTGGCACCCGCCCACCCGACTAGAATCACCACTCTCGACGGGTCTGACCTAGAGTATGTGGACAACTACAAATACCTAGGTGTCTGGTTAGACTGTAAACTCAACTTCCAGACTCACATAAAGAATCTCCAATCCAAAGTTAAATCTAGAATCGGCTTCCTATTTCGCAATAAAGCCTCCTTCACTCATGCTGCCAAACATGCCCTCGTAAAACTGACTATCCTACCGATCCTTGACTTCGGCGATGTAATTTACAAAATAGCCTCCAACACTCTACTCAGCAAATTGGATGTAGTCTATCACAGTGCCATCCGTTTTGTCTCCAAAGCCCCATACACTACCCACCACTGTGACCTGTACGCTCTTGTTGGCTGGTCCTCACTACATGTTCGTCGTCAAACCCACTGGCTCCAGGCCATCTATAAATCACTGCTAGGCAAATCCCCGCCTTATCTTAGCTCATTGGTCACCATAGCAGCACCCACCCGTAGTCTGCGCTCCAGCAGGTATATCTCACTGGTCATTCCCAAAGCCAACACCTCCTTTGGCCGCCATTCCTTCCAGTTCTCTGCTGCCAATGACTGGAACGAATTGCAAAAATCTCTGAAGCTGGAGACTCTTATCTCCCTCAATAACTTTAAGCATCAGTTGTCAGAGCACCTTACCGATCACTGCACCTGTACACAGCCCATCTGAAATTAGCCCACCCAACTACCTCATCCCTATATTGTTATTTATTTTGCTCTTTTGCACCCCAGTATCTCTATTTGCACATAATCTCTTGCACATCTAGCATTCCAGTGTTAATACTATTGTAATTATTCTGCACTATAGCCTATTTATTGCCTTACCTCCATAACTTGCTACATTTGCACACACTGTATATATATTTTCTGTTGTATTTCTGACTTTATGTTTTTTACCCCATATGTAACTCTGTGTTGTTTTTATTGCACTACTTTGCTTTATCTTGGCCAGGTCGCAGTTGTAAATGAGAACCTGTTCTCAACTGGCTTACCTGGTTAAATAAAGGTGAAATAAAAAAATAAAATAAAAAGTCATCTGGAGGTAACACTTATAACTAAACTACCCCGGCAAGGCCCAAGTCATTCGGAGGTAAGGCTTATAACTAAACTACCCAAGTCATCTAGAGCAGGAGTATGCAACTAGATTCAGCCACGGATGGTCGGGGTGCCGGAACATAATTATAATAATTTGTACACTGCAAATTGGCCACAAATAAGCCCCAAAAGTGGTTGTATTTGAAAAAAAGAATAATTTAAGAATAATTTCATACCTTGATAAAATTGAGACACGATCACATGTCTCTTTTTTTATTCGCGGGAATATTGGGAACATATTTCCTAAATTAAACTAATGATCCTTCCTTCCTTCCCTCTCTCTCTCTCTCTCTCTCTCTCTCTCTCAGAAACAGGACCTGCTGGAGACCCAGATCTCTGCTCATGGAGAGACTCTGAGCGCCATCAGTAACAGTGCTTTAAACGGGACACACAGAGACGCACAGCAGATCCAGACCCAGGTCAAATCACTCAGCGCTCAGTATAACTCTTTGGTGGCCCTTAGTAAGAACAGGTGAACGAGCACACAACCGCTTAGGCCCAAATACAATCAATTGCAGATAACTGTGAATGTTCATTCATAAGACTCTATTTTAAGTAATGGTGTGGTTTTGCCTCAATATTTGTGAGAGAAACAGCTTGAAGGGTGTGTTCGTTTCAGAGTTGTGTACCCTTCAGATACAGCGTAAACACTCTTTATCTGAAATTGATTGAATTAGTTCTTAGTTTATATTTAATGACAATAGAGACCTATTAGTACCTGTAGGTCTTTGTAAAATGTGAAACCACAGGAACGGTAGCTGTTGATTGAAGTGGGTCTATTGTTGGTTATTGTCTTAATGAATCAACAGGAGGAAAATGCTGGAGGGCCAGTTGAAGCTGTTTGAGTTTTTCCACGACTGTGAGGAGGTGGAGGCGTGGATTTATGAGAAGTGGCTTCCTCTGCAGTCTGCCAGGCTGGGCAGAGACCGCAGCCAGATCCAGCTGGCCATTCAGAAACAGGTCAGACATTGGCTACGTCGCAAATGGCACCCTATTCCCCATAGTGCACTACTTTTGACCAGGGCCCTGGTGAAAAGTAGTGCACTATATTAGGAATAGGATGCTATTTGGGTCAGACCTTCTTCAGTCACACAAACATTGATTATTCAAGTTCAAGTTTAATTACTAAATACACTGGCATTTACAGTATAAACTGATGAAAATATGTACAGTGGCTTGCGAAAGTATTCACCCCCCTTGACATTTTTCCTATTTTGTTGCCTTACAACCTGGAGTTAAATTGGATTTTGGGGGGGTTTGTATCAGTTGATTTACACAACATGCCTACCACTTTGAAGATGCAAAATATTATTTATTGTGAAACAAACAAGTAATAAGACAAAAAAACAGAAAACTTGAGCATGCATAACTATTCACCCCCCCAAAGTCAATACTTTGTAGAGCCACCTTTTGCAGCAATTACAGCTGCAAGTCTCTTGGGGTATGTCTGTCACGAGAATTTCTATCTATAATTAATCAAACTTAATGCTCTGAATAATTCCCAGAGGGTGTAAGGCTCTGGTTTAATCATGAATTAAACAAAGGTCAACAACTAGCAAGAATGATCTGTATGTTTAATCATGGAGAGCTCTCCCGCCAAAAAACACATATACAGCTTTTATACTTCACACAAAGGCACTTTGCTCCGCCCACCTTTAGGAGGCCTTTAACCAGTTTCTCAGTCCCCTTCATCCTGGAATGTTTGTCTCAGCAGTTTTTAACTCACCCCCTCTGTTAGTGGGTTTATAATGATAACCCTAACACAGTTCACACAGTCATCATCAGCATTGGGGTTAACAATTTTAGTCATAATCATAATTCCTCTTTCAGTCCACCCTTTGACTAAATGTTTACACCCTTAGGATAAATGTATTTACAAGCATGACCAATCTGATCTTCATACGTCAGAACTAATAAACATTTTATCCAATTGCGGTCTTTCAGGGTCAAAGTCCTCGTCATCCACCAAGCCTGGAGGATCGTTTTTCCCACTCCCCTGGTCAGAGTCCGGAGTCGGTCCATCTCTCATCATTTGTTGAGATACTGCATTCACCAACGCCTTACTCACCAATCCTCGGACACAGGGAACAAGACAACAACCACATAATAAAAGAATACCCATACAAACGCTGACCGCCCCTAAGATGGTGGCTGCTATGGTTTTCCATTTACCAAACATTTAATCAAACCACCCTATCCACGATGTACTAACTTCTGAGTTCTCAGCTCATTCTTCACTTAGAGCAGTTAATTCTGCAAGAGCTCTGGTGACCGTCCCATCCGGTGTGGTGTTGTTAGGGATAAATGTGCAACAATGGCTTATCATTCTATAGACACCGCCCCTTTCTGCCTGATCTAGAGCCAACCTCTTTTCCTAAGTCATGAGTGAGATGGCGGATAATTGTTCAGAGATCCCTTTTACTGCATCCCTAGTCTGGCCAATAAATCGTTGTTGGTCGTAATAGATATAATTAATCCAATCCACAATTTTGTTTATTGTCACCCACCAAAAGAATGTGGTAGTAAACCCTTCCCCTAAATCTTTCATAGCTTGGTATCTATCCGATACCCCCCTTGGTATCCCAATCGCATCCATCTAAATAGGGCTATTCTCCTTCTTGTTAAAACTCCTCCTACGTCTGTTTAACCCTTTCCTTGGTTCCTGGTGACTAATTCTAACTAGCTGAATCAGTAGAACCAGGGCGCACGTATCTTAGCCACCCTTTTGGTATTCTCTGCCTTATACTGCCTTTACTGGCACACGCCCACCACACATTGGTTACAGGGGCTGTAAGGTTCAGAATTCTCTCCTGTGCTTCTGAACTTAAGTCAATCACATTACTACTATCTCCAATTGATAATTGGTGATGTCTTTGTTTCTCTTTACCCCCCATCTGGATGTTCAGTCCCGCCCGGTCTCATATCCCCGTCCCCAAGTGTGTTTAAACACTTGAGTCTAGGAACAATCCGCTGTGGGGGCCGAACACGAATATAATGGGATTTTTATAATCCCAAATTGCTTATTGACATGTACCCCACCCATTGGCTACGTCCCTAACCTTTAATTTGAATCCTACAGTCTGCCCTTCTCTGACTCCCATTTTGTAGGCCACTCGTCCTTGACGGTCAGTATGTTGGGTCGCTTCTCTTCTCTTTTACTTCTTAACAATGGTAAGGGCATAGCGTAATTGGTGGTGGATCTTGACATATCAAGACCATTGCCGAGACTATGATGCAGCTCAAGTCACCCCTATTCCCAAAAACCGCCAACCCTCTCCTGTCCTCAGTCTTTCTGCTTGGTACTACCCCATACTCACACCCTGAGAACACACTACAGTGATGATAGGTCGGGGTAGGAGATCTTCGTTAACAGAGGTGATCCCCAGACCCTATTGGTCCAGTTCTTCTCTCTAACTCTGCGTGTGTTCAGTGGTGCTTGTATGTGTTCTTACCTTTTTGCAGTGGGTAACGTGGACCCAGGTTGCTCTTTCTGCTATTCTAATGGCAAAGGCAGTGATCATTATAACCTGATAGGGCCCTTCCCAACAGGCCTGCTTCCAGTCTTTCTTTTTTAGGGACTGGATGCTCACCAGTCACCTGGTTAGATAGAGTGGGTCACCTTCTCCTTTAGTTCACCTGTGGGGCACAAAACCTCTGACATACCGGTGTGGTTAATAAACGACCTTCCCACGTTTTCTGCTAGGGTCCTCTTAATTTCTATTTCTGCCTTCTACGGTCCTCCTAACTCTGGCATTCTGTATGGTCTACCAAATCCCTTCTCCAATGGCAATAACCCTTCTTCATCTGGAGTTCTCCTGATCGTCATTAATACTATCGGTAGACCTTGTACCCCATTTCTTCCTGCTCTCCTGTGTGTTTTCCTTAACCCCTCTCCAATCATACCGTTCACATCAGTATTCTCTTTCTAGACTGTATCTAAAACAAAAACATTTTAAAAGTATTTTGTCCTATCCTTCGTATATTTATTATTGAATCCTACCATCTACTACCATCCCCCCGTTTGACACATGTTTCTGCCCATGTGTCAATATTACCACCTACCTAAACAATCACTTAGGTAATATTGGTAATTTATCATCCAATTGCCATCCCTTATTTATTTTTGAGACTGTCCCTTGCTTCTTTATTGCTCCTCCCACTTCCTTTGTCTTTTATGGCAGCTAAATTCGACTTTCATTCAGTTCAGAATCAATAGTAATCCAATCAATCAATCCCTTATCTTGTAAAAACACTCATGTTTAGTTCAAACTCTGTTCTACCCCGGCTCTCCCGGGCTTGACCTGAAGACTGATGGTTGGACATGACAGGTCCCCCCCTCATGCTGTAATCAATCAAGAGATAGCAAAGGAGAGACAAAGGTTTTAGCCTGAACTCTGCTCAACCCTGGCCACTTTTTCCTCTCTGTTTGAGGAGAGAAGCAAAAGGTTCCCTTCTGCTTTCATTCACTGATAACGTAGGACAGCCGTAGGACAGCCATGGATTCCCACTTCACTTACACACCTCTAAAACATTTAATCTAACCCATGACACATTATTTACTACTGCTCATTCTCTTGCTACAATCTGCAAATGTACCAATAAATTCTCTTACCATCATTACTACCCCCTTTTCTGAACATATGAGTCACAACGTCACTCATGCTTTCAAAAACAAAATACCAACATTGTTTATTAAACCATAATAAAAATGAAATTAAAATGACAACATCTGATAATACCTCAACTTACTTCTATCCCGTAAAGTAATCCAAGATTAGTACAATTGACTAGCAACAGGTATCCCTCATTCAGGGAAAGCTCTCTCTCTCTTCTGTTATTTTATGGTTCAACATAAATGTTACTTATCCCAAGTGTTCATTAAGTCTTCATGATATTTATTCTCATAAGAAATCATGTATACCACAAACTCAGTCAAAAAACGAAAAACTCCATAAAATTCACTGTGTGAACTGTTGAAAAACCCCTAAATTTAAAATAACAAGCCTTTATAAACATCATACTAGGTGTGTTGTTTTTTATTTGAAAAACCCATTTGAAAAACAACAACCAAAAATAGCCAGGCCCCACTTAATTTGGTAGCTCACTTTTACGACCTAAATACTGCCTAACTTTACTACTGCTCCCCCTAGCCCTGGGCAACATTCCAATGAGGTAAGCTAATCTCTTTCTCCTGGAAGAGGAATTATACATTTTGTTAACCTTCAATTACCATCAGTAATCTAAAGATGGTAAGTACACACAAAACATGATACCGATATCCCCAGTCCTAACTCATCAATAATCGTTTGTATCAATCTAATTCCACATAACTAATCCATAAAACCACTCAAAATTTCTCGAGTATACAATGATTATGTTTAATTGATTACCCTTCAGATCATATCCTCTTTAAATCTCACAACGATTATTGAACCCCTAAATCTGCTCCATGTGATCTCATCCCAAATGATCTATTATCAATTATTTGACCAACACCATAGGAAAATCTGTCTCCCCTTCTATTGTTCCTTTCGCCCCAGTAAATGTCATATTTCATTCATTAGCCAATACAATCACATACTCCGTGTAAGTAAGACATTATATTTGATCCCAGGCATTCCCTTAACATAATGCTATAGGAGACTTCCATCAATCCTGGAAGACACTATATAAAACCACGTTTCATTAAGTTCACTACACCTTCTAATATAACCCTATAACCCCTTTCTATTAATTTAATCACCGCAACCTGTTGCATTGATGTTTTTAAAATATAAACCTATTGTTTAATAACTTCATACTTA